>NC_064638.1:243201199-243826199 GCF_023864345.2 Schistocerca serialis cubense | reverse complement strand
AAATGAAAGAAAAGCTCGGGGTAGGTATTAAAATCCATGGAAAAGAAATAAAAACTTTGAAGTTCGCCGATGACATTTTAATTCTGTCAGAGACAGCAAAGGACTTCGAAGAGCAGTTGAACGGAATGGACAGTGTCTTGAAAGGAGGATATAAGATGAACGTCAACAAAAGCAAAACGAGGATAATGGAATGCAGTCGAATTAAGTCAGGTGATGCTGCGGGAATTAGATTAGGAAATGAGACACTTAAAGTAGTAAAGGAGTTTTGCTATTTGGGGAGCAAAATAACTGATGTTTGTCGAAGTAGAGAGGATATAAAATGTAGACTGGCAATGGCAGGGAAAGCATTTCTGAAGAAGAGAAATTTGTTAACATCGAGTTTAGATTTAAATGTCAGTAAGTAGTTTCTGAAAGTATTTGTGTGGAGTGTAGCCAAGTATGGAAGTGAAACATGGACGATAACTAGTTTAGACAAGAAGAGAATAGAAGCTTTCGAAATGTGGTGCTACAGAAGAATGCTGAAGATTAGATGGGTAGATCACATATCTAATGAGGAGGTATTGAATAGAATTAGGGAGAAGAGGAGTTTGTGACACAACTTGCCTAGAAGAAGGGATTGGTTGGTAGGACATATTCTGAGGCATCAAGGGATGACCAATTTAGTATTGGAGGGCAGCGTGGAGGGTAAAAATCATAGAGGGAGACCACGAGATGAATACACTAAGCAGATTCAGAAGGGTATAGGCTGCAGTAGGTACTGGGAGATGAAGAGGCTTGCACAGGATAGAGTAGCATGGAGAGCTGCATCAAACCAGTCTCAGGACTGAAGACCACAACAACAACAACAACAACAACAACAACAACAAGTGTCATACTCATCGGATCTTGTAGGATTCTCACAGTCAAAACACTGCATTTTGACGACAACATGTACTCATGTCAGATAGTTTTATATTCTGACAGAATGTGACTTTGCAGTGTTACTTGAAAATGGCCATAAGGCCAAAATTGCAACAGTAACAATAAATATTTTATACAGTCAACAGCGACTGTGACATCTTTTAAGAAATATTATATGACTGTGAATCCCAATCATGAGAAGTTAATCAAAACAGCTTGAGATGGAATTCCACCCCTTATGCAATAGAGTGCCTATTGGAACAAAAATGGACTATGTCATTGTACATAGCTGATCACAATGCTTATTAATTTGACGTCTCATCAGCGGTGTTTTACGGAGCAGCATGTTAAACTTTTGAAGCTCATTCAAGAAATAACAAAAATAAGTTATGGTCAACCTTTTATATCCCAAGTTATACCACATGTTTCAGCATTAAATAAGCATTTAGACGAGACAGAGGCAACTTAAGGAACTCCTGACATGCCACAAATAAGAGCTTCCTTGAAAGCTGAATTAGAAACTTGTTTCAGTGCCTCAAATGAAGATCCAAATTAATTTTTTGCAAGATTTCTAGTCCAAGATTTAAGACGGACTTATTGGGGCTAGTTGAAATGCAAAGATTTCAACAGACAACATGCCAAATGAAAATAATAATAATAATAATAATAATAATAATGGAGGCCCGGGTAAAGAATAGGCCTCCGGTATGTTCCGCCAGTCGTAAAAGGCAGTGAAAAGAACAAACCACTAATAAGGCTTACCCCCCTATTAGTGTGATTAGTTGGTTCAGGCCAGAACTAAAGAAGCCTCGGACAAGCACCGTCATTGTCGCGGACGACGCTTGAACCCTATGCCCGCCCACAATGGTAACGACACTGCTAGCCAACTGGAAAATGATTTAAATCCAAATAGAGGTGTTTTGCAGGATATGCTTCCTGCAACCACCCTAGAAGGAAAACAAAGACAGAGGATGAGATGGTCAGATGAAGTTAATTGACACCTCATGTTCTGTTATTACCAATCAACAAACCTAGGAACCAACATAACTGGATACAGATCACAAGTATACACAAAATTTATTACCAGATACCCAGAATTAAAATTTTTAACAGAACAACGACTAGCTGATCAGATCCGTGTAATAATCAAAAATAACAGGATACCCCAGTCAGAATTAGAAAACATCAAACAAGTACAACAAATACTGGAACAAAATAATGCGCAATCAGAAGAAGAAGAAAATACAGTAATGGACTCAAACATCCAAGAGCAAACAAACAAAGAACAACACGCATCAGTTAAACAATCAGAGGGAAACGAAATCTTAAGACAGCCACCAGAACAAGCACAAATAGAACACGAAGTGACACATATGTTAGATATAGAAGAAAAATTTCAGCTGACATATATAGAATACAAAGACACAAATACAGACATTAGACCATTCTTGCGTAGACCACCAAATAACCCACAAGTCGAAACAACAATAAAAACTATCAACACAATCATACACAACAAAATAAATGAAAACACAACTATGGAAGAGTTACAACTACTGGTTTATATAGGAGCACTCACTACACTAAATATACACACTAGGCAGAGATCAGAACCAACCAACACACAGAAGAAACCCACAAAACCAGCATGGCAGCACAGGCTACAGACCAGAATAGAAAAGCTGAGAAAAGACATCGGACAGCTAACACAATTTATAAGAAATGAAATGTCAGAAAAAAAAAGAAAAAGGTTAGGTAAAATCTCACAACAAGAAGCGATAGAGCAATTAGATGAAAAGAAGCAGAAATTACAAGCATTGGCCAAACAACTTAGAAGATACAAAAAAAGTGAAAATAGAAGGAAACAAAACCAAACATTCAACACAAACCAAAAGAGATTTTACCAAACAATAGGTAACACACACATTAAAATAGACAATCCACCAAACATAACAGACATGTAACACTTCTGGAGCAACATATGGTCAAACCCGGTACAACATAACAGGCATGCACGGTGGATACAAGCAGAAACAGACACATACAAGATGATACCACAAATGCCTGAAGTGATAATTTTGCAACATGAAGTCACCCAAGAAATTAATTCTACTCACAGTTGGAAAGCCCCTGGAAAAGATAAAATAGCAAATTTCTGGCTAAAGAAGTTCACCTCAACACATTCACATCTAACTAAATTATTTAACATATAATAGAGGGAAACATTCCACGTGGGAAAAATATATTTTTTAGATAAATTATTTAACAGTTACATTGCAGACCCATACACATTCCCTGATACACTTACACGTGGAATAACGTATCTGAAACCTAAAGATCAAGCAGACACATCAAACCCAGCTAAATATCGCCCCATAACATGCCTACCAACAATATACAAAATATTAACTTGTCATTACACAGAAATTAATGACACATACAACACAGAACAAAATTATAAATGAAGAACAAAAAGACTATTGCAAAGGAGCACGAGGATGTAAAGAGCAACTGATAATAGATGCAGAGGTGACATATCAAGCTAAAACTAAACAAAGGTGGCTACACTATGCATACATTGATTACCAAAAAGCTTTTGATAGTGTACCCCACTCATGGTTACTACAGATATTGGAAATATACAAAGTAGATCCTAAATTGATACAGTTCCTAAACATAGTAATGAAAAATTGGAAAACCACACTTAATATCCAAACAAATTCAAATAATATCACATCACAGCCAATACAGATTAAGTGTGGAATATTCCAGGGAGACTCATTAATTCCTTTCTGGTTCTGCCTTGCTCTGAACCCACTATCCAACATGCTAAATAATACGAATTATGGATACAATATTACTGGAACATACCCACACAAAATCACACATTTGCTATACATGGATGATCTAAAACTACTGGCAGCAACAAATCAACAACTCAACCAATTACTAAAGATAACAGAAGTATTTAGCAATGATATAAATATGGCTTTTGGAACAGACAAATGTAAGAAAAATAGCATAGTCAAGGGAAAACACACTAAACAAGAAGATTACATATTGGATAACCACAGCGACTGCATAGAAGCGATGGAAAAAACAGATGCCTATAAGTATCCAGGATACAGACAAAAAATAGGAATAGATAGTACAAATATTAAAGACGAACTAAAAGAAAAATATAGTCCAAGACTGACAAAAATACTGAAAACAGAATTGACAACAAGAAACAAGACAAAAGCTATAAATACTTATGCTATACCAATATTGACCTACTCATTTGGAGTAGTGAAATGGAGTAACACAGACCTAGAAGCACTCAATACACTTACACTATCACAATGCCACAAATATAGAATACATCACATACATTCAGCAACAGAAAGATTCACATTAAGCAGAAAGGAAGGAGGAAGGGGATTTATCGACATAGAAAACCTACATTTTGGACAGGTAGACAATTTAAAAAAATTCTTTCTAGAACGAACAGAAACTACCCAAATACACAAAGCAATCACTCATATAAATACATCGGCTACACCACTGGAATTTCATAACCATTTCTACAACCCTTTAGATCACATAACATCAACAGATATGAAGAAAGTAAATTGGAAAAAGAAAACACTACATGGCAAGCACCCGTATCATCTAACACAGCCACACATCGATCAAGACGCATCCAACACATGGCTAAGAAAAGGCAATATATACAGTGAGACGGAAGGATTCATGATTGCAATACAGGATCAAACAATAAACACCAGATATTACAGCAAGCATATTATTAAAGATCCCAATACCACAACAGATAAATGCAGACTTTGCAAAAAACAAATAGAAACAGTAGATCACATCACTAGCAGATGTACAATACTAGCAAATACAGAATACCCCAGAAGACATGACAATGTAGCAAAAATAATACATCAACAGCTTGCCTTACAACATAAACTTATAAAACAACACGTTCCCACATACAAGTATGCACCACAAAATGTACTGGAGAATGATGAATACAAATTATACTGGAACAGAACCATTATAACAGATAAAACAACACCACATAACAAACCTGACATCATACTCACCAATAAAAAGAAGAAATTAACACAACTAATCGAAATATCCATACCCAATACAACAAATATACAAAAGAAAACAGGAGAAAAAATTGAAAAATACATCCAACTGGCTGAGGAAGTCAAGGACATGTGGCATCAGGATAAAGTTGACATTATACCAATTATACTATCAACTACAGGAGTCATACCACACAATATCCACCAGTACATCAATCCAATACAGCTACATCCAAACTTATATATACAATTACAGAAATCCGTAATTATTGATACATGTTCAATTACCCGAAAGTTCCTAAATTCAGTATAACATGTACCGTACAGTTAAAAGAAAGTCACGCTTGATCAAGACCCGCATCACTTTCCATTTTTGACCAGACATAACGTCTGAGAAAATAAAGAATAATAATAATAATAATAATAGTCAATGTGATGGTCATAAAACACTTGCAGTTGCACGTGAGGTTGACTCTTATGTGTAGACAGTTTGAATCGATCGTGGCTGCTCTATTTGATTATCAGATGATGCAACACAGTATTAAAATTTGGCAGAAAGTTTGTTATGATTTATCTTTCAGCACTTTGCAGCAGTTTATCTAGTGAAAGACTTTTCCCTGAAAAGTCTGTTTATGAAGTCAAGTGAAATTGCTTATTACCTCTTAACACAGAGAAATGTTGTTCATTCGCCATAATTTACCTCTAGTACAGTATGAATACTTTTTTTCCACATGAATAATAAATTGTGTGTTTATTTGGATGTGTTGTGGATTTGTGTGTTTCTGATATTGTACATGTGAATTAAATAAAGTCACTTTTATGAAATGTTCATAATTTATTGACATATTATCCAGTATGTGGTCAGATAGTAAAATTAGCCTGAGTTCCGGATTGTTACCAGATATTCATTTCATCTTCGCTACAGATCGTCATGCTGCAATATTATGTAAGAAATAAAACATTGCCAAAAGCACCACAGATTATTTTGAAATTGGTCAGATAGTTCAAAACAAAACTTCTAATTTGTCTAAAAAGAATACAGTGTGTAGAATGCACAGTTTGTGATCAGTATTACCACTTTTGGCTTATGGAAGGCAGATATGAACTTCTAATGAAACACCCGTTTAAATAAATTGGAGCGACATGAAGAAAGTGTAGTCAGAAAATGTAAAGGACTACTTTTAGGGGGGAGGGGGGGAGGCTATGGACGTACAGTGTAGATTATCATGGACAGCGTCTGTGTCTTTGGTGTATTTTGTTGTATGGGCATTAGGCTGTGGTCTAGGCAAATTTCTGTGCTCAACATTTTGGCTCCTAATGTTGAAGATATCATCAGAGGCCGATCTTGTTCAAGTTTGAGTCTTCATACCCTCTAATGTCTCCAGCACAGAGAGACAAAATTCTAGGCACCCAAATTTGCCTGAGACCAGCCCACGCCACCAAATAGCTTGTGCCAAGTGGCTCGCCCTCACATTGTAACAGTGAGCTACTGACATGCTCACAGTCGCTAGGGCGGTGGTTGTGGTGGTCAGGCAGGATTTGGAGGGGGAGGGGGGGGTTCAGGTTGTAAGTGCTGAAACAAGGAAGTTCCACAAAAAGAAAATTGTTGATGAGTCTATTCTTTGACCACTAATGTTAGTTCTATAGAGGTGTGTTGCTGCACTTTATGGTGGCGAATTAGTGCCTTTCCAGGGAAATTTACTTTCTCAGCCGGCTACATTGATGGGGAATGTCACCAAAATGAAATTTAAATTTCTTTTAATTTATGAACTGAACATGTTGCAGCTTAAGTACAAAACATGATATTTCTTACGATTGATGCAGTCTTATGGTGAATGTCGTTTTTGGGAAAAGTTTAAATTGGTATCAACAGGTATTTCACGATTGCTACATTCATGTGTTAAACATAAAACAGCTTGATATCAATGGATACTATTTATTTTGCTTTTCACTAACGCATCAATGTCTGGTACCACTTTCTGAGCACTACTACAAGGTGCTTTCAGTAAGTATTACAACACTTTATTTTCTCAGCCAATTTTACTTAAAAAAAATGCAGAATTTGCTGTGGAACATCATGATATGTTTCTGCTTCAGCCCCTATAGTTAGTTACATGAAGTTCCAGTAGGTGGCAGTGCTATATAAAGCCTCCAAAATGGCACCTATAATGGAGGTGCGTTCGAAGCAGAGAGCTGTCATTGAGTCTCTGTTGGCAGAAAACCAGCACATCACTGATATTCATAGACACTTGCAGAATGTTTGCAGAGACCTGGCAGTGAACAAAAGCAAGGTGAGTCACTGGGTGAAATGTCTGTCATCAGCACAACTTCATCGCACAGACCTGTCCGATCTTCTGCATGCTGGTCGGCCGCACATAACTGTGAATCCTGGAGTGTTGGAATGTGCGGACACTCTCATTCGATTTGATCAACGGATCACAAACAAACACCTTGCTGCACAACTAGACATCTCTGTTGGTAGTGCTGACACACTCGTCCACTCCATGGGAGGCAGTACGTAGATGATACAGAGTTTATTGATGTCAACCAGTGGGATGGTACCATGCAGGCATACAGGTACTCACAGTAAAGTGGAGTAAGACCATCACATTGAACAGAGATTATGTTGAAAAATAGGGTTTTGTAGCCTGAAGAGTGGGGAATGGTGTAGTGCATTGGAATCCTGAAAAAACCAACGTGGTTTTAGGAAAAAAGTGTTGCATTATGATATGAACAACTCTCGTATTTCGAAGGTAAGATTTTAAGTTTAAGTCTGTCTGTCAGCTTAACTAGGTACGTTTCTCATTCTCTTCGTTATGGAAAAGTGTTGTTCCCACAAGTACATAAGTTCAAACATTGACATAATATGTTAAGTCATGTAAATTTATATTGAGGAAAAATTTTATTCTTGTCATCAAGTTTTATTTTATAATGAAACATATCACGCAACTCCCTGTCACAGTAATAGCTCTATTAGCTGTAGCTGGTGCTAGGCATCCCACACAGATGTGTTGTAAATTTATATTGGTGTGTCTGACCTCCTCTTTGAAATTCCCAACCTGGCCATCGTTCTGCTTTTCATCAGTTTAAAATGAGCTACTCGCCACTTAAGCACTGCACTGTATGTATGTACAATTGCATCAGAAGATATGATAAACCTACCATGTGGTCATTCCTCTGAAGACAGCACACAGTTTGTGTGTTATATAATGACATGTGGCTGCTCCAATTTACTGCAAATATTCACACCTCAGACTCAAGAGGACACCAGTGCTTTTGCTCATCCCTGAACCTACTGCACTGCCCTACCTTAGACCACAGTGTAACGCAACAAAACAAAATATACCTTGGAGGAATCTGAATATTTTTTGACACCAAACACGTAGATCCCATAGGCTTCATAAACATATTTTGGTAATAGTAACTCATATATTGGCATATCATATGCAGTAATAGTTCTCACACTTCATACATGAATGGAGTCGGAAGGAACTTTCATATGTGATGCAGCACGTAATACGTTTTTCAGAATCCACAATGGTGATTTTGCTGATGACAAATGTAAATGTAGAAGAAAGAATATTAGATTGTCTGAAAAGTGAATTCAGACTTTTTTCTATATGTACATAATGTGATAATTTAAATATTTTGTTTGTACTGTGTAACATATTATGAGTAAATTATGCTCAATAAAATAGATAATATGTTCTATTTACATTGTTCCAGGCCAGATGAACTGTTGACAGCAATTAAGAAACATGGTTTCAAAGCTGCCACAGAAGCTGTTCATTTAGCTGAACATCAGTTGCGGAAGAATTCCTGTAGCACTGTGGAAGACAGAAGCATGGAGCACAGACTTGCAGATTTACACCTGAAACTTGCACAGTATTGTCGCAGTCACTGTGGTAAGTATGATAAAATCACATCACAGTTAAATGGCTTTATTAAATAGCCCAATGAATGTCTCATTATTCTGTTTTTGTCTCCCTGTGACATTCGGATATAGTTACATAAAGTAAAGAAGAGGCAACCACTCACTTAAACCAGACTTGTGTGTGGAGCATAAAAACACCTAATAGGAAACAGTATTCACAATAGCTTTCAAGCTCTTTCTCTTTTTTCCCCCTAGTAAAAGTACACACATTCACACACAGCCACATAGACCCAAATGCACACTCCTGTGGCCATAGTGAGTCTCGCCATGGTGTACATTTGATTATCTTTGTGGTTGTGTGTGAGAATGTGTGTACTTTCACTAGACAACGAGCAAGAGCATGAAAGCTTCTGGCCAAGTTTACATCTAGCGTATGCCGTCTAAAATCTGTGATGCAGACCACTTGCTGGAAAGAGTGAAACACGGTGGAGGGGGAGGGGGAGGGGTTTAGTGATGATTTGGGCAGCCATATCACTGTATTTCATGGTCACCATGGTTACTCTCCAAGGTTGCACTACCACCACAGATTACGTGACCATTTTGGCTGGTCACGTCCATCTCATGCTATGGCGTTTTTTCCCCAATTGTGATGGTGTTTTGCAAGATGACATCCTCTGTGTTCACATAACTGACATCGTCCACAGATGATTTTTGTGAGCATGAGGATGAATTGTCAGATCTACCTGGCCACCAAGTCACCAGATCTCATTATTAAGCCTACTTTGGAGTGAAGAGTGTCTGATTAGTGCTCACCTTTCATCATCATTACCTGAACTTGCCATTATTTTGCAGGAAGAATGTATAAGAATCCCCTGAAAAGCATATAGGGTTTCTATTTATCCATTCCAAGATGACTGCAAGCTGTTTTGAATGCCAACTTGTTTCCTGTATCGTATTAGATGTGCTAATGTGTTGGGTTGTTCTTGGTAATTCCATTTTTTTCCTCTCCATATGTTGTTACCTAAGTGTTCTCCAAAAAGAAATAATGTAAAAAAATGTCAGAATAAAATAGTGATCATTTTAAAATTTTTGTTCCCTGCAAAACATTGTACTATGTAACCTTCTATAGAACACATTATTATTTGTCAGCAGAAAGATTGGTAGTACAAAAATCAAAATTCTGTAAACAGATAAAGAAGTTGCTTGTTATAAGTGATACGTAATACGTGATATTTCCTGTTATCAGGTCCTGACACCCAAAATTATGACATCACCATTGTAACCTCACTACTGAAGGCTATGAAGTATGGCTCAGCTGAAGCTCGCCAGCTATTTCCATGTCTTCTGGAGCTACATCGTTTGCCAACTGAACTGTTAGATGAATTTAAAACTCAGGTAAGTTTCAACTGTTGATATTTCAGGATCAGACATTTTACTTTCCCATATTCTAACTTGATAATAGCTTTTCTCACAGGTGAATGTTGCCTTACTTGGTTGTAAATAAATTCTTAATTTTGGTGTTGTTGTTTACTATTCTCCATTAGGCAATGTGGGATCCAAAGAAGGATCTCACTCCCATTTAGCAGTTACTGCTCTGGGAGTAATTACAGAAGGGTTTGTAGAGTAAGTGAAGTGAGAAAATGAGCACTGAATATCTTGGATTCATAACTTTAAGAGGATTACAGTGTTACAATGTTGGAAGGAATAGAATAAAGTATGAAGAAAGTTGTGTCAAGCACTACGTAAAGAAGGTGGGTTGGATGTGGTGTGGGTTTAAGTGGTGGACTACAATTATTATAACTATCGACATTGTATTTCTGGTTAAGTAATAAAGGGCTGGAAATATCTGATAAGTGAAATATGAAGTATGAAATCTGAAACGGTTACTGCATGTGTTTGGAAACAAATATGTGGTGGGGAAAATGAAAAGGGAATTGAGAAAGAAGACAGGCAAAAGGAGAAGAGGGGGAAATCATGATGAAAGATATCCCACTCCTTAACCCCCTCCACACACACACACACACACACACACACACACACACACACACACACACACAGAGAGAGAGAGAGAGAGAGAGAGAGAGAGAGAGAGAGAGAGACAGTGTGCTAGTGAAGTACATTGTCGGAGCTGTAGTTCTGCAACTCAGATGGGATGAAGAAAGGCAGGAAAGAAAGCAGGGAGTGGAAGGAAGGGTAGAGGACTGATGGCTAATGGTTCGGAAGGAGGCAGCAGGTGCATGGAATAGAAATGTGACATGGAACATGACACAAGTGAGTTCATGTAGTGCCTGATGGTGGTGTTGTGGAGAAGGTGAATGTGAAGGGGAGGCAGAGTGGAGGAAGAAGAGGCTATGGGGAACACGGCGTGTGTGCAAGATCAGTGAAGTTAAAGTCGTGGTGCAGAGTGGAGATGGGTGTGGGACAAGAAGTTGCCGAGATTCATACCAGGGGCAATAAAGCAGAAAAAAGATGTGTTGCAAGGACAGTTCCCATATTTTTATGTCTTTCTCAGTTACAGAGTGCAATTTATTACTATAGGTAATTTAAGTTTATGATGAATGTCTTCAAGACCCAAGTACAAACCATTATTCAGTCATATCGAGCCAACTTATGTATATCAAACAATGGAAAATCCAGAAGGGAATGTAACAATATTAGAGAAGGAAAGTTGCTACTCGCCATATAGCGGAGATGCTGAGTCACAGTAGGCACAACAAAAAGATTCACACAATTATAAGCTTATACATCAGTATCTCCGTCCAAATCAAACGTACTAACCACCACCAATACCTCCACTTCGACAGCTGTCACCCATTCCTTATCAAGAAGTCCCTTCCGTACAGCCTAGCCGTCAGTGGTCGTTGCATCTGCATTGACAAGCAGTCCCTCTCAAAATATATCCAGGGTCTCACTGAAGCCTTCACTGACTGTAATTATCATCCCAACCCTGTATAAAAACAAATCTCCCTTGCCTTATCGGAGAGATCTCCCAGCACCTCCCAAAGTCCGACAGTCCGGCCACAGAGGAGCATTCCACTCATAACTCAGTACCATCCGGGACTGGAGCAACTGAATTACATTGTCCACCAGGGTTTCGATTACCTCTCGTCATGCCCTGAAGTGAGAAATGTCCTGCCCACTATCCTTCCCACCCCTCCTACAGTGGTATTCTGCCGTCCACCGAACCTACACAATCTACTCGTCCATCCTTACACAGTCCCTACTCACAAACCCATACCTCATGGCTCATACACCTGTAGTAGAGCTAGTTGGAAGACCTGTCCCATACATCCTCCTACCACCACCTACTCCAGTCCAGCCACTAACATCACCTGTCCCATCAAAAACAGGGCTACCTGTGAAACCAGTCATGTGGTTTACAAGCTAAGCTGCAACCACTGTGCTGCATTCTATGTAGGCATGACAGCCAACAAGCTGTCTGTCCACATGAATGGCCACTGACAAACAGTGCCCAAGAAACAAGTGGACCACCCTGTTGCTGACCACGCTGCCAAACATGACATTCCCATCTCAGTGACTTCCCTGCAATGCATCCTACATACCCATGACCCTCCTGGCCTCAACCTTCATTAGTCAATGTCCTCACACATCCATCTCCCTCCCTGTTCCCATTCCAGCGCTACACAGCTGTCATTTCACCATCACACTCAGTCTTTTAATTTCTTTTTATTTCTCTCCTTTCCGCTACTCCCCCCTCCCCCCCCCCCCCTCCCCACCTTCTCTCCTGCCCTCTGTCTGAATTGCAGCAATTCACTGACCACCACCCCCACCATACTATCCCTCCCTCTCCCTGTCCTAGCCTCCTCCTTACCCCCACCCAGTTGCCACTCTCTTCATGCACTGGTGCTGCTGCTCGCATTGTGGTTTCAGGTGTCTGAGACTGCAGTTGTTTTTTTTGTGTGTGTGTGTGTGTGTGTGTGTGTGTGTGTGTGTGTGTGTGTGTGTGTGTGTGTATTGCTGACAAAGCCCTTAATGGCCGAAAGCTATAACTGTGTGAATCTTTTTGTTGTGCCTATTGCAACTCAGCATCTCCGCTGTATGGTGGGTAGCAACGTTCCTTCTCTAATATTGTTACAACTTGTGAATATGTGATACAGTTAGAAACTAATAAGTCAAAAAAGTTTTGTCATTTTGTTTAAAAATGTAAGGTGCACATACAAACTATTTGAACAGACATGTTGGCTCTATTCATTTCCCAATCGCGTAGTGAAGAGAAGGTGATGTTAGAGGAAGAATCCAGGTGGCAGAGATTGTGAAGCAGCTATTGAAATTGAGCATGTTGAGCTCAACAGCATGTTCCCCCATTAGTCGGTCAACATTGCTGTTAGTCACAGTTTGGCAGTAGTCATTCATTCATGTGAACAGCTTGTTAGTGGTCATGCTAACATAAAATGTTGTGCAGAAATTGCAGCAGGGTTGGTATGTGACATGGCTGCTTTCACAGGTGGCCTTGCCTCTGACGGGATAGGAGAGATTGATGTGTCAGACAGGTTCGCCTAATGTGAATTTTAAAATTTTCCCGTCCAATTGACTGTTCAAACAAATTTCGGGCTTGCAGCCGGTTGTCGTTCAATACTTCGCACGATATTTCAACTGGGCACCTGCCAGTCATCTTCAGGTGAGCTGTCACAGACTGGCGAAAATGTCCTCCGTTCCACAATATATAGCATACTGTAACTATTCTGCGCATGCGTCGAAAACTTGATAGTTGAACCACACTGCCCGCCGGCAGCACCCTCGCTGGTGGAATAGCGGAACTCAGTCGCCCTCTGCGTTGCTGTTTGCCACGGCCGTCAACGCACTCTGTCGTCTTCGATTTGAGCAAATCATGGAGATGATGGGATTCCATGCAGTGTCCAGCTGGTAGCTGGACGACAGAGTGCGTTGACGGCCGTGGCAAACAGCAACGCAGAGGGCGACTGAGTTCCGCTATTCCACCAGCGAGGGTGCTGCCGGCGGGCAGTGTGGTTCAACTATCAAGTTTTCGACGCATGTGCAGAATAGTTACAGTATGCTATATATTGCGGAACGGAGGACGTTTTCGCCAGTCTGTGACGGCTCACCTGAAGATGACTGGCAGGTACCCAGTTGAAATATCGTGCGAAGTATTGAACGACGACTGGCTGCAAGCCCGAAATTTGTTTGAACAGGTTCGCGTAAGTCTTCCAGAGGAATATGACCCCTGTGTCAATGGGTTTAGAGTTGGTGTAGCATGCACAATGCGTCTCATGTAACAACTGCCGATGGAATTTGTTGAGTATCTCCATAACACTCTTGTGCCAGCTAAATGCTCCCGTGTCAAAACACGTTGCTCTTTGTTGGATCATCTCTCTCTCTCTCTCTCTCTCTCTCTCTCTCTCTCTCTCTCTCTCTTGTCCTACCTGGTAGGGATACTAGGTATATGAACGATACTCAAGAATTGGACGAACAAGCACCTTATAAGCCACCTCTTTCATGGATGAATTACATTTCCTTATGATTCTTCCTATGAATCTGAGTCTGGCATCTGCTTTTCCCATTATTTGTTTTATGTGGCCATTCCACTTGAGGGCACTCTGGATACATCCTCATAGATATTTTATGGTGGATACTTTTTCCAGCTGCTTGTTACCAATAGTGTAGCTGTCCACTAGTGAATTTCTTTTCCTTTGTATGCACAACATGTTACCTTTGTTGACATTCAGGGTCAACTACCACTACCTACACCATTCATCAAGTGTCTGGAAGTAATTCTAGATATCATTACTATCTTCTGGCGTCACTATTTTGTTATAGACAACCGAATCACCTGCAAATGGCCTTAAATAGCATCCAACGCTTTCTACTAGACCATTTATGTATGTTGTAAATGATAACATTCCTATCACACCTCTCACTCTGGAAATTATCCTTACATCTGTCAGTTTTGTTCTGTCAAGAGTGATGTTTGAGTTCTGTCCACAGGGAAGTCTTGAATCCAGTTGCAAATATGCCCTGATACTCAATAAGCTTTCTTCTTCTTCTTCGCCCCCCCCCCCCCCCCCCCCCACTCGCCCACACACACACACCAAACAGCAGAGCAGGAGAGTATCAAATGCCTTCCTGAAGTCAGGGAACATGGCATCAACCTATCAACCTGAACACCATTATCCACGGTGCTGCCCATCTCATGGAGGAATAGAGTGAGCTGAGTTTTGCAGGAACTCTGTTTGCAGAATACATGATCATGTTATGCAGTCATAGAACATCAACTGCACACCTGCCACTGCATCATTGCGAAACTGTATCAAGAAAGCATTGACTCGCACACCAAAGGAAAGAGCAAGCAGCAGTACATCCCCGGGAAGACAGAGTTCAGCACCCCCTGTCAATGCTCGCTTAACCAGCTGCCCATCGCTGGTTGGTCCCAGTTCGGTCACAGACTTCAAGACCAGCAGTGCTGAGTAATAGGAAGACAATACTTAGCCTGCGTTCTGTGAGTAGTAATACAGAACAATGTAATTGTATGTAGATAACACAGGAAGCCACTTGATAAAAAGAAGTTAAGTTATGTTTCTTTTTCTTTTAGAAAGAAAATGTCCTATTAATTAGAAAGTTTAGTGTGTAGATCATTCTGGGTTCCTGCCACTGGGTTCCTTGTTTGTGTCAGCACTGATTCCCACAGTAGCTGACACAACTGATTTTTATGGAGTAGATTTTCATTCTCCAAAAACTTCATAATTCTGGAGCTTAAAATAATTTCTGTAATTCTACAAAAGACTGATGTCAATGATCTAGGTCTGTAATTCTGTGCATCTGTCCTATGGCCTTTCTTAAAAATCGGTATGACCTGAGCTTTCTTCCAGTTGCTAGGTACCCTTCATTGCTCAAGCAACCTATGATAAATTACAGCTAGAAGGAGAGCAAGCTATTTTGGATAATCTTTGTAGAATCGTATAGGTATCTCATCTGGTCCTGACGCCTTTCCCCTACTAAGTGATTGCAGTTGTTTTTCTATTCCGTGATTGGTTATCTCAATATCTGCTATTTTGACATTTGAACAATGATTGAAAGCAAAGACCATGTTATGATCTTCTGCAGTGAAATAATTTTGGAAGATTGAATTCAGTATTTCGACCTTCTCTCTGTTATCCTCCGTTTCGGTGCCAGTATAGTCACTAAGTGAATGAATAGTTGATATTGACCCACAAAAGCTCTTAGGGCTTTTACTCGGGTTGGTTGACAAATTTTTACTTTCTTAGTCATTGAACACTTCTCTCCTTCCACTCATTTTCACTTCATTCAGCTTTTGTTTGTCACCTATTTTTTACTTCTCTTGAATCTGAGATGAAGTTCTCTTTGTTTATGTAGCAGTTTTCTAACACAGCTATTAAACCATTATGTGTCTTTCAGAA
Source organism: Schistocerca serialis cubense (assembly GCF_023864345.2). NCBI lineage: Eukaryota > Metazoa > Arthropoda > Insecta > Orthoptera > Acrididae > Schistocerca > Schistocerca serialis. The sequence goes on along the minus strand of NC_064638.1, from coordinate 243,809,949 downwards.
TGAGATTTTCTCTCTGCAGCAGTGTGTGCGCTGATATGAAACTTCGTGGCAGATTAAAACTGTGTGCTGGACCGAGACTCGAACTCGGGACCTTTGTCTTTTGCGGGCAAGTGCTCTACCAACTGACCTACCCAAACACGACTCATGACCTGTCCTCATGGCTTCAATTCTGCCAGTACCTTGTCTATTACCTTACAAACTTCATAGAAGCTCTTCTGCAAACCTAGCACACCTAGAGCACTTGCCCGCGAAAGGCAAAGGTCCTTAGTTCGAGTCTCGGTCCAGCACACAGTTTTAATCTGCCAGGAAGTTTCATATGACGTGTCTTTTCCATCCCTTAAGACATTACTTGGGACATACTTTCCTAGGACACAATGCACAATACCTTTGAATTTTTTTCCATTTATTCTCCATATCGTCATCCTCATCAGTGACTATTTGATGCTGACTGCTCAGATACTCTGAAATCTGTATCCTGTGACTCTTGCTAAGCAAAAATATCTTCCTACCTTTCTTAACATTCTTTGTAACACACTTTGTCATAGGCAGTGTCACAGCTTTATGAACACTTGTACCTTCCTCTGTGTTAACTGATTCGATAAGTTCAGGTCTGGTTGTTGCCAGACGGTCTAAGACATTACCCTCATGAGTTAGTTTTTATTTATTTATTTATTTATTTACACATCTGTCTCCGTAGGACCAAATTGAAGAGCAAATCTCCAAAGTCATGGAATATGTCAGTACATGAAATTACAACATAAAAGTAATAACAGGTAAAATAACATGTTTGAGAAGCCAAAAAAAATCAAGCTGTAAGTTTAAGTAAATGCAATCAACAATAAAACATAAGAATTAGCTAAATTTTTCGAGGAACTCCTCAACAGAATCGGAGTAGTGACCCATAAGGAAACTCTTTAGTTTCAGTTTGAAAGCACATGGATCACTGCTAAGATTTTTGAATTCTTGTGGTAGCTTATTGAAAACAGATGCAGCAGTATACTGCACACCCTTCTGCAAAAGAGTCAAGGAAGTACAATCCAAATGCAGGTTGGATTTCTGCCTAGTATTAACTGAGTGAAAGCTGCTGATTCTTGGGAATAAGCTGATACTCTTAACAAGAAATGACAGTAAAGAATACATATATTGAGAGGCCGGTGTCAGAATATCCAGATTAATGGACAGGGATCGACAAGAGGTTCAAGAACTTGCAACACTTATAGCTCGAACTGCCCATTTTTGAGCCAAAAATATCCTTTGAGAAAGGGAAGAGTTAATCCATATGTCATAAGTGAATGAAAATAAGTGAAGTAGACTACTTTTCATGTTGAACTGTCACTTTTTCAGACACTGTTCAAATAGTAAAAATGACAGCATTAAGTCTTTGAACAAGATCCTCAATGTGGGATTTCCAGGACAATTTACTATCTATCTTAACACCTAGAAATTTGAACTGTTCAGTTTCACTAATCATATTCTGTGAAATTAAAATGCCAGGTTTTGTTGAATTGTATGTTAGAAACTTTAAAAATTGAGTCTTACTGTGATTTAGTGTTAGTTTATTTTCTACAAGCCATGAACTTGTGTCATGAACTGCACTAGTGTCATCAGCAAACAGAAATATTTTTGAAGCACCTGTAATACTAGAGGGCATATCATTTATATAAATAAGAAACGGGAATGGTCCCAGCACTGATGCCTGAGGCACCTCCCATTTGACCATACTTCACTGAGACCCCTCATCATAGCCTTTCTCAATGAATGGTCCAATTTCTGGAGCAATATTTCGTGATCAGCGCAATCAAACACCTTAGTTAAATCAAAAAAACTATGCCTAGCATTCGAAACCTTTTGTTTAATCCATCCTGTACCTCACAGAGAAAAGAGCATATAGGATTTTCAGTCGTTAAACCACTTCTAAAGATGAACTGTACATTTCATAGCTAATTATGTGATATAAAATATCAATTATCATTACCTACACAGCCTTTTAAATAACTGTAGCAAACACTGATTGTATAGAAATAAGTCTAAAATTGTCTACAACAACCATTCAGGAAACTGACCATTCTTAAATGAAAAATTACAAATATGGCTAAATACAGAGCTGACATGTGCAGCACAGTACTTTACCATTCTGCTAGGTACTCCATCATATCACAGAGTCCTTAGTCTTTGGTGATTTAGTTATTGACTCAGTCTCCTCAGTTGTGAGTATCACAAAGGGGTATATCACACATCAGTCTTGGAAAGGCATTTTCCAAGAGAGTTATATGATTCCCTGTAGAAACTAAGTTTTTGTTTAATTCACCAGCAATAATCAGAAATTGATTGTTAAGTACTGTACATATATCTAACCCATCAGTAACAGAAGTATTTTTACTTTGAACTGACTTCATATCGTCGGCCTTGTGCTGCTGACCAGACACTTCCTTCAAATATGGTAATCAGATGCTTTTATGGACCGCCTGGGTCAGAAGCTATAGTGGGACAGTGGTTCAGACACTTCCTACAATATGGTTTTAATTCTATCCTGTGAATTATTGTAGATGTTCTATTTGCGTACCACATATGCTTTGCCTTCCTAATAACATTTGTAAATATGTGGCAATACTGTTCGTAATGGGCTATTGTAGCTCAATTGTGACTACTAGTAAAATTTTTATATAATTTCCACTTTGTTCTATATGATATCCTTATCCCACTAATCAGCACCAGGCTGCCATTTACTGCTTGGTTCTCTATCTGCTCAAAGTAATTTTCGGACAAGACATCCAGAACAATGTCACACAAAACTCTCTCTCTGGCACCAGTTTTAATAGCATAAAACTCCCAATCTATATGTGACAAGTTGAAGTCACCTCCCAGTATCACAACAACATGATCAGGAACATTATAAGTGATCTGTCTGAAGCACTGTCCCACTATAGCTCCTGACCCAGGCGGTCCATAAAAGCATCTGATTACCATATTTGACCAATCTTTGATACTTAATAAATAGTGGTAAAGAATATGGTTCAGTTGCTCCTGTCCAAGAAGGTATTGTGTGATGGGGGATGCTCATTTGCAGTTTGTTCTTGGAAGTGGTGGGAGCTTGATGATGTGTGAGAAGATAACACAGGAAAATCAGTTTTGCGAATCTTAACCAGATAACATGTTTGGAGTTTTGAGTGACTAGGACTATTCCCTCTAGCTGGCTCATAAGTAGTTTGACACAGGAAGATGCTGTGTGCTACCCATGGTTGTGCTGTGGATTTGTTTGTGTACTTTCCTTTCATAGAGGAAGTAGCTATAAGCGAAGAAGTAGTCAGTCAAATGTATAAGAAATGAGGTTGTAAGGATCCTGTCCCAGGACCATAACTTAACTCGTCCTATACCCATACTCTCTTCCCCACAGTCTCTTCTTCTGCTTCTGTCTCCTCCTCCCAGTCCACAATCATCATCATTCCCTGCAAAAACTCACTGATATCAGTGCCCAGGATGCATTCGCAACCTGTGCACCAGCTGCCTCCCTCCCAGCCATCAGTCATTTTTCCCAAACTCACACTCTCAACCCCAGTCTGCTTTGTTTGCCCATTCCTCCTGACACAAACGCTCATACCAGCCAACTAGCATACTGCAGCCTGGGGACAGTATATTGAGTCAGCACAGTTTAGCCATACAGAGGTGTGTGTGTGTGTGTGTGTGTGTGTGTGTGTGTGTGTGGCACTGTGGCTACCACAGCCGTGGCGAAACACATCAAGTTAGTTAGGACTAACCATTGTTAGTAAGGACTACCATCAGTTGTCCAGCAAAAATTTTCATTGTCATCATTCCATTCTACAGCTAATGATTCTCCTTATTTGCAACTGCGAATTCATTTGATGTGCTCTACTATTCAGTGAACTGTTACCTTTATTGGGCAGTAAGTTGGTGTATGTGCTGAAAAAATGACAAAAATATTTGCTCAGTTTCCTGCTTGTTATATCCTACATGGAGCTCTATGGAAATTAGTAGAAGTATTGCGTTTTCAGCAAACCACTTTAGAAGTAGAGCTACACAACAATTTTCTGTCATGTTTGACAGAAACAGTCACCTGTTTTTGGATGTAACAGCACATTGAGATACTTTTCATATTCAGCTGACTTTGTTCTAAGTTACTTAAAACATTTTTTTGTGGAGATCAGTCTCTCTTCTGCCATTTACATGCTTGTAAAGCATGTTACTCTAAATCTACATAAAGATTATTTGAAGAATATCATTGTTTATTTCTTTATACATCCATATGCAATATGCATCTTATGATTGTTTTCTGAATTTGTGCAATGAGTACATACACACAAATAAGCACCGTTCAAATATACACAAATACCTACATATTTTTTCATCTCTTGTGTTACATGTATTTACAACTCATATCTCTATTCTTCTGGAAACAGTATTGATGTATTGTACTGTAATCATGTAGGACCCATATAGTGATCATTCAGAATGCAATTATGCATCAGTGTCACTCATCACACAGCACTATCACTTGAGATTGTTTTATCATATGTCACAGGGGAAGTAACTTAGAAATTTTATGGGTTATGTTTAATTTAATGCTGGTGTTTCATAAATTCATCATTGCTATATTCGCTGTTAACTGTCAGCATACTTTTTAATTCTTTTTAGACTTGCTTATGTCTGAAATATGCTGGAGTCTTTGAGGCAAAGTATTGAATAAAAGTTTTGGTAGATACATCATATATATTTTATATCGAGCTGTCCTGTGCATTTCCCTATAAAATTCTGCTTTTTTTTTTTTGCGTTCATAAATTTAAAAGGCTGGAAAGGTAAGATTTTGAGTTCTTTGAAAATTCTGTACTTGATTCCCTTTGTCAAACGCCTTTTATAATTCTTACAACTCTCATCTGAAGTTTACACATTTGTTGTGCCATGCCCCACTTAGAACCCCATACCTAAGAAAACTAGGCACAAACAAATGAAATCCACACAGAAGTGTTTCTATATAAAACATTTGCTTTTTTTAAATATTTCTGAATGATTTTCTGGTATGAAATGTCTGTCTATCCATTCTCCCAAGAATTTTGTTTGACAGGGCGTCCTAAAGCTTACAGTTGTGGTCATAATAATGCAATAAGAAGCTTTCACATGTTATCCTCTAGTTACGTCAAATAAACAGTATATAAGCTACATAATTGTTGACTACTCTAATCATGGACTCTCATACAACAAAAACTTTAAAAATATGAATACCTGCACTTATCATGTGTCTCATGATACAGAACTAATTGGAACAGAAGTTAATAGTATTCTAGGCAAAATATGTTGAGGAATGTAATGATCATGTTGTGCCACAAACTTAACTATTAATAAACAGTTTTAAGTAATGCAAATTAAGTAAATACACAGACCTACCATGAAAAAAATTAAAACTTTTTTACAATTTTAAAGAAGAACTAGTTAGTAAATATGACTGTGCTAATTATCTCTTAATATGGCATCTCATGTTGTCATAATTTGTTAATCATAATCTGGTAAAGAGAAAAAAATAAATGGTTTGGAATCTTAAAGTGAGAAGGTGCTGTAAAATAAAGTCTCTTCTTTTTCATGTTAGATATAATTCAAGGATTACTACAAGACTGATCTATTTTTAGTATCAGACATCAGGTGTAAAATTGCAATCACATAAAGTGAAGTTAAATTAATTCCAAATGGAGACATTTTGAACATCCTAAGAAAATGGAGAGATTGATGTACCCAAGTTAAATAGCTATTTAATTGGTTTTCCACTAGAATGGGAATGTAATTGCAGTTATCAAGAAATGAAAACTTGTTCAAAGGAAAAAGAGTACGACTAAAGAATTTTCACATCAAATATTTAATGTACGAGGGCTATCCACAAAGTATATTACGTTTTGCAATTAAAAATAAATAAAGTATTGGAAATTTTTTTTATTATATACAGATGAAAGCCACACTTAAATACTACTTTCCTACGTAGTTGCCATTTAAATTAAGGCACTTACCGTAGCGATGGACGAACTTGGAAATTCCTTCGTCGTAAAATTCAGCCGCCTGTGCCTTCAACCACGTGGCGACTGTCTTTTGGGACAGAAAAGGTGTGATTTTTGTGGATTTCCTGGAAAGAGGCACTACAATAAACTCTCAAAGGTATTGCCAAACTCTGCACAACCTCAGAAGAGCAATACAAAACAAGCGTAGGGGAAAGTTGGGCTCAAAGATCTTGCTGATTCACGACAATGCCCGGGCCCACATGGCAAATGCCACTCGTGAAGTTCTCGAATCTTTTAAGTGGGAGTTGTTTCCTCATCCGCCGTACAGTCTCGACCTGGCACTGAGCGACTTCCACTTATTCCCAGCAATGAAGAAGTGGTTGGCTATGCAGCGTTTTGATGACGACACACAGCTTCAAGAAGAGGTAACCACGTGGTTGAAGGCGCAGGCGGCCAAATTTTACGACGAAGGAATTTCCAAGCTCGTCCATCGCTACGATAAGTGCCTTAATTTAAATGGCAACTATGTAGAAAAGTAGTATTTAAGTGTGGCTTTCATCTGTATATAATAAAAAAAATGTCCAATACTTTATTTATTTTTAATCCAAAACGTAATGTACTTTGTGGATAGCCCTCGTATATATATGCATAAAGTAAGGGAATATCAGATAAAGATTGTAAATTTAAAGAGATGGAACAATAGGTATAAAATACCTATAAGATACTATTTCTTGGGTTAAAAACACGCAGCTAAAGAGATTGAAAAGAAAAAAAAAAAAAAAAACAGGGATAGAAAAAGAGAACCAAAATAAATGAGGGGCAGGAGGAAGAATAATAAGAACAAAATGGCCTTCAGAACAACAAACTTATACTCTTGTCAAATATGAGACTGCAATTATGAATCAGTTTCAGAGACTGCACATACGTGAGACACTAACTAGATGTTTAAACAATGTGATAGTGGTTTGGGAGGCAAGTGTTTCAGATACTTGAGATGTATAGAAAAAAAAGAATCGTTTAAAATGCATAGCACACTGACAAAAATTGAATAGGATTGGCAATAAGAAGGAATGGATGTTAGTGTGAAGCATATTGAGACATGTAATGTTTTTCTCATTGATTTAAGAAAATAAAAACCATTATTTTCAACGCAAGCAAGCAGACATTGTCACTAGCACATTCAGGACTGGGATTCAGATACCCATACATTCATCCAGATTTAGGTTTATTCCCCATCCTTGTTGCCCCGAGCTTTGTGCTCTGCCACTAATGTTATCTTTGATGGGACTCTAGATCATAATATTGTATTGTTCTTACGTACAGCCCACATATTTACATATATTCAGAATATATTTCACATACTTTTGAAGGCACTGCAGTGGATCAACAAATGAATAGTTATTCATAATGCTTGTAATTAATTTTATAAACTTGAAATAAATGAGAAAGAGATGTGTGTTCTCTTCTAGCAGACAATATACATTGATTAAAATGCCAATTAATAGCCGCACATGCCATAGTTTATAGATAAATATATCCATGGTTAATGAATGACCAAGGCCATGGAAAGCTGAAATGATAGCAGTTCTTTCATTGTCACAGAAGTAATTTTGTAAGTTCAAAGACAAAACTGGTTCCTTTAGTCATTGTGCATTTGAATCTCAGTACATAACTTACCAATGAAAATAATCAATTTTTGAAAATAAAATATAATTGGATACATAAAGAAATTTACTCGCCAAGCAACAGTGGCAGAAAACACATAAAAGTTATGTAAATGTGTAAGTGTTCAAAGCCAGTGGCTCCTTTTTCTGCGCAGAAGGCTTGAATGGGAAGAAAGAGTGATGAGGGAAAAGGACTGGCAAGTTCTAGGAAATGACGAGAGTTGTGCAAAAGTACCCCAGAACCATGGGTCAGGGGCCTGCTAAATTCTGAAACCTGGAATATCTTCACTGTGATTTTATATGTAATTTCTTTATAAACTCAATGTATGTGTCTGGAAAAGCAAGGAAATCATTCAGGGAATGATGAATCATTAGTGTGAGATTAACTGAAAGTGGTGGGTTTTGTTTGATTTTATTGATTATGTTGTTGTTGTTGTTGTTGTTGTGGTGGTCTTCAGTCCTGAGACTGGTTTGATGCAGCTCTCCGTGCTACTCTACCTGTGCAAGCTTCTTCATCTCCCAGTACTTACTGCAACCTACATCCTTCTGAATCTGCTTAGTGTATTCATCTCTTGGTCTCCCTCTACGATTTTTACCCTCCACACTGCCCTCCAATACTAAATTGGTGATTCCTTGATGTCTCAGAACATGTTATACGAACCGATCCCTTCTTCTTGTCAAGTTGTGCCACAAACTTCTCTTCTCCCCAATCCTATTCAATACTTCCTCATTAGTTGTGTGATCTACCCATCTAATCTTCAGCATTCTTCTGTAGCACCACATTTCAAAAGCTTCTATTCTCTTCTTGTCCAAACTATTTATCGTCCATGTTTCACTTCCATACATGGCTACACTCCATACAAATACTTTCAGAAATGACTTCCTGGCACTTAAATCTATACTCGATGTTAACAAATTTCTCTTTTTCAGAAACGCTTTCCTTGCCATTGCCAGTCTACATTTTATATCCTCTCTACTTCAACCATCATCAGTTATTTTGCTCCCCAAATAGCAAAACTCCTTTACTACTTTAAGTGCCTCATTTCCTAATCTAATTCCCTCAGCATCACCTGACTTAATTAGACTACATTCCATTATCCTTGTTTTGCTTTTGTTGATGTTCTTCTTATATCCTCCTTCCAAGACATTGTCCATTCCGTTCAACTGCTCTTCCAGGTCCTTTGCTGTCTCTGACAGCATTACAATTCTTACAATTTCTACTCCATGGATTTTAATTCCTACTCAGAATTTTTCTTTTGTTTCCTTTACTGCTTGCTCATTATACAGATTGAATAACATCGGGGAGAGGCTACAACCCTGTCTCACTCCCTTCCCAACCACTGCTTCCCTTTTGTGCCCCTCGACTCTTATAACTGCCATCTGGTTACTATACAAATTGTAAATAGGCTTTTGCTCCCTGTATTTTACCCCTGCCAACCTTAGAATTTGAAACAGAGTATTCCAGTCAACATTGTCAAAAGATTTCTCTAAGTCTACAAATGCTAGGAACGTAGGTTTGCCTTTCCTTAATCTAGCTTCTAAGAGAAGTCGTAGGGTCAGTATTGCCTCACGTGTTCCAGTATTTCTACGGAATCCAAACTGATCTTCGCCGAGGTCGGCTTCTACCAGTCTTTCCTTTCGTCTGTAAAGAATTCATGTTAGTATTTTGCAGCTGTGACATATTAAACTGATAGTTCGGTAATTTTCACATCTGTCAACACCTGCTTTCTTTTGGATTGGAATTACTATATTCTTCTTGAAGTCTGAGGGTATTTCACCTGTCTCATACATCTCGCTCACCAGGTGGTAGAGTTTTGTCAGGACTGTCTCTCCCAAGGCTGTCAGTAGTTCTAATGGAATGTTGTCTACTCTTGGAGCCTTGTTTCGACTCAGATCTTTCAGTGCTCTGTCAAACTCTTCACACAGTATCATATCTCACATTTCATCTTCATCTACATCCTCTTCCATTTCCATAATATTGTCCTCAAGTACATCGCCTTTGTATAAACCCTCTATATACTCCTTCCACCTTTCTGCTCTCCCTTCTTTGCTACCGAGCACACTGGACTCGCATTCGGGAGGACGACGGTTCAATCCCGTCTCCGGCCATCCTGATTTAGGTTTTCCGTGATTTCCCTAAATCGCTTCAGGCAAATGCCGGGATGGTTCCTTTGAAAGGGCACGGCCGATTTCCTTCCCCTTCCTTCCCTCACCTGAGCTTGCGCTCCGTCTCTTATGACCTCGTTGTCGATGGGACGTTAAACACTAATCTCCTCCTCCTCCTTCTTTGCTTAGAATTGGGTTTCCATCTGAGCTTTTGATATTCGTACAAGTGGTTCTCTTTTCTCCAAAGGCCTCTTTAATTTTCCTGTAGGCAGTATCTATCTTACACCTAGTGAGACAAGCCTCTACATCCTTACATTTGTCCTCTAGCCATCCCTGCTTAGCCATTTTGCACTTCCTGTCGATCTCATTTTGGAGACGTTTGTATTCCTTTTTGCCTGCTTCATTTACTGCATTTTTGTATTTTCTCCTTTCATCAATTAAATTTAATATTTCTTCTGTTACCAAGGATTTCTACTAGCCCTCTATTTTTTACCTACTTGATCCTCTGCTGCCTTCACAATTTCATCCCTCAAAGCTACCCATTCTTGTACTGTATTTCTTTCCCCCATTCCTGTCAATTGTTCCCTTATGCTCTCCCTGAAACTCTGTACAACCTCTGGTTCTTTCAGTTTATCCAGGTCCCATCTCCTTAAATTCCCACCTTTTTGCAGTTTCTTCAGTTTTAATCTACAGTTCATAACCAATAGATTGTGGTCAGGGTCCACATCTGCCCCTGGAAATGTCTTACAATTTAAAACCTGGTTCCTAAATCTCTGTCGTACCATTATGTAATCTATCTGATACCTTTTAGTATCTCCAGGGTTCTTCCATGTATACAACCTTCTTTTATGATTCTTGAACCAAGTTTAGCTATGATTAAGTTATGCTCTGTGCAAAATTCTACCAGGCGACTTCCTCTTTCATTTCTTAGCCCCAAGCCATATTCACGTACTATGTTTCCTTCTCTCCCTTTTCCTGTTATCGAATTCTAGTCACTCATGACTATTAAATTTTTGTCTCCTTTCACTACCTGAATAATTTCGTTTATCTCATCATACATTTCATCAAATTCTTCATCATCTGCAGAGCTAGTTGGCATATAAACTCATACTACTGTAGTAGGCATGGGTTTCGTGTCTATCTTGGCCACAATAATGTATTCACTATGCTGTTTGTAGTAGCTTACCTGCATCCCTATTTTTTTATTCATTATTAAACCTACTCCTGCATTACCCCTATTTGATTTTGTATTTATAACCCTGTATTCACCTGACCAGAAGTCTTGTTCCTCCTGCCACTGAGCTTCACTAAGTCCCACTATTTCTAACTTTAACCTATCCATTTCCCTTTTTAAATTTTCTAACCTACCTGCTCGATTAAGGGATCTGACATTCCACGCTCCGATCCGTAGAACGCCAGTTTTCTTTCTCCTGATAACTACGTCCTCCTGAGTAGTCCCCGCCTGGAGATCCGAATGGGGGACTATTTTACCTCCGGAATATTTTACCCAAGAGGATGCCATCATCATTTAATCATACAGTAAAGCTGCATGCCCTCGGGAGAAATTACGGCTGTAGTTTCCCCTTGCTTTCAGCTGTTCCCAGTACCAGCACAGCAAGGCCGTTTTGGTTAGTGTTACAAGGCTAGGTCAGTCAATCATCCAGACTGTTGCCCCTGCAACTACTGAAAAGGCTGCTGCCCCTCTTCAGGAACCCCCCTGCGGGTCCGGGGATAAGAATAGGCCCGAGGTATTCCTGCCTGTCGTAAGAGGCGACTCAAAGGAGTCCCACCCCCTCAAGGGGGTCGTTAGTGCCTGCATCCGGAGATGGACGGTTCCACGACCTCTATTTGCGGTCATTTTGCTTTTTCACTTCTCGTTTCTTCCTTCCTTTGGTTGGTTCCTTTCTTTGCTCTTTTCCACCTCACTGTCTTCCTTACTCTTTCCCTTGTCTTCTTCTTCTTGCCTTCTCATTGCCTTCTTCTCCTTGCCTTCTCATTGCCTTCTCATTGCCTTCTTCTCCTTGCCTTCTCATTACCTTCTTCTCCTTGCCTTCTCTGGTCTCCGCCTCGGCGTTTGAGACAGTCTGTCCTCTCTCTCCCTCTCTCTCTTCTTTTTCCTCTTCTTCCTTCCTCCCTGTGCGTGCCTGAAGGCCGACCCACGCGTTCGCACGCGTAGCCGGTGACGGGGTAACGCGTAATTCCCCGCCCTGGGTAGACATGTAAGGCACGCACGTACCCCCTGGTAAAGGCCAGGCCCACGGAGGGGTGATTGCCTGAGCTGATACCTTCTGCCCATGCCGATTGGTCCCTCCGTCTGTTTCTCGGGAGGTGTGACCTGAGGTGTAAACATTCACCTAAGGCGGGAGTGCCCTCTGAGAGGGTCCCCACAAGGAAGGAGCGCGCCATCGGAGACGCTGGCAATCATGGGGGATTCCTCCGCAATGGATTTCACTCCATCTGTCTCGACTTCTGCCCAAAAACGGAAACGTGACCAGCCACCAGTGACAAAAGTGTTACCGCCTGCCCCACAGTTCCTCGTCGTTTCTCGATCTGAGGACGGAAAGGATTTTTCCTCTGTCAACCCTTTCGTTATCCAGAAGGGTGTAGATGCCATAGCCGGATCTGTCAAATCTTGTACCAAGTTGCGTAACGGTACCTTATTACTAGAAACTGAGAGCACCTTTCAGGCACAAAAACTGCTTCGGGCCACACTCCTGTACACGTTCCCTGTGCGGGTGGAGGCTCACCGAACTTTGAATTCGTCTCGTGGTGTGGTCTATACTAGCTCCCTTGACGGATTGACTGACGAGGAGATTCAATCATTCCTCGCTGAGCAGGGCGTGACGGCTGTCCATAGGGTCATGAAAAAGGTCAACAATGACCTTGTACCGACCCGGACACTTTTCTTGACCTTCGATAGTGTTAAGCTGCCATCGCGCATCAAGGCGGGCTACGAGGTTATTTCTGTTCGCCCCTATGTCCCGACACCTACGCGCTGCTACCAGTGTCAGCGTTTCAATCACACTCGACAGTCTTGTTCCAATGCAGCTAAATGTGTCACTTGTGGCAGGGATGCCCATGAGGGTGACTGTCCACCTCCGTCTCCTCGTTGTGTGAACTGTCAGGGTGACCATGCCGCATCCTCCCGCGACTGTCCTGTCTATAAGGAATAACGCTGTATCCAAGAAATTCAGGTCAAAGAGAAAGTGTCCACCTCGGCTGCTCGCAAGCTATTGGCTAGTAGGAAGCCCACGCTGCTCCCAGCGGGGAAATACAGTACTGTCCTCGCCTCTCCTCGGACTACCAGGGAGGTGGCAACCCAGACATGCGATCTGACCTTCAGCACCACGGTCGTCCGTTCGGCCAGTGCCAAGATCGCCCGGTCGACGTCTCCTCTTCCTCCCGTCACCCCTCAGACAAAAGCACCTTCATCAGCTACTGCCAAGACGAAGACCCAGAAGTCAGATGCACAGGCCTTCAAGAAGGAACCGTCCCATGCAGACTTCCTACGTACCTCGACCTCCCAGCCTTCGACTGGTACTTCCACCAAACGTCCTTCCAAGAAGGCTCATAGGAAGCACAGTTCTCCTTCTCCGCCACGGCGCATTTCTTCTCCTGCGCCACCCAGCGGTTGCCGTCCCAGGCCGTCATCCGTTTCGCCTGGCCGCACCGCTGGTAGCCGAACATCTGGCCGTTCACCGGCGGAGGAAGCTCCCCCTCTCGGCCATCTTCCCAAGATGGCCGATGAACCTATAGACCCAATGGACGATGACTGTCCGCCTACTGATAGCGGCGGCAGTTCTCGCTCAAAGCCAGGCCCTCAGCGGCCTTCGAGGTGACCCCTTCTTTCATCTTCCTTTTCTTCTTACGATGGCACTTATTCACTGGAATATTCGCAGCATTCGCTCCAACCGAGAGGACTTGAAGTTGCTGCTCCGCTTGCACCGTCCGCTCGTCGTAGCCCTCCAGGAAACGAAGCTACGCCCATGCGATCAAATTGCCTTGGCACACTACACCTCTGTGCGTTTTGACCTACCCCCTGTGGTAGGTATCCCGGCTCATGGAGGGGTTATGTTGCTGGTCCGGGATGATATTTACTACGATCCCATCACGTTTCACACTGGCCTGCAGGCAGTTGCCATCCGCATTACTCTCCCCACTTTTCCATTTTCCATTTGTACCGTTTACACTCCATCGTCATCTGCCGCTACCAGGGCAGACATGATGCAACTTATTGCTCAGCTACCTGCACCATTTTTGTTAACTGGAGAATTCAATGCCCACCATCCCCTTTGGGGCTCTCCAGCATCCTGCCCGAGGGGCTCCCTGTTAGCAGACCTTTTCAACCAGCTCAATCTTGTCTGCCTCAATACTGGCACCCCTACTTTCCTTTCGGACACATCTCACACCTATTCCCATTTAGACCTCTCTATATGTACTCCCCAACTTGCATGCCGGTTTGAGTGGTATGCACTTTCTGATACATATTCAAGCGACCACTTCCCGTGTGTTATCAATCTCCTGCAGCATACCCCCTCTCCGTGCTCCTCTAGTTGGACCATCTCCAAGGCAGACTGGGGGCTCTTCTCTTCCAGGGCGACCTTTCAGGATCAAACCTTCACAAGCTGCGATCGTCAGGTCGCACACCTCACGGAAGTCATTCTCGCTGCTGCTGAATATTCCATCCCTCACCCTACTTCTTCTCCACGTCGCGTACCGGTCCCCTGGTGGACTGCAGCATGTAGAGACGCTTTACGTGCTCGTCGGCGTGCTTTACGCACCTTTAAATGCCACCCTACAGTGGCGAATTGTATCAATTATAAACGATTACGTGCTCAGTGTCGTCGTATTATTAAAGAAAGCAAGAAAGCCAGCTGGGCTGCTTTCACAAGCACCTTCAACAGTTTTACTCCTTCTTCTGTTGTCTGGGGTAGCCTGCGCCGGCTATCTGGCACTAAGGTCCACTCACCAGTTTCTGGCTTGACGGTCGCGAATGACGTCCTTGTGGCCCCTGAGGATGTCTCCAATGACTTCGGCCGCTTTTTCGCCGAGGTTTCGAGCTCCGCTCATTACCACCCTGCCTTCCTCCCCCGCAAACAGGCAGAGGAGGCTAGGCCACCTAACTTCCGCTCCTCGAATCGTGAAAGTTATAATGCCCCATTCACCATGCGGGAACTCGAAAACGCACTTGGCCGATCACGGTCCTCCGCTCCAGGGCCTGATTCCATTCATATTCAGATGCTGAAGAACCTTTCTCCTGCGGGTAAAAGTTTTCTTCTTCGTACTTACAATCGCATCTGGATTGAGGGACATGTTCCCGCATGCTGGCGCGAGTCTATTGTTGTCCCGATTCCTAAGCCGGGGAAGGACAAGCACTTGCCTTCCAGTTATCGACCCATCTCGCTTACCAGCTGTGTCTGTAAAGTGATGGAGCGAATGGTTAACTCTCGATTGGTTTGGCTGCTCGAGTCTCGACGCCTACTTACCAATGTACAATGTGGATTTCGTAGGCGCCGCTCTGCTGTTGACCATCTGGTTACCTTGTCGACCTTCATTATGAATAACTTCTTGCGGAAGCGCCCGACCGCGGCTGTGTTCTTTGATTTGGAGAAGGCTTACGACACCTGTTGGAGGGCGGGCATTCTCCGCACCATGCATACATGGGGCCTTCGCGGTCGCCTCCCTCTTTTTATTCGTTCTTTTTTAATGGATCGACAGTTCAGGGTACGTGTGGGATCTGTCCTGTCAGACACCTTTCGCCAGGAGAATGGGGTGCCACAGGGCTCAGTTTTGAGCGTCGCTCTCTTCGCCATCGCGATCAATCCAATAATGGATTGCCTCCCAGCTGATGTATCAGGCTCCCTTTTCGTGGACGATTTTACCATCTATTGCAGCGCGCACTGTACACGTGTCCTGGAGCGCTGTCTTCAGCGTTCTCTTGACCGTCTTTACTCCTGGAGTGTCGCCAATGGCTTCCGTTTTTCTGCCAAAAATACGGTCTGTATTAACTTCTGGCGCTACAAAGAGTTTCTCCCACCGTCCTTACGACTCGGACCCGTTGCTCTCCCAATCGTGGAGACAGCAAAATTTTTAGGTCTTACAATTGACAGGAAACTTAGCTGGTCTCCACATGTGTCGTATTTGGCTGCCCGTTGTACCCGTTCTTTAAATGTCCTCCATGTTCTTAGTGGTATGTCGTGGGGAGCGGATCGAACCGTCCTGCTTCGTCTATATCAGTCGATCGTCCGCTCCAAGCTGGATTATGGGAGCTTCGTATACTCCTCTGCACGGCCATCCATCTTACGCCGCCTCAACTCCATACAACATCGGGGTTTACGACTTGCGATCGGAGCGTTTTATACTAGTCCGGTAGAGAGTCTTCATGCTGACGCTGGCGAATTGCCACTCACCTACCGGCGCGATATACTGCTTTGTCGGTATGCCTGTCGGCTACTGTCAATGCCCGACCACCCGTCTTATCGTTCCTTTTTTGACGACTCTCTCGACCGTCAATACGGGTTTTATGTCTCTGCCCTGCTACCCCCTGGAGTTTGCTTTCGTCGCCTCCTTCAACACCTTAATTTTTCACTCCCTGCAACCTTTTGAGTGGGCGAGAGCCACACGCCACCTTGGCTCCAGGCTCAGGTCCGCGTTCACCTTGACCTCAACTCGCTCCCAAAAGGGGTTACCCCCGGTTCGGTCTACCACTCCCGTTTTGTTGAACTTCGTTCAAAGTTCATCAATATGACCTTCATTTATACAGATGGCTCAAAGACCAATGACGGCGTCGGGTGTTCTTTTATTGTCGGGGCACAAAGTTTCAAATACCGGCTCCATGGCCATTGTTCGGTCTTCACAGCTGAGCTCTTTGCCCTCTACCAGGCTGTCCTTTACATCTGCCGCCACCGACATTCTGCATATGTCATCTGCTCCGATTCCCTGAGCGCTATCCAGAGCCTCAGTGATCCGTACCCGGTTCACCCTTTCGTGCACCGGATCCAACGCTCTCTTCAGCAGCTGGTGGACGTCGGTTCTCCGGTTAGCTTTATGTGGGTCCCTGGCCATGTCGGTATCCCTGGGAACAAAGCTGCAGATGCCGTGGCCAAGGCTGCGGTCCTCCAGCCTCGGACAGCTTCTTGTTGTGTCCCTTCATCAGACTGTAGCAGGGTCATTTGTCGGCGCATTTTATCGCTGTGGCATGCCGATTGGGCTGCACTTACAGACAACAAGCTTCGGGCCTTGAAACCTCTTCCCGCGGCTTGGACGTCCTCCTCCCGCCCTTCTCGGCGGGAGGTGGTCATTTTGGCCCGGTTACGCATTGGACACTGCCGGTTCAGCCATCGCCATCTGCTGACGGCTGCGCCGGCGCCGTTCTGCCCATGTGGGCAATTGCTGACAGTCCGCCACATTTTAATGTCCTGTCCAGATTTTAACACACTGCGTCTAGATCTTAACCTGCCATGTACTTTAGATGCCATTTTAGCGGATGACCCACGAGCAGCTGCTCGTGTTCTTCGTTTTATCAATTTGACAAACCTCTCTAAGGACATTTGATGATGCTGTTTTTTAATCCTATGCCTGTCAGTCTGTCTTTTATCGTGTTTTCCCTTTTAGTTGTTGTTTTAAACTTGTGCCTCGCGGTGCATTCTTAACGTAGTCAGGGCGCTAATGACCATTGAAGTTGTGCACCCTAAAACCACAAAAAAAAAAAAAAACACCTCTTCAGGAACCACACGCATGTCTGGCCTATCAACAGGTACCCCTCCATTGTTGTTGCACCTATGGTACGGCCATCTGTATCGCTGAGGCATGCAAGCCTCCCCACCAACGGCAAGGTCCATGGTTCATGGGGGGTTATTGATGATGTGAATGTAATAAATATAGTGATGACCACTCACCAGGTAATTGCATCAGGGCTCCGTTGTCTTCAGAGCTAAAGTGGCAGTGGTGGGCAAGAATTCACCACCATTAAGATTCCAATATCAGGCACAGCCCATTAATCATATTTTTCTATGTCAAATAAATAAAGCTGCAGAAATTAGTGCACAATTGTGAATACTATGTTACACCACTGAAAGAACTTGGGATCTATAACAAAACCTGGAGAGTTGTTAAGCTAAAACTGCTTTCGAATTTAGTGTTTATTCTTATTTTGCTTTGTGTTACGCTAGCATACTGATAATGCTCTCAACATTTTCCCCTAGCATTTTATTCCTAATATGTAAAATGTTGTTGTTGTTTGTTGTTAATGCTGTTGTTGTTATTATAATCATCACTATTATTGGCATCATCATCTCTCTTTCCTCAGAGTGCCTCTGTCCCTGAGTGGATGTTTCTTGGATGGGTGAGCCAGATTTTGGCTTCTTTGGACTCGCCTGTGGGGATTGCCTTACATGAGCTTGTAATTCGTATGGCAAAAGCCTACCCACGAGCTCTAGTTTATGCTTTTAAAGTTAGTGCCAAAAAGTACACATTTGATGAGATCTCGGAAACCAGTGAATCTGCCAGAATCATTGTAGACAGGTTGGTAATGTCAGTTATAGTTATAATTCTTTAGCTCACTTTCAGTGCTCTAATAAATGAAACATTTTATCCTGTGTATTTACAAATAATTTATTGTCTGTTTCATGTTGAACAGATTAAAGACCATCCTGTTAAGTGACACCATTGTGGAAGAATTTACAAATGCATTTTCTTGGCTGTGTTTGCCACATATATTGTTGGGCAATGAACTCAAAAATTTATCTCAGCTTTTAGAAGCTGGAGTGGCAAACTTAAATCAGTTCAAAATTGAATTTCAAGAAATGTTGAACAGATTGTTTGTGTCGCGAAGGGAGATGTCTTCACAAGGCAGTAGTGCGTTATGTGGTGAGATTTTCAGTGAAATTGATAAATATTATCCAGATGAAAACAAAAGAAGTTCAAAATCTCAGATTCAGAAAGGTGAAATACACTTGGGTGCAGTATTAACGGTATGTGGAACAGTGTATAAAAATTACTACTAGCTATAAATGGACTTACGTCAATTTGACATTCAAATGTTACCTTATATACCCTGTGCAAAACACATCTGCATGTGTCACGTTTCACACATTGATTGTTTCCATAAACTATATTCAGTCATTAACAATAAATTTTACAATAGGAATTTGTGTACCTAATGCCAAAAGAGTTTAAGAGCTACAAGCGGCCTGTATATTTTAATAGATTTGGGAGTGGAACGACCTGGTGGAATGTATACAATTTAAGGAGTGAATATAACAACTCACTGTAATAGGAATGCTGCACGGGCACCTGTTCCGACGAGCTCATGTAGTGTGCAGTGATGAGATGGTGTGGATTAGGAGGAGGAGACAGAACAGAGTGAGGGAAGACTGCAGGAAAGAAGGTGTGGGTGTAGCGTGCATGATGTCAGGGTCCAAGGGCAGGGGTGGAGATGGGTATGGGGCAAGGGGCTAGTTGAGACTGGGGCCAGGAGGATTATGGATATAAAGGATGTGCTGAATGAACGGTTTCCAATCACATAATTCAGAAAAGATGATGGGAAAGACCCAGTTAGCACAATTTGTAAAGTCATTGAAATTGAACGTTTTGTGCTCGGCTGTGTTTCCTTCCATTGGCCAATCAGTTCTGTCCAGAATTAGACTTTCACTCTGCAGCGGAGTGTGCGCTGATATGAAACTTCCTGGCAGATAAAAACTGTGTGCTGGACCAAGACTCAAACTCAGAACCTTTGCCTTTCATGGGCAAGTGCTCTACCATCTGAGCTACCCAAGCACGACTCATGCCATGTCCTCACAGCTTTACTTCTACCTTCCAAACTTTACAGAAGCTCTGCTGCGAACCTTTCTTTCTTATAAACAGTTCTGTCGTGAAGAAGTTGTTTAACTTCCCTGAAGACTTCCGCCTAATGTTGCTTCTGATCAGCTTGAAGCATTCATGGCACAAACTTAGTTGCAATCTTTCTCATGTTCGATGTTCTGACATGTCTGTGTGCTACCTAACAGTATCAATTCACTCGTTTTCTGAACATTTTCAAGTGCAATTCCAGTTGACTTATGAACGCAGTGGTCATCATTGATCAATATTCACCCATTACGGAAACTCTTAAATTGTCAATAATTTTGTATCTGACCTAAAGTGTTGTCTTCAAAAACTTGCTTCAACATTTTCTGCGTTTAGACAGCAGTTTTCCCATGTTTAAATCAAAACTGTATACAGACACGCTGCTTTACCTGGTTAGCCATTGCAAAACTGTTAACTCACATAATCACAATCACAATAATGGAATATGCTCACAGACCACTAAGCAAACCACTCAACTCAGTTAGTTAGTTAGTTAGTTAGTTACATGTCCCACAGATTATGTGAACTGAAATAATGTGGAACAGTACAGTTTACATTACTAGTGTTAACATTAATAAAAACTATTTTTTACTGGCTACCATCTTTTAAATACAAATTTGTCAACAGAGTATAAGGAGTTGTCCAGGAGAAATAATTTTAAATTAGATATATAACTTGATTTGCTGCCTTTATTTTTGCTTTCTGTTATTGTGCAAATGATCAAACATTTTTGTTGCTGCATGTTGAACCCACCTGTGAGCCACTTATAGCCTTAACAAGGGTTAATAAAGGTCATTTTTGTCTCTAGTGTTGTAGGTATGTACATCACTGTTCTTCTCAAATAGTGATGGATAATTAATGACAAATTTCACTGGCGAATATATGTATTCTGAGGGCACACTTCAAACGCTTAGCTCCTTGAAAAAGTACCTACATGACTTTCATGGATTAACACCACATATTATTCTTAGTACTCGCTTTTGTGCAATCAATAGTTTCTTTCTGAGTCATGAGTTACCTCTGAAAATTATTCTGTATAACAATCCGGCCACTACATGCCCCACTGAGTCTAGGAGGATCTATCAGGAGATCACAACCAGTATTTCAGTGTACTCATAGCCATTTGTATGCAAAATTGAAATTTCAAGAACTTTTGGATACAACCTCATAATTGTATACAGTAAGTTTGAATACATATTAGTGCTAAAGTTTCCCAATTTACAAATTTTGACTAATGTCAATATACCATTCTAAAGTTTTAACTATGTACAAAGCTTAACCATCACTGTATGTGTTGTGGCGTAGCAAGATAGCCACGCCACTCGGAAGTAGCCGAAAGGCACGCGTTAAGCTCACGCAGATTGGCATGAGCTCTGAAACAGGATACGTAATGAATGCTATAAAGAAAAGTACGTAGCTTCTAGAATACTTAACTTTAATCCATCATTTGTATACATCGTTCTTGATGAGACATGCTTCATACGATAACTATCAATTGCTATGGCGCCTCGCTAGGTCGTAGCCATTGACTTAGCTGAAGGCTATTCTAACTATCTGCTCTGCAAAGGAGCGAGGCTTCGTCAGTGTAGTCGCTAGCAAAGTCGTCCGTACAACTGGGGCGAGTGCTAGTACGTCTCTAGACCTGCCGTGTGGTGGCGCTCGGTCTGCTATCACTGAAAGTGGCGACACGCGGGTCCGACATGTACTAATGGACCGCGGCCGATTTAAAGTTACCACCTAGCAAGTGTGGTGTCTGGCGGTGACACCACATTCCTCCCCCACAAATCGGCGAACGGTCGTGTTATAGGGCTTCTGCCCGCCGTGGGGAGGACCCCATGTTGACGTATGCGATGAGGTGGGGAGACGAACAACAGGCGAGGCTGTGCCACCCGCACCCTGCCATTTGGTCCGAGGGGAGCTAGGAAACGCCTGAAAACCTGGTCCAGGGTGCACGCCAACAGGCGGTGTATGCGCCCGTAGAGAGATAGGAGGGGCCGACGGGTCGACCTCCAATGCGTCGGGGTACCCGACGCGCGAAGTCGCCATGTGGTCCGTAGCGGGCAAAAGGAAAAGTTGCAATCACTAGTTGTGGATTCACTGTTGCCTAGAAGTCCACACAAAGTCTCAATTTTCCGGAAGGTTTTGGCAAAATTATTAAGGGTGAGGCCCAGAGAGAAGCCTGCACACATTCAATCACACCTCGTGATTCCAATTCGTGTAATGTTCTTGCGACCTCATCACGCAATGCGTGGGGAACATTGCGCGCTCTGAAACATTTCGATTGCGCGTTTACTTTCAGTTCCAAATGTGCTTCATAGTTCTTAGCGCAACCAAGGCCCGGTGCAAAAATGTCTGCAAATTCTTCACATAGACGAGAAACACTGGCGGAAGGTACAGTCTGGTTCACTGATAGGACCTGATTGACTATTGACAAGTTAAACAACCGAAATAAATCTAAACCAAACAAGTTCACTGCAGTAGAAGAATGAAGAACGTAAAATGACACAAGTTTTGTTTGTCCCTTGTATGTAGCAAGAAGGCTGCACTGTCCTAACACAGGGATATGCCGTCCTGAATAACTAGTGAGCTGAACATTTGCGGCATGCAACGAAGGTTTGCCCAGTTGTTTGTACGTGTTATGATTGATCAATGAAACTGCAGCTCCGGTATCGAGCTGGAATGGGATCACTTTGCCTTCAAAGTCCAAGTCTACAAAAAGTTTATTGTCATGCCGACGACAAGAGCGACTGTCTCGTGCAATTTGAACTGATACAGGTACAGAAGCACTTGCGACCTGACGGGATTTCCGTCAACGTCGACGCACACGTTTTGTGGGACGAACACAGTCACTGTTAGAGAAAGTGACACTGGACGGAGTGGAATTAACGACATGAATGTCCATGGGCGAAGGTTCACGAGCCTGATTGTCCATGGTTCGATTCTGGCGTGAAGCAAAGGGCCTGGAATGGTTGTGATTGGCCGATCGGATCTTTTTCTGGCAAACACTTTGAACATGTCCTTTCTTATTACAGTAAAAGCAAATAGCTTGGCGTGACGGGAAATGTTCACGCGAGTGTCTAGTCGCACACCGCATGCATGATTTCACTGCATTTGCTCGCTTACGCGGCACACGTGGATAGCTAGGCGGCAGCTGCGCGGACGAGCGCGAGGGCTGTTTATCGTTCCGTGCAGCGCGTCCGGCGGGCCGATTAATGTGACAC
Organism: Schistocerca serialis cubense; assembly: GCF_023864345.2. Taxonomy (NCBI): domain Eukaryota; kingdom Metazoa; phylum Arthropoda; class Insecta; order Orthoptera; family Acrididae; genus Schistocerca; species Schistocerca serialis. The sequence continues at coordinate 243,787,116 of NC_064638.1, read as the reverse complement.
ACGGCTGGCGAAGTTGCAAAAGATTCCTGAGCAAAGTCAAGTGTGTCTTGCCTAATCAATATGTCTATCACTTGTTGAAGGGAGGAATTAACTAGTTTCAAAATCTGTTCCCGGATACGAACATCAGAAACGTTCTGTGCAATTGCATCACGCACCATTGTATCTGAATAAGGGAGTCCACATTCACACTCAAAAGCACAATCCCTAGTAAGGCCTTGCAAAGTTGCAACCCACTCCATATTAGTCTGACCGGCCGTATGTTTTGTACGAAAGAACATATACCTTTTTGCAACGACATTGACTGTTTCTTTGAAATAGGCATCCAATGCCGACAAAATTTCTTCGTAGGACAGAGTTGCTACGTCGCGTCGGGGAAACAATTTCACTATCACACGGTAGGTGGACACACCTACACACGCCAATAAAAAAGGCTGCCGCTCATTACCTTGAATTCTGTAGGCGGCGAGATGAAATCCAAACTGGCATGACCACTCCGTCCAGCTTTCCATAGCTGGGTCAAATGGCCGGAACGGGGGTGCAACAGCATGTTGTGGCTGCGGTAGCGGTGGAGTGGCGGCTGCCGCATCGTTTTGCATTGCACGTTGACCCTGGACGAGCTGTCCAAGGGCATCCAATAACGCCTGCGTCTGCTGATTCTGCAAGCGATAAAATTCGGACAGTACATCTGGAGATTGTGGCGATGCCATGACACAAGCAAATTAATACAAACTCTATTGGCTCGTCGCCAATTGTTGTGGTGTAGCAAGACAGCCACGCCACTCGGAAGTAGCCGAAAGGCACGCGTTAAGCTCACGCAGATTGGCGTGAGCTCTGAAACAGGATACGTAATGAATGCTATAAAGAAAAGTACGTAGCTTCTGGAATACTTAACTTTAATCCATCATTTGTATACATCGTTCTTGATGAGACATGCTTCATACGATAACTATCAATTGCTATGGCGCCTTGCTAGGTCGTAGCCATTGACTTAGCTGAAGGCTAGTCTAACTATCTGCTCTGCAAAGGAGCGAGGCTTCGTCAGTTTAGTCGCTAGCAAAGTCGTCCATACAACTGGGGCGAGTGCTAGTACGTCTCTCTAGACCTGCCATGTGGTGGCGCTCGGTCTGCTATCACTGAAAGTGGCGACACGCGGGTCCGACATGTACTAATGGACCGCGACCGATTTAAAGCTACCACCTAGCAAGTGTGGTGTCTGGCGGTGACACCACAGTATGTGCTTCTGATGCATTGTTAGTACGGTAACTAAATTTGTATGACAAAAGCACTGTTTTAAATTGTGCACAGTTGAGTTAAGTAGCCATGAAGTAAAACAGTTATAGCAAATCAGCATCACACACACACACACACACACACAGAGGCACGTGTGTTTGCAAATGGCATAAAACATTGATATTCCACTTTGCCATAATACTTTCACAGAATTTCATCAGTCGAATTGTGAACATATGGGTAGACTGAGCAAAATGCTTTGAGATTACTGTTACTCTATTCTCAGTTGAATAGCTATGTTTGATACACAACTAAACAGTAACCATTAGTGGAGTAAGTTTGTTTATTCTGTTATATACACTATAGATCTAAAACTTCCAGAATGAAATTTTCACTCTACAGCAGTGTGTGTACTGATATGAAACTTTCTGGCAGATTAAAAGTGTGTGCCAGACCAAGACTCGATTTTGGGATCTTTGTCTTTCACAGGCATGTGCTCTACTGACTGAGCTACCCAAGCATGGACACATGGTCCATCCTCACAGCTTTACTTCTGTGAATACCTTATCTCCTACCTTTCACACTTCACAGAAAATCTCTTGCGAACCTTGCAGAGTGATAATTTCACTCTGGAAACATCCCCCAGCCATGTCTCCACAATATGCTTCCTTCCAGGAGTTCGCAGGAGAGCTTCTGTGAAATTTGGACGGTAGAAGATGAGGTACTGGCAGAAGTAAAACTGTGAGGATGGGTTGTGAGTCGTGCTTGGGTAGCTCAGTCGGTGGAGCACTTGTCCACAAATGGCAAAAGTTATGAGTTGAAGTCTCGATCCTGCACATAGTTCCAATCTCCCAGGAAGTTTCATATCAGAATTAAAACTTGCTACTTATATCTGATGAATTTAACTGCAACTCACTGTAGACAGCACTTGGCATTCCTTAACACTGCCACCTGGTACAAAAATCTGACTCCGAATATTGTTAAATATATTTGAATACTTCTTATGAAAAGTATTTAAGTTATTGATAACAGCAATATTTTATCAACATTTCTGTGTAATTTGTATTTGGATTAGTCTGGAAAAGATGATTTATGAAAAATATTTGAACAAATTATACATCTGTTGTGAAACAACAGGAAGTCAATTTATTGCCTGTCTATATGTCCCGTAGATATTCTTGCCTTATAGGGTTTATTCTGTTATCAACAACTGCTGTATATATATGATTAGAAACACTCTAAGTATCTGCATTTTGTTTGTCATAATATACTATTGCACAAAAGTTTATTCTAAAAGTATTTGTCTCTAATCCAGAATACGTGACATTTAGCTGCATGCACAAAAATCTTAAGAAGCAGTTTCTGCCTGTACAATTCTGTATATTTCATAATCCTAGGTACACTTGAGTATGCCAGTAATATTGGTGTAACTCATAAATACCTTTGCTTATCCAGAATCATATGTGATACAGTAAAATGATTTATCTTGCACAGCATCTCTAATGAATGATCAGTTATTTATCATTTGCCTATGTTTTTATATTGGAAGATGGAATTGAAATAAAAAGATAATGTAGGATATGTGATCTGACTTATTCCTGAAGCAATAGGCTCATCTGAGATGTATACAGTTATTCACCCTTCAAATATAGAGGATACAGAACATATTAATCTAATTATACAAAAGTAGTGTAATAATCCATATTTTTTATCCAGCCCCTTTACATAACACCTTCCCTGAAGACATGGTAGTTAACAGAAGACTTTGTTGCTAAAATAATATACAGATCGTCCATCGAGTAATGGGATTGGTGTTTGAAAAATAGTTTTTTTGGCTAGAGCATGAGTGGTATGTGATCTACCTTTAGACTGGAATAGAGTAACATAGCAAAATCTCAAATATAAAAAAAATGCAGCAATGAAAACTGTAAATAAAATTTTTATACAAAATAATAGTGATATTGGTGGTTTCAGGTATTATTAAGGTGTGTCTTAGAAAAGAGGGGATGGACTTCCCAAAGGTTTAGTCGTGCTTCTGAGATCCTCCCAATATGTGAGAATATGGAGGAGTTTATGAAAAATGTTCCCTTGTGAGTTGATTTTATTGTTGCACGGTGGAAATGTTCAGTTTCCAGCCTGTGCTCAGTCCCCTGACACAAGATGAGAGAAAACATTGACCTGCATATCCTCATAATTTTATCAGTGAACTAAACATTGTTGATTTGAGGATTCATTTTGCATTTCCATTTCAGACCATATGGGAAAACTATGGGTATGAAATGATTGAGCAGTTATCATCTACATAAATTAATTTTGTGTAATTATTTGCACTGGTACAAATTGGTTCTGGGAACACACAGTTGTTGTTGTTGTGGTCTTCAGTCCTGAGACTGGTTTGATGCAGCTCTCCGTGCTAATCTATCCTGTGCAAGCTCCTTCATCTCCCAGTACCTATTGCAACCTATATCCTTCTGAATCTGCTTAGTGTATTCATCTCTTGGTCTCCCTCTACGATTTTTACCCTCCACGCTGCCCTCCAATGCTAAATTTGTGATCCCTTGATGCCTCAGGACATGTCCTACCAACCGATCCCTTCTTCTAGTCAAGTTGTGCCACAAACTTCTCTTCTCCCTAATCCTATTCAGTACCTCCTCATTAGTTACATGATCTACCCACCTAATCTTCAACATTCTTCTGTAGCACCACATTTCGAAAGCTTCTATTCTCTTCTTGTCCAAACTATTTATCGTTCATGTTTCACTTCCATACATGGCTACACTCCATACAAATACTTTCAGAAACGACTTCCTAACACTTAAGTCTATACTCGATGTTAACAAATTTCCATTATCCTCGTTTTGCTTTTGTTGATGTTCATCTTATATCCTCCTTTCAAGACACTGTCCATTCCGTTCAACTGCTCTTCCAAGTCATTTGCTGTCTCTGACAGAATTACAATGTCATCAGCGAACCTCAAAGTTTTTTTTTTCTTCTCCCTGGATTTTAATACCTACTCTGAATTTTTCTTTTGTTTCCTTTACTGCTTGCTCAATATACAGATTGAATAACATCGGGGAGAGGCTACAACCCTGTCTCACTCCCTTCCCAACCACTGCTTCCCTTTCATGTCCCTCGACTCTTACAACTGCCATCTGGTTTCTGTGCAAATTGTAAATAAACTTTCGCTCCCTGTATTTTACCCCTGCCACCTTTAGAATTTGAAAGAGAGTATTCCAGTCAACATTGTCAAAAGCAGTACTGTTCTAATAACACTACCTTAGATGAAAGAAATGCATTTTTCGTTACTTGTAGTATATCATGGAAAAACTACTAAAAAAAAAAATTGCTGGTCTCTGTCCAGTGGCAGCACACACTCCTCCCCCCCACCTCATCCGACCCTCTCCCCCCTCAAAAAAAGTCCTCCCTCTCAGCCATCTACACACAAATGTCCACAAGATATAAAATATTTGGTGCTTAGGAATGTGTCTTTTCTCTAAATTTGTTGATATTTTGAAAGGGAACATCAAAGCAGTGTTCACAACATTTGTTTTATTGTTCACAAGTGACTGAAGGACATCTCTATTGTGAGATCCCCTGGAAGTATGATCATGACTGTGACAATTTCCGGGCTTTAACTTTCAGTGACCCTGTTCTTTAAAAATTGTATTCCATCAGATTTCAATTGGGAGTCTCATCTTTACATTGAATACCACATCATATATTGACCACAACTGTTAAAGTTACCTAACATACAACAAAGTAATTGGATTTCATTTCTTTTCTCTAAAAAATTTGACCCCAGTTTGCTAATGAAAAAAAAATGCAAATTTTAGTAACAATAATGAATTTTCATTCTGTGTTGGTCAATTTTCTATAGATTAATTTTGATTTGTGCTCTGTTGTAACATTTTGCATCCAAAAGATAAGTGTTCATATTAAAAAACAGTTTAACAAGACATGAAAATCCAAAATTCAGTAGGCATAAAAATAAATTGTATGACACACCAAAATGAGCATGGTATCATGATAGTTTTGGTGTTTACAGATAATTTGCTAGCAAGTGCAACTAATGTCATCATCTGCTAGATCTGATATACTTCAGAACCTGATATTTCAATACAAATTGTACAAAGAGCCTGTTAATTTGGCTGATTTCATTTGCTCTCCTGGGGCTTCTCCAGATTGAATCTACATCAACATTACTGCATATGGCTGTTGGGTGTACTCTTGTTGTGTATCAAAAACAGCTGGGTACTATTCTGTACCCCATTTGTAATGAATGTCCAAAGCTAGGCAGACATTGTCCTTCTGTAGTGATGTAACACTGCAGAAGTGAGTCAGCTACTAAGTTGTAATTGTCCACAAGCAATGCTTAGACTTACCTGTAGAATGTCTTTAGCCCATTCCACATCAAATGTAAAACTGTCTACATCAATGGTTATTTGCTCCTCATAGGACTGAGTTCCTAGTACTGCCAACAGCTTCCTTCCTTTAGTGCTCTCTCTGTTACTAAATTAATAGGATGTCAAATTTTTGTGAATCAATAATGATAAGGTAAATTTTGTAAGTATGATTTCCATTGTCTGTTGGGGGTTCTGGTGATTACTTTTATGTATTATATTCATGAGGAAGCAGAAAATTTAGTTCAAAACAGTGGTTGCCCTACTCTACTAAATTATATTTGGCTATCTTAAGAACAAATAGTACATAACAGTGTACAGATTAAGTTTCTGTGATTTGCTTCTTCTTTGTTGATGTGCGCTTGAAAATTTCAAATCCTTGAAGATAGTTCTTCTTGACATGCTCTGCAAAGCATGATAGAATGAATGAAGTGAATGTGTGAATTCGTAGAAAATTAAGCTGTTAATAGCATCAGTTACTCATGGCTTGTGAGACTTTCAACATTTAGTTACTGCCTCTTGTTTTGCATAACTAGTAACACAGTTACTATGATTCTTAAAATCATTTAGAATTTTTTGCTTTTTAGATAGTTGTGTCTCAAGTATTTTGGATGTGTGTCCTTTTTTCCTCCTCTTTTGTCCCTGCTTGTGTCTGTATATGTGTGGAGGGATACGTGTGTGTGTGCGCGAGTGTATACCTGTCCTTTTTTCCCCCTAAGGTAAGTGTTTCCGCTCCCGGGATTGGAATGACTCCTTACCCTCTCCCTTAAAACCCACATCCTTTCGTCTTTCCCTCTCCTTCCCTCTTTACTGATAAAGCAACTGTGGGTTGCAAAAGCTTGTGTGTGTGTGTGTGTGTGTGTGTGTGTGTGTGTGTGTGTGTGTGTTTGCTTGTGTGTCTATCAACATACCAATGCTTTCGTTTGGTAAGTTACATCATTTTTGTTTTTAGATATATTTTTCCCACGTGGAATGTTTCCCTCTATTATGTTCATATTTGTTTATTTATTTATACATGTACACAGGCTGTCAATAGTGGTAATATTGAAGAAGCACTAGAAATCATCCAGAAATGCAGGAAGGAATTACACAACAAGTCAAAGTCAACTAAAAGCACTTACTTTCTATGGGAATTCAGCCCATGGCTTAAGAACTTTCAAGGAGATAAGTGGGGGAATGACCTAGAAATACCTGGACAGTATACTGGAGAATCACGCCCTCTTCCACATTTGCACATTAAGATTGCAAATTTCCATCCAGAGGTATGAAGTATTAATGTAACCTTCAAATATGTCTTTACCTTTCATAATGGCACAGAATAGTGTGTATATCCATACTTTAGTTATATACAGTATGTTTCTCATCTAACAAATGTATCAGTTGTCAGCACCTGCACACTGTAACCTCACCAGAAAAAAGCTTCTCTCATGTTCTCCTTCAGTGTTTACTCCTAATATATGACATCAGCAACTATGGCAGACTGCAGTCTTCCATACACTCTTCCTTTTTCAGTACCTTTACATCATTCCCAACCAAACTTACACAAGCGACTGCAAATTATTTTCCATGAGTGAGCTAAGCAGTCAGTGACTTCCTTTCTCTATCACATTTGTACAGCTAGTTTTCATTTTGTGATGGACAGAAAATTGTAGTTGATGCATATGCTTCCTCTACAAAATGAAGTGCTAGTTTTTGCTTGTGTAACCTCAGTAGTTGCACTGTAATACGGCATTTTTAAGATCTAAGTTTTTTTTAATTTATTTGCCAACAATGAATTATGACTGTTTACCATTATTATTAAAGGCGTTGTTTAGCTCTCATTCTAGCCATCACTGCTCACAGACTCTTTCATCAGAATACATCACCATCACTATATTGTCTCCTCCCAAAAAATAGGCAAGTTAGTGACTGCAGGAGCTGCCCTTAACAGTGCTGTAACCCCTTAGCCACTGCTACTGTTCCTAATCATATATTCATACGATGGATTGTTTTCCACTATACATATGCTCTATTATCAAATTTGTTATATCTCGCTTGCTGTAGTGCCAGTCTTACCTATTTCATTAATTAGTTTTTATTTCCATTATTTTTAAGATGGTTTCTGGAAGGTTAAAAAGGAAGGACAGGATACTCAGATCCTAGGATGACAGGAACATACCTTCTATCATCACAGTAGCTGGGTCCCCCTCATTTTGGTATCTGTGTGACCTGCCCTTCCTTTTTAATGTTGTCCAACCTATCCTCTCCTCCCTGAAGAAGGAACTGCTAGTTGTGTAAACTAGGGTAATGTCATATAATCCTTTTTTTAAAGTTACTATCAGTAGAACTAAATATTTTGTTTTGAACATAGTACCGGTGAGCAGTTCTCTCTCATAATTTTATAATTTTTGTGGTTGCATTGTTCTTTCGATACAAATAAGGATGTAAATCTGTCATCAACCCAAAGCATTATGTTTTACTGGGCAGCATATAATATGCCAGCATGTGTTTCTTGTTATTGAGATAAATATTTCATATAATGTTGATACTTCCACTTCTCTCTGCATTTAATGGATATGTTATAATATTACTATCCACATTAAGGATGTGTGGCTCTTTCTTCTCACTCTGTGAGATGTCAATGATATGAAGGTAACATTTTTTACAATTGCAAATACGTCTCTGTTGTTGGTGAATTGTGACATGCCACATCCTAATGTACCTAACCATAAAAGCGTTCCAAAGAAAGTAGGAAGAGAAATATAACTGAAAAAACAAAAGTGCATAAAAAATGAATATGGTATCCTTTATTCTAGCAAGCAGCTCAGTCCAAGCTTCAGCTCCTAACAGCTATCACACGATTTTTTGAGAGTGCCATCAGTGAGTTGTGTTGTAGATGTATGTTATGAAAATTGAACAGCAGAATTTGGAGCAATGTTGTGCTTTCAAGTTTTGTGTTAAACTTTGGGAATTGTGAGCATCACTTTTGAAAAATTGAATCAGGCATATTGGGAATATTTCTTATTGAGAGCTCAATTTTTTTGCCAGAACAACTCATTTTTGGAAGTCTAAGAACATGTTGAAGGTGATCCTTGCTCACGGAGACCTTAAAAATAAAAAAAAACAATGAAAACGTCAAACGTGCTTATGTTCTTGTGAGATCAGATGACGATTAACAATAAGAGTGATGGGTGACTTATTAAACACTTTCACTTTTTTAACTGAAGTTTTGCACATGCGAAAGGTTTCTGCCAAAATGATATTGTAAAGTCTCGCAACTGAGGTAAAGGACAATCGAAGAAATGTGTGCAGTGATGGTCTTGAGAGGATTGCCAATGACCACGAATGGTTCAGTTGTGTGATCACAGGTGATAAATCGTGGATGTTTTAGTACAATCCTAGGACAAAGTGACGAGTGGTTTAGTGAGAGACGTCCTTGGCCAAAAGAGGTCAAATGAGCAAATCAAAGATCAAAACAGTGCTGATTTGTTTTTTGGCAGTAGAGGTATCACACATAAAAAAATATCTTCCTACAGGATGAACGGTTAACCAAGTGTTTTATGAAGATGTCCTTGAAAGGCTCGGAAAAAGGATTAATTGAGTGAGACCAGATGTTGCAGACAAGTGGATGCTGCATCATGACAACACCCCGAGTCACATGGCCACTTCCATCATGGAATTTTTTACCTCAAAAAGCATTCGTGTTTTTCCACAGCCTCTCTGTTTGCCTGGCCTTTTCTCTTTTCCTGAAATTGAAAAATGTCTTAAAGGACATCTTTTTGGGACTCTTAAGAGAACATTCCAAAGAATGTGATCGACAGGTTAAAGGCCCTACCAGTTGAAACCTTTGAGTGCTGCTACTGAGACTGGGAACGACTCCACTGGCGTATAGCTGCATAAGGGAACTTCTTTAAATGGGACAATATTGTTGTTTGGGGGGGGGGGGGGGGGGAGAGAGAGAGAGAGAGAGACCAAAAAAAAAAAAAAAAACAAGTCACATTACTTTTCCCACACACCATATATATTCTGCAGATCTCTACTTCAGTGGGGGCAAAGAAAAATCTTATCATTGAAATTAATTTCATAGAGTGGTCCCATTTGCATATTTGTAAAAAGACATGTTTTAATGCTTCTGGTAAATAGTACTAAGAGAATGTAGCCTATTGAAAATAGAGGAAGCTTTGGCACATCAAAGTGTAGATGTGGTTGTATTAACTAGTAACACATATATCTCTTCGCACATGACTTATTGTGTAATGGAAATGATGAATTTCCCACATTAATTTATGAGTAGCACTAATTGACTTGATTTACCATGGAGATTATATATAAATATGTGACGTTTTACCTTCTTCCAGTTTCTTCATTGTAATTGGGTTTTAGCAGCTCTATCGTCTCTCCTCAGGCTGAGAAAAAAGTGGTAGTGTGTGTGAATTCATAAAGTGGCAGTAAGTTAGCTGTCCTAGTTCTTAGAATGTATTTAGTGGAAGTAACTATAGGAATATGTCAAAACACATTTGAAGTATTGTCCTTCAGATATTGCTAGCAAACAAAATTTCATTACAGGTGAAATGTGTACATTTGTGTCTGTGCTAATATAAAATTTTAGCACTGTCTCTGGTAAGAAATAAACCATCTCCTGCCCTTGAAACACTATGCTCTATAATTCAGGAGCAAAGCTTTGTTTTTGAATTGGATTTCTGTTCTTCAAAAGTCTCTCTTAAGCCCTTTCAAATACTCATACCCAGTCTCTGCGTTGAATTCTGTAGTTGTAATGTAATGTGAAGAACTGCATCAAACCAGTCTTCGGACTAAAACAACAACAAATGTCACTTGTCCCCTTTCCAGAAGTCTTCAACAGGCGTGACTGGCACACTTTCTGAATTCTTTCTGATGGCAGATCATCTCATTTCAATGTGAATTGGTTAAAGGAATATAACAATAATATATTCTGCTAACTTACGGTTTTTTTTTTTTAATGCAACATTATTAATCTCTGTTTCTAGAATGTCTCAGTTACAATATGAGTAGCATACATGTAGCATATCCCTTCTTAACAATTATAACACTTTTATTTTTAAGTGTACTTTAAAAGATTCCATTTTAGATGACCATTTGAGTCTGCATCTTGACAAACATTGTAATTTTGTTGCAAAAGGTGATCGTATTACATTCAATGCGGAAACCTATAAGGCTAACAATGCTTGGTAATGATGCAAAGGAACATCACTGTATAATAAAACATGGTGAGGACTTGCGCCTTGATCAGAGAATTCAACAACTATTCAGTCTTATGACTAAAATGTTAACACAGGATTCAGTGTGCAGAGAACAGCAGCTGCGCATAAAAACCTATCAGGTAAGTTTAGTCTCTCCAGTTGCTTTATAGTTTACCGTTTGTACACCTCTATTTCAAATTTAAGGAGGGGATGGTCGTAAAATTGCAGAAGTATTTAATTTAATTAAAAATAAATGTTAAATTTAGTTGAAAAATAAATGCTAAATATTCACCATGTTATGAAGTAACATGGGATATTTTTACTTCCCCTCTTGTTTTGCCATCTGCCTCCTTAAAATTCTTTTTTTCACTTTCACTTTTGACTAATTATCATTAACATACGTGAGTATATCAGCATTTTCATGAAAGAGAAAGGTTGGCCCTTAGTTTTAAAGAATATAGCACCATATCTAATTTTGTGCTTATTTTTATGTATGCAATTGATTTTCTAATTTATTTTGACTATTGCTAATCAATACTTTAATTATAGGGTGAAATTAGTAGTTGTTTCTTAAATTAAATTCTGTTGTTGACTTATAAACAAATATAAATTCTGGAATAACTGTAAGCATTTGGAAGACAAAATACTAGTAATCTTAAAGTATCTGTTTGGATCTATTCAAAACCATGTTAGCAAAGCCAGCCCTTAATTAATTCCAAGGTAACTAACAGTTTTGTCAAAAGTTTTGTTTGCGTAATGATGTATGTTAATTTCATGATTTAAAGAAACAATTAAGCCTAACTCTTGAAGTAGAAGAAACTGTTAAAAAGAACTAATTTGTCAAGCTATTCAGTTAATTTAATGAATTAAGTTTTAATTATAATTTCTGTAAATTTAGCTTTGAACAATGTGTAGTTGTTTAGTACCTATTATTATGAGGATATATAAGGGCCCGATTTTTTTGTCGCGTGACAGTCCGTCCATGGCCGGGCTTCAGACAAGAAACCTGTGTTGGTTAGAACAACAACAATGCATCAACTTAACTGTGAAAAAAGCATAACACAATTAGGCTGTGTGTTAAAACAATGACAGCATCTGTTCCATACGTACCTGATTATTCCGAAAAAACTGTGGACTATGTAGTTATGTTTTTTACTGCTCGTAGATGTTCAACAGTAAACTATTGAATGTGGATGTTTGCCTGCAACCTATTAATGAGGCTTATCAAAAGTTAAACAGTAGTGCACTGACCATATAACTGAGTAATATTGGGGGGGGGGGGGGGGGGGGGGGGGGGGGAGGAACAGTGAAAGTAAAGCACTGTGAAACGCAACTGTGCATCTGTTGGCTACATCATTTACAGTACACAGTACTGCACTTCCACCCCTTATTTTTTCAGCCAGTACGTTGATACCGAGGACAATCGACTAAGAAATAAAAGTGGGCGAACCGTCACATCTGGACACATCTGTTCGAAGGAAGTCAGTCTAGTATTCTTTATACAAAAAGAAGTTATACGATGAATATTAACATTATTAGTTGTTAATAACTATACAGCAACATTAAACAATTTAGGAATACTTAAGTTCTCAACCAAAAGACACAGTATCATAAAACTTGGCCAAAATGGTTTTTTCACATTCATCTTGGACTGAAATTAATAATAATATTAGGATAAGAATAGATTGCTCCCACACGCACATGCACACATGACCGTTACCATCGGCAGCTCTGACTGGGATGTGAATGTCATGTGAATAGCAATCTGGAGTGGGGTGGGGAGGGGGGAGGGACAGCAGGATCTGGTGGGGAAGAGAAGAGTGCTGTCTTACGGGGCGAGTGTGCAGGTTATAGAGACTGCCAGGCAAAGTGTTGGGAGGTAGGGGTTGACAGAGGCTGGTAGACAAACAAAGAGGGTGTGGGAACTTGAAAAGGGAGAAGGCAATAGGATGAGGGGGTGGAAACTATTGGGTGGAAGGTGTGGGGACAGTAGGTTACTGTAGGTTGATGTGGGATAATTTCGGGAGTCTATAGTGTGTTGTAAGGATAACACCCATCTGTACAGTTCAGAAAGCGGTGGTGGAGAGGAGGATCCAGATGGCCCAGGTTGTCAAGCAGCCATTGAAATCTAGTATGGTGTGTTAAGCTGCATGTTATGCCACAGGGTGGTCAACTTTGCTCTTAGCCACACCAGCTTTACTGAACTGTGCAAGGGGACTGATGACCATAGATGTTAAGTCCCATAGTGCGCAGAGCCATTTGAACTGTGCAGATGGGAGTTATCATTGCACATATTATCTGCTCCCAAAATTATAACGGCCTCAGCCTACTGTGCCCTCCTGTCCTCTCAGCCTCCACCCAACAGTTTCCACCCTCTCACTCTATTGTCTACTCCCTGTCACATTCTCCCACCCTCTTTGTGTGCTGCTCATTGTCAATGTACCCGCCCATCCTCACCCCCTTACCTGATCCTCTTCTTTTCCGCTCCCAATTCTTTTCTTCCTCCCCATGCCCCACATTCAAATGCTGCACCTGGCAGTCTCTAGTCCATATATGCTCTGACAGATACCACTCTTCTCTTCCTCTGCTCATACTTTGCTGTCCCTCCCCCTTCTCTACCGCACTTCGGACTGCCGTTCATATGACAGTTGCATACCAGTTGGAGCTGCCGGTGGTAGCAGTTGTGTGTGTGTGAGGTGTGCTTGCTTGTGAAAGAGTGTGTGTGTGTGTGTGTGTGTGTGTGTGTGTGTGTGTGTGTGTGTGTTTTACTTTGCTGAAGAAGGCTTTGCTCGAAAGCTATAAGGTGTAACGGTCTTTTTGTTGTGCCTGTCTGCAGCTCAATGTGTGATCTTTACAGTGAATAGCAATCTGTCCTGTTCCAACCTGGAGTTTGCATTGTTGGGCTAAAATGAATACTACCGTATCATTAAATAAAGTTTTATTAATTTTTTATGTGGACATTTTTTGAGTGTCAATGTTTCATGTATTTCACCACATATCACTTGTAATTCGCTCCTATCTACTTTATTAGTCCATTTCAAACAGGCTACTTACTTACAAGAACTCAGCAATTTGAAAGTTCTAGCTTAAACCATCTTTGAGTTAACCTTAATGTTCCTAAAAACAAAACAAAAAAATAATGTTTGTAGAAAAACAGATTTAAAGTTTGCTTTGTTAAATTTTACAACTTTTCTTGAAATATAGGGATTTTGTACATGTTTAAAATCTTCCTCACTGTATTCAGGGTCTTTGTCAACTTCTCTTCCTCTTCTACTTGATCTTGTCTACTACTTGTGAATTTTGGATGTGTTTATCAATGCTGCAGCAGCCTGATTGACCCACTTCTTGTTCAGCATTGTCAGTGTTTGTAATGTGTAAGTCCTTTGATTCATTCCTAAAAGTTCTAATACCCTTGCTTTTTCTTCATTGCCAGGATTATAATATAGAACAGCAATATATGTTACTGTCTAAACAGTTTTAGGACCACAAACTCAGGGTGTACAATACCATGACAACCATGAAATCTGGAAAAAGTATGGGAATTTTTTCATGCTGAAAATAATTCAGCAAAACCTGGAAATTTTTTAGAATTCCAGGAATTTTTTAGAATTCCAGAAATTTTTCAGTCATACTTTTCAGTTAAATTTTTGTAATTTTGACTGTAAGAACTGATACTCTAAAAAACAATTTTAGTTTAGCCCACTACTGCGGAATAATACTGCAACAATAAAACATAAACAAGAGGGTAACACCAAAATAAAACTTTAGTTACAAAAAAAGTGTGATTTACAACAACAACAAAACACAGTGCATACACAAGAGTCTGCTTTTGATGAACACAATGTCATAACTGTTTACATTTCTAACAGGCCCCAGGAAAATAGTGCGTGTGGTGATTTGAGAAGCATTGCTTTCAAAGAAAATTTCATTTTACACTGGATGAATTATGTTACATGTGAGAATGTGCAATGCATTTCTTAAATCATTGAGCATTAGACTCTCATTCAAAACTTAACACTTAGAGGATTAGCCACTCAGAAAAATTTTGGTCCCAGAAGACCAGCCGTTTATATCATTATTTTAATTTTTACTGGCTCATTTGTGTTTTATGTATCTTAAAGAACAAGCACACAAAGAAAGACCAATATTATATGTGAAAGGTTATCTTTTTGTGCAGATGTAATTTATATATATTAGTTTAGGCGTTAACTTCTCCTGTGTGTTTGCTAGTGCTACTTAACAGACTGTGGGAAAATTTTGGGAAAAGGGATTTGGTAACGATAAGCAAATATTATTTGAGGGGTTAAATGATTTTTAAGTTTATTCTGGAATATATAATAGAAAAAGGGGGGTTTCAGCTATCCAAACAGTACCCTAGTTAATGAAGAAAAAATGGAACAAAAAGATTTCATTGTGAATACATAGATAAAAATTAAAAATGTTTTTCTGTCCCTTCCAGAAATAATTGCTTGTACCTCTGTAACATAGTGGTGACATGTTGGTATTTCCCTCCATTATTACTGGTGTCCTTGCAGGACTTCATGATCATCCAAATACTTGTTGTAATATCCTTCATGGACTAATAAATAAATATTCAAACAATTTTTAAAACTGTCCTGAATATATTTTCATGCACGACCTTGGCGTAATACATTCACAAGGTTAATAATACTTGGCATGTGTGCATTTTTTTACACATACATGTAGTCTCTTTAAGATCTCAACACAGATTGACAGGCAGAGAACTACCAATTGATTAGTGCATGCTGAATTGCACATTAATAATCATCTCTGCCCTACCTATCTTTTATCGTTGTCACAGATGTTATCGCTATCTAGCAGTCAGAGAGCACGTCTTAAAAATTATTACAGTTTTGTGTATTGTGTACCTCCGTGTAAACATTTTTTGGATGTGCAAGATTCACATGAATTTTCAAGTTTCAGTGGCAAATTAGAATTCATTTTCTTCCTAGAAGCACTCTCATCAAGAGAATCTCCGGAAATATCTTGAGATGTATTTCCTTTAGTAAAATGATTCCAGGCAGATTTGCATTTCATCCATTGTAAGCAGGGCATAATTGTGGATAATATATGCACATTTCACCCAAATTTTCATATTCACCCTGTGTGAACACCAGTAATTATATCACATGACATCTCAGACTTGATTACATTGCTTATTCGTAGAGTAAGTGTCATCTTTGGCTGACTCCTGTAACTACAACAAAGATTTTGCAATGCTGTAGTGTCCAGATGTAAAAGATAAAACAATATCAATTATACAAATTTTGGATTGAAAGCAAGCTGAATGATATGTAAGTTCAGGCAGGCAGGCACTGATGTACTTACTTTATTGCAGTGAAAATAATGGTCATAATCATAAAAACTTGGGAACGTATTGTCAGTAAGTCATAAATTAATATATTTATTTTTAAAAAAAATATTTTTTTCGTAAAATCACCATCGTGCCTCCTTAAAAATTCTAATGAAATCAGTGATATCAATAAAATGTCGTCATGTTGATGATGAAATAATGCTTCAAAAGTCTTTGTTAACAAATAAAAATTATAGCTGTCTTTTGTTTTTCATCATATCATGCAACTACTACTGTTCAAACAATGGAAAATCCTATATGGAATAATGACGATATTATGAAAAGAATATACAGCTACTCACCATATAGCAGAGATGTTGAGTCGCAGATAGGAATGACAAAAAGGCTGTCAAACATTAAGCTTTCAGCCAAACAGTCTCCTTTGTAATTAGACACACACACACACACACACACACACACACACACACACACACACACACACACAAAATCAGGATGGCCGGACGCGAGTTTGAACTGTCGTCCTCCAGAATGCAAGTCCAGTGTGCTAACCACTGCACCATCTCGCTCGGTCAAACCAGTCGGGAATTACTGCTGTATCTGAATGCACGTCTATTTCAGTTTGTTTCTGAGTGCACATTGTGAAGGGAGTGCATGCAGTGACATTTGGAGTTGGGTAGCTTACAAATGGCCTGTGCTCAAATAAAGCTACACATCTGCAGTGGGCCAAAAAACACAGAAACTGGGCAATAGCTGACTGTAAGTGTATAGTATGGAATCAGTACTAGAAATAGTATAGTATGGAATCAGTACTAGAAATAGTATAGTATGGAATCAATTCTAGGAATCAGTATAACTTCCACAAAGATTTAAAGTCACGTACTTTGGTTCAGTAAAGTGTCCACTATTCAGCAATATACATTTTCAGTAAGATGCCAGCAGCCATAAAAAGAAGTAATAATGAAGTTCAGTTTAAGAAGAGTCTAAAAGATTTATTGGTGGTCAGCTCCTCCTACTAAATGGATGAATTTTTTAGCAGAACCAATTGATGCATGCGTGTTATTAATATCACATAACGTCAATATTGCATAAACCTGACAATGTGATCATTGTAAATAAATGCTGTAAAATGTTTTCTATGTCATTTCCTTTAGTTGATGTTCCTTGGCAATGATAGCCTAAGAATTATCATTTGCACTGAAGTGTATTGAATATTTAATATTTGGTGATTTAAGAGATACATTAACATGTGTTCTTATTTTGTAAATATTTACTGCGTATTATTGTTTCCTGACATGTTCACATCCCAGAGGATCTCACTATGGATAAATTGGAACGAAAAGTACATCTAATCTAATCAACAAGTAATAGTATTGCCACTTTTCAAATTATATAAGGTGTTGAATACACAGACAACTAAATGAAGTATTTAACAGCCAAATGAGGCATTTAACCCACAGTGACTGATGGATGTGGCTCAAGTTTCTGTGATGTTTCTCTTACTATGACAGGGGCCTATTCATTCAGTGTACTGTGAACGTGAAACGAGATGTTTATTTCAATATTATGTTGACAAAATGTTGCACTTTCTTGTTCACTTCACGATGCGTAAGCTATGGACACTCCCACCTTCCAAGGGAACAGCACCGTATGCAGAAAACCCTACACATGTGTTTCTGGTTTGATGAACACTGTGACACAGGAAGGGCATCCTGCCACCTTCTGCTATTAATATTGCAAAATCCAAAAATTAACATTCGACACTTTGAAGATACGGGATAAAGGTTAGGTAAAAGAAACAAGAAGATAGATAGACCAAGACACAATAAATCATCTCATGCACGTGATTTTTTGAAACAATCAACACAAAATGGATGTTTAAATTTCACATAAAATTTTAGTATATAAGTTTTTGATATAAATGTATAGCAGATGGAGGACACATTGGATTATTGAAAGTTTGCTGATATATGTAAATAAACCCGTGAACTGCACAGATTTTGCACTAAGTGGTTTCGTGGAAGCTTCTACACCAGCATGCCAAAAATGAACAGTGTTGAAGAACTATCCCACAATTTCCTTAACAGTTCATTCACCCACATTGCAGACAAGAACAATGTACAGAAGAATGGAAAATAAAATTCAGGGAGTCTTAGATGACCAGTTTCTCTTAATGGAAGCTTAAGCACAAGACAGGCATTTCTAACATTGCACTTGATAACTGAGATTTATTTATTTATTTATTTATTTCTTGTTCCGTAGATCCAGTTAGTGAGTCAATCACAAGGATATGGAACATGTCAAATTGTACAGGTTTCAATTTAAACTTACAATAAATACAAGGGCAATTCAATGGCAAATTGTACATAGTTTAAGTAAGGCATACTATAAATACAGTAACAGATACAATGTCAGCTAGATAACATAACTACCATTTGACAGAAAAAGGAGTTTCAAATAAAGGTTAAAGATAAGAGCACAAAGTTAAATCAGATATTAGGCCTACAAGAGTAAATACATGTACAACCAATCTGTTGTTACAAAAAGTGCGCTAATGCCCAAATGCACAATAAAATCAATTGAAGTACTTCTAGACACAATAAGTGTAGTGATGGTATAGATTTTCTTTCAGGTATTCATCCACAGTATAATAAGATTTCTCTGTCAGGTAATCTTTGAGAACTTGTTTAAATTTTGGCAGTTCTGTATGAACACATTTGATATGTAGTGGTAGAGCATTGAACAGCATAATGCTGGAGTAGTAAACTCCTTTTTGTACCAGAGTGAGACGTTTCATTTCTAAATGTAGATTGTTTTTGTTTCTGGTGTTATAACCATGGAATTTACTGTTGTCTTGGTAGATGGAATAATTTTTGCACACAAAGGTCAGCAAGGAAAAAATATACTGTGAGGCAGTTGTTAGGATACCTATCTTCCGAAACAAGTGCCTGCAAGAGTGTCTTTGATGGACCCCACACATTATTCTGATTGCTTTTTTTTTGGATGGTGAAAACTTTTTTTGCAAGTGGTTGGTTCCCCCAGAATATGATAGCATATGACATCAATGAGTGGAAGTAGCCAAAGTAGGCAACCTTAATAGTGTCAACTTCAGCCACTGAAGAAATTACCCGTAATGCAAATGTTGCCGAGCTAAGTTTTTTACATAGATGAAGAATGTGAACTGACCAATTACATTTACTGTCTATGTAAGCACCCAGGAATTTTGTGTCTTCAACTTTCTGTATTGGTTGATCTCTACATTTTATGTTAATTTCATCGGGATTACTTTGTGATGTATGGAACCTCATATAATGAGTTTTATCTGCATTGAGCGAGAGACCATTTGAGGAGAACCAATTTAAGATGTCATTAAAAACAGTATTTGTAGTTTTTTCAAGATCATGATCAATCAGATCGTCAATTAGAATTATGGTATCATCGGCAAACAGGGTAAATTTGCTGTTTGTCTCAGAACAAAGAGGAAGATCATTAATAAAGATGAGGAAAAGCAGTGGGCCCGAAACGGAGCCTTGAGGCACACCACACGTTATTGTGCCCCATTCAGACGAGGCAGGTTCTCCAGAAGAGCCATTTAGCATTACAGTCTGCTTCCGATCCTGAAGATATGATTGTAGCCACAAGCCAACAGTACCACCTAAACCACAGTATTCTGCCTTTTTCCAAAGAATTTGGTGGTTTACACAGAAAGACTTGTTTGGCTGTGTGAAATGGGGAAAAGTTTGATATTCTCACAAAAATAATTAATAATAAGAATAGAAGACCAAGGGAGAAGTGCTCAGGCTAAAAAAGGTTTAAGGTTTCTCTTAGGAATCCACCTGTATGCCAGAGAAGCAACTATGGCAAGAAAAGAAGGTTCAGCAGCGTGATCAAAATTCTGGTTAAAGGTCTTCATTCTGAAGCTCTTCGTGCTAATCTATCCTGTGCAAGCATCTTCATCTGTGAATAACTACTGCATTCATTTAAACTTGTGTGCTACATTCATATTTTGGTCCCCATACAAAATTTTTACATCCACTGTTCCCTCCATTACCAAACTGACAATCCATTAATGCACAGGATCTGTCCTGTCAAGCAATTCCTTAATTTAGTCAAGTTTTTTTCCTCACTTAAGTTTGGTAGCTCCTCATCAGAAAAGACTTCCTAACTCATAAATTTATATTTGATACTAACAAATTTCTCTATCTCAGAAGTGCTTTTCATTCTATTCTGTAACAAGGTGTAGAAAAAAGGAAGTAGTTGATAAACTTAACATCAAAATTAGTGGTTGCAATAGTTGAAGTAAAGGAATTCTGCCTCCTTGGAAGCAAAATAATATATGGCACATAAAGCAAGGAAATTGCAAGGAACAGACTAAAAGAAACTAAGAGCCCTTAATTTAAGGAAGAAATTTATGAGAGCATACATTCGGAACAAAGCAATAGTTGGAAGTGGGTCGTGGACTGCAGGAAAATGATGTTAGAGGTGGTTGCTAAAAATTACGTGAACAGTGATAGAACCTGCTCTAAGACATCAGGGAATAATTTCCAAAGGACTAGTGGGAGCTGCAGAGGCAAAATAACAGGGAACAACATATACCCCTCAAAAAATTGAGGATATTCGTTTAAGTAAAATGAAGAAGCCCATGGTAGTTTTAAGTTACAAATGCTTTTAAAAGTGTATCTTTTTGTGAATTTTTTCATCAGAACAGACCCATTCCCAGTGAAGTCCAAGGCTTTATGGAAGAGCGAAAGGGATGCAGAGGCATGGACAATTTTGAAATGAAGATTTTGCTGTAGTGGGGGGGATTAATGTATACAATGATATGAAAATGACTGTCATATAAGTGACTATCAAACCCAAAGAAGCTAATGCAGGGTTTAGGAAACAGCCACGCGAATTTCATGGTACAGGGAGAGAAGATCTGTGGCAGAGTTCTGATTGGCCTGGGCTCGTTAGGGGTCCACAAAGCATAGGTATGATCTGTTAGCAAACTGCAGTCTGGTAGTAGGTTTCCTAAGGGACCCTATCATTTTGCTTTGATGGAAGCCATTCTGGTACCACAACCGTACACCTTATTCTAAAATGTGTATTAGTTTGTTGAGTGATTATAATATACCCATGACAAGACTGATATGAGAGAATATCCTGGGCTTGCAAACTGAAGGGTGCTGAGAAAGTAAACAGTCAACAACTGACTCACTTTGCACTTGTTGAATACTTGTATAAAATGATGTGACACCAATAATGGAAATTAGTTATAATGATGTTAGTGTGAGAGGTACTCCATTTTCAAATACTTTACAGACTGAATGAACAAGAGCTGCCCCATTTTCGTGAAGCCAAATATAGCTTCACAATATCTTCTGCCATGCTTCAGTTCAAAACGAATATAGGAAATATTGGAAGAAATAATTTGCTTTTATATATTTAAGAGAACCACATACTCTTTCTTAGAACATATTAGACATGTCTGCTTGTTCTGCAGTGTGGTTTAGCTGAACATTCTGTTCTTCTGACAGCAAAATGTTATTTGCAGGTTGTACCACTTAGTAGCAATCTTGGTTTCATACAGTGGGTGGATAATACAAAAAGTCTGAAAGAATTAATAGAATCTTCATACACAGGAGAAGAGAAAACATCTGCGTGAGTATAAATGATGAAATGTTTTATAAACATAAAGTACAGGTTTTTAATTTATCCCCAAAATCTAATTTTTTTTAATGTTTTGTTTTTATACTTCATTGACACAATCCTAAGATCATTTCACAATGCTGCAACTGGTTTCAACCTGCAAATAGTCATGTCTAGAGCAAAGACCTTTGATAATGCAGTGGAAACCACTTGCAGCAAAGTGGTTTTCTTTGCATTATCAAGCAGAAACTGCTTGCAGCATATGGCTTTTAATCTGTAGATGACCACTGGCTGATTGAAACTGTTTAAGGTAGTGAAAATGCTCTTGGGATTGTGTTGCAAAAATACAAAAAATGAAAGAGCATAGTGAGTCACTAAATCTCCAATGATGATTAATGAATTTTTTCCCTTAAAGTTTTTCAGCAATGTTTTGTTTTGCTGTTTCAGCACAGACAAAATAATACTGTTCATGAAAATATTTTGTTACAGGGGTGTGGCTTCAACACGCTATAGAGGCTGGCTGGCTGCTTCAAATCCAAGTAAAAAAAACTTGACGGACAAAGAAAAATATGAAAGTGCTTACCGTAAATATTCACCTGAAGAAACAGTTAAAATATACAATGAGAATGTAAACAGCATACCTTGGGATATTATGCGGTAAAGTATTGCTGTAATTACTGTTTCAGAAATCATCAGTGTGCATAATAAGATTTTTGAATGTAAATGTATTCACTGCTCCTGCTTGTGACATCTAAGTTATATGAATATAGTGGTGCACTAACATTTAGCTGTCACAAACACTAAACCTAGTCAGTATCATCAAGGAAAAGTTCAGAATTATTTTGTAGGACCATCCATCAAAATGGCAAGCTTTTATCCATTTACCTAGGTAACACATTCAAGTGATTGGTATTGCAAGATCATGGGTTAATGTAAGTGCAAGATAAGCTATTGCAAATGTGGAATTCTGGTACATTAATAACCGTGTGCCAGATGTCAGTTTGTGGGATGAAGTTCCACACCTATTGCACTTGATCAGTCAGTACGGGGACAGTAATAGCTGGTTGTGGATGGTGCTGGAGTTGTCATATAATGATGTCCCATATATGCTAGACTGGAGACAGAGCTGGTGATCGAGCAGATCAGGGCAGCATCTCAATCCAGTAGAGCATGTTGAGTTACTACAGCGGTACGTGGATAAGCATTATACTGTGGGAAATCACCCCCTGGAACACTATTCATGAACAACAGCATAACAGGTTCAATCACTAGATTGACATACAAATTTGCAGTCAGGGTGCATGGGATAATCATGAGAATTCTCCTGCTGTCACACAAAACTGCACGCCAGACCATTACTCCAGGTGCAGGTTCAGTGTGCGTAGCATGCAGACAGGTCAGTTGCAGGCTCTCCATTTGCCTTCTCCTAACCAACACACTACCATGCCGCCAAGATAGAAGCAGCTTTCATCAGAAAACACAACTATTCCTCTCCCTGCCCTCAAATAATCTCTCGCTTGACACCACTGAAGAAGCAAATGGTGCTGGTTGGGGTCAATGAAATGCATGCCACAGGGCATCTGTCTCAGAGCTATCCTTGAAGTAATCTATTTGTAACAATTTATTGGGTTATTGTGATGCCAACTGCTGCTCATATTGCTGCTGCATGTGCAATGTGGTGTGACAGAACCATATGCCAAACATAGTTGTCACTAGAGCCATGTGGCCATCTGGAGCCTGGTCATCTTGCGACCGTACATGCTCGTGACCACTGCTACCAGCACTCTAGCACTTTGGCTACCTTCGTACTGATCTTCCTGCAATACTGCTGAAGGAACATCCAGATTCTCATAGCCCTATTATGCAACCTAGTTAAAACTTGGTGAGATGTTGATAGTTGTGTCTTTGTCATGTTAAAGGCATTCGTGACTAACATCAACTCACCATATCCAATCTCAAAGATAACTAATACCTATGACTGTTACAGTGTGCATTTAAAGCAAAACTGATTTGCATTCTCATGGTGGCACTACTAGCGCCATTCGTATGTGACTTCCATGAAATTTGAATAGACAAAATTTCAAATGTAGAAACATGACTAACAACTTACGTTTATGTCTCACAACTCATTCTTGGTGTTGCAATCTTCTCTGTTGGTGTTTTATGTGGCACTGCCATGATCAGTCATTATTATCATTTATGCAAGCAACAGTCTGTAATTTTTTCGTTCTTGATTTATTTTTCAATGCTGATTACTTATCTGTTAAAATAATATCTTTGGACTCCTGTATAGAGCTGTTTTTGAATTACAGGTCACTCACTTTCATCTCTGTTGCATCATCACACAGATTACTTCCGGTACCACTATTATCTCACTCCCTCCCATTTCCTATTCCACTTGTGAATGCTGTGCAAAAGTACACTGAGGTGACAAAAGTAATGGGATAGGGTGGAGCTGTAATTTGTACTTAAGTGATTCAACTGAAAAGGTTTCTGATGTGATTATGACTGCACATTCAGAATTAACAGACTTCGAATGCAGAATGGTAGCTGTAACTTGACATAAGGCACATTCCATTTCAGAAATCATTTGCAAATTCAATGCTCCCAGACCCATAGTGTCAATAGTGTGCTGAGAATACCAAATTTCATTCATTATCTCTCAGCACGGACAACACAGTGACTGATGGCTTTCAGTTAACAACCTGGAGCAGCAACATTTGCATGTAGTTGTCAGTGCTAACAGATAAGCAACAGTGCGCGAAATAACCACAGAAATCAGTATGGGACATATAGCAAATGTATCCATTCGGACAGTGCAGTGAAATTTAGTGATAATGGGCTATGGCAGCAGGTGACTGATGCGAGTTCCTCTGCTGACAGCATGACATCACCTGCAGTGCCACTCCTGTGCTTGTGACCGTATTGTTTGGACCCTAGACAACTGTAAAACTGACACTTGGTCAGATGAGTCCCAGTTTCAGTTGCTAAGAGCAGATGCTTGGATTCAAGTGTGATGCAGACCCCACGAAACCAAGGACCCAAATTGTCAACAAGCAACTATGCAAGCCAGTGGTGTCTCTGTAATTCTGTGGGCTGGATTACATGGAAGGGACTGGGTCCTCTGGTCTAACCGAACCGATCATTGACTGGAAATGGCTAAGTTCAGCTCCTTGTAGATCATTTACAGCCATTCGTGAATTTCATGTTTCCAAACAGTGAAGGAATTTTGATGATTGAGGATTCGTGTCACGAGGCCATAACTGTTTGTGATTCGTTTGAAGAACATTCTGGACAGTTTGAGTGCCCAACAGGCCTCCCATTGAACATTTACAGTACATAATCAAGAGGTCAATTTGTGCACAATATCCTGAACCGGCAATGCTTTCACAATTATGGATAGTTGTAGAGGCAGTTGACTCAATATTTCTGCAGGAGAATTCCATCGGCTTGTTGAATCCATGCCATGTAGAGTTGCTGCACTGGATAGAGTGAAAGGAGGTCCGGCACTATAGTAGGAGGTATCCCATGACTTTTGTTACCTCAGTGTAACGACTATCAGTATGACCTTGAATTTCTATGGTTTTTATGTTATGATCATTTCCTGAAATATATGTGGGAGGAAGTAATATGCTTCATGATTCCTCTTTGGAGTGTGTGCTTTCGACATTTTAACAGTAACCCCCTCCATGATGCGTGCTTCCTATGTATGCTCTGTCACCAAAGTTTGAAGAGCATCCCCTAGACACTCTCATGTTCACTGAGTTAATCTGTGACAAAACGCACTACTCTTATTTGGGCCTTCTATATTCACTCTATTAAACCTACATGTTAAGATCCAAGACTGACAAGCAATACAGTGGAATCAGTTGATTCTAGCATTTTGCAAACAATCTCTTCTGTGGATGAACTACATTTCATTAGGATTCTTCATGTGAATATCAGTCTGGCATCTGTTTTTCCTCTAACTATTTCTTTCTCATTTTAAGTCACTTTCCATGATTGACCACCAATTGTGTAATTAAACAACAATGGATTCCACTTATTTATGTACACTGTTACATTTATGTATTCTGAGAATCAACTGTTCCTACACCAAAGTGTCAATTTGCTGTATGTCTTTGTGCACTTTGTTACAATTTTCTGCAATTCCAACATTATTGTATGTACACTGAAACACTTTTTTGGGCTTTGACTGAAGAAGCTTTCATCCAGTTAGAAAGTCATCAGTTCAGTTAAAATTCTGGTCCAATAGTCAGCAAATTTTATGTAGTTCACTAGGCAACAGTATGGAATTATGTTGAATGTCTTCCAGAAATTAATAAGTATGGCATACATGTGGATACCTGTACCTACTGCCTTCTGGCACTCATGGAAAAACAGGAAAATCTGTATTTTATAAAATTGTCATTCACAGAATCTCTGTTTATTTCTAAAGAGGACATTTTGTGGCATATGACACAGTCATTAACTATGTTTATGATTCTACAACAAACTGATATGAGTGAGCCAGGCTTATGGGTTTACTCCTTTGTCTGATCATCTTTTTTGAAAATGGGGAAGACCTCCACCTTTTTCTAACAGTCTGGAACTCTTTTCTTTTGCCAACAATGTATAATAATCTGTGGCTAGAAGAGAGCCATGCTCTCCTGCAAAATTTATATAGAATAGTACAGTTTCTTACATAAAGTCCAATTGCTTTTCCTTTGTTGACTTTTTAGTTGATTTTCTGTTCCACAGTCAAAGTACCTGGTGTACAAGTATGAAATGCATATTTCAGACAACAGATGTCTGACCAATGCAGTTTGTGCCATAAAGATTTGACACTGCACCATTTTGTTGTTTCAACAAGTGACAGACATGCATGAGTGATAAACTGGAAAAGTCTGTGGATAGTGTTGTGTTGCTGTGTTCAATATGTTGAAATATATACCAGACAAAGAGCATTAATGGAAAGCATTAATTTTTTGTTTTCATTTGAAGAAAACTGCTGCTGAAGCATACCAATTAATTTGAGAAGCTTATGGTGAACATGCTCCATCACAAGATACAAGTGAATGATGGTTTCAGCATTTCAAAAATGGTGACTTCAATGTTGCAGACAAGGAACATGAAAAACCACAAAACAAAACAAAAAAATAAGATGATGTGGTATTGGAGGCATTGTTGAACAAAGATGATTCACAAACACAGAAACAACTCGCTGACCAATTTGGCATTAATCAACAAGCTGTTTCCAGTAGTCTATGAGAGATTGGAAACATTCAGTAGATCAATAGATGGGTACCACATTAGTTGAACAACAGGCAAATGAAAAAGCACAAAAAAAACTTGAGATTTTGCTTGCTTGGTACAAAAGGAAGTTACTTTTGAATTGTATAGTTACATAGTATGAAAAGTGGATTTATTTTGAGAATCCCAAGTGCAAAAGAATCATGGGTAGACCAAGATACATCATCCACATCGAATGCAAGACTGGATCTCTTTGGCAGGAAGACAATGTTCTGTGTTTGGTGGGACCAGAGGTGTGTCGTCTGTTATGAGCGGTTAATACTAAATGTTGCCAACAACTGACCAATGTGAACTATTTGCTGCTTGAAAAAAAGGCTTCAGTACCGAAAGAGGCAACACAGTCATTTTTCTTCACAACAGTGCTTCGTCACATGTGGCAAAACCGGTTTGTGACACATTGTAAGCACTCATCTGGGAAGTTCTACTCCATGCTGCTTGCTCACCAGACTTGGCTCCTACCAATTACCACTTGTTTGCATTGATGGGTCACACACTTGGTGAGCTGTGCTTTGGTTCATACGAAGATGTGAAAAAATGGCTCAATGAATGGTTCACGACAAAAGGGGAAAATTTTTGCTGGTGGTATTCACAAATTGCCCAAAAGATGGGAAAAATGTATAACTGATAATGGAGCATACTTCTAATAAAGCACTATTTATCATTCTTCTGAATGTATTGTGTGTTTTTTTTTTTTTTTTTAGACAAAAAATTTGTGTTTCATACCTGTACAGTTGGTATCTCAATATTTAATTTTGACATGCTTGCAGAATTTGAAAAGAGAAACTGTGTAATGATGTTTCATAGCATAGCAGCTTCAGAAGAATAATTCAGAGTTTCGGCAACTATAGGTCATTCTCATGTTGAAATTTTTTTGTGTCATTAAATTTTGTGATTAAATTGTCTCTGCATGTGTGGCAGTTCTAACACTGCTATTGAACAATTATGGGACTTCAACAGTAAAACTTTGTCAGCACATACGTATCTATACAATTTCATTCATTGATACTCCAAATTTTTGTCCCTTGGTATGAATGTTCATTATTGGCTGTTCAGACAATCTGCAAGCTGTTCTCTTTTGCACTTCATAATTCCTTTTAACACCTTTAGCCATTCTCTTATCACATGTTTGACCAGTTTTGCATTTCACGTTTGTGCCATTTTAAAACCTCACAAAGAAGAAATATTAGTGGCTGACAGCTGATATGCCTGACAATCCATCATCACATGAATTCTACAGCTTTATAGTCACTGATTCCCTTCCCCGTGATAATGGAAACCAAGAATTCAGTGCTGATAGGTATCCTGATATCTAAGACATTGCCATCACAGTTTGATTATCTAAGTAATTGCTTGAAGTAGTTTGAAAACGACATGCATTGTAAATAAAATGGCAAAAAATGCGTAATCTGAAGTTAAGTGCCTCAGAACGGACAATTTTTTTTTTGACAATGGATGGATGCAATGATACAGATGCCAAGTCATATCCTGTTATGGTTACATTCTATGATACTCTGCTGAGAAAAAGTAGTGAACACTGTGCTATCCATGCCAGCATTAGATGGGGCTCAACAGGGTGAAACACAGGTGACCTGATGTTATTACAGCTGAGTTCTTATAACTTACCAATTGAAAACTGTGTGGCATTCTGCTCTGACAGTGCTCCTGTTACTACAAGATACGACACAAAAATGGGGTTGCAACAATTCCGAAGGAAGTTTAACCAGGTACTGCCATCATAGATTGCATTTGCCACCTGAGTAATCTACCAGCTGAAAAAGCTGCTGGAAAATTGCCATTTAAAGTTAATGAGATTCTTCTTATATATTTTATTTCTTAAAGAAGAGTATCAAAAGGAAACAACACCTTCAGAAATTTCAGAACTTCCGCAATAAAGAGGCAAAGAAAATTCTGAAGTGTGTATGTACTAGGAGGTTATTTTTAGGCAGATGTTTGAATACACTCATGCTCATAAATTAAGGATAATTGCAGAATGTGGTGCCACACAATCTGGCACTACACAAAACTGGCACCAATAGTATAGGCACATAGGAAACACACACGACACAGATCTGTAAGTCCATGGTATTGGTGATAAGTTGAGAAAACTGCCCCGAAGCACGTGTGCTACAAAACAACAGACCTATTACTCTGTCAAAGACATGCAGAGGTGTATGTGCACCAATCATAATCCCACCCCACACCATCAAACCACGACCTCCATACAGGTCCCTTTCAAGGACATTAAGGGGTTGGTATCTGGTCCCTATTTCACGCCAGATGAAAACCCGGTGAGAATCACTGTTCAGACTATACCTGGACTCGTCCGTGAACATAACCTGGGACCACTGTTCCAGTGACCATGCACTTGTGTTCTTGACACCATGCTTTACGGGCTCTCCTGTCAGTGGAATGCACCTTGCAGGTCTCTGGGCAAATAAACCTTGTCTGTTCAGTCGTCTGTAGACTGTGTGACATTCCAGTGGCTACGGTAAGGTCCTGAGCAAGGCTACCTGCAGTACTCCGTGGCCGTCTGCGGACACTGATGGTGAGATATCATCGGTCTTTTTGTGTTGTTGTACACTGTGGACATCCCATACTGTAGTGCCTGGACACATTTCCTGTCTGCTGGAATTGTTGCCATAATCCTGAGATCACACTTTGTGGAATATGAAGCGCCCATGCTATGACCTGGTGTGTTTGACCAGCCTCCAGTCGCCGTAGTATTCTACCCCTCATAACGTCATCAGTATGTGTTCTTTGAGCCATTTTCAACACACAATCACCACTAGCACGTCTGAAAAGTCTGTACACTTACTCGCTGCACCGTACTCTGACATGCACCAACACACCTTTACATGTGTGGACTGCTGCCAGCGCCACCGTGCGGCAACCGCAGGTCAAATGCACCACATGGTCATATCCTGACGTGATTTAAACCCACAAACCACCGACCAGAGTGTTGTTTCACCATGTATCAGCATTATCCTTAATTTATGAGCATGAGTGTAGACTACTGGGCCAGTAGGATCCACTTCTTTCTTTCTTCAAGCAGGAAGCACTATTATGTACCCAAAATATTTCCACAAGCTTGGCAACTTTCAGAGTACCTAGAGTTGAACAAAGTGGGTACAAAGAGTATCAGAAGAAGAGAATTCTTGATTCTGCTACTACATATGGTCCTAAAAGAATAGCATATTCTTCCAAATGAGACAAATCCATCCTAAGAAATAAGACTTTTGCCACAACATGTGAGGAAAAATTGTGTATTTTCCTGTTCTCAAACTTGAACAAGACCTTTTGCACTTTCCTTAGATTAGAGATTAGATTAGTTTATCATTCCATAGATCTGTGTTGAGGAGATCCTTGTGGATATATATATATATATATATATATATATATATATATATATATATATATATATATATATATATATAAAAAAAACAAAGATGAGGTGACTTACCAAACGAAAGTGCTGGCAGGTCGATAGACACACAAACAAACACAAACATACACACAAAATTCAAGCTTTCGCAACAAACTGTTGCCTCGTCAGGAAAGAGGGAAGGAGAGGGAAAGACGAAAGGAAGTGGGTTTTAAGGGAGAGGGTAAGAAGTCGTTCCAATCCCGGGAGCGGAAAGACTTATCTTAGGGGGAAAAAAGGACAGGTATACACTCTCACACACCCACATATCCATCCACACATACAGACACAAGCAGACCTTGACTGCCAGTTGTTTTCCATCCTTGGTGCATCCCAGGGTTCGGAAGTTGTCTACACTGATGGTTCGATGTTTACTGGTCATGTAGACTTTGCTTATACTCATGTGGTACATACTGAACTGCTTTTCTTGCCAAATGGCTGTAGTGTTTTCACTGTGGAGTTGGTAGCCATCTCTTGTGCTCTTGAGCACATCCGCTTCTGCTCTGGTGGGTCCTTCATCATCTGCGGCGTCTCCTAGGGCAGTTGGCAAGCTCTCGATCGGTGCTTTCCTTGCCACCCCTCACTCATTACTATTCAGGATTCCCAGTACCCCTAGAACAGTGTGGACACTCAGTGATATTCGTCTGGACCCGGGCCACATCGGGATCCCGCGAAACGAACTTACCAATAGCCTGGCCCAACTGGCTTATAGTAAACCAACTTTTGAGATCAGTATTCCAGAAACAGACCTCCGATTGCTATTACACCGTAAAGTTCTAGGTGCCTGGGATACTGAATGTCTCATTCTGACTTCAACAAACAAATTACACATGATAAAGGAGACTATGAATCTATGGAGGTCCTCCATGCAGGCATTGTGCAGGGACTGTAGTGTCCTTTGCTGTCTCCAAACTGGCCATACTAGGCTGACTCATGGTCATCTCCTCCATAGTGAGGACCCACCCCACTGTCGTTGTGGCACTCATTTAATGACACTCCACATTTTGCTGGACTGTCCCAATCTAGCTGCCCTGCAGCAGACTCTTGATCTCCTTGACTCGGTACCCCTGGTGTTAAGAGACGATGCCCCATTGGCTGACTTAGTTTTACGTGTTATTTGTTAAGTGGGCTTTTACCACTCTCTTTGAGGGAGAGACCCTTCACCTTATCAGCCCCTTGAGGGATTGGCAGAACAGTGTTGCCTCCTCTGCCCAGACCGAACTGCAGCTGTCTGGGCTTGATGGCCAGCCCAGACCTCACCCTACCTTATATTTTACCTTTTACTCCACATTTAGCTGGATTATCCCCTCCCCCCCCCCCCCCCTCAATCTTATGTTATCTGTTAGACTTGTTCCTCTTTTGTCTCTCTGGGCTTCTCTTGCCCTGTCCATGTTGCTAGTCTTTCCAAGGCAATAAGCAGCGGGGGATGCGGGATGGATGTCCCATCATTGTACTCTGCTTTCAGGAGCATCCAGCTGCTCCATAGATGGGGCACCATGCTTGCCTTTCTTCATCTGTCTTCCTTTCGTCCCTTACCTTAGCTTCACTGACAGTGGTAAATCTTGGGGATTTCTTCCCCTGGGTTTCACGTAGTAAGCTATCTCTAATCAACAGTCACACAGACCTGTCTGTTAGAGGTCACAGGAACTGATGATGACCTAGTAGTTTGGTCCATTTAAGCATTCAACCAACCAAACAAACAAACTTACCGTGTGAGGATACAATACTTCTTTTCCTTTATCATCTCTATATTAATTTATACAGCTTGGATTCCACCACGAAACAGTCAGAAATGGCCTTGGACAGGCATGACAAGGAACACCGAAAGTCTTTATTAAATCACTGCTAGTATAATCAGCGAAGCACATTTTGTTCCTCACTTAACATTTGGCACTGTAGGGCCCAGCAAGGTAACGGCTGAAGGTACAGACAGGTGAGCTGCTTGCACATAGAACCGTTGACATGAGACACTGACTCAGCAACAGTGCAGGCTTGGCTTGGCACAGAACAGCCAGCAGGTGATGTTATTGAGCATAGTGAATAGTCACAGTGCTGCCCAGAATCTGACTTCAAATTACTGGCTGGACTCTTGCAATGGTGAGCAATCCAAAGGAGGTGGTGACTGGAGCAGTGTTGGTTACCAGGACTGGCCACACAAGTGGACGTCCCATCCTTCACAGCCTGAGAGCAGCAGAGTTATGACAGTTGTGCAGATGGACACAGACTGGGTGCCACTCACTCCCCAGCAGGCCAAACACACTGACCATCTGGTACAGCATTTGTTAAATACTGCTTCCATGCAGTGATGCTATGGTGTCACTAGGAACCATCTGGAACAGAGTAATGGCGAGGTCTAGCGTAATTTATGGTGTGTGTCAATGATGTGGACGTCAGTCATGCTGGAATGGCTTCTTGAAAGCCGGCGTCACAGAAGTCTTGCTGCTTCAGAGAGCCGCTGATTAATCATGGGTGATGGCCTGCTGCTGTTTATGTCCATAGCTAGTGGCCTGATGTCAGCACTCGTACCCTGACTATTCATGAACTGATCACACAATTCAGTGACCAGCACCTGCCATCTGTGTTCTCATTACAGTTCTGCATGATGACTTCTGCTGCAAGTCATCCTGTAGCTTTAACCATTACAATCTTCTCCCTTCTGCAAAGAAAACTTGTCCTCAAATTTTGGCTGGAACATAGTCACTGTTTTATTTATAATTATATACACTTCATTTTTCCCTTCCTGGTGTCAGTTTATGTTTATCACCATTTACACCTATTTTCTTTATCTATCATGCTAACACTTGGCTCATATCTGAGTTTCTGTGTCTTATCTGCGTGCTCTTCACCTCAGCTCATTTTTAGAGTCCATTTGCAACTACATCCGTTCACATTGTGGGAAAGTAATGCTATTCAGGAAAGGTGGGCTACCTGTGTAAACACATTAGCCTTCCCACTTAATGCTCATGTGTGGAAATTCTCATCTCTCACATTCTGCTGTCATATACATTGCATATGTCTAGTAACTAACTAGAAAAAATGTGAAAAAATTTCTGTATATCATGTTAAGATAATCTTGTATTTTACTCAAACTCTGGCACTAACCTCAGGAAAATCGGGCACCCCTTGCCCGTATAACTAATTTACATAATATATCTAAAAACAAAGATGCTGTAACTTACCAAACGAAAGTGTTGGTATGTTGATAGAGACAAAAAACACACAAACACACACACAAATTACAAGCTTTTGCAACCCACGGTTGCTTCATCAGGAAAGAGGGAAGGAGAGGGAAAGACGAAAGGATGTGGGTTTTAAGGGAGAGGGTAAGGAGTCATTCCAATCCCGGGAGCAGAAAGACTTACCTTAGGGGGAAAAAAAGGACAGGTATACACTCGCACACCACACATATCCATCCGCACATATACAGACACAGGCAGCATTACATAATATATATGCATACTGTCCTGTCATCTTATCATTATGAACTAATCAACAATGAAAACTATTTGCAATAGAAAGGAGTCATAATCTTGATTTTATTGAACTGGCAGAACTCTGTAAGAAACACAATTCACGAACTTCATAATCACAACACATCAATAAACATATGTAATACTTCATCATACTCATAATTCTAACATCTCACATTGCGATAAATCCCCAATACTTCATAGTAAACCTGAATATTTTCACCAACAGATACCTCTAATACCAAGAGTAAATAAGTAGTCCAGTGTCCCCATTTCACTAAGTTCTCCACTACCAAGGACTTAACTTCTTAGGTCACTATCACTTTCCAGCTACCCTCCTGTACCCATAATACATACTACTTCTTGGGCTACCATCCTGCCTATGACTCATCTTTGGAAAGCTTCATAAAACTTTTCCATCATGTTCTCCCCTAAAAATGAATTTCTACAGGTATTGGAGGCGGATTTGCTGCTACTATCTGCACTGTGTCTCAGCAAATCTGGAATGTTTTAGTTGATGTCATCACATCTAACAATGACCTCCCACCCATGTGGTGCCTCAGCATATTGCTTTGGGTCAGTCACCCATAATGCGAAGACAGAAAATCCGAACCGCTCAACTCCATTGTAACACTTAAAAACCATGCTTTACTTGATCAGTGCAGAGCTATCAATAGTTACATCTGTGTTGTTATGAAACACACTAGATTCCAAACAAAAAACTATTCCACTTAATCTGAGAGCTCCTCCAACCTCTTATCTGAATTTTAACTATTTACAGCTCTCTTTATATTAGATTAGATTTACTTTCATTTCAATTGATCTGTAATGAGGAGGTCCTCCAGGATGTAGAACATGTCAGAAAAAAAAATAATACATGACAAATATTTACAACTGAAACAAATAAGCTAATGTACCTTCCACAGGTCCCAAGTGGAATGATCGTCATTTTTTTAATGAACGCTGTATGAAAGAATCATTGTACAAACACTAATGCACTGAATTTAAAATTTAAAAAAATGTTTTTTATTAATTTATAGGGTAATAAACATGTAATAGAACTACTACAATACTTATTTACAGTGAAACATTACTGAACTGAAATGGTGCAGAAGTTAGATTGTACTTATATACTGTAAAAAGTAAAACTGACAACTACTTCAGCCTATTCCTAAATCATCTCAGTATCCAGTGTAAGCCAGGCATACTCCCAAAACTTCCTTGTGTAATGACCACTTCGTCAACAAATTACATTCATGTAACTCAGTGCATGGGGCTGAATGTCATTGTGTACAAGTTACTGCTGTTAGAGGGAGGCCTATGGCCTTTGCCAAATACTTCAACTGAGTCTACCCCTGACATAGTGAACAACAAGTCTATGAAGGATACACAGCTACAGACTGTATGGATTCCACGAGTGAAAAAACTCTGTGCAGCTACTCACTTCTGTTATAGTCCCTGTTGAATCTTCAGCACCCTATCTTCTGTCCATCCACATTTGCTCTGTATTGAATCATATTATTTTTCTTTTCTTTTCTGATATATAAGCTATATGTAAACTGAACGAGCTATAAACCAAAGACACCATCGAAAGTAAATTAAAGAGATGTTTTGTGGTAAGGTAATGTTTTGATACATCGTTAAATATCTGTGTGAAACAAAGTAAGAAATACGCTCTTCAATTTATTAATTCATGTATCTTCACCCTTTTGTTTTGGGAATTGGTTGTGAACAGACATATGCTGGGATCCGTTGTACCAGCATTGTTAAAGACTTGTATTTTAACCATTCATTAAAAGTATTATAAAAAGCAATTATAAAATGAATATTTATTTGCTTGGTTACAAGTTCAGCTCCTATCTGTTCATTATTTCACTTGCTGCAGAGATCCTACATCAAGAGGTTCGGTGCAGATAAGAATAATTAACGCCACATCTGGAACAGCGTTCCTGCATCAATATTACCACACTCAAGACTAAACATAATAGAATTAATGTGCAGACTTGATAAGCACCTATTGAACTTGGTTTACTTATACAAAAAATATTGTGCTTCGTGTGTTTAAGAACTTGTAGACAGTTCAGCAATTTCAATGGTTGTGGTGATTATTTGGTACCGCACACTACTGGAGGTAGCAGCATATAATGCAAATTATGTTTGTTGACCTTGAATGTAATGATATTTAAGATCTGTTGATATTGGTATCAGTTAAAGTTCACCCAAGATTGTGCACAGATTCATAAATTACCTTCAAAATTTTCTCAACTATTCTTTTCAATTAGTTTTTCCAATTATTCAAGCAATTATTAATCCATTTCCACATCCCTATTTACCTCCCTCTCCAGAAATGTGCTACTACAGAACTATGGCACTGGCACCAGTCTTCTGGTCATCCATAATTTTGATCTGACACTAGTTTAATAGATAAAAAATGTTTGGTTGTGGGCTGAGTTCTCTGACAAGCAGCAAAAGCAGGTCTGTGTGAGGATATAATACTTCTTTATTTGCTTCTTTGCTAATTTATACAGCTTGGATTCCACCAAGAAACTATTCAGAAGTGGCTGTGGACAGGCTTGAGAAGGAACTCCACAAGTGTTTAATTATTACATCCTGCTAGTACAGTCAGTTAAGTGCATTTTCTTCTTCACATAATATTTGGCAGTGTAGGCCCAGCGAGGTAATGGCTGGAGGTGCAGACAGATGCAGGTTGTGTCCTTGGTGCTTACACAGTGTAGCACCGTCATGGCACTCTGACTTGGCGACGGTGTGGACACTGCATGTGGCTCAGCTGCAGTATGGAGCAGGCAGTGGGTGACATTGGCCAGTGAAGTGGAAGGTCACAGTGTTGCCCAGAATGTGACTGCAAATTGCTGGCTGGACTTTGGAGGTGACGACCAATCATGAAAGTTGGTGGCTGGAGCAGTGTTGGCTGATTGAGCTGAGCAGACAGGCTGAGGTCCCTCCTTTGCGGTGCATTGGTGACAAAGTTGTGATGACAGTGCAGAGGGGCGCAAACTGGTTGCATACGCTTACAGGCTGGTACGGCCATAGTTAAATACTGCTTCCTTGTGATTACAGTTGGGGAAGGCATGACACTTTGGTGTCACTTGAAACCATCTGGAACAGGGCAATGGCTGGCATCTGGCGGCATGCATCAACAACATGGAAGGTAGTTGTGCATTGTTCTGGAGTGGCTTTTGAATGCTGGCCCCAGAGTGCTGACACCTGGCACAGTGGTATGGCCTGATATTGGCACTCAAGGTATGAAGACAAAGGAGCTGATCACACAGTTCAGTGACCAGCACCTGCTGTCTGGCTGTGTCCTCATTGTGGTCAAGAGCTATGACTTCTGCTCCAAGCTCTCCTATAGTTTTATCCATTGCACAAAGGCATTTAGACTTGGAACTGTCCAATGATCTACCACAATGTTACATAACTGAAATAAGGTGGTGTAAATAGACAGGACCATTCCCAAAACCCAGCAGTTCAATTCCCTGAAGATGACCGCAGCAAATACAGTCAAAAAGTCAGCTGTTTAGATTCTAATGCTACCCTGTTGGTGGACACCATAAATAGAATTGATGAGGAGAAATTGCAGGGCATGTGTGCAAGAACTAATTCATTATCAATATACATAATGAAAGACAGTCATAGTAAATAATACTCATCTTTTGATTCTGGCTGTATTTGTTGTTTCTCGTTGTCCTGAAAATAAATCGTTGTATGATTTCGCCAAGGGGGTGTCTGGATTGTGAAGGTGTCTATGAACAATATGTTGTCCTCTTCTTGCTCTCAGTATTCTAGCATAACTCATTCATCCAATAAAATTGTCAATAATGCTGATCTCAAATTTGAGTAATCAGGTGAAATATAACTTCTTTAAATGAAACACCAGTTGATATCACTGTAGTGTGTATTCTTCACTTTTAAATACCATTTTCCACATTTCTTAATACATTGACAATACAATCCACATGGAGACCAGTTCCATTTCAGTTCCTCTTCTCCACTGCTCCAAATCACCCCTCTATGGAAAGAGTAACTTAATCCAAAGATTACATTGATAGCTCACAGAACATGATTCATGTCAATATTTGCTCACATATGACATATAAGTAAAATAGTTAACAACTAATAGTAATTTCATTTTAAGTTTCAGCAATCAGTTAGTTTTGGAAACCATAAATTACAGTGGGTTTTTAACAGTTTTGTGTGATTTTAAGATCAAAATTCTCTGCCAATAACTGCTAAGTGGCAATGCAATTAGCCACAAGTGATAATCAGTGTTCTCAGTAGAAAATAAAAATAAATATTTTTTGAGATTGAGGGCATTTTGTGGTCTAGACGTCCGATTTTTACCCCATTTTCAACTTTCTTCCCCCCCCCCCCCCCCCCTTTCCCCCTCCTTAAAAGGTGAAATCAAAAGGTAACTCACACAGCACAAGAGGGTACTAAGGAAAGTGGCACATAAGGTTGTAAAGTGCGCTGTGCACTGGTAGGGTGGTGGACGTGGTTCAGGTAATTGAGTCGTCCGAAGCCGACCAGACCAAAAAATTATTAAAATATATGAGCATAGCTGCGGTTGAAACCTCTGAAAAGTGATTTTTTTTTCAAAATGGCGGCTTTTTGAAAATAGCAAAAAAACTGACCTTTTTGGGCATTCAAAGGTTCATAAAAAAATTGGTATTTTGAAAATTCTTTAACTTTTAGTGATTCTGACCACAGCCAGTTCAGTTCTCTATGAAAATAGCTAAGCAGCATCAAAATTGGATGAGTTCTTTTTCGACAATCCAAACACCCAGCAAAAAATGTGATTTTTTAGGAAATCACTTTTTAAGTTTTTGAAAGGGTTTGTGTCAGTTTCTTGGGACTTATCATCAGTCTGTGATGCCTGGAGCATACAGTATTACTTCCTTGATCTCATAAATCTTGTTCGCATGCACCGCTTCCTCTTGGCTGCAGATCTGCTCTCTGTAGATGAGCAGTGCTCTGAGCATACAAGGCGGTCTGCATTGCACATTTTGCAGAATTCATACTCCATGTTGCTAAGTTGAATGCCCATGATCTTCAAAAATGGACTCTTTGTAGAGTTTTGAGTATTCACACCAACACATCTTTCCATTAAATTGTCGATTGATAGATCCTTGTATACAAGTCTGAGTGCCAGTCTGATGACCAAGTATTTCGACATATGAAATAGTTTATGGGCAAAATGGTTTTGCCCACATGTTCTCCATAATATAAGGTATTGAAATATGCAATAAAAAAATCGATTTTTGTAAACTTCCAGACCAGAAAACTCCTTAAACAAAGATAAATAAATGTGACATGAGAAATATGGGTTCCAAAGATTGAAATAAATCAATAAACTCGCATTGACAAAATGTACTTAACCAATGTTACTAAATATTATGAGAACATAAAGTGTATTGTGTTGTACAATTAGTTACAGCCTTGTCACCATCCACTATACACTAGCATTACACTGGTGTAGGCTCAATATAAGATGCAAATACAGTCAAAATATTTGCTTTGTAGTTGTTTACAGTCTTTAAATGACCCTTCTTTCTCAGCATATAAGTAGTATTATAAATTGTTAATTCCAGTTGTGCTACTTTCTTGTTTATAGATGGTTCTTCTTCTGTGTGAATATTGTATTTGTCATTACTAGAACATCAGTCACACAAAAACCAACAATAGTTTTTGATTAAGATTCATTAATTGCCATTCTCCATTGGCTAATTCTGACACTGCCATTAAAATAATTTTACACTGTCACTTCTCCAGGAGCAACATCCACTATATATCCTGAAGCTCTTCATAAAACTTAACTATATCGTATTTCAGAATATAATTCAGTCATTGGTTGCACAATTATGTTTATTTTGCATTACTGATTGTGACAGGTTAAACGGTCTTCTCCAGACATCTGCACAATTTGGGATAATATAAATCATAAGAACTTGGCCATAACTTGTATGTAAAGTATAAGAAGTGTATTACAAAGAACTTATTTAATATTGAATTAGAAGAGGTCAATACCTTCCTCACAGAAGCATAAGGCCCTGCGATACTACAGTTGCTAAGAAAATAAAAATAACAACTATGAATGAAATCATATATCTGTTTTCCTCTCACACTTACTAACCATATCGCAGTGAAACATATTGGTTCTGAATGCCTTCACACTTGGATATGAACAGTGAATATTATGTCTGTCTAGAACTTCAGTTTATCAACCCCTGTCTAAAGTTTCCATACACCATTATTACTCCTTTTACTTGCACCCTCTGCTTGACCTCATTTGAACTATTTATGAGACTTCATCATATTATTGTTTACACACCTCATTCCTTCTTTGTCTCTGTGGTTTCCGAAACAGCAAGCCTTGTTCTCTCAAATTCTATAATAGTTCAGTTTGCTTCTCTGACATTTCCTGGATGTTGCATGTTAGATATCTCATTATCCTCCCACACCAGGCCATCATTTAGTTCATTCATTCATGTGTTCCCTCTTTATTTCTTTTCATGTTTAATATGTGCACCCACAGTGCTTGAGTGCAGTGAATGGGCAGTTTTCTTTTGGTTCTCTTGATAGCAGATTTGGAATCATGGTTGACCTCTCTAGATGGGTCGGCTTCAGTTTGCGTATTATGGATCAGACATTGTCTATTCCTATGCTAATACCTTTCTGGCTTGGATGCCCTTGCCAGTAGCTACACAACCTCCAGCACAGATCCCAACTTCATCGAAACATACCAGTCTTCCTTTCCCAACACTGAAGATGTGTTTGATAACATTGTATCCTCAGTGCTAAACATTTTATTAGACTATGTTTTATACTCTAAAATGAGAGCAATTCAAAATTTCCTGGTAACCTGTCTTCCATTGTGGGCAACAGTTAGGTGAGCCATGGGTCTGTGTGTCACAGAACCACTATTCCATTTGTTGGAAACTAGATTTCATACAGTTTTCCTCCCAGTAATTAAATAAACAAATTATGTTACATATTGTTTTGTGTTGTTTATTATTTGGTTATCATTTATTTTTACAAACATTTTGCAGGAAGATGTTTGTAAATAAGTGTAGGCACTTACAGATTTGCGAAGTGTGAGTGTTTGCTTTTAAACCTTTGCAGGTTTCATTAACACTGAATGTTTCTCTTGTTATTGGATTTCTGTAATTATTACATTCAGATGAAGTGTTTTTCCATTCTTAGATAATATAAGTGCTTTTTTGTTTTGTTTTCTATTTTTCTTTCTTTCACAGGCGTGTCATTTGGAATGTAAGCACAACAGCAGAAATCTTCTTTACAAAACGTCACCGCTTTGCTTCTAGTTACGCAACCATGTGTATTGGTCAGTGGTTGCTTGGTATAGGTGACAGAAACCTTGGCAACTGCTTGGTGTTTCCTCACAGTGGAGAGTGCCTAGGTGTTGACTTTGGGTATGCATTTGGAACAGCTACAGAATTCCTCCCAGTGCCAGAACTTATGCCATTCAGGTTAACTCCGCATATCGTTAACTTAATGGAACCACACAAGACTTCAGGTAATTTATTGAAAAAGGAACAGAATATTTTGCATTAATTTTTGTACTTCCATTGGATAACTGTGTTTCAAAATATATATTTTGGTCAATACATTTAACATCTGCATTTATGGCAATTGACAGGTAATTAAGTCTTTAGAGAGTGTACACTCATGAGCAACTGATTTAGAAATAATTAGTTTGTTTGAGAGGTGGTGGACAGAGAGAGAGAGGGAGAGAGAGAGAGAGAGAGAGAGAGAGAGAGAGAGAGAGAGAGAGAGAGAGAGAGCACTCCTGTGGCCCCAGTAAATACAACAGTCTAGCTGGAGTGTAGTCATACCTCGTTTGTACTGCTTGTCAGCATGATAATTAAGTGACTTAGCTCAAAGCACACAATATCAGCATATTTTCGTATGGATGCCCAAGATGATACACACTGCTGGCCGGCGTGGCCGTGCGGTTCTAGGCGCTACAGTCTGGAGCCGAGCGACCGCTACGGTCGCAGGTTCGAATCCTGCCTCGGGCATGGATGTGTGTGATGTCTTTAGGTTAGTTAGGTTTAATTAGTTCTAAGTTCTAGGCGACTGATGACCTCAGAAGTTAAGTCGCATAGTGCTCAGAGCCATTTGAACCATGATACACACTATCTCCAAGGACATATTGGCACTCGAAATTTCATATGCCAGTTTATCAAGGATTTACCATGATTATCTCAATTCAGTAATACCATCGGAGTTGTGTACTACAACATAGTAATGACACCACATTGTTGACAGTCATCAGCTGACAGGTGGATTCAGTGCAGTACATCACTTGCCACTTCTATGCTAGACAACAACTAGTGAGCAACCATACCATCCAGAACAAGATTCTCCCTGTAAGACATTGGATTCTCAAAGCATGTTTTTTTTTTTGGGGGGGGGGGGGGGGGGGGGGCATGATTGGAATTCCTTCGCTCAATCGTTGTTTCTTATCAATATACAGATTGAAGTTTATAGAAATAAATAGAAATAAGGGATTCCTCATTCCTGCACATTTTGTAATATGTGCATATGGTTGTGCTCTGTTTGGTCTTGTGTTCAAGTGTTGTCATTATGCTTAAGTGAACTCGCTCATTATTCAACGTTTTGTATAATCAGTATAAATATTTAGAGTGGATGACTAAGAGTGTTATTTTATTATGTGAATCCTTGATAGGCTTTGTTTTTGTGTAAATGTTTATTTCATGTGTAAGTTATTCATCAATTCATAATATTTTGATTCAGTGTACTATAGAGTCTAGGAAAGGTGTATCATTTGTATTTCATACTCTTTGCCGATGTGACATTTGTACACCACAAGATGGAAGAAATGATGTTTAAAACGTGTGAAATCAAAAAAGGACCAAGAAAATGTTAAGTGTGTGAATAACAATAAAAAAATGGAATTCAGTGTTAAAAGTGGAAGTGACAGGATTATAAATTCTGAACACTTATTTACATAATTTATTTTAGAACAAAATTTTCCAGTCATTTGAGGTTACAAGTCACCTGTTCAGACAAATGTTCCCAGACAGCAATGTAGCTGGAAAAAAAAATTGCGCAGGAACAAATATTATAGGAGAAAGAGCGAAAAAGGAAGAAGAAGAAACCATAGAACCCTTTAAAGATTGTCCAGTTTCTATTTCAACAGATAGTAGCAATGAAGATGACTGTAATTTATATCCTATAGTTGTTATCATTTATAACTGTTTCTGCTACAGGTAAGTGGTTGACTTTCCCTTATTTTTTGAATCATTGTTTCGGGTAGTTCTAGTATTTTCATTTGCATTTTTATAGCTAGTATATAGCTTTGCGACATTACAGGGAAAGGCTCAAATCAGTTGTCTCAATATTATATAGAAATTGACCCACGGTTTTTGCTCATTTGTATACCTCCCGATTTTTAAAACTGATTCTCCCAATTTTTGGTTTTTCGAGTTTGACAGGTACATGTTTACAAGCTATAAAAAACACAATTTCTGCTTCCAATCTACAATTGAGGCTTTCACTATATACACAAGTTAATAACAAGAATCAAGCAAATGCTGAAATGACATAGATTACACGTCCATAAAATTGAATGTGTTTATGTGATGGTTGTTTAACCAATGAGTGACCATATTTGTGAAAATTATGTTCTCTCATTCACTTCAAAAATATCTCACTTCGAAAAATCACTATTAAAATGTTGTGATGTCAGATCTTGCTCGTTTGTAACATTGATGACTTCTATGAAATTTCAGGAGTTATAGAAGAGACAATGGTACACGTTTTGCGATTGCTACGTAATAACCACCAGATATTATTGGCAACAATGAAGGTATTTGTTCAGGAACCATCATTAGATTGGCTGTTTTATGCAAAGAGGAAATCACCAGGAAATGTGCAAAGTAAGCAGACTACATCTTATACACTAATAGTAAGATAAACAGATACTCATGTGCAGCATAATAAAATAAAAGTGATCAAACTGCAGCATGGAAGGCCGGGGCGTAAATTCAGCGAAGTACAAATACTTATCTTCTTGTTTTCTTCTTTGCTGCAACAGCTGATTCTTGTAGATAATCTGAAATTATTCTGATCTGCAGACTGTGTGTGATATGTATAATAATCAATTTGAGAGACACACCATTTTAAATACACTTTTTGCCATCACATTGTTAGGACTAACAACAATTATATTTTCCGCATCGTAATCTGACAGAAGACTGACCTGCTGGCTACAAATATCTGCCAGTATTTATAGTAAACATTACAATGTATTAACTGTTATAAACAGACTTAAGTGCATTACAATTAAAAGTTTTACATTGAGTGAATTTGGATGGCAG
The DNA here is from genome assembly GCF_023864345.2 of Schistocerca serialis cubense. Classification (NCBI taxonomy): domain Eukaryota; kingdom Metazoa; phylum Arthropoda; class Insecta; order Orthoptera; family Acrididae; genus Schistocerca; species Schistocerca serialis. Next base: position 243,742,763 of record NC_064638.1, on the reverse strand, counting down.
AATATTTCTAATATACAGTTACATGTTGTTAAACACAAAGGTCACAGTACTTTTATGTTTACATAGTGAAATACTAGATGCTCAGTTTAACAGCAATTCAGTTACTTCTTTCTTTATTTATGGCCATGCTGATTAATAAGGAGAGTTTCTACCATGTATTGAGAGATGAAATTAAACATAGAATTTCATTATATAGACAAAACTTATATATCTGGCTTGGTTATCAGAAATGTAGATTTGTTTACATTTGCTAATAATGCCCTCACCATGAGTTGTACAGTTTTATCATATTAACTTGTTTCTGTAGTTCTGAGCACACAAAAAGTTTAAAACTATTTCATAGAAATATGTTTGGCTTAATATTACATTGAAATATGATGGTAGGAACGTTTGATGAATTATATTGCATTACTCATTGTTTGTGATCATGTTTTTGCAAAAGAGCCAAATTATCTTATCCATTCCTACCAATGTCAGTGGTACATTTCAATATGTAGAAGTTTATTACATACCGATAGTTACTATGACAATAGTTCCCTAAGGTGACTTTTATTCATGTCCGGGTGTTTTATATTACTGTCTTTGGTCTTTTGTTTGCATCTATGGTTACATGTATTTGTAGTAAATTCAGTATGTATGTACAAGTATAAGTATCTGAACATTAGTACTGGTTAATGAATATTCTGTCTGTGACTTAAGATGTGGGTGAAATCAACTATGAAACTTCAGAATCCCCTGAAAGATTTGCATAATACAGAAACTGAGCAACAGTTTTAAGAGCAAAAAGCTGAAAAAACTTTTTCACATCAATGAGCTGACTTGTTTTGAAAAATTGGTTAACACAAAAAAACTTTTTGTTTTACATGCAAAAAATATATATCTAAACACAATAATAAATTTCAAAAGATACATGTTATATAGAAAAATATTGTTAAACAACAGGAGACGAGGTACTGGCAGAATTGTAGCTGTGAAGGCGGGCCATGAGTGATGCTTCTGTAGCTCAGTTGGTAGAGCACTTGCCCGTGAAAGGCAAAGGTCCCGAGTTCGAGTCTTGGTCTGGCGCACAGTTTTAATCTGCCAGGAAGTTTCATAAAAGCGCACACTCCACTGCAGAGTGAAAATCTCATTCTGGAAACAGCCCCCAGGCTGTGGCTAAGCCATGTCTCTGCAATATCCTTTCTTTCAGGAGTGTTAGTTCTGCAGGTTTGCAGGAGAGCTTCAGTGAAGTTTGGAAGGTAGGAGACAAGATGCTGGCAGAATTGGAGCCGTGAAGGTGGGTTGTGAGTCGTGCTTGGGTAGCTCAGTTGACAGAGCACTTGCCCGCGAAAGGCAAAGGTCCCAAGTTCGAGTCTCTGGCACACAGTTTTAATCTGTCAGGAAGTTTCATATCAGCGCACACTCCGCTACAGAGTGAAAATCTCTTTCTGGAAACATGTAATAATGTGTAGAAAGACATATGCTAAATATCAGAATACTTTCTCATCAAAATATTACGTAACGTGGAAAAAATTACTGAGAAAGCATCTAATACAATTTAGAAAAAATATACAGTGTAATACAGAATACAATTTCTTCAAAATACAGACATGACATAGAGTAAATTATAAAATCGTGTATATGGCAGTACAAAATCTCTTATATCACAACTCAGGATGAATGTTTCAAAGACAAATGATGTAGAATAAATTAAAAAGTGGTATCCATTAACAAATGCAATGAAAAACATGTTTTACAAAAGATTAAATGTTTCACAAGATTTATTCCCTTTTTGAAATAAATACTGGGAACAGTGTTTACTCATGGGTTCTTTTTTCAAAATTGACATTCCAAAATTGCTTAAGATGCAAGGGCTTTCAGTTCAGGGGTAATTCAATATTTGTCTCGTTAGTTTATTCACAGCGTTTGCTTGTTTCCAAGATTTGAAAAATTAATTTATTTTTAATCCTATTACAGAGTCAGGGAATCAGCCCATTTGTTTAAATTTTAAAAAAATATTTTAGTATTTTCCACCATCAATCCTATTTGTAGTTAGTGTGTTTGTTTGCAAGAAAATGTTAAACAAAATGAATATACCTAAATTTAATAGTTAGCACTGTATGCTGCTGAAAGGCAAAGTCTTTTCTCTCTCAAACATAAGTAGTGTTGATCCATATTTTTCACGTAAAACAGTAGTGTATCAAATTAGAAATAAAATCTTATTCCATATCAATCCTTGACAAATTCCATCTGATAAGGTTTTATTTCTCAGAGAAACAAGTGAAGTGTTTTGGAAGAGACTTTTCAGATAAAGTAATGATAATGCCAGTTTGTCTTCTTGTGTCACTGTGTAGTCAGACTATTAATGCTAACAGTGCCTTCCCAAAATCTTATCTACTTACAGGCATTATAAATGGTGTAAATCATTTCATTTTTACACCAACTTTCACAAAATAAATGGCCTGTATAACATCTTAGTGTAAGTAAATGTTTTAAAATTAGGTGTATTATCTGTCACACTTTCACTTCCAAAGTCACTTCTTACTCTCTCATCATCTAATCGCATGCTAATGCAGAAAACATAAGTTTCACCATTTCATCATACCAGGCACAATTCTCTCCTCTCAACGTACCATAATCAATATATACAGATGTGTCATTACATTTCTCAATAATATCAGATCTCTACATCCTCAAAATATCTTCAGAATCTTCAGAGTGCCTATCAGTGTGTTAATATACTCGTATGTGAATGTAAAAGGATAACTGTACATCAAAACTGGCTGGCTGTAAAAGTATGCATAGATATGCTGTATTTCATTAAAAACAGGAACAATATTGATATCTCAACAAATGATATTTGAATTGAACTTGTTACTAACTTCAAAGTACCCATCAATATAAATGTAAAACTGATCGTGTAAGTGATCAGCATATAGCTCTGTTTTCACACCTTCCATATCATAGTGACACAACACATATGTGGTCCGCGAAACATGCAATTAACTGAATAAAATTTGGTCATGTGCTTCGTTTTATAATTTTTCTAAACTAAATACTTCCATAACATTGAGGGGTTCTTTATAAACACACACATCTTTATACTTAGAAATTACTGGATGAGAAAAATTAAAACGCTCAATCTTAAAGTAAAAGCAATGTCAAGAAGTGTTGCAGGAGCACTTAGGATTCTATAATACCACGACATATTAATGTGCTGGAAGTAAACTTTAAGTGAAGTAGATGTCAGTGATTCTTTTTTGCTGTTGACTTCTGCATAAATTGTGCCTTTTTGCAAGTGACATTCATAGCAATATTTGTTTCATTTCTCCTACTTACTTTTTGTGTGTTTTAGAGAGTTTTCATTCTTTGAACTTTTTTAACAGAGATTGATTGTGTACTGAAATCAGTAATGCTGGACTGTACCTTCTATTTCAATTCCTCACTTCAGGTTTTGTTTCTCTTACTGCAAAACAATAAATGGCTTTTGTTTCCCATAAACACTGTCCTATGTTGCAGATTTTTCTGTATTTTCTAATGTTCTTCAGGAAATTAGCTTTTATTTTTAAAGATACTTAGAAAGATTCCTTGTGGTCATAATGTTACTACTAACAGGGAAAAAATAAAGATAAGAATTCAGTGAGCCACATCAGTTTATACCTGTAGTTTGTGATAGTTAAAATGCAGGTAGTTTGTTGTTGTATAATTTCTCTTGTGTTATTCATTCAACAGGTGATCCCAAGCGATTTTCAAGGGAGAAAGTGGAGTTAGCAAGAAAAAAATTTGAAGGTATAAGTCCAGCAGTGATTACAGAAGAAGAGCTACTAAGTGGACACTCAGATCCTACAAATTTTCGAACAGTTCTGTGGGGACCGAGTACGACACTGAGATATACTTTTGGTAGAAAACTTTTAACACCACATGATCAGGTACATACTTATATACTGTATTATTAGTTTATCATAAGAACACCTTGCTCCCAAAGGAGAAATTTTACAGCCAATTCAACTGCAGTCTTCATTGTGTGGGGAAAAGTAGATAAATACAGTGACATAGTAATTATAAAAATAATAGTTTAATATTTTTGATTTTACAGTAAATAATAGGTTTTTATGTAAGGAATAATTTCAAAGTGGATTGTATAAATAGATAACAAATAGATGATGGTTATTGTAAATGAATGTACTGCTAAAGTAGAAATGGAACATCAAGTTAACTCTTCAGATTGTTACACAGTGTGTTTCTACAGTATCTAAGTAGGCTGCTTTAATTCTTCCAAGACCCAAGACGTTTTCATCAGCGAAATTTTCAGGGAACCTACATTTGCATACCTGCCTCTAAAAACTTGCATCTAAAAACTATGTATTGTTCAGGAAACTAAAAAAATACATACAATTATTAATTGATACAAGTCATACTACTAATAAGATATATTTAGGCAATTGTATGGTATTTACGACCGTATTAAAGAAGGTTTTGCACTCAGATAATTTTTAATGTTACTATCAGAACTGAGCATACAAACATAAAACAAATTTAATTTGAATTTAAAGCCTTTTCACAGAAAAATAAAAGTTATGGAAAAGTTAGATTTTTTCCAAAATTTGATTGACATCAATATAAAGAAGAACTTCATAAAAAGATAAGTCTCTTGCATTAACTGATTTTAGACACTTTAAATCATTATACTTTTGTACAGAAATTGCAACTGGTCTATTGTAGCAGTTTTTGTATTTTTGATTACTGTCTTGTGGTGTCTTGGAAGTAATTCCCTCAAAATCCAGTTTATATTCGGTACCTACAGACAGATTATATCTGAGAGTCAATATGTCTGTAACACATGGATCGCCTACTTTATTGCCCAGACTAACTGATTTGTAGTACAGAAACTCAGAGAAGTCTTTAAAATAGTCATGTGATACATATTTTACATTATATGGCCCTATTTACCACATCTTGCTTCCTTTATCATATCAACATCATTAGCCAAGGAATTTAGCATCATGTTTCTCTTTCTGCGTTCAATTGTGGAATGCACAATATTACATTCTATTTAGGTATGTCCTTTAAGTAAGAATTTTTGAATTATTGTCATACTACTTCCTATGCTGTAATTTTAACACATTTGAAATGAGTAGATTTCTGTTCTGAGCACACAAAATCTGTAATGTAATGTGCAAAAACATTAGTTCTTAGCCCTCCACCTCCTCCATGCCAAATATAACTTATCACTGAACCGTCCTCCAAATTGTGACACACCAGCTTTTGTTTAAAATAGACAACTACCCTGGATGGCTGACACTAACTACACTGCTTGTATATCAATGGTAAACACAAAACCCTTTCCTGCTTTAGCTGCCTTTTTATCACTTGACTTCCTCTGCCTTGCCCTCTTGTTCTTCATCCACTGGGCAGTGTACTGACAGTCTGAAATCTTAGGTAATGTGTAAGAATAACAGAGATTACATTTGTCTTTCTTTTGACAGAATAAATCAATATTATATTCTTTTGTTTGTTTTAGAACTGAATCTATTCTGACAATTGGTTCAAATTATTGTTAATAAAATCACTTTTGAATGCTGTTTAATTCACTAAAGGACAAAAAAAAGGCACTAATTGGCATGACAACTTCAGAATTTTAACTGCAAATTTAAAAACATTTTCTTTCATGGTGTTCCTTTCATCTTTGCATTCCTTTCCTGCCTTGAACCAATTGTCCTGTGTATATCTCATAATGACTGAGCATGGTTTAAAGGAGAATGAATTAAAGGTCTTCAGTCTAATGAGATATAAAAATGTAGCATATTACTGCAGAACTGTGCATAAAGTGGGGGAGAAGCAATATTTGTAGACAAAAAAGTAGGGGATTGCACTCCACAGAAGGTCACAAACTTTGCAGAATTTTACTTTGAATCAGCAGCAGTATAAATAAAGTTCACGGGAAGAAAATACCTTGTAATAGGAATATACTGATCACCTAGTCCATGCATTGAAAGATTTTTACTGGAAATTGATGGGGTACTGCATTGAGTCACGAAACAATACACTTATGTAATAAAAGCTGGTGACTTAATTATACATAAACTTAAAGGCAATGGCTACACAAGAACTTTTCAAGACATTATAAGGACATACAAACCTCACTTTCATGTAACAAATCCAGCAAGACATACTGAAACATCTAGCACATTAATAGACCAAGTTCAGTCAAATATACCTACAAACAAAAAAAAGTTCTGGTTACAAATACTGTTGCTTCATACCAATTTGGACAAGCAGTTGAACTGCGAGATCACATAAAAAACTGAGGAAAATGTAGTTGCTAAACCAACCTTAGAAATCTGAGCAGGCTAGAATTTTTGCTAAAAGAAGAAAAATGGGATGATATGTACAGAGGGGACAGTGCAGAAAAGAGCTGGGAATCTTTCTGCGGTGTATTAAGACAACACACAGATACAGTTTGTCCTAAAGTATGCAGAAGTATTAGGGCTAAACCAAAGAAAAAATGGTTCACAAGAGCTGAACTGTTTGAACCCTTTGAAACACATCAGAAAGGAAAAGGTCAGGTCAGTCATGAGGCTTAAAAATGTAAGAAGAAAGCATACACTAGGATGGTAAGAGGAGCAAAGGCCAGCCACCAAAAATCTGAAATACAATCTTCTTTTAATCTCTCTGAAACAGTCTGGAACTAAATGAAAACCAAAAAGAATTGCATGCCTTGAAAGATACAAATATATCATTGATGAGGGAAGGGAAAAAAGTGATTGATCCACAATAGGTATGCAATATTTTCAGCCAGCACTGTGTAGCTATAGTGGAGAAACTTCTAAAACAAAACATAACAGTATCAAAAAGAATGGAAAGTCCCCAAAAAGGTGGCCGAGAGTTTATATCTTCTCCCTACAGGTGAATCAAAAGTTCTTAAAAAAACTGGAGCACTAGCAGATAAAATTACAGATGGTCAGGATGGCATCTCAGCAAGAATGGTGAAATACTCTGCTCTTGCTAAGCCTCTGGCATTCCTGATAAATTTAGTAATGAAGCAAGGAGTATTCCCAAAATGTTTAAAGATGAGTAGAGTTTTGCCAGTATTCAAAGGAGGGGATAAAGGAGACCCCAGAAACTATAGATCCATAATGATCACCCCTGTTCTGTCTAAAATAGTGGAAGCAGTGATTAAAGATAGATTTATAAACTTCATAGAGAAGCATAACAACTTAAATGAGGCATAACATGGATTTAGAAAGGGAAGATCCACCAAGACTGCAGTGACAAACTTCATAACACACATCAGTGACGCCTTGGATCATCAAAAGAAAGTATCTAGTGCCTATTTAGACTTTCAAAAGCTTTTGACTGTGTCTGCCATAAAACTCTTCTACAGAAACTGAACTGCTACAGCATAAGAGGAAAAGCTGCTGATATTATACAAACCTTTGTTGAAAACAGACAACAGTGTACTGAAATAAAATATGAATCTGGAAACGCAGAGAGAAATGTCTACTCTGATTCTCTGCAGGTAATATATGGAATAGCTCAGGGTTCAGTACTAAGATCTCTGCTCCTTATCGTATATATAAATGGTATGCCCACTGCTGTAAATGAAACGGTGATCATGTATGCCGATGATACAACTGTATTAGTATGCAGTGACTCAGTGAAAGAATTGGAAAATAGGCCAGTGAGAACTTGCAAATGGCAGAAAGGTATTTTACAGAAAATAACTTATTAACCAACAGGATGAAAACTATGTTTACAAATTTCGAAACAGAACAGAGTACTACTGTATATTGGGGATGTACACTTAAAATCAGTGGACTGTAACATGTTTCTGGGTGTAGACATGGACAAATTTCGGACAAGGGAAAACGACATTGACGTTATCTTTTCCAAAATAAGTACAAATATTTTTAATGAAGAAATGTGCTAGACGGTGGACACAGAAACCTTGCTTAAAATGTGCTACAGACATTATTTGTGGCAAAATAATGTACTGTATACCAATATGGGGCGATGCAGCAGATGTACATGTACAAAGAATCCTATAACTTCAAAAGAAAGCCATTAGATGCATAGCTAAAGGCTAATGCCTCAGGAATCCTGCAGAAACGAATTCTAGGAATTTAAAATATTAACTGTAACAAGTTTGTACATATATGAGACAACAATTCTTCTAATGCTAAATTGTACAGCACCTCTAAACTGAGATTTTCATGATCGCAACACAAGAACCAGAGAAATTACCACATCTGTGGCAAAAGATTGAAAATTATAGACAGGGACCCTACCATTGCAGGAAGTGTATTTTATAACAGACAATCATCTAGCATTAAGAGCATAATGGATAAGAGCACCTTCAAAAGAAAACCCAAGAAACACATCATCTCTGGATGCTAGTATAAGGTGAAACAGTACGTGTGCGCAAATCCATAGGACAAATGTAATTTTGAATATCAAATTTTTCTGAAAGAAGGAAAAGGAAAACAAAGTGTGGTGCTGAAAATACAGAAGGAAGCATACAGATTAAAACGTAGTGTTGCACTGATGTATAAATGTCCTAATATTTCTATCCACTAAGTTTAACATAGATGGACTAAAAAAACTAGTCTTCAGTTCTTCTAAATGCATTATTTATTATTATTAGCAGTGTGTGTGTGTGTGTGTGCGCTAGACTGTTAAATAAATCAGTGCAGTCTATCATACATCACAGAGTAAAAATATTACCAGAAACATTACTACAGAATTATTTCATGTATCAAATCACAAATTTCCAATAAATTTGTTTATTTTTGTATAAATTTGCAATGTAACATTTCTGAAATCATTGTAAAACTGATCAGTGGACAAAAAATAAACTATAAACTCTCTTTAACCCAATTGTTGAATGACCATTGACCAATTCCTAAAGTTGAAAGATATATTTCTTTACTATGTCACAGAAGTTACGCATTAACTTGTCATTTCGACTCTGTTGGAGACTATGCTTTTTTCTTGATTCTCCTATTTTTTAGGTTTTTGTGTAACTTCTTTCCTTAGAGTAGCAACAAACACTTTCCATTGTTTCCAATTCATATTTGACTACAGTTCTCCTCAGATACTGAAGACCACATTCTCTTGTTCTTTGATTTGCAACAGAATTTTGATGAGCATCATGGAGGTTCTTTTGTTATTTCATTTAGCTCTTTTTTTCTACCCATAGTACTTTTATATTCTTTACCTTTGTGAGCATAGTTTTTCATGTTATTCCAGTTCCTTCAGTTATAGATTCTGGCTCCACAGCATTATTCATAATGTTTACATGTTCAGCTGGGTTTTTCCTTTGATTATGATTATCCAATACCAACTAATTTTCAACAACTGAAACTGATCTTAAATTGTCTTTGTTTGTCTGTTTTTATGGTTTCCTACATCTTATTCATTTTTAATAATGGAAATTCAGGGATGGATAAGTAAGTAAAATGAGGGAAAGGCAACCACTCACCTATTGTACACCGATGTGAAGCACATAGACACGTGTAACAGAACACATTGTTCACTAGCTTTTGAGCTTGACTCTTTTTCTGGTAGAAACTATACAAATTCGCACACAGAACCACACAGACACCCAAATGCATATCACTGTGGCCGCAGTCTCTGTGTGGTTGTGTGCGCAAATGAGTGTGTTTGTCACTAGAATAAGAGCCCGAGCTCAAAAGCTAGTGAACACTGCTTTTTGTTGCATGTGTCTCACATCAGTCTACAATAGGTGAGTAATTGCCATAAATTTATTTATTTATTTATTTATTTGTTCACCAACTTACTCCGTTTTCTTGTTGGATTCAGATCACCTACTTCTGAGCCCTCAGATTCCCTTGCTGTAGTAGGTAACAACTTGTATATGAATCTTTAAAATCACTGCCTTCTGAATTGCTTACATTTAAATTAGTTGATAGTGAAGGTTTGTTTACCGATGTTAACAGTAACCTTTCAAATGCTGAGAAGGAAGATATGTCAGATATAAAATCACAGCATTCTGAATCACTTAAATTTAAATTACTAAACGCTGAAAATTCATTTGCTGGTGAGAAAGATGCTGGCATTACACATGTAACTTTTGAACAGGAAACATAAGATAGTTGTAGGACCATCTTCAGTGCTGTACTTCCTCTTGATTCATGATTATTTACTTGCATTTGAGTTTTGTACAATATCAAGAGAAAACTCCAGAAAATTTGTGAATTGGATGTAAAATTCATATACTACCTACTTCTAGGCAACTCTGTTTAATTACTATAGGCATATGGTATTGTATTGCTGTCTACACACACAGAGAAGAACCTACAAAATGAATGTTAAGCTTTGATACGAAGACGTACAATAAGACAGAGGGAGAATCACACAATTCATATCAAATTAAACCTTATTTTTGTTGGTGTATTTTGTTTTATGGTAGACTTACACTTGATTGTTTTCTTACTGAAAATAACATAATTCACTATTTTTGTACTCACAATTTTTAGATAATCTGTTTACACTTCTGCTCATGTTACCTAACCACCTGAACAATTCATAACGTTTTGGACAGTACTCACTACTCTGTAATACTGTTAAATTATACAAAGTGTGTTATAAATATCACCAACATAGTCTGTTACATAAAAAAAGTGCAGTGAATTTCGAAGCAGAAACCTCCTTCTGAGATAGAGTTTTATACCTAAAATTTGAAAGTTACAAGATAAGAGGTCTTGATATTTCAGTGTAGAAGAGATAAGCATCCGTGGTTGAGATTGGGGTTTTCATGTAGAAACATGTACATCAAAACTGACAACATGCTATATATTATTTGTATTTGATATTCATGCTGTTGTCACAGTAGATTAGTTATCTAAATTGAATTAATTTTGTGTTTCAGGTTAAGTGTCTCATTGAGCAAGCAACAGATCCCCACATATTAGGGAAGACTTGGGAAGGATGGCAGCCATGGATATGAAGTCAGTTGTGTCAACCTGTGGAGTTTTAATACATTCTTTTTAAACCAAATTTTTTTTTTCTATTTTAATATATATATTTAAATGGCTGCGATATTTATAATTTTTTCTGCATGCATTTTTCATCTTACGAAATATTATAAATTTTGTATTATATTGGCAGATTTGTAGTCATCAACTACATGTAGCAAAGGCTGTTTATATTGTGAAATACATGTATTTTAATAAAATGTTTATCAAGTGTATAATGTAGTACAAAGATTTCATTACATTCTAATAGCCTTCTGATAATTTCTGAAGATTAAAATTTTACATTTCTGAATGACCAACAAATCCTCACAAAGCGCCTAGCATCCAGAGCATGTTGGTCTATCGATTATTTATATTATTTTGAAAATTTTTAATACATTCATGTTAGTTTTTGAACATTTTTGAATGAGTGTTAGTGTACGTGATGGCCCTGTAAACGGAATGCCTATCACTTGTAGAAATAAACTTTCCTGCAGACGAAAGAGGACAGAGCTATACAAACTGAGCGGAATAAAGTGAACACCAATCGCTACTTAGGTGGTTGGCTGGGAATGATCAGTGTTGTTACAATTACTAGTGAAATCCATAGATTCAAACTACCAGAGTGGAAATAAACGTTTAATAGGTAAGAAAGATTATGTATTGTCCTCTTGGTGTATCCAAGAAAACTAAATTGTGATAGAAAATATTTGGCCAGACTGCTACACTAAAAACGGCCAGTGGTACAGACCTCAGTAGCAGCCGCCTAAGTTCTGGGAATAGCGTGGGAAAAGTGTTGTACATGTAATAACACTTAACTGGAGAATAAATGGAGGATAACTGAACCAGTAATTGTGGTAGGGTTAGTGAAGTTAAGCGTAGAATAAGTTTGACACTGGCAGGAATAGTTACAGAACTAATGATGACAAGATTATTTGTTAGAATGATGAAAGACTAGAAAACGGAGACATCACCCAAATTATGGAAGAATATGACAATTCCAAATTTATATAAAAATTTTGTACTACTACTTTTCGATCTCATGCTTGAGAAGTTGTAGCGTATGAATGAAATGTGAAACTATTTCCTAACATAAAGCTTCTTGCTTGTAGAAGGCCTAATAGGCATTTGACATTGATACTTCATGAATTATATTCTATCTTGTTATAAAAATAAGCAAACAGTCTCGTTTATTTGATGTGTGTTACAAAATTGCTGCAATATTAGAAAGACCTATTTTGTTTTATCTAGCAAAATCTATGAAAAAATAGACATAATCAGAGCGAGAAACCACACCAGTCTTGGGTACTATTTGTATTAACAGCTTTTCCAGTGTTAAACAATGACATTTCGTTTTTTCGTGTAGCAAAATATTTGACGAACTTTGATGAGGTAATAGATTCTTTTCCGGGAAGGAAATCATGCCATGTAAAGGTGTAGCAAGGCTAGAGAGGAAAAAATGCTAGGGCTGTACTGTGTACTATCTTGCTTGTCTCTTGTCTTTACTGATTTTATGTATCCTTTATTTAATTTTATGCCACACAAAACAGCAAGTTACTACGAGGGCAGTTCAATAAGTAATGCAACACATTTTTTTCCTCTGCCAATTTTGGTTGAAAAAACCGGAAATTTCTTGTGGAATATTTTCAAACATTCCCGCTTCGTCTCGTATAGTTTCATTGACTTCCAACAGGTGGCAGCGCTGTACGGAGCTGTTAAAATGGCGTCTGTAATGGATGTGCGTTGCAAACAACGGGCAGTGATCGAGTTTCTTTTGCCGGAAAACCAGGGTATCTCAGATATTCATAGGCGCTTGCAGAATGTCTACGGTGATCTGGCAGTGGACAAAAGCACGATGAGTCGTTGGGCAAAGCATGTGTCATCATCGCCGCAAGGTCAAGCAAGACTGTCTGATCTCCCGCGTGCGGGCCGGCCGTGCACAGCTGTGACTCCTGCAATGGCGGAGCGTGCGAACACACTTGTTCGAGATGATCGACGGATCACCATCAAACAACTCAGTGCTCAACTTGACATCTCTGTTGGTAGTGTTGTCACAATTGTTCACCTGTTGGGATATTCAACCGAACACCATAAAGAGCAAAGGAGAACCATCTGTGCGGAATTGCTTGCTCGTCATGTGGCTGAGGGTGACAATTTCTTGTCAAAGATTGTTACAGGCGATGAAACATGGGTTCATCACTTCGAACCTGAAACAAAACGGCAATCAATGGAGTGGCGCCACACCCACTCCCCTACCAAGAAAAAGTTTAAAGCCATACCCTCAGCTGGTAAAGTCATGGTTACAGTCTTCTGGGACGCTGAAGGGATAATTTCTGTTCGATGTTCTTCCCCATGGTCAAACGATCAACTCTGAAGTGTATTGTGCTACTCTTCAGAAATTGAAGAAACGACTTCAGCGTGTTCGTAGGCACAAAAATCTGAACGAACTTCTCCTTCTTCATGACAATGCAAGACCTCACACAAGTCTTCCCACCCGAGAGGAGCTCACAAAACTTCAGTGGACTGTTCTTCCTCATGCACCCTACATCCCCGATCTCGCACCGTCGGATTTCCATATGTTTGGCCCAATGAAGGACGCAATCCGTGGGAGGCACTACGCGGATGATGAAGAAGTTATTGATGCAGTACGACATTGGCTCCGACATCGACCAGTGGAATGGTACCGTGCAGGCATACAGGCCCTCATTTCAAGGTGGCGTAAGGCCGTAGCATTGAATGGAGATTACGTTGAAAAGTAGTGTTGTGTAGCTAAAAGATTGGGGAATAACCTGGTGTATTTCAATGCTGAATAAAACAACCCCTGTTTCAGAAAAAAAATGTGTTGCATTACTTATTGAACTGCCCTTGTATCTAATACACAATGAAGAGTGCAAATTTTCTAAAGAGTTCTTGTTCTCCTGGAAAAAAAGAAGGGGCAGGGTGTCAAACCGGCCAACTGGGAGCAGGAGAGGAACCACAGCACATTTTAATTTCCAATGTCCAGAATGTAGTTTGATGGCATCCATTACAAAATATTACACATTTGAATTCCACAGAGCAAAATACAGTGACATGCTTTAGAAGAATGCTATGTGAAGATGCGTGGCATTGCACTTTGGCCCACTTAAGACCAAATAACTTGTCTTATATTTCCTCAAACACATATGTTTTATGTATAAGACTCTTCAAAAAGATGTGCACTACAATACAAATATATTTTTGAAAAGTCAATTTTATTTTAAATTGTTGGTGTCCTGCCTCAAACACTTGTAGATGGGTGGGGTCACTATCTAATATTGCCCCGGTTTGGGAATGTCATAGTAAATCCGGGGCTGATGCACAGGGCAATCTGAGTTGTAGTGGGGATGTGGGTACTCTCCACATGACCCGTGTTTACGTTTAGTGATTTTGCTGTTTCCTGTTACACTATTGCTCTCATGTAAAATGAAAACAAAACAGATTTTGTGGCCGGGAGCTATCAAGTGAATTGAAATACATTCACATAATTACAGTAGGCTAAAATATGTGACTAGTTTCAACTTTTATTTTATTTCACATATGTCATTAGTTTCAGATTTTATTTTATTTGCACCTCTCTGATAGTCAAGCATTAATCACCCTGCAGAAAAATGAAGTAATTTTTTTAGTTTGCCTAAGGAAATTTGGCTTTATTAATCTTTTCCGCTGAGGCAGGCAATTTATTTGAAACGAAGTGTTTAGTTTCACACTATTGGCTAGTTTCAAGTGTTTGCTGCATTTCAAGTGCACGTTTCCACATTCTAGCACATATGGCATTATGCAATAATAAAGAACCAAACATGAGATAATACAGTACAAGAAGAAAAAATGCAGCCGAGTCTGGACATACAAATGTGCACTTTAAACTGAATTATGCTTTGTAGTATGACTCACGAAATTCCCATGCTCTTGGAGTCTTATTTCTTTTATTATTTAATGTAAGATCTTTTAATGTTTTACAACATATGGTCTTCCTGCATCATCGTAGCTGAGCAAACACGGTGACGCCTGTTATCTGGCGCTCTCTGGCAGCTGCTGAAACAAACCTGTTTCTAACAGGTCACAGGAAAATATTGCGAATGGTTGTTTGAAAAGAGTTACTTTCAAAGTAAATTTTCCGTTACGTAAGATAAACTATGTGCGAGAATGTACTATGAATTTCTCAAATCACAGAGCGTTTGATTCTCATTTACAAATCAACTCTCTGAGGATGACTGTTAAGAAGAATTTTGAGCCCAGATCAGACACTTATGGTGGCGTTAAAACTTGTACTGGCACATTTTTGTGCAAAAAAAGATCAACATTATATGTGAAAGCTTTTCTTTTCTTGTAGCAGCACTATTTATATTTATTTAAACCACTAACTTTTCCTGTTTGTGTGTTCGCACTACTTACCAGTGATGTTGCTACTAGCTGACTACATCACGTGTCCTATACCCTGAATATCAGTTGTCGTTGGCTGACGAGAACATGTGACATGACCTCTGACTAGCTTGCAAAACCGCATCGCGATCTCGATTTTAATGCTTCGAAAAGTAACATGCAATGTTTGGTGGAATTCGAATTTATACTTTTCTAATATGAAAATATGCAGTGCACATGTTGCTGCATGTCAAAGATCTTCCCAAAAAATATTTTTTTCCCCAAGTTTCGTATTCTGCCCAGAAATTATTCCCCAGTGTATGAAACCATAACCATTCAAAGAATCGATAAGTTTACAGTTCTGATAAAAAGTATATTGTTGCTTAACACGGAAATAGTGTATTTTCACCTGGGAGAAAGTATATTTTTATCTGGGAAAAATCGGGGATTTTTTTTCCATGTCCGCATATACACCCTGTAATAATGCGTTGATGTTTAAAGTTATTGTCTATGAATAACGTGGGGTTACTGTATACAAAAATAATCAGTTCATAAATGTACGAACATAGAGCACTTAATATTTTTAAATTTTTCAACAGTGGGCGACATGATAATTTCGGTTTTGCATTAGACATATTTCTAACAATTGATTTTTGTAATTTTAAGGTTCTAGTCATTTTGCTTGTGCTTCCCCCCCCCCCCCCCCCCCCCCCAAAAAAAAACTGCCATACCTTATAACTGAGTCAAAGTAGCTGTGGTAAACTATTTTTCTTGTCTCCATGCTAGTTGAATATGACAGCATCATCATTGCAAATGTCAGGCTGTTCAATTTACTTGCTAAATACTGTACGTATGAAGACAAAGATAGAGTTTGGTCCAAATGCATGCCTAAAAATATAACACAGCCCGCTTCTTTCAGTTCTTGGTTTCTACAACTATTGTGGAATTCTTTTACCTTAGAGTTTTAAACTGGAGCAAATTTGTTTTCCCAATATTCAGTTTTAGCCCAGTTTTCCAAACTGTCTAATAGTTTTGCGACAGTTGAAGGAATTTGTTCAGGGTAATTGCTTTCAAGGCGAGCAGAAGTATCATCAGCGAATAAAAGAGAAGGAATTTCTCTTACTTGATGATATAAACTACCTGTTGTTTTCTGTTCGTGGGGTATGACCTAAACCACTCTAAAGCAAACCGCCAATTCTGTATCTTTCCACTTTATATAGGAGCAAGTGATGGTTTACACAATCAAATGCTTTCGTGAACTCACAGAATAATCCTGCAACTTTTCTCAACTTGTGTAAGGCAGAACTGATTTTTTTCACAAATTCATTAATGGCCTCTATTGTACTCTCTCCTGTTTAAAAGCTATATTGATTATCTGAAATTATGTTTGATCTCTCTTTAAATTTTTTAATTTGTGTTACTAACACTTTTTAAAATATTTCTGAAAAAATTGGGAGAAAGTAGATTGGGCAGTATTTGCCATATCTTCTCCTGAGCCTTTTTTAAACAAAGGTTTTACCTCCATATACTTTGGACATCTGGAAAGTAGCCTTCTTCGAGTGATTTATTAATTATTGAGCAAAGAGGGTGAGCTATTTTCCTGGTAGCTGCTTTAACTACTTTGGAAGGTATGCCATCCTGGCCAGCAGAAGTTTTGTTTTTTAGCTGTAATAGTTTTCTCTGCATATTTAACTACAATTTTCTTAAATTTGGTAAAGTATTCTTCTGCCTTGTGTCTGAAATGTACTTTTTCTACATAAGTATATACATTTACTTCTAATTTAGATACATCTATTAAAAAAAGTGTGTTGAATGACTCTGACGTCTGAGCAGGGTTGGTTACAATTTTACTCTCCAGCTTAATTTTGGAAATATCTTTGCTGTCAGTTCTAATCACCAGTTCTGATTTTACGATGGTCCACACTGCCTTTGATTTGTTTCCATGAGCTGAGATGTATTTATTATATACTATTTTTTTCTGCTTTCACTACCCTTTTAGATGTGCTTTTACACTCTTTAACACAGTTAATGAAAGCGTGGTCTTTGATATACTTCTGCTCCTGCTCCTTGTGCAATTGTCTTCTTTTTTTTCACTGGATGTTTTTATTCTAGCAGTGATCCAATTTGGCTTATTAGACTCATTTGTCTGGCACACTGTAAGTGGAAATATTTCATTAAATACATGTAAAAATTTTCAAAAAAATATGTTAAAATGTACTGAGATTGGAATCTCATCTAGGACTTGCCACTCCACCTCTTCTAATTTAGAGCAGTACAATTTTAAGTTTTCAACAGTAAAATATCTTTTGCTGTAAGTTTTTCTAGTACTTTGTTCATTTCTATTAGCCATTTCAATAAACAAAGCGGAATGGTCTGAAAGTCTTAAATCTACACATAGCTTCCTTGCATCATCGAATTTATAATTTGTTAAAATATTATTGATACAGGTTTCTGAATTGTCATTTTTTCTTGTGAATTCCATGAAGTTTGCCTTGAACTCAAATTTTTGGATTGGGTCCATAAACTGTATTGAGTCACTGGTTTCATTTGATAAATTTATATTGAAATCAGTGGCCATTAAAACTTGTTTCTTTTTTGTCATTTATGACTTTCTGTGATAGACCCATTATCTTTGGTAAAAATAATTTTGTTACTGCTACACCTGGATTTCTGTATATTGATATACTGACAATATTTTGTTTTTCTAAGTCAACTGAGCAGCTTTCAAATACACCTTCTTCATGTAGAAAATTGAAATCATCTTTCACGTTGTATTCCAAAGAGTTATTTACAAGATGCATGAGCCTTGATGAGTTTTTTTTTCCTACAGAAACTTGAGGCCACACTGAAATTGTTTAGCTTATTTAAAATTGGGACACAATCTTTTGTAAGTCAATGTTCATTTAAACGAATAATTTTAATACTTTTGCATTCTGAGAGTAAAATCTGCAGTTCATCAATTTTATTTGCTCTACCATTATGATTGGTACTCATATAATACTTTTCAGTTCCATCACTTTATATTTTTAACTTTCACAGATAATTTCTGCGAGCTATCTTATTCCTTACAAGTTAGACTCATTTACACATATTCAAATAGCATACATGTGTCTTGTTTCGATCATAGCCAAGACATGAAATAATTTAAAAGCCTCTAGTCTCAGGTGAGTCCAATACATGAATGTGTAATCTTTTTTTACAATCACCACAGACACTAACACATCAAAGAACACGACATAATTATTCACTGAGTTCTACTCACGTCTTCTGTGGCGCTGGTGGCAAACACTTGTCATCATCTGTGACTTGCCCCTCTTACAGTCTTCTAATAACAAACTTCCCACCTGCAGTTAGAAACAGGTGGATCAGTAGAAACAGTCTCTCTTTCCCGCACTCGTACCTAAATATCATGTGTTCATGACGGTTTAAGGCCAAGTGTTTCTAAAATTTACACCGAAATTCTTGAGGCACTACATGTCCCTCCCCTTAGCTCGAACACATGATATCTTCATTTGTACAATAATATTACACAAGATGATGATTCTTTATCTTTTGACAGTACCTCTCTTTTTTACTAATAACCATGCATATTTTAAGACAATTACAAAGTGTGAACCTTTCAGTCCATATTGTGAGTTAGCTCTTTTCAATCTCAAAAAAAAAAAAACCTTTGTTTTCTATTCCTCTTCTAATCGTAAATTCCAGATGCACATAACTCGTGAATACTCTACTGCTTTGTTCTTACTTCCCATACTATTTTTCCTAAAAATGTTCTTATTCATTACTTATTGTAATCTGGAGGAACTCTGGGCAGAATAAAGTGTCCCCTTCTTCTGACACTTGTAAATCTAAAACATAAAAACGCTAGTGCTGCATAGAATTCAAACTTACCAGACTCATCCCTTTAAATGTGATTTCTGTCACAACATTGCCCTTTTTCCCTTTAGGAACAGTACCAATATCTTACATGGGTTGATCCTAGGAGTACCCTTTCTCCTTCCATTTTGGTATGTACACCCCTTTCTTATTCCTATCTTCCTATGTTACAGGTCAATCCCCTTCTTGGTGCCCCTATCCACACAGTATAGGTCAGCCTTTCATAGGTCTGCCTATCCGCCCTTTTCTCATCCAATAAATGTCGAGTGCGCCGTCCATATCCTTCTTGAGTAGGCCTCTTGGTTCAATGCCCTAGTATACATTTTTATGAATGCCTATCTTAAATATTCTCTGGTAAAATTACAAATCTCCTTCACACTTCTATTCCACTTTCTAATACTTCATCTAATACCCTAGAGTCCTCTTTCACTCCTCACTTTTACCATATAAACAGGTATCATACTCACACATAGTAGAAGCTATGTCTACCTGTAACTATGCCTTTTCTCAAAGGACTAGCACGGCACATGTAAATATATTTTTGAATGCGACAAAAAAATAATGATGCAGAACTGTCACATTCAACAATGTAATATGGGCATCGACTCGGATGTACATATACCTTTATTCCCCAAATCCTTTGGCGGTTCTGACATCACTTCAGGTTTCTAATTCGTAAGTCTCCTGTTTGTGTTTAAGTGTATCCTTGTGTGCATGTAGATGTGTGTGTGTGTATCCTGATTCTTCGGCCTACTTATATGAAATAAGTTGAAGGTCATTCGAAACCACAGAAAATAAGAAGGACTTCAGCAATAGAAGTATGTATATGCATATGGAAAGTGGGAAAGATAGACTGGTACTCAAATGTGAAGTAAGAAAGAAAAAAGTAGAACTGGTTGCTAAGATCGACAAAGAGAAAGAAGATAGCCCCAAAGACAGGAAAACCCTTCCCACCCACCTTCCCCAGGATGTCTACTTCGCTGGCACTTTAGTGAGAAGCCGGAGGAGGTATGATGTTAAATGTCCCCTACAGAATGGACATTCTCATCTTCACCTTTGAAGCCTCCCGAAGAACACCTATGGAACAGCAAATGGTGAAGAATCAGTTACACTTGTCTGAAAGATTGGGGGTGTGATTAGTGTTAGTCATGCTTGTACTTTCACCACCCACCCCTTCCAAAAGTGATACAAACCCTTCCATTTACATTATATGTCACAAAGGGTAAAAATTATGTATCATGTTATCACAATTATGTAATGATTCATATAAACTTTGATTTTCTATTAATCTAATATTCCTTGATTACTCTCAAAGAATAAGTTAGGCAAAATTAAGATGTAACTATACTCTGATGCTGGGATTTGAGATCACTGCTGACTAGAGTGGAGCATGAAGGCAGTAAATACTCAGGATGACTTCTTCCAAACTGTATGCTGATGGCGGGATTTAAGACCATCATTGATTAGAGCGGAGTGTGAAGGCGATAAATACTCAAGACGACAACTTCCAAACTTTTGCTGAAGGCGAGATTTAAGACCACCGTTGACTAGAGCAGAGCATGAAGTCGATAGAAATACTTATCAGGCACTAACTGTTCTGGATGTAACTGCCGATATATCAAATCAGAATCCAACTGCTTCTAAGGAGCATACTATGAAAACATTAATAGATGCTTCAGATGACTCAATATAACAACTAAATTTATCACGTTGACTACATAGTGTGGACCAGAGGCCCACGTAACACATTTGAGACCACGAATAGTGATAACATCTACATCTACATACATACTCTGCAATCCACCATATGGTGTGTGGCGGAGGGTACCTCATACCACAACTAGCATCTTCTCTCCCTGTTCCACTCCCAAACAGAACGAGGGAAAAATGACTGCCTATATGCCTCTGTACGAGCCCCAATCTCTCTTATCTTATCTTTGTGGTCTTTCCACAAAATGTAAGTTGGCGGCAGTAAAATTGTACTACAGTCAGCCTCAAATGCTAGTTCTCTAAATTTCCTCAGTAGCGATTCATGAAAAGAATGCCTCCTTTTCTCTAGAGACTCCCACCCGAGTTCCTGAAGCATTTCCGTAACACTCACGTGATGATCAAACCTACCACTAACAAATCTAGCAGCTTGCCTCTGAATTGCTTCTATGTCCTCCCTCAATCCGACCTGATAGGGATCCCAAACGCTCAAGCAGTACTCAAGAATAGGTCGTATTAGTGTTTTATAAACAGTCTCCTTTACAGATGAACCACATCTTCCCAAAATTCTACCAATGAACCGAAGACGACTATCCGCCTTCCCCACAACTACCATTACATGCTTGTCCCACTTCATATCGCTCTGCAAAGTTACGCCCAAATAATTAATCGACGTAACTGTGTCAAGCGCTACATTACTAATGGAGTATTCAAATATTATGGGATTCTTTTTTCTATTCATCTGCATTTATTTACATTTATCTATATTTAGAGTTGGCTGCCATTCTTTACACCAATCACAAATCACAAATCCTGTCCAAGTCATCTTGTATCCTCCTACAGTCACTCGACGACGACACCTTCCCGTACACCACAGCATCATCAGCAAACACCCGCACATTGCTATCCACCCTATCCAAAAGATCATTTATGTAGATAGAAAACAACAGCAGACCTACCACACTTTCCTGGGGCACTCCAGATGATACCCTCACCTCCGATGAACACTCACCATCGAGGACAACGTACTGGGTTCTATTACTTAAGAAGTCTTCGAGCCACTCACATATTTGGGAACCAATCCCATATGCTCGTACCTCAGTTAGGAGTCTGCAGTGGGACACCGAGTCAAACGCTTTCTGGAAGTCAAGGAATATGGCATCCGTCTGATACCTTTCATCATGGTTCGCAAGATATCGTGAAAAAAAGACGAGTTGCGTTTTGCAGGAGCGACGCTTTCTAAAGCCGTGCTGATGCATGTACAGCAACTTCTCTGTCTCAGGGAAATTCATTATATTCGAACTGAGAATATGTTTGAGAATCCTGCAACAAACCGATGTTAAGGATATTGGTATGTAATTTTGAGGATCCGTCCTTCTACCCTTCTTATATACAGGCACCACCTGCACTTTTTTTCCAGTCACTCGGGACTGTACGTTGGGCAAGAGATTCACGATGAATGCAAGCTAAGTAAGGAGCCAATGCAGTAGAGTACTCTATGTAAAACTATTGGAATCCCATCAGGACCTGGCGATTTATTTATTTATTTTCAACCGATTCAGCTGCTTCACAACCCCAGGGATGTCTATCACTATGTCCTCCATATAGGAATCTGTATGAGACTCAAACGGCGGTGTGTTTGTACGATCCTCCGGCATAAAAGATTTCTCAAATGCTAAATTTAAAATTTCAACTTTCGTTTGCTGTCTTCCATTGCCAAGCCAGACTGATCAGTGAGTGACTGGATGGAAGCCTTCGACCCGCTTACCGATTTTACGTAAGACCAGAATTTCCTTGGGTTTTTAGCAATATCTTTTGCTAAGGTATGACAGTGGTAGTGGTTGAATGCTTCGCGCATTGCTCTTTTTACAGCAGCACAAATCTCTACCAACTTTTGCATGTCCTCATTCTCCCGATCTTTCTTGCACCACGAGTGCAACTGTCTTTCCTTCCTGACCTTTCTTCGAATTTTGCTGTCAAACCACGGTGGGTCTTTTCTGTCCGTAACCCACTTTTTCGGAACATAGTTGTCCAATGCGTGACTTACAATGTGTTTAAAATTTGCTCATAATTCTTCCACGTCCGTCGTACGGGAAGTAAATGAAGTTGATTCATTTACTAAGTGGAATGCTAATAACTGCTTATCTGCTCTTTCTAGTAAGAATACTCTCCCAGCATTCTTGACCGACTTTTTAACTTTTGTAACCATAGTCATAATGACAACATCATGATCACTAATCCCTGTCTCAACACTGACACCATCGATGAGGTCTGGTCTGTTCGTGGCTACCAGATCTAAAATATTTCCATTACAGGTTGCCTGTCGATTTAGCTGCTCAAGACAGTTTTCGGATAATGTTTTCAAAAGTAATTCACACGCCACCTTGTCTGTACCACCTGTAATGAATCCATAGACATCCCAGTCTATACTAGGTAGGTTGAAGTCGCCTCCGACTAATATAGTATGATCTGGGTACTTCTGCGATACAGAATGAAGACTCCCTTTGAATGATTCTAGAACTGTCACGGTGGAACCTGGTGGCCGGTAATAACACCCAACAATTAACTTTGTTTCCCCTATCCCTGTTAAACGTGTCCAGATAACTTCACAATCACACTCTACTTCGACCTCAGTAGACACAATATTTTTCTCAACTGCAATGAAGACACCACCTCCTACAGTGTCTAATCTGTCTTTCCAATACACATTCCAACCCTCACTAAATATTTCAGAACTCCCTTTCTCAGGGTTCAGCCAGGTCTCAGTCCCGAGAATAATTTGTGCACCACATGCTTCCTGGAGGGCAGTAAATTCAGGAACTTTATTCCGAACACTCTGAAAATTTACTGCTAATATCTTGATAGCTGAAGTGTCTTTACACTGAGCGCGTCCTGATTTCCCTGCCTGCACGTCGACTGGTGAGTGTTCATCAGGACACCTCGCACTACTGCCAAGCCTAAAAAACCCTCATGTGCATGCCACAAGTACTCTGCTACCTGAGTAGCCGCTTCCTTTGTGTAGTGCACCCCTGACCTATTTAGGGGCGTCCTACAATTCCCTACTCAATAGTGCAAGCCTAGAAATCTGCAGCCAAGACCGTCACAGAGTCGACAAAGCCCCTGGTTGAGACCCTCCACTCGGCTCCAAACCAAAGGACCCCAATCCAATCTGGGAACAATGCTGCAAATAGAGAGCTCTGCTTGCACCCCGCGTGCGAGGCCAGCGGTCTTCACCAAATCTTCCAGCCGCCCATACAAACTGAGGATGGCCTCAGAACCCAAGGGACAGGCATCATTGGTGCCGATGTGACAACTATTTGCAGACCACTGCACCCCGTACACTCAATAGCCGCAGGCAAGGCCGCCTCCACATCTTGGATGAGGCCCCCTGGCAGAAAAACTGAGTGCACGTTGGTATTCTTTCCATCCCTGTACACTATTTCCCTAAGGAGCTCCATCACCCGCCTAACATTGGAGCTCCCAATAACCAGCAAGCCATAGCCCCCATGTGCCTGCTCGGGCCCTGCTGAAGGCGCGGCCACCTGCCCACTGACAGGACGAACGGGCGAGGCCAGCCGTACAGCCTCCACATTGACCCTCTGCCTCGAGCGACGCGAACGTGTTGCAGTCCGCCACTCACCCTGAGGTGAGGACGGCCCCAACGCGTCGGGTACACTAGAAGGTGCCTCAGCTGCTGAGACAGTGGACGCAGCAAGCGACACCTAGGGTGTCTCAAGCGACGTACCAGACCCTCCACCGTTGCTGCACCTTGAGGCAGCTGCCTGAAGGCGGTTGACTGTGGCCAACAGCATGCTCAGCTGCTCGCAAACTATGGCCAGT
Source organism: Schistocerca serialis cubense (assembly GCF_023864345.2). Classification (NCBI taxonomy): domain Eukaryota; kingdom Metazoa; phylum Arthropoda; class Insecta; order Orthoptera; family Acrididae; genus Schistocerca; species Schistocerca serialis. The sequence goes on along the minus strand of NC_064638.1, from coordinate 243,718,005 downwards.
TCCTCCTGCGCCTGCACACAGCACGCACACACCCTATCCCTCCTACTGCTAATATCTGATGACTCTGCGAAATTATACTCTACGGCTATCAATAAGCAATATTACTCCTCTCAACTACAAGAATATGCAAGGATTTTATGTAATTAAATATGCAAGTGCACAAACACTCGGAAAGAAATTAAGAATCAAACTACAAAACAAATATGAAAGCTAAATATGCGACTCACTGCTGCACTGATACTTCACCAGCGGCTGCTCAAGGCTAACAGTCACTTATTGCTATTACTACAAGAAGCAGTATGGTCTTGATATCAATGACTTGCTTTGCTTGTCAGCCAAGTAAAGACAAGTATGCAGAAGCAATAGGATATTTGGATAGTATAAGAATTCATGAATAGATTACAGAATAGTTTAAGATTCAAAAGGAATTTTGTGCAGGAGAAATAGTACAGAAGAAACACCGAAAACAATTAGGGATCCAACAGTCATCTCCCTGCCCGTTAACGCAGAACGTTAACATCCCTGGGAGATACACAACTTTGTCTTTACATTGTATTTTCCTTTTTCTGATCCTATTAGAGGATCCACTAAAACTAAGGCTTTAGGGTGTACCACCATTTGCACTTGGTAAGGTCCCTCAACTTTTGAAAAAATGTATGTGTTTCTTCCTTCAGGGCAGAGTTCTGAAGATGCTGTTTTACTAAGACTAAGTCATTAACATTATACTTAGGATCGACAGCCTTCTCGTTATATTTACTCACTCGCTGTTGTGCTCTTTTAACTAAGTTTTTAGAAACTATTGTTTGATTAAGTTGGTAATCAACAGTAGGTTGTTAAGGCCAAGTAAAATATTTAATAAGGGGTTCTCCCACAAAAGGTTACCTATTACTTCCAAATGTGTTAATCCAACTGATAAATATTGTCATTCATTTAAGATAAACTCAAAGTATTTCAGTTTCGTTGCCAATGACGAATGTTTTCCATGGCAGTATGTACAGCATAATTTCCCAACTTATTTCATAACCCTTTCACATGGTTAAGAAGACAGATTATAGTTGGAGATTAATACCTGACGAATATCTTCTCATGCTAAGAATTCTTTGAAGTCGTTACTGACAAATTGTTGTCCATTATCGGAGGGGAATCATTTTGGTTTGCCCTTCTTGGTAAAGTACTGTTGCAAACAGTGTATCACTGTTGGTGTATTTGCTTTCTTAATAGGATACAGCTTAACATACATAGACTAACATTCTATGATAACAAAAATGTACGCCACTTCTACTTTTCCTTTCGGAATTGGTCCGAAGAAGTCCACAGCTGTAAGATGGTGTAATGCCTTAGAATTGATTGGATTCATTTTGTATCTGAGTGTTACTCTCTTTTACTTTCTGTCAGGTTTCACAATTTCTAATTAAAGATGCTACCTTATGTCCCAACTTTTTAAAATAATAGAACTTGTTCATGTGGGCTACACACTTTTTTATTTTGAAGTGTCCATACGGTTTCACCCTCCATCAACTTCAGGATGCATAAATGCCACCGTCAAGATGTTATACTGTCCCTTCAAAATAAACTTTGCCCTATAATTTTCCATTTCTCTGCCTGATTAGAAAGTAAAGATTTTCTATTACACATAGCATATATTTCTGTAAAGTAGGAATCATGATGGATATTGTCAGTTATTCTTTGAGCCATTATTTGTACCCTATTGTGTGGATATTCTATTGTCATAAAATTAAACGCCAGATCATTCTGTACGTTTTAGGCCTTTCGTATCTACAGGTAATCTAGACAAAGCATCAGGTACAATGTTCTCAGAACCTTTTACATACTGTATTTTAATGTCATATTCCTGTAGGAACAACATCCACCGCATTCATCTACTATGTAATAAGCGACTACTCATTAAAAAAGATAGAGCTTGATGATCTGTATATACATGGATCTCTGACCCCCATACTAACGTTTGGAATTTTTGGATACTCCATACCACCGCTAATAGTTCTTTCTCTATAGCTGTATAGTTTAATTCATGTTTGTTAAGACTTCGGCTAGCAAAAGGTATACAACTGTGATTTGTACTTTCCAGACCCCATTCTCCTCGAAAAAGTTCCGCTGCTATACCATAGTCGGATGCATCTGTTGAAATTTTAAGTAGCTCACCCATAACCGGAAGGTGTGATTCTACCAGTGCTTTTTTCACATTTTCAACCGCATCATTAGTCTTTTGGTCCCAATTCCAAGGTATTCCCTTCCGTAATAAATGCAGAAGTCTTGGGTCATTCAGCTATTGACTTCATATATATCGTCTATAATATCCAGCCATTCCTATAAATCCTTTCAATTGTCTTATGTTTCTAAGGGGTGAACACTCCTTAATAGCCGTTATACATTCCAGATCGGGTTTAGTTCCCTGTACTCCTAAAATATGTCCTAAAAACTTAAGCTCTTGCCTCACAAAATGCGGTTTAGATAATTTGACTGTAATACCCTTTTCTTTAAATTTTTTTCAGGGTTTTCCTTAAGGTTTTACAATGTTCTTCCCATGTAGCAGAGATCATAAGGATATCATCCACATACATTATTATTTCTCGTAACAATTCCCTTCCTAACACCTCGTCCAATGCACATATAAACACAGATACCGAGATATATAGTCCAAACAGTAACACATTAAAATGATATGATTTACCATCAAATAGAACTGCTGTATACTTCTTTCAATCAGGATGTAACCGAATTTGCCAATACCCATCAGTCAGGTCCATCGTGCTAAAGTACTGTGCTTTCTCAAATTTGGACAGCAATTCATCAATGTTAATTGGTCTGTCTTGTTCAGTCTCTATATGCTTATTCAAAGTGTGTGCATCCAGTACTAACTGCTCACCTCCTGTAGCCTTTTTTACCATTACTAAAGGGTTATTCTTAACACTCGTACTACGTTCTATTACTTTATTTTCAATCATTTTATCTATTTCTTCCTTAACCGCTTCTTTCAGGCTTACCGGTATTGGATAGGGTCTACAAAAAAATAGAATATTGTCTTTGATCTTAAATTTACATACATAGTCACTAATACTACCCAGACTATCAGAAAATACCATTTTATATTCCAAAAGAATTTTAGATAAATCCAATTTTTGGTCGTTGGTTAACATTGGGGATTCATTTACTTTGTTTCATATGTCAGCTCGGTCTGATGCTTGATTTAAGTTTTCAGTCTCTGGTGACAATTGCACTGTCGCTGTTAATCGTAAACGCTGATTCTCAGTTATTTGGTTGGTTATGTGGTCCATCACAAACTTTACACAATATTTATCACCACTTGTTCCAAAATATGGAAAATTTTCCTCAAAATTCAATATGACGTTAAATTCTGATAGCCAGTCTATGCCAAACAACACATCTCTATTGATATTTTCCACTTTTAAAAGTGTCTGACGAAATGGGATGTTCCCAATGATGCAGTTCACCTGGGTCTCATGTTTCACAACTTTACTTTTGGTCCCAGTAATACCTACTATGTACACTCCTGTTACTGGGAATAGTGGTAAGTTACGTTCAGTTCGTAATGTGTTAAAGAAACCATTAGAAATAAGTGACACTTTACTAGCAGAATCAATAAATATGTTAACTTCAAACTCTTCTACCTTTCCAACTTTAAACTGATTGTGGATTAATGGTAGATAAACTAGGTTCTTCTAGCAACAACCATTATTTGGTCAATACTTTATGCGTAAAGCTAACATATTTATTATAAGCTAAGGCTCCTAATTTATTTCTACGACCAGGACCCCAGCCCTGGATCCAGACAGCATAACGTTTTCCTCATTGTTTGTAATCACCGGCTGGTTACCAAATCAGGGTATTACATTTCCACTTTGTACTGTATTGCTACTAGGTACAAATTCCGGGGATGCTCCTGGGCCTATATTCGAACTTGAATGCTTCTTTTGATAACTTTTGTTACTACTATTCTGACTACATTGGTGTACTCTAGCTAGATTAGCTTCATGTCTCTTATAATTACTATTACTACTATTGTTATTTCTTTGAAAATTCTGACTTTCCCTTTGATGTATGTTCTCATTCCTGTCTTTGTTTAGGGCATCAAGTGCATCTACAAAGGATAACAATTCTTCTACAGTCTTCCACCCATTACCTAATATATCTTTCCTTGCATAGATAGGTAATCGCCTTATTAAGATCCTAACTAATCCCCCTTCCTCCATCGGTTTATCTAAGTACTTTGTCTGTGTCAAATGCCAGTCAAAATACCTTCTCATTATTCCCCACGTACTGTTATTATACTTTGCGTTCCACAAATCAGATAATAATTTTTCTTGGGCACTTGCTGACCAATACTTCTCCTTAAACTTTTTCTGGATGGTGGCCCAAGACGAAAAATTCTCAATGTTCACCGTGCCCCATTCTGAAGCCTCTCCTAAAAGGTACCCTACCGCAAATTCAGTCTTTTTTGTGTCTTCCCAGTTTTTCAGCAAGGCTTGGTTAAACCATTTCAGAAAATGAGTTGGGTGTACATCCCCGTCTGGCTTAAATTTTGGAAACTGCGTGGGTAGTCCTGAATTTCTACCCCATTGTAGGTCGATTATTGCCCCACTGGGGCAGCACCAGTGTAACTCCATACACATCCAACACTTCAAATATGGCATTTTCTTCAGTTAAACATTTATCTTTTAATACTACCAGGGTCGTTCAATAACTAATGCCCCACATTTTTTTTTAAAAAAAAGCCATTAACATACCTAGACAAACGTCTTTGTTGGTTCTTCACATTTATAATTTGTTCTGAGTGCCGGTGAAGTTTCGAACCATTCTGGCAGATGGTAGAGCCATAGTACAGTGTCAAAATGGCATCTCAAACGACTCATGCTACAAGCAGTGTGCTGTTTTTGAATTCTTGTGTGCAGAAAAAGAAACAGTGGTGAACATCCATAAACGTTTGTGTGCAGTGTATGGCGATGCTGCACTTGATAGGAGTACTGTTGACCAATGGGTTAAGGGAGTGGGAGTTACAGCCATCGGAAATGCAGAAACAGAGCTCCATGATCAGCCATGCTCGAGATGTCCTGTCACAATCACTGCTCCAGACAAGCTGAATCATGCAGATGCCATTATTCACGGAGACCGGTGCATCACAACTCAACAATTGGCTCTACAGTTGTCGGTCAGCGTTGGAAGTGCATCTGCAATGATCGAGACTCTTGGATATTCAAATAGGTGCTCACTATGGGTTCTATGAATGCTCACAGCAGACCACAAGACTAAAAAAGGGCCATTTCATATGAATTGCTGGAGCGTTTTAAGACTGATGGAGAGGTCTTTCTGTCAAGTATTATTATGGGGAACGAGAGCTGAGTACACCACTTTGTGCCTGAAACAAAAAGGCAGTCCATGGAGTGGCATCATCATTCACCATAAAAGAAGAAATTCAAGACAACCTCCTCTGCTGGAAAAATTATGGTGATAGTCTTCTGGGATTGTGATGGTGTCATTCTCGTGGATGTGATACCAAGAGGGTTAACCATTTGTTCAGGGGCATACATGAAGACTCTGAATAAACTCAAGAACTGTTACCGACATGTTCGATTGGACAAGAATCCAGCAGAAATCTTACTCCAACATGATAATGCACGTCCACACACAAGTCTGAGAACCTGGGAACATATTGCCAAATTGGGTTGGACATCATTGCCTCATCCACCCTACAGTCCAGACCTCTATGGGCAACACACTTTGAAGATGACAAGAGTGTCAGTCACACAGTGAAAACATGCTCTTCCACAACGTTGGCATACGGCCATAGAATGTGACGGAGACTATGCAGAAAAATAGGACATGGACAAGACATGTTGATGTACACTGTCACCAAATTCTGCTCTTCCACAGCATTGGCATACGGCCATAGAACGTGATGGAAACTATGCCGAAAAATAGGTCATGGACAAGACATGTTGATCTATACTGTCACTAAATTCTGACTCTTAACAATAAATATGTTCTGAGAAAGAAAATGTGGGGCATTTCTTATTGAACGACCCTCGTAGAAAACATTTAATCTTGCATCATTGTGATCTACATCACTTAACCCGTGGTTGCTCGCGTATGTTGTTGTCACGTTATAACTCCCGTGCTAGATGTTTTCTAACAATTGGATCTTGAACCTTTTTTTATCTCTTTATGCCAGACAAAGACACGTCTATACCATAAATCATTTCTTTATTATTACCAAAGCATTATAAATTAGTATAAACAAGGTATGGATAATGTAATTTGCTAAACTTAAAAATATTTCAACATGCAAAGATTTCACAAACTTTTTTGATTACAATTACAATACCTGTGTGAACAGCAGTTTGTAATATTTATATCAAGTGATGAATTAAGGTTAACCAAACTCCTTTTTAATTTTCAGATTGAGATATGGCTTCTTGTGACATACACTCATGGCAAATAAGAACACTCGATGCTGTATGTTCATTACAGATAGAACTGGAACAATGATGGCAGCGATGCTGTGTGAATCTGTTTTTCCTTTTAGGGCAGTAGTGACATTTTGTTTTTTCTCTTGATTCATTTTATTCTTTCGATATTGGTAGTTTGAAAATGTGTACAACATTTTTGTTTTCTCCTTCAAGCGAAGTGGTATCCTCGGAATTGACATGCGTTTTATCATGTGAGCTTTTGTAAGCATCATATTCACTTCTGTGATGAATCTTCTCTGTGGAATTAAGTAATTTATGTTTACCTTATATATTATTTGAGCATTTATTGCTCCAATGTTCAACAAGCTGAAAATCGGTGTAAGAGGTCAGCAGTTGCTTATTCTTGAAACAGAATATTCTGATTTCAAAAGGTCGACAACATCAACACCTCATTTTTTGAGATTGTAAAATGTAATGACTTCAGGTTTGTTCGCTTTGCCACTGTCAGCATCTATAGCATCATCACTGTGCATAGTGGATAGCATTAGAAGATTCTTTTTCTGTTTCTTTTTTGGGATGTATGAGCAAATCAATCGGTTGTTGCTTGGTTTTTCTTCAAATACGAATACGCAGCTATTTAATTGCCCATGCCTTATGTCCAGAAGTTCCAGTGGAATTTCTCTTTTATTCTTTCTTAGAGTACCTACTATTGTGAGTTGATGATTGGCATACATTTTGTTAGACAATGGTATAGATGTAAAATAATTGTCCATTGCCATGTTTCTGGCTGGTTAGTCAATTGGTCGAATCAATCGTAACACTACATTCCCTGCATCATTGGGTACTTGATATGGCCTAGTAGGCTGTTTGCCTGCATATACTTCCATATTTTGCTTATAAAACAGTCTGGCATCACAGAGCGCATATACCTTGATGCCACATTTTGCAGGCTTGTTTGCTATATACCGCCTGAATTTGCCACGTCCATGGAATGGTTCTAACATCTCGTCCATCGCTATCATGCACCTGCACTATAGCTCTTCTTGCAAACATCCACAAATTCATCAAATGTTTCTCTAATAGGTGCCAGATTTTCTGTTTCCTTTCTCTGAGCTGTCGTAGGTTTGTCGTCAAAACATATAGCTTGAAGTGTGTGGAACTTTCGTTTGTTCATCGATTCAATAAAGAAATCCAGTACAGTCCTATTACTGGCCCATAGCTCATAAGTATTGAGATGCTGTGCCCTTTTCACTCATGTGAGATATGATACAGCAAAGAACATAGGTAACTCTTCAAAATCTATTCATGGGCATTCTTGAGCACTCCATGAATAAGATGCTGCCATTCTGTCAAGTTATTGGTTTGTATATTCAACAATGTAACCAATTACACTATCTGGAAAAAATAATTTCCAGCATTCCAAAATCGTTTTCAAATTTTTTTGCAACATCCTACACACCCGGAAGCTGTGTCACAATATTCTGATGGACAGTTTTTGCTGGAGGAGCATGTTGCTACAACCATTCTGTTATTCCATCCTTTCCAAGAAAGGTTTCACAGTCTGTATATTGAGAAACAGCTGTAGCAGAAGTATCAGATTCGCTGTCTGACTGATTTGTTGCGGTACTGATCTCTTCATTCTCAGAGGGTGCATCAGTATCTGATGACAGACCCACTATGTAAATATCCTCGTCTAGTGGTTCATCTAGCCATATCAATATCTGTTCCTCTGACATGACTTCTTCCCTGAAAAGTTTTATACATTTTAATATCTGAAAGAGAAAGTCGTGTACTCTATATAAACAATTGCTTCATTCAATTGTAAAACCCAATAAGAATACTTACTTTCCTTATAAAATATGTTACATAAACCGAACACTTTCAGGAGAAAACAAACAAACACAACCTCATGTTACAAGTACAACAAACAGACTAAAAGTGAAACAAGGCTGTATTCCACAAAAGGAGAAGTAATTGTTACGTAAAGACTCCCGTGGTAGAAAAAAATCTAACACTTCAAATAATGGCACAACTAGCAAGCTATTGTTGAAATTTGATTGTCGAGTCACAGATTAATTGAAGCACGTGATATGAAAGAAATCATTTCTAGATTGTCAGTTCATTAGCTTTGATATGTGCTGGAATATTTAACTAAAATCATAAATGTTAGATTTTTCTAACAACGCGAATGATTGTGGATTAAAACATAGACTTCTACTCCATCATTGCATCAGTTAATTACATTGTCATCAAAGATTGTGACAGGTATGCCTACAGTATCATTTTCAGCAGCAATTGCATAACATTGTTTACTCTGTAAACCAAAATTCCCCTGATCACCTCTGATTTGCCAGTAACTAAAAGTTTTCACATTTCTGACTTATTACAAGGTGTACAACTTTGCTTCCACCATTTTTTCGCCAACATTTGAGGGTTTAATGAAACAAATTGGTTACACATGTATCATTCAAAGTCTTTTCTATTGCTGGCCACTACTTTCTATCATCTTTTGGGCAGTGTACGAATCCCGTGCCGAAAAAATTGTTCATTCTTTTGAAGCAATCCACAAAACGATCCAATGTGTGACTTCTTCATGAGATTGGAAGTGTTGGTCAGCCAGGCCACGGGCCATTGATCTAAACAGCTGATAGTCAGAGGGAGCAATGTCTGGAGAATACGGCGGGTGGGGTAGGACTTCCAATTTTAATGTTTCCAAGTACATTTTGACCTCTTTTGCAACATGGGATCGAGCATTGTCATGCTGCAAAATCACTTTATCGTGCATTAATTGCATTCAGTAACAAACACCTGTGATTGTTTCACTTGGTTTTAACACCGCATAGTACATGACGCCGAGCTGGTCCCACCAAATGGAGAGCATGATCTTGGAGCCATGAATATTCGCTTCGGCCGTCAATGTGGAAGCATGGCCGGGATATCCCCATTTTTGCATTTAGGGTTATTGTAATAAACCCATTTTTTGCCCCGGTCACAATGCAGTGCAGAAATCCATTCCATTTTTACCTCTGAATCAACTGTTCACAAACACACAAACGCTGTTCAACGTCTCTTGGTTTCAGTTCACACAGGACCCCAGTTCCTTCTTTCTGACTCATGCCCATAGCCTCATTTTGAAATGGCTTGCTATGTCACTCCCACCAATCGTGCCTATTCTTCTTGAGTTAGGCGTGAGTCTTCACTCAGCAACGTCTCCAATTCTGCATCTTTGAAAACATTCTCTCTTCCACCACTCGGTCAGTCTACGACATTGAAATCACCGTTCTTGAAGTGTTGAAAGCACTCGCAACACGTTCTTTCACTAATAGCGTCCTTACCATATGTACTTGAGAGCATTCGATGAGATTCAGCCGCCGTTTTCTTCATATTGAAACAAAACAGTAACATCTCCCACAAACGATGAGAATTAGGCTTGTAAACTGACATTTTCTATCAAGAGCAACTTTATGATCCAGACACAAATTGACTAATGTTTGAATGAGGTTACATTGACCGAGGTCCAAGCTAACTGCATGACGTCTGTGATCTGTTTCTTTCGACCACTACTTACCGTTGTCACCACCTATTGGAAAACGGGGGAAGCAAAGTTGTACATCTCATATACGCTAGTTGAACATCACTCAGAGTTTCAAATTTACAAATAGTACAAAATTTCAAAAAACAATTACATCACACCCATTGTTTCTGCATAGCACCCACAAAAATAAAATATAAATTATGTATAGTTACTCATCTATTTCAGTGCTCTATGTACATTGTGCTAGTTGTTTCACTCCAAACCCTTTGTTTAATTCCATGTCTTCTTGAATCCTTCTGAATCCCCAAAAGTTTTCCAAAATATCATTTTTACATTTTATAAAAGGTGTCTGCAGAATTATGAATCAAAATTTAATGTCAGGTTATTAACAATTACATATTAACCCAATTCCAAACATCAGTTGTCAAAAATCCACCATCCAAAAATAGTGAAAATAATAAACATCATAATTACAGCAAATAATGAACTTTGTTGTGAAATTAGGGCTGACTGCAATTCATAGTAAGTGCAGAAGTTTACATTATTCCAATCTATGTATTGGGTCACGCACTAAAGTTAGGGAATCAGACTGCATACTAGTCTGTACCACTACCCAGTTCCATTACAAATTCCATTTCATTTCCTACATTTTTTTCACAATATCAGTTTCTAATTGCAGTTTTCCATCTTCATTTCTTATTACATTTATAATAATTTTCTAAATTCTTTGAAGTTTTGTTTTTTCTCTAAAAAAGTTTAATTTGACATTTTCAATCTTATTCTTAACTGCTTTCATCCAGGCTGTTTTGCCTATATGGGACAGTGAGTTTGGTTTATTAATTTCAGCTCTGACTTCAGCAACCTGAACATTATAACACTGAATTTCATTTTTTAATTCACTGGTTACTTGGAAAACTCAGTCAGTTGTTTGTGCTACTCGGCTGTTTGTTTTCACCATTTTGTTACTCAGTTTTTAATTTGATTTGTCAATTATAATGTTTTTTTCTGTTATGTTACTACTCTGTTCACTGTTCAACTCTACAAATTCAAATTTTGTTTGTCACATAATTTTTAAATGCATCAGCAAATATTTAAGAACTAGTCTTTTCCTTGCAGTTTCACTCATATACGCATTAAGCATTGCACACATCTATGTCCACCTCTCCCCCCCCCCCCCCCCCTTTCTATTATGGATTCCGGATTCCGATTTGTTTTCACAAAACTTCTTCTTTTTTCAGCCAAAGATACTGAAAAATAGCAAATACAGTTTGAGAGCTAGTTTATTATAATTATGTGGTCATCCCAGGAAATGAGATCCCATTTCTAATATTTTCCAATATTTCAACAACAAAGTATCCACATTTTTCAAAAAATACAGATGATAACATTATTTATCAGATGTTTCCGTTGGTACATCAAACATAGACATATCACCACATGCCATTAGTTAATCTGATATTTTTTGAACAAAAATTACATTAATACCTATCTTCCACACACAATAAAAAGGTCTAGGTCCATGAATATCAATAATAATGTGACAATATTTTTGACAAAATAGGATATTTTTCCTATGTTAAAAATGTGGTTTGGATTGTTATTATTCTGATTGATTACAGCATTTAAATAGCATTTGCAATCAATATTCTCACAAAATATCTATTATTTTTATGTAATTAAAGCTTGAAATCATTAAGATTTGGTCATATGATTGAAAACACTCTGTTATTGACTGATGCTCTGGTGACATCACAAACTAGGAGTAAGACAAAGCTTTACAGGAGTGTTAGCTGAATGTATAAAGATTTTTACATACTTTTTTTTTAACTGTTTAACTACTTAGTGATAGAAAATGCAATTACAACTTTTAAGTAACAATAGAAAGGTATTTTTTGTAAACTGATAGTGGAAACCTTGCGAAAGTTGATGCATCCATGCTCCACCCATTTAGAGCGGCGATATGTACAATGACTGACATTCTTTTCCCTGCTACCTGCGACATCGTTAAACTCATTCAAAACTAAGGAACTGTAGAAATTTGGCAAATGTGTCCTTATATTATAGCTCGATTGTCGCCCATCAGTCATGTGCTGCAGCCCAAGCACAATAAAATTATTCTTGGCAAATCTTAGTGCCGATTTCCTCTATAGAACACACTCAGCTGTAGTATTACTTGCAGCATGTGCTCGGTGGCGCAATGGATAGTGTATCTTATGGTAAATAAAGAGATCACATATTCGAATCCTGAAAAGGTCATAAATTTTTAAAAGTTTTACATGAAATATTAAAATAGTGTTAGCAAGAAATTATTGTAGCAGTTGCTTGGATTGTGGGATGTATTACATAGAGCTTCACATTAATCTTAGTCTGAGAAATGCACAACAGAGTATAAATGCATTTACTTTGTGAACAAACAATTTACTTTTTTGGAAAGAAATGCTTATAGTGAAGATATCACCATAAGCCCACAGTAGAACAAGTTGTAGAATGATGAGGTTTTCTATATGAAGAGATTTAAAGCATGTATAACATGCAGGTAACACAAATGTAAGGGCCGTGAAGTTTGCAAGTGTAAACTAACATCAGTGTCAGAAGCAGACATACTTCGTTTTTGTGTAAGATGATGAAATTTCAAAAGTTTAAGCAGTGAGGATCCTAGCTGAACAGTACAAAGACAGGAAAAAAATTTGAAAAAGTACATTGTTTCTAATAAAGTAAAAAGTGTGTGGTCACATGAACTAGAAAATATCTTTTTGAACATGCCATGTGTGAACAGTGATTGGAAATGTACGAGGGTTGGAACTTTAATAATGGCACCTATTTATTTACAGCTCGTACGAAATATATACATGTTTCAAAGTTTTACTGACCTTCAAAGTAGTCACCAGCATTGTGTATAACCCATTGCCAGTGATGTGGAAGTCATAGGATACTCTTAGTGGTGCCAGTTGTGTTGACAGTTTGAGCTGCACAGTCTATTGCCCGACGAATTTGTTGCAGTTCTGAAACGAATGCCGTGAAGTGTTTCTTTCAGCTTAGAAATTGAGTTGAACTTATGAGGCCTTAAGTCAGGGGAGTGCAGAAGGTGGTATAGCACTTAGCAACCCCATCAGTCAAACAAATCAGTAACAGCTTGCACTGTATGTGTTTGATCATTAAAATGATGGTCAGGTCCTGCAGAAAGTGTCATCACTTCTGTATCTAATTCTGCCAGACCTGACCATCATTTTGCATTACAGTGCTCAAGCACGTACAGTGCAAGCTGTTACTGATTTGTTTGACTGATGGGGCTGCTAAGTGCTGTACCACCTTCTGCACTCCCCTGACTTAACACTTCATGGCATTTGCTTCAGAACTGCAACAAATTCGTTGGGCAATAGACCCTGCCACTCGATCTGTCAACACAACAGGCACTGCTAAGAGTATCCTACGACTTCCATATCACTGGCAACAGGTTATACACAATGCTGGTGACTACTTTGAAGGCCAGTAAAGCTTTGAAACACACATCTATTTTGTACGAGCTGTAAATAAATAGTTGCCACTATTAAAGTTCCAGCCCTCATAAGTGCGCGTAAACAGCAAGGAAAACACAATATAAATTATGTTTCTGATCAGTGTGGTACATTTTGTTATTGTGATTTGGTTTTAATATGAGAGAGTTGTCAAGTTGTTTTACAAATAAGTTAAAATATTCTTCCCAGTTGTATTTGAACCTACTACATATATCATCTAAAATTCGATGGTTTACTGCTTTAACAACTGAGCTGCCAAAAAAATTAAATATAGTTTGGTTAAACAAAAATTTTCTCTAAGACTTTAATTTCATTGAGTGATGCCTTTCTCCTTGTAACAGTGGGAAAGCATATCTTAGAGGTAAATTAATTTTAATTTCACATTGCAACACATTTTTGATTTAAGTTTGTGAACTTGTACATTGACACAGTGGCAATTTGCCGGTACAGTGCATCCACATTTTACGCATTTCTCATTCTCTGAAACACTCAAAAACAACTTTTCAGAAGTTTTTTTAGATATATTTATACAGTATGGTACTATACACAATTTGTAACTCATTTGTTGAAACATATATTCCAAAACAAGACATCACTGTGAATTAAAATTTTGACAGCAGCAGCAGTGATCCAGCCAGTGACATCACAGGCATCACATGACTCGAATGGTGCGTTTTAGTGGGCTTTCAAATTACATGAATTTCATTTCCGTTTTTATAAAAGAATACTGAAATTCAAGAGGAAATAAAGAGTGTTAGAAGCATAAAATGACATAATAAATCATTTAAAACAATTTCCAGAAAACAGTCAAATATCCTATTAAGTTAGCAATGATTTTGTACTCTGAATACGTAAGCCAATCGTGATATAGAGAAACCTTATATGTTTTTGCAGTTTCTGTGTTGTCATGTAACTTTTGTATCACCTAAACTGAGGAGAAACCACACATGTACGACAGATATGGGCTTTCTCAAAATTTTAAATTTCCAGCGCTGTTGACTATCAATTTTATTTGAAAATTTTCTGTGGACACTTTAATTTAAAATTTGGGCAACCACAAGTGGACATGTACTGCACTTGTAAAGAGCTCGGTGTAAAAATCAAATGTCCATCTCTGAATTATGCTACTAAAAGGGATGCAACAGCTGAGTTAATAGTGCGCAACTGGCATGCCGATAAATTCTTTGGGAAATTACATGCAGTTAAAGGAAAACTGAAATAGACTCTAAAATTGCAGGTGGAGAACCTGCAGCTGCCACAGATAGTAATATGAGACATGTTTTACTTGCATCAGCTTTCAGTAAATGTCTTTAATGTGCATGACTTATGGAGAGGAAGAGCCAGGTCTTAGCTCCATAATGAAGGAACAACAGCAGTATCAACAGTACCATCTGGACCAGAACCAGCAGATAAAACATCCACACCAACTGAAGAAGAGGAAACAGCTGCAAGTGAAATGTGTAGTGAAACAGGCAGGTGAAAAATAGTGTCTCCATCCCACCTGAAAGATTTTTTAACATCAGGCATGAGAAGGAGTAAATCACCACATTAAGTAGAACCACATGTTTAACTGTACATATACACTCTGTAATGCCTCAAGAATTTCGGTGTAAATTCTAGAAACACTCGGCCTTAAACCATCTCGAGCACCCAATATTTTAGGTATGAGTGTGGGAGAGTGAGAACATTTCTACCAATCCACCTGTTTCTATGTGCAGGTCGGAAGTTCGTTATTAGAAGACTATAAGAGGGGCAAGTCACTGACGACGACAAGTGTTTGCCGCTAGCGCCACAGAAGACGTGAGGAGAACTCAACGAATAATTATATCATGTTCTTTGATGTGTTAGTGTCTGTGGTGATCATAAACAAGACTATTGAACAGTTGAAGATTGATTGCTATGCACATTCATGTATTGGACTCGCTTGAGACTAGAGTATAAATGCATTTACTTTGTGAACAAACAATTTACTTTTTTGGAAATTTTAAATTATTTCATGTCTTGGCTATGAATGAAACAAGACACACGTATGCTGTTTGAATATGTGTGAATCAGTCTAACCTGTAAGGAATAAGTTAGCTTGCAGAAGTTATTATCTGTGAAAGTTGAAAATATAAAGTGATGGAACTGAAAAGTATTATACGAGTGCCAAAATTATTTCAAGGATAGAGAAGTATCTTAATAAATTCCCTTAACCAGCTATAGTCCTCAGATAAGAAGCTTGTGGGAGATTGACGTATCTGATTACCCAGAGAAGAGGATTGGCTACACATAACGTGCAAGTTAACTGAATTGAGAGGCATGTGTACCTTGTGACACAATACCACACTGTCTCTTGTCGTCCGAAAAGTTAGAACGTGTCGACATAAGTGACAGGACCCAAAGAAAACGGTGATTTAAAAACAGAAACAAGATATTAGGTGTTGCCATAGCAACCGTCCTAACAAGATATGAGAACTGTTTCCAGAAATCGTATTGAGTCCAATAAACAAATGGAAGAAAGTTGCAAGTGCAATGCTGTAAAAGATGTGGGAAAGTAATTGTGAAGAAAACTGGAGAGAAGACCTCAGATTTTTTACTAAGAAGATCGGGTGTGGAAAGTAAGCACTCTTCACACACGTACATCACGCTGATGCCGACGCAGTAACTAGTCACTGATACTGACTGCACCCAGCTGCTGCTCACTGGTGCTGACTGCACACCCGCTTACCGTCAATGACGCTGAAACCGACGTCTGACACCGCCGGCACCAGTGTTGTCCTCCGGTGCTGATTACACATTCGCTCACCAACGCAGCTAAAATGCTATGCTTGGTGGGCGAAAAACAGTAATTTTTTGATTACTAGGTCTAAGATCAATAAAATTATGGATCAAGAACAGCAACAAACTTCAGGACCAGCCATGGCCATGACAGTGAATAGAGACATGCCAGACTGGGCTGAAGTAGCAAATTTAATCAAAGGATTAAGTCTAAAGTTAGACTCAGTAAATACTCAACTAAATGCTGGATTAGATGACCAAAGTCCTAAGTTGTCTGTCCAGAAGGCTCTAAGTGAAAAATTAAATGCTCAGAATGAAGCCCTAAGGAGAGAAGTAGGTTTAGTACATCTAGTTTAAATACTCAGAGTGAAACCATGAACAGTCAAGCAGCAAATATAGTTCTATTAAAGACTGAATTTGACTCTTTAAATTATAAGGTACAAAATCTGAAGTTAAATATAAAGAGTGAACTCACTAGTTCTTTGAATACTCACATTAAACAACTACATACTGAATTTAACCAGAAACAGGATGAGAAACTTCAGGATTTAACAAAAAAATTAGAATTTGATATTGAAGGTAAATGTAACAATGTAGAAATGGAACTTGCCGAAAAATTGGGATCATTTCAAAGCATATGCAATGTTACCTTCTATGTTGTAAATCAAAGGTTGCACACCTTGAAGGAAAGTATTGAGAAACAAGATGAGCTAATTCCTTTTGCCCATTCACAAACTGCAGGTGTCAACACTCGAGTTGATACCATAGAAAGGGATTTTAAAGAGAAACTAGCAACATCAGATACTTTAAATATAAGCAATCTGGAGGATCAAGTAGAAGAGTTAATAGACAGAAAAGTGGCCGAGAGGGTATCCCCTAACAACGTTACTTCAGATTTAGCTTTGGAACTTAGTGATATGAAGCAAGGCATAGATAGTATATGGGAAGAATTCAAACTTATCCAGGATAAGGTAGACATTTAGTCATTGGTGTAGCCCTCCAACAATGGGTGAACAATGCCTGGCAGCTGCTGGCTTATTCCTCACACAAGCTGTCACCTGCATAACAAAGATGGAGCACATATGATCGGGAACTTTTAGCCATATATCAAGCAATCAAGTACTTTCGTTCACAGGTTGAGGCACGAGAGTTTGTGACATACACCGACCACAAGCCTTTAACATAAGCCTTCAAGAAAAACAGCAACACTTGCGCTCCACGGCAGTACAGCCAACTGGAATTTATTAGCCAGTTTAGTATGGACATCTGCCATATGTCAGGCATCACTAATGTGATTGCAGACTGGCTCTCTAGAGTGGCCAGTGTCTCACAGCCTGTGGACATGATGGCACTGGCCAGGGCACAACAAGAAGATTCCAAGCTACACACCATATTGCATGAGGACACTGCAGCACTCAGGTTACAGCAAGTCGACATTCCTGGTGAGAACATGAAATTTTACTGTGAAGTTTCACATGGCAGATCATGCCCTCCTGTTCCTGTTGCATTTCGCAGGCCAGTGTTCGGGTCCATACATAATCTTTGCCATCCAGGAGTCCAGCCAACATTCAAGCTAGTGTCTCAAAGGTTCGTGTGGCCAGGGATAGAAAGAGACTGTTGCAAATGGACGAGAACTTGCCAGCGTTGCCAACTTTGCAAAATCATTTGCCGCATTCATCCCCCAATAGGAGAGTTTCCGGACACTTCTTCACGCTTCACCCACGTTCATCTTGATGTGGTGGGACCACTTCCTCCATCAGATGGCCAGTGGTACATATTCACAATGACTGACAGATACAAACGATGGCCTGAAGCAGTACCTATGAACAACATTTCCGCAGAAACACTAGCCACCACTTTCGCATCAACTTGGCTGGCAAGACTCTGCTGTCCACTCCATATCACCACCGACAGTTTGAGTCAGATATGTTCACACAGTTGGCAAAGCTCTGTGGCTACATCCATCACAAAACGACCACATTCCAGCAATGGCATCCTTGAACGTTGGTATCAAACGCTGAAGGCTGTGCTAATGTGCCCTGGGACATCTTGGATGTCTGCGCTACCCATAGTCCTGCTCGGTCTATGAGCCACATACAAACCAGATATAGTGTCCTCGGCATCTGAATTGGTTTATGGCGAGACCCTGTGCCTACCAGGGGAATTTGTCAATAAAAGCCTACTGTCAGAAATGGACGACCAACCAGAGTTCCTTAGCACGTTACGGGAACATGTAAGGCAAATCAAACCCACAAAGGCCTCCGGGTATGGTTGTCCAACAACTTTTGTGTATAACAACCTCTAAAGCTGGTTGCACATTATGTTACATACATACTGCACCAAGCCACCACTGCAGCCAATGTATACTGGACCCCATCGTGTCCTGCACAGACACACACACACACTATGGTCATCATAGTAAATGGCAAAGAGACCACCGTGACTCTTACAGAGTGAAGCCGGCTTACATTTTCAAGGAGGCATCACTGACCTTATGGTCAAGAGCTCAACGCCTGACAGATGCAACAGCTCAACTTCCAGCACTGCCGCCATGACAGGTTGATGCAGAACCTACACGCACCACCCGCTCCAAATGACAAGTTCACTTCCTGCTTTCACCAAGGGGGCTCCTGTAGCGACCGCTACTCATGTCGACTGGCGTGTCTGCACATGCTAGTTCTGTTCACGCCATCCATAGATACAGCTGTGTCATGAATTCAGTGACTGTACGGCAACAAATGAGTGACGTAAACCGCCAAGTTTGAATGCGCCACTTGGAGCGCTGAATAAAGTTGTTGCCTACTCCTTGGAGTTATAACCTTTGTTTTCATGTTTATTCTGTTCCTTGGCTACTGTTTTGTTGTTTACAAGTTACCTATAGCAACTGTGCTTCTTTTTCTGTAATACCTAGTAATAAACCATTCAAGTATATTCTCAGTGCATGTTTGAATATTTATGAATGGGTAGCTCTTCATAGTGAAAACATACCCATCAACACAAAAAACTTGGAATGAGAAGTGTATCTCATGACGGAATAAATGTACATGAACCTTATGTGTTTCACTGACCACATAGGTGGTGCAAAATATCCATGTTTTATAGTAAATATTAAAGTTAATCTTAGTATCAAGGGGTTAACTATTTATGTAATAACCTGCAAGATGTTAATAAGGTAGAAGAACGCTCCAAGATTGTTCTCTTTGCTTGT
The DNA here is from genome assembly GCF_023864345.2 of Schistocerca serialis cubense. NCBI lineage: Eukaryota > Metazoa > Arthropoda > Insecta > Orthoptera > Acrididae > Schistocerca > Schistocerca serialis. Next base: position 243,698,541 of record NC_064638.1, on the reverse strand, counting down.
TTCTGGTGTAGACATTTTGTAGCATGAACAGAATGGAAGCATTTATGTTGTTAACCTAGTTGATAGAGTACATTAAAGTTCATAATTGAGTTATTTTAATGTACAGGGAGCCCTCTGTCATGTTCCTTGCATTGGATTAATTTTTCCTAAGACGTTTAGAGCTAGCGGCCACTGCTTCAATGGATCCCATTATTCATTGATCTAAAAAGCGAAATCATAGTGGAAGCTCTTTGACATTTAACAAACATTTTTTCACAGCAATGAGCTGCAGTGGAGAACAACATTAGTTTTAAGATTTTACTTTTCAGCTTATACCGAGAGCCAGGATTCGACTACCACAGCCCAAATATGATGGTAAGAGGAGTATTCTTCGAGTGTTGTGTGAGTTCACAGTAACTTCTGTGTTTGAGTCCATGCTCTTTAAAGGAATAATACACCAAGGCTAATTATCATACAGTTATATCTTCATTCTCACGTAATATTCTTGGAAGTAAAAATCAGTTAACAATTTTATCATATTGGACCATACAATTACATTTATGCATGTTTTTACAGGCACCGAATAAATAAATAAATAAATATACTCCCCTCTCAAAGAACAGCCACTTCAACATTCAATCTTACTAAAATTTACTACATATATAGTTGATATCCCACAAGTGATTCCTATAGACAATATGATTAGACAATACATATGTGTGATCATATTTATACAATTTACTATACTTGTTTCCTATTTTATGTTTTCCAGATAGAGGTAGTGTCTGCTATGACCAGTAATTTTACTATGGACTGGGATAATGTGTTACACTTCATTTGCTGAGAAATTCATAAACAGAGTAGAAATCACCTTTGAAAGTTAAGAATCTAAAGACTGCATGAAGATACAATGCCACATAACGGACACCTATGATCAGCAGAGTCACAAGAGCTGCCATAAATGGGGTATTAAAGGATTAAACATTTTCTTCAAACAATATATCTTAACATATGCAGTACTTAAGTCATATTTACCAAACCTGAAATTGCTGTGTTGTTGCATGTTCATTCCTTATTTGTCATAGAAGTGCAAATATGCTTGGCAAAGATCTGGATAATGTGATCAATGTGGCATCTACATCTACATCTATACTCTGCAAACCATTGTGAAATGCATGGTAGAGAGTATGCCCCATTGCATTAGTTATTAGAGTTTTTTCCCATTCCATTCACATATGGTGAGCAGGAAGAATGATTGTTTAAATGCCTCTGTACATGCTGTAATTATCTGATCTTGTCCTCATGACCCATACTTGAGTGATGTTTAGGGGGTTGTACTATATTCCTCGCATGACCATTTAAAGCTGGTTCTTGAGGCTTCCTTGGGATAGTTTCTGTCTGTCTTCAAGAGTATGCCAGTTCAGTTTATTCAGCACCTCTGTGACACTCTACCATGGCTCAAAGAAACCTGTGACCACTTATGCTGCCCTTCTCCTGTATATGTTGAATATTCCTTTAGCCCCATTTGGTAAGGGTCTCACACTCTTGAGCATCATTTTCAGAAGGGCCACATGAGTGTCTTGTAAGGCAATCCCCTTGGTAGAGTGAGGTGCGAAATTAAGATCTTTCTTAAGTTCTGACACTCCACCCATGTCCATCTCTCGCTGTCAAGTTTATGACAGTGATTTTCAGAATCTGTGGCCTGCACTGTATTGTTGGTGTGAAAGATTGCTGAGCCTTCCTTTCTGCTTCTATTTAGTTTATTTCTGTGATGATGTTTGTTGGGAAACTGTAGCTGCATTGATCCATTCCCATTCCAAAGCTGTGACTATCCTTGATAATTGCAGATGCAGGGCTGTAAGAGCATGTCCATTCAAATTGAGCTGTTACCTGGTGTTGTGTAATCTTTCTCATAGTAGTGTGTAGTGGCAGTGTGGGTGCTAATATGTAGGGATACCATAGTAAATAGTGGAATAGTCTTCCCCATCATGACAGCACTGTAAAAAGGCTAGCAAACTCAATACATTAGCCTTTTTGACACACAGCTTCCACAGATGTTTAATGCTGGATCACGTTTCCTCCCCATAGAGGTATGTAATGTAAGAGTGCAGAGTCTTGTGGTGGTAACACTGAATAAAAATGTCTCATTTTTCAGGTGTCTCTAGTGATTAAAACTATATGAGCCTTCGGCAAAGCACTCTTTGACTACTTGACAATGTGCCTGTCAGAGACTGTTTGTACATAGTATCCCAGGTCTTTGTAAGTGAAATGGTTGAGCTATTTAGGTACACTCTTATTTTCTGTATAGTGGCCAATATTACGATCAGATAGATGGCATTGCAATGGGTAGCTTGTTAGCTCCAGCTATTGCAGACCTCTTCATGGAGACTTTTGAGAATATTGTCTTAGACTCCGTGCCATTAAAGCCCAGTTGTTTCTTTTGGTACATTGACAAAATGTTCATCATTTGGCCCCAGGAAGTGAGAAACTTTACAGTGCTTGGAACAGCTCAACAGCATTAACAGTAGCATCCACTTTACCATGGGCGTAGAAAAAGACAATGTGTTTTCCTTCATTCATGTCCTCATCTGCCGCAAATGAAATGGATACCTTGGCCACAGCATCTATGGAGAAGCCACCCACCCCAGTCTGCATTTGCACCTCATCAGCCATTCTCACCAGCATGGAGGCACACTGTCTTACAAACATTGGTGCATTGTGCAAGAATGATATCAGACGCTGATAACCTGCCCCATGAGCTGAGCCATCTATGCTAGGTATTCAGGAACAGTGCCTATAATGTCCATCAAACAAATGAAGTGATATCAAGCAAGACTTTCAACAAAACCATTGACAAGGAGAAAGAAAATAAATTTGTTCTCCTGCCATTCTGTAGCTCTATGTTGGGCAAGATAAGCCACCTGCTGAAATGACAGGAAATCAAGTTGATCTTCAGGCCTCCGACAAAATCCATCAATTACTGAGACCAGCTAAAGATGCAGCAGGTCTCAGAACACCTGGAGTCTACAAGATACTTTGCACCTGTGGCCAGTCTTACGTCAGACAAATAGTACTCACTGTGGAACAATTCAGGAAGTAGTATGAGAGCTTTTATCGCCTACACTACCCCAAAAATCTGCTTTAACTGAGAATGCTTTAGAAAATGGACGCAGAATAAAATTTGAAGAAACATCCATCCTGGCTCCCATGAATGACCTTTGTGATTTTGATTATGTAATTAAAGAAACTACTGGAATAAAAATCACTGATAACCCTCTAAATAGAGGCAGTGGCCTCAGCACAGCATGGAATCCAGTGATTGCACAGTCAACATATGCCCTTGTGTGGCGATGCTGTGGGCAGCAGTGATGTCACAGCTGGCAGCTATTGTATATAAGGGACATTCTGGCAGCCCAGTGGCAGCCATACGACTTGACAATGATGAAGGACTGCTTGGTAGAAAGCTTATGTAATTTTAATCACTTAACGCAACTAAAACCCGAGAAATTTTTATTCAGTGTTACTGCCGCAAGACTCTGCAGTCATACATAACTGTGTGCATGTTTGCAAACAACATCATGGGTGACCATTTGATTGGTATAAGAACAGTCACAATAGCAACACATCTGCATGACATGTTATAATGGTGCAAAACTTTTGCTGATACGCATTTCTAAAATATATGCAATGCAATCCAGAACCAATCAACATGCGACCAGTCTAAGATAATTCACCACCTCTAAGTCATATAGAAAACTGGCTCTATCAAACTGGTAGGATTGAATTTATGCAGAAATTTGAGTTGGCACACACACTGAGTAATTTTTTTTTTTTTTATTGTTGATTTATTATTCATCTGTGGTACAGTATACATTGTATGGATGTCAGCAGTAGTTAATACAATGGTTCTTATTAAATAACACACAACACTTTTAACTCTTTTTTTTTAGTTCTTATAATTAGTCTTATAGCATTACTATTTACGTCATGTATAGTTTCACATTATATGCTTGTGGATATTATGTTATATGTTACATGTATGAGGATATTATCTGGCTATCTAAGACTATCATAAATATTCATTTACAGTATAATAACTATTATCTAATAGATTTTTAAGTCTTTGGCTAAAGATGCTGGGATCATTTACATCTTTAAGTTCCTGTGACAGTTGTTATATAGTTTTAGCCCATGACGTGACACACTGTTATGTGTTTTAGACTTGTTTTTCCAGTTTAAATGTGAACAGTGACTTGCTCTGGTTCCTTGATTAGGTATTGAACTGTTTGAGCAAACAGAAGAATATTTTTCATAATATGCTTTACATTCCCAATGATGTATTCACATGTTACAGTTAAAACTTGTAGCATTTTAAATAACTCAGTACAATGAGCCTGACTGCTACTATTTACTCTGTGTCCTGTTATCATTTGTGGACATATCTGAGAGCATCATTGGTTTTTTGGTCGTCTGTACTGATGTTTTATCTGATATTAGTATGCTGCTGCTGTCAACAAACATTATTTTTTTCTCCATTTTGACACATTTTGGGAAATCAGTATTACAGATCAGGGAAATGATCACTCCAATACATTCCCCTGAGATACACCAAAGTTAATATATTGTAAGTCTGATAAGTGTTTTACTAGTAATCTTCTTGAAGAATGTGAAATTTCAATTCGTTACACTATTTTGCCAGGCGTCTTATTTATAATATTCTAGTTTATTTACCTTTGGAGATAAGAGAAACACTTGTATGAACATCAAGAGCTCAGATGGAAACCCAGTTCTAAGCAAAGAAGGGAAAGCAGAAAGGTGGAAGGAGTATATAGAGGGTCTATACAAGGGTGATGTACTTGAGGACAATATTATGGAAATGGAAGAGGATGTAGATGAAGATGAAATGGGAGATACGATACTGGGTGAAGAGTTTGACAGAGCACTGAAAGACCTGAGTCGAAACAAGGCCCCCGGAGTAGACAACATTCCATTGGAACTACTCACGGCCTTGGGAGAGCCATTCCTGACAAAACTCTACCATCTGGTGACCAAGATGTATGAAACAGGCGAAATACCCTCAGACTTCAAGAAGAATATAATAAATCCAATCCCAAAGAAAGCAGGTGTTGACAGATGTGAAAATTACCGAACAATCAGTTTAATAAGCCACAGCTGCAAAATACTAACACGAATTCTTTACAGATGAATGGAAAAACTAGTAGAAGCCGACCTCGGGGAAGATCAGTTTGGATTCCGTAGAAATACTGGAAAACGTGAGGCAATACTGACCTTACGACTTATCCTAGAAGAAAGATTAAGGAAAGGCAAACCTACATTTCTAGCATTTGTAGACTTGGAGAAAGCTTTTGACAATGTTGACTGGAATACTCTCTTTCAAATTCTAAAGGTGACAGGAGTAAAATACAGGGAGCGAAAGGCTATTTACAATTTGTACAGAAACCAGATGGCAGTTATAAGAGTCGAGGGACATGAAAGGGAAACAGTGGTTGGGAAGGGAATAAGACAGGGTTGTAGCCTCTCCCTGATGTTATTCAATCTGTATATTGAGCAAGCAGTAAAGGAAACAAAAGAAAAATTTGGAGTAGGTATTAAAATCCATGGAGAAGAAATAAAAACTTAGAGGTTCTCCGATGACATTGTAATTCTGTCAGAGACATTAAAGGACTTGGAAGAGCAGTTGAACGGAATGGATGGTGTCTTGAAGGGAGTATATAAGATGAACATCAACAAAAGCAAAATGAGGATAATGGAATGTAGTCGAATTAAGTCGGGTGATGTTGAGGGTATTAGATTAGGAAATGAGACACTTAAAGTAGTAAAGGAGTTTTGCTATTTGGGGAGAAAAATAACTGATAATGGTCGAAGTAGAGAGGATATAAAATGTAGACTGGCAATGGCAAGGAAAGCATTTCTGAAGAAGAGAAATTTGTTAACATCGAGTATAGATTTAAGTGTCAGGAAGTTATTTCTGAAAGTATTTGTATGGAGTGTAGCCATGTATGGAAGTGAAACATGGATGGTAAATAGTTTGGACAAGAAGAGAATAGAAGCTTTCAAAATGTGGTGCTACAGAAGAATGCTGAAGATTAGATGGGTAGATCACATAACTAATGAGGAAGTATTGAATAGGATTGGGGAGAAGACAAGTTTGTAGCACAACTTGACCAGAAGAAGGGATCGGTTGGTAGGACATGTTCTGAGGCATCAAGGGATCACCAATTTAGTATTGGAGGGCAGCGTGGAGGGTAAAAGTTGTAGGGGGAGACCAAGAGATGAATACACTAAGCAGATTCAGAAGGATGTAGGTTGCAGTAGGTACTGGGAGATGAAGAAGCTTGCACAGGATAGAGTAGCATGGAGAGCTGCATCAAACCAGTCTCAGGACTGAAGACCACAACAACAACAACAGCTTATTTAATAAGATGCAGTGGTCAACAGTGTTAAAGGCATTTGACAGATCAAACAAAAAGTCAATTATAAGTTACCTTTTCATGAACAACTTCTGTAAACTATGATATAATAGGTTCTGTAGCTCCTCTGGGTCAGAAACTGAATTGTTCATAGCAAAGAAGGTTATATTTGTTAAGTACTTGATTAATCTACTTTTTCATTCTAGTTTCTGATATTTTGTAAATGGTAGATAGTACTGTAATTGATCTGCAGTTTTCTAAATTTTCTGTCTCACTTTGTTTGAGTGAACCGTTGTCTACTTTAGCTTGTTTCAGACATTTGGGAAAGTAGCCAGATTTGTGTAACAAATTAATTATTTGTGTTGACCGTGCTCTTATAGTATTTATGTATTCTTTAAGGACACACTCTGGAATTTCATACTGACCTACCGATATTTTAACTGGAGTACTACGTATGTCACCTGTCTCTCGGATGTAGGCAGGTGTACCATTGTGTTCCCTGATGGGTAAAACATTGGTGCCTGAAAATTTTTGGGGTAATTTCTTAGAAATACTCCTAAAGCATATATTCATATAGTTTGCTAATTCTTTGGTATGGGTTATTTGTAACTCTTTGTTTTTAATTTGTGATTTCAGATGCCTTTTCCCGACTTTTTGTCACTCACCTGATAGTCTTCCTGGCTGCTTTGGTTTTGTTTTCTGCTTTCAATTACATATTAATTTTTATAATTTTTTGCAGCTAACAGTACCTTTCTGTAGTATGTAAACTGTACACCAGGGATATACATGTCATGCATTACTTAGAAGCCTACAGTTATTAACTGTTGCATTCTAGTACATATGACTTTATTATCTTTTTGTACACCAAGTGAGGATTATGCAAGGAACATAATTTTTTCACACATTTGGCACAATAAACGAAGAAAGCTGTGTGCTTCCCTAGCACAATCTCAAACACCTCAACAGATGAGAATGAGAAGTTATGATAAATTAAAAGCTAACAAATTATTACAGATAAGGATAGAGCCAATATAAAGAAAGCTATGAGGCACTAAGATGGAGATACTATTACTCAGTGGAACAATAAAGGGAACTTTGATCAGAATATCTTCTGGTGAATACACTCTCACTAAATTAGGATGAAACAATAATGACAAATCTTTTGTAAAGTATCATCCACTTCAACTGAACATAATTGTAATTCACTGTTTTAGTTGAAAAGTATGAACATAAATTTTGCAGGCATTTTGAAGGACAAGCATATTTTACTGATGTGTACACTTTGTATTTTCTGAAGACTATGATGTTCATAAAAGACAAAACAGAAGACAGCATAATGAATAGAGACATCATCATTACAATACATAAGACAGAGATGATTATCATGTGATACTGAGTAATCCTCAGGGAGTCACACCTAGTGATATGTGGCTGGCGACCACGGGGCCCCGAGCTGAGTCCTGGCATTGCTTCCACTTACTTATGCCAGGCTCCTCACTTTTATCTTTCCTATCTGGCCACCCTCGGCCAGCTCTTGTTCTTTTCCGACCCTGACGCTATTAGGTTTCGAGGGCTAGGGGTCTTTCATTTTCCAACCTATACTTCTCATGCTGCGTCTGACCTGGAGCGGGTGGCTGCAAAAGGCATCTGTATCCCATGTTAGGGGCGGCTTCCAGTACTGCGGAAGGCAATGGAATACCACCGCAGATTATCTTCCCTGCATAATGCAGTCTCCATGGTAAAATAGTCCCCCATTCGGATCTCCGGGAGGGGGGGGGGGGGACAACTTGAAAGGAGGCAAAAAATCAAAACGAGAATTGGTACCTGGAATGTCAGAACTCTGCTACAAGCAGGAAAACTAGAAAACCTTAAAAGAGAGATGGAAAAGAATCATTTGGACCTTGTAGGAGTTGCTGAGGTAAGATGGAATGGACATGGAGAGTTGCAGTCAGATGAATATGTATTCTACTACTCAGGAGGAGAAGTAAAAGGAATTAATGGAGTAGGAATGATTATGACAAAGGAATTGGCTAAATGTGTGGAATATGTAGACTATGCAAATGACCGGGTTATTGGTGTAAGGCTGAAAGGAGCACAAAAAGATTTACTGATTGTCCAGGTGTATATGCCAACTTCAGAACATGATGACCAAATTGTAGAGGGAAACGTACAATGTAATAGAGAGAATAATGGACGAAAATAAAAAATGCTGCAAAATAGGAATGGGAGACTGGAACGCCATTGTGGGAGAAGGGAAAGAGGGAAACACAGTAGGCAGTCATGGTCTTGGAAAGAGAAATGACAGAGGTGAATGGTTAATTGACTTCTGCAGGGAAAGGCAGCTGATAACGGCAAACACATGGTTCAAGAACCATAAGAGGAGGCTCTACACTTGGAAATCACCAGGGGATAAATACAGAAACCAAATCAATTTTATACTGGTAGAAGAAAGATACAGGAATGGAATCAAGAAGGTGCACACATTACCAGGTGCAGATATTAATAGTGACCACAACTTACTTATGGCAGAAATAGAAATAAGAATGAAAAAACTGAAAAAGGTGACAATGGTGAAGAAGTGGGATCTAGAGAAGATAAGGTCCAACAAAGAACAAATTACAGAAATGCTGTCTCAGGACTTTCTAAACACATTACGAGACAAAGAAGCACCTGATAATGCCAACGAGTACTGGAATATGCTGAAAGAAGGAATCATTAAAGCAGGACAGCAAAATATAGGATATGTAAAAGGGAAAAGTTCAAAAAAACCATGGGTCACACAAGAAATGATTTCCAAGATGGAGGAGAGAAGAAAATTGAAAAACAAGAACACTGAAGATGCAAGAAAGATATACCGAAGGTTAAATAACGAACTGCGAAGAGAAACAGAGCAGGCTAGGAAAAAATGGCTAAAAGAGGAATGTGAAGAAATTGAAGAACTGGACAGGAAGGGAAGATATGACTTACTATACAACAGAGTAAAGACTATGACATGGGAACAAAACAGAGCAGGAAGTGCTACTATGGAAATTTTGAGTAAAGACGAAGAGGTAGTGTACAAAGATCGTGACGATGTCCTCCAGAGATGGGAAGAATATATAAAAGAGCTATATGACACAAATAGCAAACCAGAAACTCTGGAACTTGAATCACACAACAGTGTAAGTGATGAAGAAAAAGGACCGACCATCATAATGGAAGAAGTAAAGTCTGCCATTGCTGCAATGAAAAATGGCAAAGCAGTAGGTACAGATACAATACCGGGAGAAATACTAAAATGCTTGAACCACAATGGAATAAGAGAAATATTGAGGTTATGTAATAAAATATATGACAGTGGTGAATGGCCTGAGGACTTTTTGACAACAGTAATGATTCCATTACCGAAAAAACAAGGAACCAAGAAATGCAGCGAGCACAGGACAATCAGCCTCATTTCACATGCAGCCAAAGTGATGTTAAGAATAATTAATAAAAGACTTGAAAAAGTAATAGAGGAGAATCTCGGCGAGGAGCAGTTTGGCTTTAGACGGAATACGGGCACCAGAGATGCAATAGGGCTCCTACGAATCTTGGGAGAAAGGTTTATTGAAAAAGGAAGAGACCTATATATGTGCTTCATCGATTTAGAAAAGGCATTTGACAATGTGGTTTGGGACAAGCTGGCGACTATTGTGAGGGAAAAGAGAGTGGACTGGAAAACCAGAAGACTTATAAACTCATTATACCTTAATCAAAAAGTTTCAGTTAAAGTGAGAGGAGAAAGTACAAACTGGATCAGACTAGGGAAAGGAGTAAGACAAGGATGCTGTTTATCACCTACTCTTTTCAACCTGTACTTGGAAAATATGATTGACCAATGCTCATTAGATGACAAAGGAGTAGAAATTGGAGGAAGAAGAGTAGGGTGCTTGAGATTTGCTGATGACATGGTCCTTCTAGCCACAGGGGAAAAAGAATTACAGGATTTGGTGGACACCATTGCAACTAACGGAAAAAAATATGGGATGAAAATTAACACAAATAAAACAAAAGTATTGGCAATAGGAGGAAATAAGGAAACAAAAATTGTGCTGATGGAGAAACACTAGCACAGGTGCAAAATTTTAAGTATCTTGGAAGCAGGATAGACACCGACTGGAAGTGCACCACAAAAATTAAAACAAGGATAGCAATGGCAAAAGAGGCATTTTATAAGAAAAGGAGAATCTTCTGCAGCGGTATGGACAGAGAACTCAGAAAGAGACTCATAAAATGTCTTGTATGGAGTGTTCTTCTATATGGCGCTGAAACATGGACTATGAGGAAAAAAGACAGAGAAAGGCTGGAGGCTTTTGAGATCTGGACATGGCAGAAGATGGAAAGAATAAGTTGGATGGACAGAGTAAAAAATTAAGTGGTACTGAGAAGAGTGGGAGAGAAAAGACAGTTACTAGATGTAATAAAGAAAAGAAAAAGAAATTGGATTGGGCATATATTAAGAAAGAATGACAGACTGATAAAAACAGTTTTAGAAGGTTATGTAGAAGGGAAAAGGAAGCGAGGAAGGAAGAGATTCCAGATACAGGATGATATGATGGATGGTACAACATACAGCAGCCTTAAGAAGGAAGCAATGGATCGCAGAAAATGGAGAGGCAAAGGACCTGCTAATATAGCAGATAACTGATGATGATGACTGAGTAATAAAATAATGACAGTATGAAAAGGATATGTAGCTTCTCACTTTATGTGTTGAGTGGCAGATAGGCACATTGAAAAAAGACAGTTAGATATTATTGGCTGTTGGACTAAATCCTTCATTATATGTAGAAGAAACAAGACACACATCCATTCATACATGCATAACACACACACATATGATCCCTGTCATCTCTGGGCTCTACAGCCCAGCTGTGTCTGAGCTGAACAGTGATCTTTACTGGGGTGGGTAGTGGGGATACAGAAGTGTTGGGCAAGATGTGGGATGGATAATAGAGTAAGGCCATGTCCTATGTAAGCGTCAGAAGTGGCCGACAGCGAGCGATGACTGGATATGTGACACTTAAGCAACAAGCAGCAACATCTGGCAAAAAGCTCAGGTGTCCTGCATGCGAGTGACCATCTCACACTACAAGATGCCTGCTTAGAGCCAACCACCTGTTTCTATGCAACGGCACCCCTAAACTGTAGGATACTGTAGCTGGAGAGTAAGGGTGCAAAATTAGCTTTACTTAAGAAAATAAAGCAAAAAGGAATGCTGTGCATGAAATTTACAAAGGGAGGAACCTTCATGCAGAATTTCATAATTTAAATCATCAGCTATGAAGACCACCAGACAAATTCTTTGAATACATGTGAATGAGCAGAGGAACATTCAACTATCTCATCAATAAATTAAAGATGAATGTTTTTTTACATGATCAAGATCTTTTAACAGCCGATAAAGAATGGCTGTCTATGCTAAATATAAAGAATGAGAACAGCAAATGAGAGGTAGCTGTGGTATAATGGTAGCATTCCTGGTAAGTGATAACAGTTGCAAAATATGGCTTGTGTTTGATACCAGCTATTTCCTAAATTTTAACTGATACAGCTACAATTCCCTTATACTAATTTTATGTATAATGTTTACACTGCATTACTAAGGATATTTCCAAGGTCTTGCCAAAGTACTTGACCTCTAACTGTATACACACCTATTCCAGTATATCACATGCATTAAATTCCTAATAAATTACAATGGGCAACTGTGGACTTTTAGAAATATCTGATGTTGCAAACATAAAGCATCAGCAGTCAGTGTTAAGGTCAAGCATCAAGCATTTCAGTTAATCTAAATAGTCTTTAAAATTAAAGTACACAAAATTTTTGAAAAGAAAGTCAAACGTTTTGTGAAATGATTTGTCTAAAAGTATAAAACAGAAAATATTACGAAAACATTTGATGCACCTCATTTCCTGTTCATGATTCCGAGCATCATTCAAAGGCACATCAACATTTCTCTGATCTATTTATTTCTTTTACACAAATCATTTCACAAAATATTTGACCGATTTCTTTCATTTTTTATTTTCAAGTTTTATTCAGAAAGCATGTCTTACTGACTTCTCATTTGCCTTCATATAACATCTTATGTTCTTGAAAATCCTAACTTTGGTACTTAGTTCAAAGGAAGCCATTTTGACATTTAAAAACTGCACTAATGTTTCTTTTTATTTGCAAAGTAGCTTGGCCTTGAACAGATGAACTTTTTGACACTTCATTTACATAGCTTGGCAGCAGCTTTTCATGAAATATTTCAATTTTTTCTCAACTTATTAATTAAATTTTCCTTAATTACCCTGATTACTTTCAAGCAATTAAATATTTTCATTCAAAACTAGACCTCATGCTGGTCATTTTGATACCCCATTTGCCTGTTTCTCTCTCTTTGGTTGGTTATGAAAATTCGAATAAAACCACATGGTGTAACTTATGGGAGACTTGTTTGCACTCTGCTCACTCATTTACAAAAGTGTGTCAAGTGTTAATCATTTGATATAATAGTCCTTTCTGTGAGTTGTCATTTCCAAAAAACGTGGTTTCAATATCTTGAACCGTTTATGAGCTATGACGATTTTTGCGACCACTAATCCCGAAGTGCAGGAAAGGATTTGGACGTGCCATGAGTGCTTTATCAGTGAATATAACAACCAATGTTTTTTGTGTTGGAAGAATCCAGAGGACACAGATTGTGAAGCAGTTGTTGAAGTCAAGCACATCATGTTGTGTAGCATTCTCAACAACAGGTGATCCAGCTGCCTCTTGGCCACAGTTTTGCAGTGTTCATTCATTCACACAGACAACTTGTTAGTGCTCATGTCCACACCAAATGCATCACAGAGGTGCAGCTTGGTTAGAAGATCACATGGCTGCTTCTACAAGTGGCCCTGTTTTTGATGAAGTTGGAGATGCCTTGACAGGACTAGAGTAGTTGGTGGTGGGAGGATATATGGAACAGGTCTTATAACTACATCTACTGTAGGGATATGAACCATGGGGCAATAGCTTGGGGACAGTGATGAACAAGGATTTTACATAGGGTGGGTGAGTGGGGGAAAATAGTGGTGAGGCTATATCACAGTTCAAGGCATGTCAAGTGGTAGTTGAAACCATGTGGAGAACATCATGATCCAGCTGCTCCAGTGCTGGGTGGCACTGAGTCACAAGAGGATATTTGGAGGATGGTAGGTCATTAGGGAAACAAGGTACAGGAGATCTGTTTCTGGGCAAGTTGGGGAGGGTAATTTTGATCTGTGAAGGCCTCAGTGAGACCCTCAGCATATTTTGAGAGTGACTGCTCATTGCTTCAGATGTGACGACCATGGGTGGCTAGGCTATGTGCAAGGGACTTCTCAGTATGGAATGGGTGGCAGCTGTCAAAATGAAAGTATTGTTGGTGGTTAGTATGTTTGCTGTGGATAGAAGTGTGGTAGCTGTCCTTAAGACGGAGGTCAACATTTAGGAATGTGGCTTGTTGGGCTGTGAAGGGCAGGTAATGCAAATGGGGGAGAAGGTGTTGAGGTCTGCAGGAATGTGGATAGGGTGTCCCCACCCTCAGTCCATATCAGAAAGATTTCTTTAATTCCATCTTGTGTGAGTAGAATGGGACTGCAGCTGTTTGAAGACTTGAAGAAAACAGATATCAACAGCCATAAGTTTATTTAATAATTTTTTTTAGCTACCAGTTTTGATGCCTCATTGGCACCATCTTCAGGCCCTCGTACAAATTAACAGAATCGTCAAGCTTAAAATAGAAACAGAACAACATTAAATGTGATTATTTAAATATACTTACCATACACATGCCCCAGTAACAAGCATAAAAAGAGAGACAAAAATGACGTGATTGTAAAATATAATGCATGACACAGTAACATAATATTATGAAATAAAGTAAAAGTTATGAAACTGCAGTAATTAGAAATGCTTCCATTGAAAATTATGCTGAGTCATGTCTTACAAATGATGATATCTCTTATAGCGGTCATACAGTAACAAAACATCATAAAGACAGAAAATCTGTCTCAAAGTATACATTCAGATTCTTTATCAGCCGTTGATCATATGTAGCGAAATGGGCTTTCCATTGATATACAAGAGCAATCACTAGAGTAACTATTGTTCACATTACATTTACAGATAATTTATCTTGTATTAACCTGTTGTTCAGGAATGTAATCATGATCCTAAAACTCAATTTTTACACTACTAGTATCCAAGAAGTCTCTTAAACTGTAGAATGGATTGTTTATTGACCATTTATACAACTTACTTTCAAAATTATTGAAAGGTTAATTCCTTGCAGAATGAAGCAATTTATTAAATAATTTAAAACAGTTCACTTTGTGAGAGTTGCCCATTTTTGTCAGCTTAGGTTATGGAATTTCAATACTCGTCTTATTTCTGGTGTCATGACAGTGTATACAGGGAGTGTATACAGGGAGCGAAAGGCTATTTACAATTTGTACAGAAACCAGATGGCAGTTATAAGAGTCGAGGGACATGAAAGGGAAGCAGTGGTTGGGAAGGGAGTAAGACAGGGTTGTAGCCTCTCCCCGATGTTGTTCAATCTGTATATTGAGCAAGCAGTAAAGGAAACAAAAGAAAAATTCGGAGTAGGTATTAAAATTCATGGAGAAGAAATAAAAACTTTGAGGTTCGCCGATGACATTGTAATTCTGTCAGAGACAGCAAAGGACTTGGAAGAGCAGTTGAATGGAATGGACAGTGTCTTGAAAGGAGGATATAAGATGAACATCAACAAAAGCAAAACAAGGATAATGGAATGTAGTCTAATTAAGTCGGGTGATGCTGAGGGAATTAGATTAGGAAATGAGGCACTTAAAGTAGTAAAGGAGTTTTGCTATTTGGGGAGCAAAATAACTGACGATGGTCGATGTAGAGAGGATATAAAATGTAGGCTGGCAATGGCAAGGAAAGCGTTTCTGAAGAAGAGAAATTTGTTAACATCCAGTATTGATTTAAGTGTCAGGAAGTCATTTCTGAAAGTATTTGTATGGAGTGTAGCCATGTATGGAAGTGAAACATGGACGGTAAATAGTTTGGACAAGAAGAGAATAGAAGCTTTCGAAATTTGGTGCTACAGAAGAATGCTGAAGATTAGATGGGTAGATCACATAACTAATGAGGAAGTATTGAATAGGATTGGGGAGAAGAGAAGTTTGTGGCACAACTTGACCAGAAGAAGGGATCGGTTGGTAGGACATCTTCTGAGGCATCAAGGGATCACCAATTTAGTATTGGAGGGCAGCGTGGAGGGTAAAAATCGTAGAGGGAGACCAAGAGATGAATACACTAAGCAGATTCAGAAGGATGTAGGTTGCAGTAGGTACTGGGAGATGAAAAAGCTTGCACAGGATAGAGTAGCATGGAGAGCTGCAGCAAACCAGTCTCAGGACTGAAGACCACAACAACAACAACAAGACAGTGTATCTTCTCTCTGGTGTCAAACTCTGCCATGTTGTTTTTTTAATATATCAATGGTGCATAGGTATAAAGATTTATTACTGTCATTATTTTGGTCTTTTGGTGAATAAAGGGCACCAGTGTTCCTTGGACCAGACTTTTACATTATTCTTAACATCTTCTTCTTGTTCTTCTTTTTATTTTTAAATCAGTAATACATCAATGATCAACGACGTGACATGAGTGACCCCATAACAACAGCCCGTAGGATATGTGAGACAGAAAAAGTCCAAAGTAAGCTACCCTGTGATATTCGTTTCATACTATAACAGATAGTTTCTCACTATAACGGATAGTTTCTGCATGAGATAGGACATCCTCAATATCTTTCTTCAGAAATGATAAATTTGGGGTTGCCAGTTTAGTTAAGAATCAATATGTATGCCAAGCAGTTTTACAGATTTTGCTTCTAGATCTTCACCTAGTCCCAGCAACAGTGTTGAGTTTTCTCTGGATTTTACGGTAGTTTATTAGATGTGAACCAGTCTAGTGTTAAGATGAGTGTGCCTGTGATTTCTGGCATAACCTTAACGTGTCTCAATCCTTGGTGATTAAAGTTGTGTCGTCCAAATATCAGATAACTGACTGAAGCGTAATTGGTCATTAATTGCAACCATGAGGAAGAATGGTCCAAGAACAGAGCCCTGAGGCACACCAGATGTGACTTTCTTCAAGAAAGAATGCTTATAATTGACACAAACAGCCTCCTGTTATTTAAACAACAATTCATTATTTCTAATGCTGTATTATTTATTCCATAACACTTAGTTTGGCACGTAAGATGTCATAGGGGATACAGTCAAAAGCCTTATTCAAATTGCATAACTCAAGAGAGACTGTATTCTTATTTTCAAATGCATTTAATGTCTGATTAACAATTTTATGGACTGCAGAAGTGGTATTTTATTCCTTGTGGAAATCCATGCTGTCTACTACAAAGAAGGTTATGTTTTTCAGAGTAGTTACTAAGCTGTATGTGAAAAAATGCTTCAAGCATTTGGAGAAAGATTGTAACAATGGGTACTTGCCAGTAATTCTCAGGGAGATGCTTTTTCCCCTTTTTGTATATAGGCACAACTTTTGAAATTTTGAGCTAGTCAGGGAGAACTCCGAGCTCTAGGCATTTATTCATAATGAAACCAAGTGGTTTGCAGATAAGGTGCATTATCCTTTTTATTGTGTTTTAGATAACTAGTAACAGCCCATGCTTTTTGAGTCAGAAAGTTTTGAAACAGCATTTACTATATCTATGGGTGTGACAATATCCCAATGGAATTCACATCCTCTAGGAAGCTGATGAGCAAGTATATCAGCTGCTGATGTGTCTGACTGGTTAAATTTGAGATCTTAATTCATTTACTATAGTAGTGAAGTATATATTGAGCGGACAAGCACAATGTCTGTAGTTTAGTAGAAGTGGATTCTTGTGTTGTGATATCTCAGGCAGCATTACATTTGTTTGTAATTTTCACATGCAACTTGTGTGGCAAGTTTAAGTTCAGCTATATTTTTTTTACAGGTAGGCTTTATGAAAAGAGTCATACTGCTCTGTGCAATGTTTGCAATTATTTTTATACATCTTGTATAGTGAAAGTATTTTCTCTCTCATACTAGCAAGGTCATCAGTGTACCATTTAACCTTTTTTGTTTGGCTTAGAACTGCCTGTTTTCAGTGGTGAGTGAGAGTACCAAAAATCAATACATGTCTTCAAGAAATTACTACAGAGCATTTCAATAGTTGATTTATCTACCATCATATTCGTAAACAAATTTCCAATTTGTGTTTCTAAGGCAGTCTGTGAACAGCTTAATACATACCTCTTTTTGACCTCTAACCCGTGCCATGCATGGCTTTTTGCTTGTAATCACATAATCATTATCTGACTACACATAATGATATGTGAGGAGTAGTGGATCATAATCTGCAAAACATTCATCTGCTATGCCAACAATGTATAGGTCTCTTGAGAAATTAACTGTAATATTGTCCAAACAGGCATTCCTACATGTTAGGTTATTGTTAGTACAATATAAATTTAATGGTCTGAGTAAGTTTAAAACTGTTTTTGAGTTGAGTTCATCTGAGCCAGATAACTCTACGTTGAAACCACCACATATTGTAAATTAGTTCTGAGTTTTAAAATTTTTCTCAGTATTTCTCAAAAACTAAATTGATATCACCATTTGGAGAGATATACAAACTGAAAATTATGGTATTCTGTTTGATCAGCCTTATACAACATTATTCTCCATTTAATTCAGAGGAGTATGAACTTAATCTATTTTAGAAAATTTTATGTATTGTAATATAAATATTGCAACCTCCAAATTTTTCTCCCATTTTTGCACATTATAACTGCCAGAATGTGCTCATTATGTATGAGAAAATCTACTTGATTTTCTGTAAGCCAGTAATCTGAGACGCAAAATACATCATTTTTGTTATCTTACAGAAATGTTCCTCCTCTAATAATTTATTCCTAATACTGCAAATGTTGACTTATGTGAGGGTATGTAATTTGCATTGGTTTTTCTTTCTCATTAAGCGATTAGGAACCTGTTTTTTACATGTACTCTGTGATCACTCTGGAACTTTTCCCTAAAAAAGACTGGATCTTCCTTGACTGTGCAATTTTTTGAAACCGTTCCTATATTTGTTATGAGTCTTTTTTCAATTATTCTGTTAACTTGTTTGCACAAAAAAGGTTCCCTTTGTAAGTTAAATGTAGCCAATGTTTGATGTGCAAATATCGATCAATATCACTTACACCTATAACGTCACAACTATTATCCTTTGAACAAAGCTGTATGACCAGGATGTTTGTTTTGTACACTTCCTTGTTGACACACAAACTTTAACTTAAATTGTATCTATGGTGTATCATAACAACAACTGAAATTTTTGATTTGTTACCCGGTGTGTCCTAGGAACTTTATACCTGAAATACAGGTGTATGCTTCATTTACAAGTCACATCATTCAAGCCACTTAAGGCATAATATGGTCAGTTTTCTGCAGCATTAATTTCTATTGGCTGATATTTTCTAGGACAGCACTCATTTTGGCTCCCGGTTTCATGATTCCAGCAGCTGCGATGTCGCTATTTATGTCCTTTAATACACTACTTAATTTCCTGCTGTGACTGTCAGCCAAAATTGGCACACTGTATTTATCACCTCATGGATTTTTGTTTGGACTCCCGCTGCCTTTAGCCAGTGGTTTAGTTTTCTGTTCCCAGAATGAGATTTCCAATCTGCAGCGGAGAGTGCACTGATATGAAACTTCCTGACAGATTAAAACTGTGTGCCGCAGCGAGACTCGAACTCGGGACCATTTCCATTCACAAGCAAGTGCTCTACCAACTGAGCTACCCAAGCACAACACCCAACCCGTCCTCACAGCTTTAATTCCGCCAATACCTCATCTCCTATTTTCCAAACTTCACAGAAGCTCTCCTGCATACCTTGCAGATCTAGCACTCCTGGAAGAAAGGATATTGCAGAGACATGGCTTAGCCACAACCTGGGGGATGTTTCCAGAATGAGATTTTCACTATGTTGTGGAGTGTGCGCTGATATGAAACTTCCTGGCAGATTAAAACTGTATGCTGGACCAAGACTCAAACTCGGGACCATTGCCTTTCGTGGGCAAGTGTTCTACCAACTGAGCTACCCAAGCATGACTCACAACCCGTCCTCACAGCTTTAATTCCACCAGTACCTCGTCTCCTACTTTCCAAACTTCACAGAAGCTCTCCTGCATACATTGCAGATCTAGCACTCCTGGAAGAAAGGATATTGCAGAGACATGGCTTACACACAGCCTGGGGGATGTTTCCAGAATGAGATTTTCACTCTGCAGCAGAGTGTGCACTGATATGATAGAGCACTTGCCCGTGAAAGGCAATGGTCCCGAGTTAGAGTCTCGGTCCAGCACACAGTTTTAATCTACCAGGAAGTTTCATATCAGCAGACACTCCCCTGCGGAGTGAAAATCTCATTCTGGAAACATCCCCCAGGCTGTGGCTAAGCCATGTCTCCGCAGTATCCTTTATTCCAAGAGTGCTACTTCTGCAAGGTATGCAGGAGAGCTCCTGTGAAGTTTGGAAAATAGGAGACGAGGTACTAGTGGAATTAAAGCTGTGAGGAAAGATCGTGATTTGTGCTTGGGTAGCTCAGTTGGTAGAGCACTTGCCCGCAAAAGGCAATTGTCCCAAGTTCGAGTCTCAGTCCAGCACATAGTTTTAATCTGCCAAGAAGTTTCATAGTTTTCTGTTGTTTAGAAAAAGTGTTCATTGTTGTCGTTATTAATACTGCAGTTCTGAGCGAGGTGGCGCAGAAGTTAGCACACTGGACTTTCATTTGGGAGGACAGTGGTTCAAACCTGTGTCCGGCTATCCTGTTTTAGGTTTTCTGCAACTTTCCTAAATTGCTTCAGGCAAATGCTGGGACGATTTTGTTGAAAGGGCATGGCTGAGTTCCTTCCACATCCTTCCCCAGGCAGATGGGACCAATGACCTCATTGTTTGGTCCCCTCCCCCTATCAGCCAACCAATACTGCAGTCAGTATCTGTGCTGCTTTTGTGACAATACGCTTGCCTTGACTTTTTGTTGCTGATGGTTCACACATTATTGTTGTAGACTTTCTTATTTGAAGCACTAGAATTCTTGTTCAGAATAATGAGCTTGTTTGTTCTTATTGGCATTTTTTACACACAGTGCACCTGTTGTGTGTTCATCACTTTCCGTTGTTAGTTTTTTCTTTACTTCTTTAAATTTCTTCATGCTGTCTTCATATTTGGAGTGTGTTGTAGCCAATTCTTCTTTAGTGCATTAATTTCTTCTTCCTGTGACGCCAAAAGAACTTTTGAGATTGCTTACAACCAAGCACTCAACACATAGTTTTTCCATTACTGTTTTGTTTTTCTTTAAGAGTACTTCATGTTCAGAGCATATTGCCACTAGATCTTCTTTTACTGTATTTATTTCCTTTTCCTACAGTTCCTGTTGTAGTATTGAAAACTAAGAAAATGAAATAATGAATGCAAAAATATAACAAAGGAAGAAACTGAACCGATTCTAATGGTGTAATTGAGTTGTGAAGGAATGCAGGAACAACCAAAAAGAATAGAAGGCCATAAATAAGAAGCATGCATTTAGGTCACAGTCTAAGTTTTAAAACGTAATTTTTTACCTTTTTTTTAAATTTCCTGTGATATGTAGCTGTGATTAACACACCCTCTTACTCATGCAAAATATCCATTACAGGCCAAATTTCAAATAATGTATCCAAAGATATGACAGAAAAAATATAAAACCAGAACTCTTAATACAAAATAAATATCAGTAAATGATGATATTCAAATCAACATTGTGTATAGACATTTGCAGTGCCTATAAAGCCAAAAATTTGAGATAAGGTACTTAAATTTGGAAACTATGTTATGAAAAGGCTGATTATCAAAGGAGAAAATCAAACAAGGAAAGTTTACAAGGAGGAATGACATATACAAATGCATCCTCAAAAAACATCCAATCAACAAATTTCACATGGAAGAAAAAGTATACAAAGGTGAGAAACAATCACCATCGGTTATATATCACCTTATCATGCATATACTAACATACTTGTTGTGAGGCAACATGTATTGCACACTGCCTTTTTAATGCTTTTTATGGTTTGAGTTGCCTTCCCTAGGTTGACTGTTCTGGCACACCTTCCATGTTTCTATTTACACACATTTTTATGTTTTGTTCTTGTCTCATCATCCATACCTGTGCAGCATTTCTACGATTTGACAGATACTGGTTCACATCCAGTCTTGTTAATGTTATTCCGCCTCTCTGAGTCATTTGTTCGAAAATTCATGTTTCATTGCAGATCAGTCCATATTCATTTAACATGCAGTACCAATTTTTATCATAAATTATTTTATTCATCCTATTAAAGTTTAAAATGACTCACAAGGTTTCTTATTACAAAAATTATCGTATTACATTATGTAGTGATAGCTACTATATAGGGATTGACTGTATTTTAGAGTTCACTTCCTTCTGTCCTCCTACACTAGCATACACAAGTTGAGAGTTTACTTTGTTGATGACTTCTGGCTTTAAATTCTCTTTTCTGTGCTATATCTTAGGTTACACTATCTGCAATTTGGTTTTTAATGGATATGACATATGAGTAATAGGAAATGTTAATCACAGCTACATACTACAAGAAAGGAAAGAAAAGTAAAACATTAAAAAAAATTATGTTTTCTCTTACTTTGACCGAAATGCCTGATTCTCATTTCTGGTTTTTCTATTCTTTTTAGTGGTTCTTGCATTCCTTCACAACTTGATAAGACTATAAGAGTCGGTTCATCATCTTCCTTTATCATATTTTTGCAGTCATTATTTCGTTTTCTTGGTTTTCAATATTTATATTTTGAGACAGATTTTAAGTCTTCATGACATTTTGTTACTGTATGATCACTGTATGTGATACCACTGTTTGTATGACATGACTTAGCATAATTTTCAATGAAGGCTTATCTAATTACTATGGTATAGTAATTTTTACTTTATTTCATAATATTATGTTAGTATGTTACTCATTTTATTTTACAGTCTTGGTTTCTTTAGTTCTCTTTTCATTCTTTTTACTTGTGTGTTTGCATAGTAGATTTATTTAAATGATGACAGCTGATTTTTTAGAATAGATTCAATTTCTCCTTATAAACTTAATGCTTTTCTAGATTTGTACAGGGGCCCAATGATGGTATCAATGAGGCACTGAAACTGGTAGTCAGATAAAATTATTAAATTATTAAATAATGGCTGTTGGTATCTATTTTCTTTGAGAGCAGAAAGACATTATCAATGGACCTGAATCTGGTGAGGAGTTTTGGGTTCTCAGTGGTTAGGAAAGATTCCTTTAGGTGTCCCATGAATATGTTGGTATATGGTGATGCCATGTAGGCAGTGGAGGATACATATGGGAAACATGCGGGGCGCCTATATAAGGTAAGCAGAGTCACTAGGATGTAGTCAGTTTGAAAGCTACAATCGTCACGATAACTTGGAAGTGATAAAAAGTGAACAACTGCGATAATTGACTATTATCGTGAACTTCAGTCAGTGTTGTGCTTATTGATATTAGAAATATGCAGAGTGTGACTGTGTGTGTTTTAGTGCTAAGTGTACCAGTGTTGCATTGAATCAGTGTTTAACTGAACAACTGTTCTTTGAAGAAGAATCACTCTTTGTGATTGAAAAGAGACTAATGGGAGAGATTCTTCAATACAAAGCAAACAAGCATAAATGCCCTTAATGATTGTGATTCTGTTATGCAAGTGTTGTCTGTTTATCCTAAATCTGACTATCCTACTTTGCACTGCTGTACAAAATATTTGCTTGTCTACCTGCATCTATTGCTACACTAGAAAAAAGTTTTTCAACATACAAAGACTTGGCTGAGGTCGACAATGGAGGAGGATTGACTTAATGGCTCATCTCTGTGGAACACTCACCCTGACATTGATTGTCCTGTTGACGATGTAATTAACCAATTTGCCATGAAGAATAGGAGTGTATGATTCATCATTTAAGGAAGAGAACGACAATTGTAACTTTTCGTATCATAAGATAGGATTGTCTTGTATATGCGTATAATTAGTTTAAATAAAATTTTCTTAAACTTTGCATATGACTTGATTATATTTTATTATGGTAAAAGTAAAGGTAGCTCAAGATGTCTTTAACACCCCCTCCTTGAGGTTTTTCTGTAACTGCCACTGCATGGAGCACCCATTGGTGTACCATGGATTTGTTGGTGGGTGATGCCTTCAAAGGAGAAGTAGTTGTTGGTGAGAATATGGTTGATATGG
Source organism: Schistocerca serialis cubense (assembly GCF_023864345.2). NCBI lineage: Eukaryota > Metazoa > Arthropoda > Insecta > Orthoptera > Acrididae > Schistocerca > Schistocerca serialis. The sequence continues at coordinate 243,674,748 of NC_064638.1, read as the reverse complement.
TGGAGGCTGTATGTGTTAGGTCAGTTGGCTGTTGGGAAAGGTAGTATTCAGTAGCAGCAAAACCAAGGGCACTGGGGGTATTGTATAGAGGGAGATAGCATCGACAGTGATGAGCAAGGTGCCAGGTGGTAAAGGAACAGAAACTGTGGACACTTGCTACTCTCGGTCCTCTGCCTTCCTGTTCCTAACCTTGCTCTCACTCCAGGCCTTCACACACCTTCTATCCTGCAAGTGCACCTGGATGGTCCTTTCCCCTTCTCTACTTCTCTTCTCTCATCTTTGCCCTCCCTCTCCCCAGCACAGCCTCCAAATGCTGCATTTAGCTGCTATTTATGCTCATTTAAAGATTTCTAAAGTATATTAACAGTACATCATGTTCTGTTTTATATTCCTTTTATTTAAATCTGAAAACTAGAAACTAGTTTGATATAGATCTCCATGACAGTCCATCCTGTGCAAGTCTCTTCACTGTTACTATCACATTCACTTGAACCTGCTTCCATAGTCGAAACATTGGTCTCATTCTATACATTTTTAACTCCCACACTTCACTCCCATTACCAAACTGAATTTTCCTTGACTCTTCTGCATGCATCCCTTCAACTTATCCTTTACTGTAGACAATTTATGCCATAAATTTCTTTTCTCTCTGATCTTATTCTGTACCTCTTCATTAGTTATCTGATCCACCCATCTACTATTCAGTATTCTTCTGTTAGCACCAAATTTCAAAAATTTCTCTCTCTTCTTGTCTTTAATATTGATTGTCCACACTTCACTTCCATAAAAGACTACACCCCTGGTAAATACTTTCAGAATTTACTTCCTAAGATTTAAATTCTATGTTAAAAATTTCTTTGAGAAATTTCATTGAACTACATTCCATTGCCGTGGTATGGCTGTAGTCAATGTCTTCTGTATAACCTCTCTTCAAGACTGTGCATTCTGTTCAGCTGCTCTTAGAAGTTCCTTGCCATCTCTGACAGAATTACAATGTCATTGGTATCTTCTCAATTTTTTGTTACTTTTCCTCCCTGAACTTTACTGAGTGAGCTGGTGCAGTTGTCAGCAAACTGAACTCAGATTCAGGAGGACGGCATCTGCATCTGTCAATCCAAATTTAGATTTTCTGTGATTTCCATAAATCACTCCAAGTGAGATGGTTCTTTCAAATGCCATGGCTGATTTCCTTCCCAGCACTCAAAAACAATCTGAGCTCATTCTCCATCTCTATTGACCTTGATATTGATGGGATGTTAAACCCTAATATTCCTTCTTTTCTGCTCCCCTGAACTTTAATTCCCTTTCCAAATGGCTCTTTGGTTTCCCTTACTGTTTGCTCAATGTGCAGATTGAATAAGACTGGGGACAGGCTGCAACCCTGTCTCACTCTCTTCTCAAATATTATCTCCATTTCATGTCCTTCTCTTGTACCCACCATATGATTTCTGTACAAATTGTAGATAATCTTTTTCTCTTTGTATTTTATCCCTGCTACCTTCTGAATATCAAAGGATGGATTCCAGTCAACATTATTAGAAGAATTCTCATAATTTACAAATGCTATAAATGTAAGTCTGCTTTTTTTCAATCTTACTTCTGAGTTCTAATATTGGTAGCAATCCCTTGTTAGTTCCTACATTTCTTCAGAAACATAACTTATCTTTCATAATGTTGACTTCTACCAGTCTTTCTTTCCCTTCATCTGTAAATAATTTGTTTTAGTATTTTGCAACCATGACTTATTAAACTGGTTGTGGTAATATTCAGACCTCTTAGTAAACATTTTCTTTGTAATTGGGGTTGTTACATTGTCTCAAAGTCTGGAGGTATTTCACCTGCTTCTTGTATACCAGATGACTAGTTTTGTCATGGTTGGTTCTCCAAAGGATCTCAATAACTCTGGGAAAATGTCAACTACTTTCAGTGTCCTTTTTCCAATTAGATTCATTAGTATTCTGTCAAATTCCTCCCACATCAGATCTCCCATCTCATCTTCATGTACTTTCTCTTCCCTTTCCATGATATTGTCATCACGGTTTTTTTTTTTCTGTTGTAAGGCCTTCTATATATCCCTTTCACCTGTCAGCTGTCTATTCTGGCTTGCCACCTGATCTCTTCATAATCATACAGTTGCTCCTGTTTTCTCCACAATTTTGTTAATTCTCCAATTGGTGACATCTATCTTTCCTATAGTCATGATGCATGTACAGCTTTGCATTTATAGGCGGGCCAACTCCATTTTGTTATCTTGCATTTCTGTCCATTTTATTTCTCTGATGTCTATATTCCCTTTCATCTGCCTCATTTTTATAGTTTTTCCCATCAATGAGTGTTGGCAGAAGAAATCCCACAGGGACTTGTCATTTTAAATAGTTGTTCTACTGTCTTCACTCTTTCTTCTCTCAGTATTACCCATTTATCTTCTATAACATCCCTCACCTATTTCAGTCAGGTGTTACGTACTATTCCCTTTGAAACTCTCTGCAACCTGTCATTCTTTCAGTTTATCCAGCTGCAATTTCTTTGGTCTTAATATGCATTGTATAACTAATAAATTATGTTCAGAGTGTATAGAAATAAATTACTACAAATTACTTTAAAGAAGGAAAGTCTAGTGTTTTCAGTGAAGTTAATACCATCATTATAATATTTCCAGCTGGTATGACCCTTTTGACTCCATACATTTCTTTTAATATTTTGTTGTTACCGCAAGTCACAAATCATCGCTTCTAGCTACCTTTGATGTACTGAAGTACTGTCACCTTATACATATTTTGCTAACACTATGTAAACATGTAATATCCTACCAAGATAATGTACTTTGTTTTTTCTATGACATTTTCATTCTCATTTTTGTTCCCTCACTTTAAGTAATTAACAGCTGATTTTTCAATACAACGGTTCTCCACATTCACAGGCTGTAATCTACCATTTCTCAAAGAAGAACTGTGTTTCCAAACCGATTTCAAGCTATCAAGTTGACTCAGTGCCACAGGGAAAAATATGACATGAGCTTAATGTTTGAATTATATCATATATCATAACACTTACTACCGAGTAAACAAACACAGTCAAATATCATATCATTATTTATCATCAAATATGACATTATTTTAAGATAGTTTTTAACTCCCTGATTCAGTGAATACACTTTCTTTCAATACCACGTGTGCATGCAAAATGTGTGTGTGTGTCTACAGTAAATGCTTGAGTATTATGGTTCATAACAGAAAAGAAGAGATGAAAATCAATGTTATCACACTTTGCCACATGTGTCTATTATTATTTTAATAAAGACAGATAGCCACAAAGGTCTGAAACTCAGCCATATTCTGATGCCAACAACTGATTGCAACTATCAAGAGCTGGGAAGAACTATAGTGTTGCATTCTTGTTTGATTATGTTCGTAAAGATACTGCTACATGCGTCAGTGACACTATTGCGTAGACAGTACACTGAATCCATTAATTAATTAATTTGGTAATTTGTGTCTAAAGAAGACAATTTTAACGTCAGGTCATAATTAATAGCTTTACAGATGGGAAACTAAATCACAAGGATGAAGATGAGAAAAAAGTCAAATGCCACTTTGAAGGAACCATCCCAACATTTACCTCTAGTGATTTAATGAAACCAAAAGTAATGTACATGGGGATCTATTTTACCAAGTATAGTATAAAGAAATTACATTCATAAACTCTGAGTTGTTTTTGGTTCACTGATGCATCATTGTCTCATTAGTTACACAATTATCTCTGTACACATTGTTTTCTGAGCTAGCAAACTGTATTAATGCAATAGTAAAAGTTATAATATTGGAAGCTACCCAGCTCAGCAAACTTGCATCGATAGTGAAGATACCATATGCTGACACAGCAGCATGCCTACATTCCATCATTGGTTGTTCAAATGACTGGACACCATTGATATTTACTTTGGTGGATCTGAACTGTCTCTCCCCAGTCCTATTGGCCAGTGCTTGATATACCAGAGCCAAACTCCGGTTTGCCTCTGAAGTTGCACACTGACAGCTTACACATATTGCTATGAGAACAGAAATACTGCGAATTAATGTGCTAACATCAAGCACTATTGATGTCATGTCAGTAGTGTTTGTTGAGTCAAATATTTTTGAAAATATAGTAAGTGACTGCACTGGTATCTCAATAATTGACTTAATAACAAGTAGAGCATTATATGATCCATAGCTGTTGTACATTGTTTCATTTATTTTTGTATACTTAATGTGCAACAGTTCCATATTTGCTAGGTGACAGCTGAAAGAAGTATAAGAATCTAACCCAGTCTTTATGTTATCTGTACAAATGTATGGAGATGTTATGTATATGTCACCTGAACAGAAACTGTAAGTGGAAGGTGCACCATCTGCAGATGTGTCTGCAGCTAGTGCACATATTTTTGCATTTAGATGACGAAATTCCCTGTATAAATATAAAACCCAGTAAATAAAATGAAGTGCTGTAATGAATATTGTCAGATTGGTATAATACCAAATTAATTGCATCAGAAGTTGATTCTGACAAGCATGTATAACAACATCAAACATTAGCCACAACATCAAAATAAATAGTAAAATATCAGTAGTTTTATTGTTATGGTTGCAATTGTCAAATCTCAGCCTAAGTTGTTCCTTACTAATATTGTTCAATATTGATGTATATGTATTTTGATAGAAGTAGACATTAGCAAAAATACCAGCAGAACAGGTACAAATCATGACAAATGCAAGAATTTTTGTGCTAATGTCGTAAATGCTTTTGAAAGGTGACTGTAAAGACCTGACAGTGAAATACACAGTGTGTGAACTAATAATAACAATCGGAAAAATCCATGTGTAGCAAAACTGTAGCTTGTTTGGATTCCATCTGGTGAGGCAGCTGAATGGCATGATTCCTGTACAAACTGACAGGCACATAAATGGCACTGAAAATGCTGGAATGTCAGCAGTCATTGACATCAGACCAGTGCACCTGAAAGAAAAAATCAAAATTGAAATATGCCTTAAATATTTAGCCTCAAACCTCAAAAACCTTGTCTCACAGACCTACTACATTTACACCATCTTCATAAAGTCTCTCCCACCCCCCATACAGAATCCAGAACCTAAACAGACCTCAAACACGGGCATCAACCATTCTTCCAAAAGCCTTGGTCCCACAGGAGTATCAGTGCTTTCCTAAGGCCTTACCTTTTGCCACACTCTGAAATTCAATCATGCTGTACTTGTTAAAGACCTTTCCTTCTCCCAGCCTCTACAGTGGAAACACTTTTCTCCACCAGCCCTACCAGTCAGGCTCAACCAAAAGCAATGTTGAAGCCAGCCTGACTCAGTTCACTCCTCCATCCAACCACGATCCACCCTAACAGCCCCCAAATCACCCCTTGTTAACATTCCAGGATACCTTAATCTCGAACCTTACCTCACCACCGTTCTCCAAATCCCTCAAATGGAAGCTAGACTTACATCTGCTGAATGAACAGCAATTCACCACATAAAAACTGATCTTGACCTTATTATCCTACCTGCTGACAAAGACTCTGCTACTATGATTTTGAATGACACAGATTATCCAGCAGGACTCCGTCAGCTGTCAGATTCATCCATCTAATCTACAACCGCTGCCTTGTGACATCATTCCAGAAATCCAATGGGATTTCCAGTCTCTCCTAAAATCCTAGGCCCTCCCAGAACCTCTCCCCTGAGTTTCTCTCTCTCGTCCCCCTCTCCACCCCCTGCCACTCCCCACACTTCTACCTTCAGCATACTTCCTAAAGTTCATAAACTGAACCACAGAGGATGCCCCATTGTTACTGTGCTCCCTCTGAGAGAGGACCTGCTATTGTGGACCAATGCCTTTTGGCTATTAGCCATAACTACCCTCCTATACCAAAGACACCAACATTTCTTCCACTACCAAGCAAGGTGATGCAGTGGTTAGCACACTGGATGCGCATTCGGGAAGACAGTGGTTCAAACCTGTGTCCGGTCACCCTGATTTTGGTTTACCGCAATTTCCCTAAATTACTTCAGACATACATGGGGATGGTTCCTTTGAAAGGGCATGGCCATCTTCCTTCCCTATCCTTCCCTAAACCCGATGGGATTGATGACCTCTGTTTGGTCCCCTTCCCCAAATCAACCAACCAACCATTTCCTCCCCTGACTTTCCACTGTTCGTGTTCCTTTACCACACGGCACCCTGCTTTTCACTATTGATGTCACCTCCCTGTGCACTAACATTCCTAATGCCTATAGCCTAAAGTTCATGTCATGTAAGAAGGCTGCCCAATTTTCAGATGTCCTGCACATCCCCCTCCACTAGCCACTGACAGCCAATAATATTCATTCTCTTTCTGAGCAGCTGGCAGAAAGTTACAGCTAGAGAGTGAGAATCTCACTCCTACATACTGCACTGTTGCTGTACTTCACTACAACTGAATTATTCATTCAACAGCTTTTTTTTTTTTTTTCAGCAGTATAGCTGTGAATGTGTATCTGTAAATGTTTAAGTGCAATTAAAAAAAAGCCAGGTGATGGAAATAAATGTGAAGTGCTTCACAAGCAGGCAAGGGGGATTATTTACCACATATATAACATTTTCAAACATGGATTTAAGAGCAGGTCTCCTATCGTTGACATTTGAAAACACAAGAACACATGTGATGTTGGCAAGAAAACTGTAAAGAGAACTGTAAACAAAAGTGTCAAAGCTGCAGAAATCATAGAAAAAGTTGGTTTTGTGTCCCCTGGAAAGCATCGAAATCACAAGGAACGTGTAACATAAATGGGTAGTTTTAACAATGATGTTGTAAGGTGCACCATGTGAATGATGAATGCCTGACATCTTAAAAATGTGTGACAATTATGCATGCTTCAATGGTAAGCGCTTCATCAATGTAAAGAATTTAAAAAAAAAAACTTTGGTACCTGATACGTTAAGAAGAGAGTTTTGAGTTCAAAGAAGTGACACAGGTGCAGCACGAACTACATCCCATATAAATATTCATGAAACAAGAGAAGGAGGTAGTTCAACAGTGTATTATCGTGATGAAACATGGGACAGTTGGAATCATTCAAGGAAGCTCTGCTGGAAAATGAGTGATGGTACTGGTGCTTTTAAATTTCTCATAGGAATAGGCTCTCGGATAATTATTCTGCATGCTGACTCTTCTTCTGGTTTTGTTTTTGAGAATGAACTTGTATTTACATTAAAGAAAAACAATAGTGACTACCATTCGGAAATGAACGCTGCCAGTTTCGTGACGTGATTCGCCACTCTTGTCATACCGTGCTTTGAAGTCAGTCATTGCCAGTTATAATTCAATGTTACAGAAAAAACACCAATCAAAAACACCAGAAAAGTGAATATTTTCCCTGGCTTAAAAATAAAAATATTAAGCTCAGTATAATCCAGATTCATGCCAGTCTCCTGCAGCTCGTTAAAGTATACAAGTTACATGACACAAGGTACAAACTTGATTTCTTTGCATGTGAATGGGGTCACACAGTTTTGTGTTTATCCATTGTCACCATCAGTGTAACTCCAATTTGGGCAAAGGGTTTTAAGGTTATGTGGGATGGGAAAAAAAAGAAACATTCAAGGTAACATACACTGAATCACTTGTGCATGAGGCAATAGACAACATCACAGCTGTAGCAAGAGCACAGTCTGTGTGGCATGCTGAAAAGCTTCAGAAAGAAGAATTTGACAGGGATGTGATGATGGATATAAGCCTTGAACCTAGCATCATAAACTTACAGTCAGATTGGTCGGAAACTCACTCAAATGGAAGTGATGATGGTATTATGATGTAGACTTTGGAACAAAGTAATATTATTTCTTAGTTTTAAAGACTCATGGTTTAAAAAATGTTAGTTACATACATAATAGTGAGACCTTCTTAGCCTTCTTGATGAGGACTTCATATCTTTTTAATTATGCAGACTATAATGTTCAACATATTGCCCAAGGAGAAGTTAAACTTTTCCCACCATGTTGTATGCTCTAATAACACGTGAGAATGCAGCTGGATAAATTTGTCAGACATCCAATATTTCCATATGTAAACCTCTGTCATTTTCAATGCATGAACTGTATAAGGCCTTAAAATGCCAGTGACTGTTATTTGCCAAGATATCAGTGTTTTTTGATGTTATCGGTCAGCATTACCTAGGGTTATTTGCAGATGATGGTTAATTGTCTGCTTGATCAATGGATTATAAATGCAGTCTGTCACTGTAATGTTGAAAGTGTTAGCTTACAGCCATAATGCCCCTTAACAGCGAAAAATATGACAACTTACTGCCCATTTCAACGATAGTCTTTTACATTAGTTTTTTCTACCACCTATTCTTTTTTACACCCAACAATTACACTTAACTATAGTTAAACACCTCCACACACACACACCTTACACATTTTTAAAAATTCTATTGAGTAGATGCAGCTTATTGAGTAGATGCAGCTTATTGAGTAGATGCAGCTGTCAAGCAAATACAATGATTTTGGTTTGTGCTTAAAGTTAATTTTGTTGTGTATTAAATTTTTACTTACACTGCAGTTCAAATCACAATAAAAGATAATTATTGCAAGCAGTTTCAATGACCTTGTCATTAGACAATTGTCATTTAGTGGGAAATTGTACTTCACATCTTCACAAAGCTGTGTCAGTTGTTCTTGCCTCCCGACATCACACAGAGTAAATCTGTGGGGCAGTGAAAGCTGTGTCAGCTGTTCTCACCTCCGAGTGTCACGCAGAGTAAATCTGTGGAGCAGTGGACACAATGTTGTCAAGACATGAATAAATATTTCTCTCATGATGATTGATTGAAATTGGTTTTAATATTTATTATTATCCTCATAGATTTCAACATATAATACAATGTACCATAGGCTAATGAGCCTGCAGCAATGCAGTTCAGTAATGTGGACTTTGTTTACCTGATCTCTGCTGAAACACATGCGCAGTTCTCAAACCCCCCCATGCTTCCTTTGTGCTCTACCTCTATGCAAGAAAACACTGTCCTCGGTGACCAAGGCTATAGCTGCTATTGAACACTTCGTTTCCCAACATGTGCCTGAATCAAAACCTACAGCCTCCTTCCTGGTCACCATGACCATCTATATCCTCACACACAATTACTTCATCTTCATATTCATTACTACAAACAGATCCATGGTATAGCAATGGCACCTGCATGGCACCATCCTGTGGCAACCTATTCATGGGTCATCCAGAGGAATTCTCCCTAACCACCCACAATCCCAAGCCCCTTACTTGCTTCAGATTCATTGATGATATCTTTGTGAGCTGGACTGAGGGTGAGGATATCCTTTCCACATTTCTCCAGAACCTCAACACCTTCTCCCCCATTCACTTCACTTAGTCCTTTTCACCCCAGTAACCCACCTTCCTTGATGTTGAACTCTACTTCAAACATGGCTCCATCAGTACCACTGTCAATATTGAACCTACCAACCACCAACAACACCTCCATTTTGACAGCTGCCACCCACTGCATACCAAGATGTCCCTTCCATACTGCCTAACCCCCTCCCCCCCCCCCCCCCCCCCACCCCCAATTATGATTGCATCTATAGTAGTGAGCAGCCCCTCTCCAAATATACCAAGTGTCTCACTGAGGCCTTCACAAACCAAAATTACCTTACAACCTTGTGGATCTCTCAAGCCTTGTGTCTCTAGTCATCTACCACCTCCCACATCCCCACCATCCAGCTACAAAGGAGCACTCCCCTTGTGACTCAATATCACCCAGGACTGAAGCAATTGAATCACATTCACCACCACAGGGTTTCAGCTACCTCTTGTCCTGTCCTCAAATAAGGAATATCCTACTGACTATCCTTTCCACTCCACCTAAACAGGTATTCTGCCACCCACTGAATGTACACAATATCCTTCTCCATTCCTACTCCACCTCTGCCCGTAACCCCCTTGCCTCATGGTTCATATCCCTGTCGTAAACAAGAGAGCAGAGAGGGCTGTGAAGAAGTTGTCAGTCAATTGCACATTGACTGATCCCTCTCCAGGATGACAATGTGACAGCAGTGGCCTCTATGCGAAGAAAAAATAAGTGCTGTGCCCAACTGGCCACAACTCAGTTCTACAGCAACTTGAAGACTAGCAACTAGATAGAAGTGTCAAAGCTCATTACTTTCCTTGTACATTCTATGTAGCTCAAACTGGAGATATTTCTTATTTTGTTGGTCATCTGTTCCTTGTGACAGATCTGTTTAACACAAAGTTAAGTATTGTATTTTTTCCTTTCATAATAAAACTCATTAATACAATTTGCTTGAATCTAGTGATCTGAGAAAGCAAGTTTCCTAGGCGCCCTATATTTTACAACTAGGCAGGATTCAGGACCTGGTGAGAACTGTCTCATAGATTGCATTTGTCCAAGGCACAATTGCCCACCCCGGGCCTTATGGTGTGGAGTGCAACAAACTATAACTTTCATTCACTTTTGGTGTTTTCTGGGGAGGGGGGGGGGGGGGGGGGGGGGGAGGGGAGGAGGGGTGGGGGGGGGGGGGGGGTTAACCAGTGTTCAGTATGTGCAGAATGTTGTTAGATCCATTCTTTTGCTGTTCTTGCAACAGGAAGGTGATGTGTTTTTCCAACAGGAAGATGCACATCTACTCACTGCCCATGAAATGCAACATGCTCTGCAAGATGTGCAGCAACTTCCCAGGCCAGCATGAGTTCCAGATTTATCTCCAATCGAGTATGTGTGGGATAATATGGAGTATAAGTGACTCAGCTGACTCATCAGCCAGTGAACAGGTCAAGCAGGTGTGGCATAATGTATCCCAGGACAGTATTTGTCATGTGTACAATTGCCTGGATGCCAGAGTCAGTGGTTGCATTGCTGTCCATGGAGGCTACACCACATAATAATATGAACGTTTCAGCATGGTTCAATACCTAGTACCTTGGAACTGCTTGTATTATTCATCTGTAAACACAATTATTTCATGTACGGTGCTCCATATGCACTGTTGCAACAATAAATCTTGAGTGAATTGGAAACCTCTAAAAGGGTGCACTCATTATTTTCCGATAATATATATGTGTCTTTAGATAACATCACATTGACAGGCTTGCACCAAGTTGTGGATCATGCATTATTGTATAATGATGTGACAAAAGTCATGGGATAGTGACATGCACATATACAGATGGTGGTTGTATTTTGTACACAAGTTATTAAGTGACAGTGCTTTGGGAGAGCTATCATTTGTACTCAGGTGGTTCGAGTGACAAGGTTTCTGACATGATAATGGCCACAAGACAGAACTCGAATGGTAGTTGGAGCTAGTCACATGGGACATTCCATTTCAGAAATCGTTAGGGAATTACATATTCTGAGATCCACAGTATCAGTAGTGTGTCAAGAATACCAAATTTCAAGCAATGCATTGGCTGATGGGCTTCATTTAATGACTGAGAGCAGCGGCATTTGTGTAGAGTTGACAGTGCTAACATGCAAGTGACATTGCATGAAATAACAAGAGAAATTGATGTGAGACATACAGTGAACATATCCATTAGGAAAGTGTGGCAAAATCTGGCATTAATGGCCAATGGCAGCAAACAAATGATGTAAGTGCCTTTGCTAATAGGATGACATCTCCTGCAGTGCCTCTTCTGCACTTGTGACTATATCAGTTGAATCCTAGACAATTGGAAAACCATGGCCTCGTCAGATGAGTCCTGATTTAAGATGGTCAGAGACGATGGTAGGATCTGAGTGTCGTGCAGACCCCATGAAGCCATGGACCAAAGTTGTCAACAAGGCACTGTGCAAGCTGGTGGTGTCTCCATAATGGTATGGGCTGTGTGTACATGTAATGGCCTGGGTCCTTTGATCCAAATGAATCAATCATTCACTGGAAATGGCTATGTTCAGCTACTTGGAGACCATTTGCAGCCTTTCATAGAGTTCATGTCGCCAAACAATAATGGAAATTTTGTGGATGACAATGTGCCATGTCACCAGGCCACAACTGTTCCCAATTGGTTTAATGTACGTTCTGGACAATGTTAGTGATTGATTTGGCCACCCATCAAACATTTTTGGGACATAATCAACAGGTCAATTCATGTACAAAATCCTGAACTGTCAACACTTTTGCAGTTATGGACAGCTACAGAGGCAGCATGGCTTAGCATTCCTGCAGGGACATCCAATGACTTGTTGAGTCCATGCCATGTCAAGTTGCTGCACTATGCGAGACAAAAGGAGGTGCGACATGATATTGGGAGATATCCAATGACTTTTGTCACCTCAGTGTAATTCATATGGACAAAACAGCAATCAACCATGCCAGATAAATACTGTCTAAGTAACATAAGAATTTAACCAATATAAAGTTCGCTTACTGCTACAAACTGCTCCTCCTCAGCAACTAATGAGTAGTGAATAAAACATGTTTGGGTTCTTGACTGAATAAAGAAAAGATATCAGCTCAGTTGCTCAGTGATGTTACTGGAAGAAATTGTGTTGGAAGAGCCTAGAAGTTATTTTAATTATCTTAGATTCCCATCAGAACAGTTCATGTTTCTCCTAAATAGTTAATATTGCAGTAAGGAATAAAAGTATTGTAATGCACGAAGCATTGCAAATCACATTTCTTGCTATATAGAGTCCAGAACTCCCGTCCTGCTAGGAGGTTCAGTTTTAGTTGGTGATGAATCATTTACATTAACACCATATTTAATTACACCTTCTTCAACCCATGGTCCACTGAGTTTCAAAGAACAAATATAGCTCTCTGTGTTGCAGAAAATGCATTTTGAAATCTGGTTTCCAAATTTCCCTTGTATGAAAAGCGAGTAACTCTGCACCTGGAAATAGTTGACAAAATTGTCAGTTCTGTATGCACAAGCTCTCCAGAGAAAAACAGCTCCCCAACAATATGTACAATGACAGCTAATAGACCAGGAACATGTCGATGATGGAGTTTATCAGTCAGGAACAAGGAGAAGTATAAATTCAAGGCTGCAATAATTATTCAAAGTAGGCAGTGTTAAGGAGAGAATGGTTTGCAAACTACTTTCTTGAAGATGACTCTGTACTGCAGCAGTATTTCAAAGTTCAATAATATCAATTTCTGAAGGGGAGGTGCTACTGTGATTTTTAAATAAGTGAACATTGAATAAAGAATTAAAACAATGGAAAATACAGGATGGAATAATAACAATATTGTGAAAAGGATAGTCTGCTATGTTGAGTCGCAGACAGGCACACCGAAAAGACTGCTAAACTGGTAAGGTTTCGACTATCTCTCATCATGCTCTCAAATGAGGAATGTGAATCTCCAACCCACTACCCTTCTCACCCTGCCCAAAGTGGTATTCCACCACCCATCAAATCTACACCATATCCTTATCCACGCCTACACAACCCAGCCTCCCCCCCCCCCCCCCAGTACCTTACCTCATTCTCCCACCACCACCTACTCCAATCCAGTCACAAGTATCACCTATCCCATCAAAGGCAGAACTATATGTGAAACAAGTCATGTGATCTACAAGCTAAGCTGCAGCCTCTGTGCTGCGTTCCACAACATCATGACAACCAACAAGCTGACTGTCTATATGAATGGCCACTGACAAACAGGCCAAGAAACAGCTGAACAGCTGGAATACCCAGGTGCTGAGCACGCTGGTCAACATAAAATTCTTTATTTTGATGACTGTTTCACATCCTGTGCCACCTGGATCCTTCCTAACAACACCAGCTTTTCTGAATTGTATGGGTGGGAACTCTCCATGCAATATATCCTACATTTCCATAACCTGGCCTCAAATTCTCCTCCCCCCCCCCCCCCTTCCCCACCAGCTCTCCGTCGTATCTCTCAACTGCACCTAGCTGCCCTACCCTCTCTCCATCTCATCCTTGTTTGCTCCCACACTTTACTGTCCTCCACTCCTACCCTGTTATCCCTCCCCCTCCCAGCCTACTCTTTACTCCACCACCCAGATTGCATTTCCCATCACGCGCAGTGTTGCTTGCAGTCTGGCGCCAGCAGCCAAAGGTCATGTGTGTGAGAGTTGTGTGTGTGTGTGTGTGTGTGTGTGAATGTGTACGTGTGTGTGTGTGTGTGTGTTCGTTTGTTTTGTCTAATTCAGAACCAGGCTTTTTGGCTGAAAGCTTGCTTGTTTAGCAGTGTTTTTTGTTGTGCTTGTATGCGACTCAATATTTCCACTCTATGGCGAGTAGCAATTTACCCTTTTCTGAATAAAGAATTCAGCTTTCCAGATTTGTATAGCTTCCCCTCCTGTTAACAAATTTCCTCAAAAAAGAATCAACCAATTTGAACCACTGGAGTCTAGTTTTGTGGAAGTGAGCCATACTTCAGTCAACTGTTTGTGATGCTATGCACGAGACCATCATACGCTATTTGAACATTAATGGGTTGAAAGTATATGACTTGTAGAGCAATATTCTTTCAATAAGGTGTAGATATACATATGAATTGAGAAAAATACAAGCATGCCAACACATGAAATCATTTAAACCTCACAAACACCTGTGCGTAGCATAGACATCCAATAAGGAAACAATGTCCCCCCTTCTGTTCCCCACTTCGTATTTCATTTTGTTTACACTCTACCAGCCAGCTTGCACAGATAAGCGTGATCACTGGATACAGCTGACAAGCCACCTCTGTTTTTTTTGTTTTTTTTTTGTTTTTTTGTTCTTGATACTAGTACTAGAAACATTAGAACATGGTGAAATTTGTCAGAAGTGGCACTCCAGTCTTTTGTTCAGCTTCCTCACCAAATACAAAATGTAAGAAATTGGTTGAGATATGTAATCACAGTCATTTATTTATTATATTGGCAGAGCTGTTAGCACTAGTAGATGTGCCAATCTAAATGGCCTCATACTGCTGGATTGATATTCTGCACCTCCTTGACTTTTTTCAGCGCCAAAAAACACTTGCAGCTGGTCTTGTCTGTACAAAAGTCTTTTGTGGTGCAAATCTGTTTCTGACGGCATCATACACAGCTAAAGATGAATCTTCTTCTTTTGCTGGTGCTGTTGTCCCACATTTTGTACAGGGTCGGCATGGTTAAAGTTGGATTTGGCGTGGTTAATTTTAAGGAGTAGCCGGATGCCCTTCTTGTTGCCACCTGATACCCCACTGGACGGAATGTGTGTACCCCAGCTTCCTGTGTCTAGTGGAAACCACGAAATAGTGCGAACGTTTTTCAAATGTCTGCGAGGCATGTAAGTGAGGTGGGACATGGGGACCAGCCCAGTATTCATCTAGTGGGATGTGGAAAACCGCATAAGAACCACATGCAGGCTGGTCAGCACACTAGCCGTCGTTGTTAATCCACCAGGTGGGTTAAATCTGGGACCGGCGTGCCTTCCCAGGTCCGGGAAGCAGCGCATTAGCGCTCTCGGCTAACCTGGTGGGTAGCCTACAGCTAAAGATGAATATAGACTTAATTATACCTATAATACCAGATGCTGTTGAGTGAAACAATAAAGTCCCCTCAGGAGATTTTGTTAATGTAAACTGGCAATTTCTTGTTTGCTTTACATACCAGCGTCATTACATGTGTCAAAAGGTATAAAATCTAAACGCTTATTTTGCAGGGCCACATGGGATAGCTGCGCGGTCTAGGGCACTTTGCCACGGTTCGTGCAGCTTCCCCCATCGGAGGTTTGAGTCCCCCCTCGGACATGGGTGTGTATGTTGTCCTTAGCATAAGTTAGTTTAAGTAGTGTGTAAGCCTAGGGACCGATGACCTCAGCAGTCTGGTCCCATAGGAACTTACCACAAATTTCCAAATTTTACTTATTTTGCACAATAACTGGACATTGTAGATATAAATGGATTCAATTTCTTATAAAAGCGTAACAAAATGTTTCATTGACAAATCATCAGAAAAGTAATGCTGCCTGCCATCTTGCAATAAAATTGAGAACTTTCTTTGAAAAATCTCGCTTCGTTCGGATTTTACGTATAGAAAAAAAAAAAAAAAAAAAAAATTATGTGAGCTTTTGTGCGCGCCTCTTCTATGTTTAAGATTTGCGCAAACTGGTTCAAATTCTGTAAGAAGATAGACAAATACAAGTAGTTAATGGTCGTCCTGTTGTTTGTGAAAGCATCCGTTTCCATGATATAAGCAACACGGTTCGAAAAGCAATAAAAAAAGGCTCCTACTGGATCAGTCATCAAAAACTTACATCTGTTACCAAACTATGGGGTCTATTGTTAAATTTATGGTACAGCAGAAGTTGAGTACCGAAGGAAAAGTGCTCCAATCACACACAGCACAACAAGGGCGAATATGCTCTTGGCGGAGATAGGGATGTAAAAGATTGAACTAGCTTTTCAAGTTCCTTCCAGCTTCAACGACAGTCGCAAGAAGATCAGGCACCCATCGTTCGCGAGGCACAAGCAAGGGGTAAAATCATCTGTGGTGTCACCGCCAGACACTACACTTGCTAGGTGGTAGCCTTTAAATCGGCCGCGGTCCGTTAGTATACGTCGGACCCGCGTGTCGCCACTATCAGTGATTGCAGACCGAGCGCCGCCACACGGCAGGTCTAGAGAGACTTCCTAGCACTCGCCCCAGTTGTACAGCCGACTTTGCTAGAGATGGTTCACTGACAAAATACGCTCTCATTTGCCGAGACGATAGTTTAGCATAGCCTTCAGCTACGTCATTTGCTACGACCAAGCAAGGCGCCATATTCAGTTACTATTGATATTGTGAATCATGTACCGTCAAGAGCGACGTTCATCATTAATGGATTAAAGTTAAGTATTCTACCAGCTACGTCCGTTTTTCTAAAGTCTAATTTCCTTGTCCTGTTCCAGACCTCACGCCAGCCTGTGTGAGCTAAAACGCGTGCCTTTCGGCCTCCTCTAGTAACACGGTGTTGGCTCTCCTGCCAACCACAACATCATCGTATACGCCATATGGCTCTGGTGCATTGTACTGCATCTGCAGCAGCAACTTAAGCAGCAGTCTACACCACAGTGACACAATGAACTCTTACAAATTGGTTACTTCAAGGACAGCTCCAAGCTAGGAGTCCTTGAGCGCGCATTCGACTGACCCCAATCCACTGCCTTTTGACAATTAGATGGTGACAAGCGAGAGCTCATTGGAGGGCAGCGTGGAGGTATCTTTTCTGATGAATGCTAGTTCTGCTTCTGTGCCAGTGATGGTTGTGTGTTCGTTAGGAGGAGGTTAGGTGAGGGCCTACAACCAACCTGTCTGTGTGCTGGTCACACTAGACCTACATCTGGAGTTATGGTCTGAAGTGCAATTTCATATGACGGCAGGAGCATTCTCGTGGTCACCCCAGGCACCCAGACTCCAAAATTTTACGTCATTCTGATGATTCAACCTGTCATGCTGCCATTCATGAACAGGACTCCAGGGGCTATTTTCCAACAGGATAATGCTTGCCCACATGGTGCCCAACATGCTCTAAATAGTGTTGGCATGTTGCCTTGGCCTGCTCGATCACCAGATCTGTCTCCAATCGGGCCTAAATAACATTAACCAAGTGCAACTCCCACAAACTGACATCCGACATCTGTACAACACAATGCATGCACGTTTGAATTTAACATTCCGGCAGTTACACCAGTTATTAATGTACTAGGATTTCACATTTGCAATGGCTTATCTCATGCTTACATTAATCTGTGATCTTGCAGTGTTAATATATTACCTAGACAAATGTATTCATAAAATTACATTACTCTACATTAATTATTTTTTGATGTTAAGATTTCTTTCCATCAATGTATATGTAAAAACTAAATTCCGGGAATTTTGAGCACCTTAAAACAATTCTTCGGGACACCGTGTGTTATGATGAAAGACTGGCACTATACCATTTTTCCACATCGTTTGGTCACTCTTACCAATACAAGCTTTGAATTTTTGTGACGACTACAGGGAATAAACAAGGAACTGTTTCTTTGTTGGTAAAATATACATTATCAAAAATCATAATAAGAACTATACCACAGGAATTTTTATAACCTATTTCATGTCAACTAATTAAAATCCATATTGGAGGAAGTCGTCTTTAATGTAATATAATGCACACTGCCTTGACTTTGTTTCATGTGCCAGTCACTTGTATAATAATTACATTTGCAACAATTTAGTTGTCAATATGAACGGCCAACTATTCAAAACATTAACGATTTGCGACAAGAGGTATGGTTTAAGTGCTTAAAATTCGCGTCTATGCTTTTTGGGCTTCCCGCTATTCAGCGCTATGTTCTCTTATCACTGCTATGTCTGTTCATTCGCCGGATCGCGTATTAGGCAGGAACGACTGTACAAACAGCTGTTATAAGCAGTTGTGTATGACAAAACTGAGTAACTTTAATTTACTAGAATACTTGCAGTGCGCCTTAGCAGCTAAAATTTTGACAGTGCATTTCTTTCAGTGTATCCTTCATGTATGAAAAATTTCGGGGTACGTTTCGACATGTCGGATTGGACCATTCCCTTGTTAGTAATCAACAAATGACTCAAGGCTTGCCGACCAGGGTGGCCAAGCGGTTCTAGGCGCTACAGTCTGGAACCGCGAGACCGCTGCGGTCGCAGGTTCGAATCCTGCCTCGGGCATGGATGTGTGTAATGTCCTTAGGTTATTTAGTCTTAAGTAGTTCTAAGTTCTAGGGGACTGATGACCTCAGAAGTTAAGTCCCATAGTGCTCAGAGCCATTTGAACTCAAGGCTGTTTCCTGAGAGACTAGTCACTTTTCTTTCCTTTCAGTCTTCTTAGAATATGGCCTATAGCAGAAAACTTACACACATGCCGACTATCTCTCAGCCTAGCTTTCTCTGCAGAGAAAGTTGTACAAACCTCTCGTAAATGAAGTCCGAGCAAAGCCAAATGAGAAAAATTATGCTGTTGATACATTCTTTGACCTTGCCAAACTTTGTGATGGTGCAGAAGTTATTGTTAGTAAAATGAATATAACGCATCAGTAACCCGGTGAATGAAGAACAAAAAGAGTTCGAATAGCCGAAAAAACTCGTATAATCACAATTTTTTTCGCAATGGTATGGGAGAGTTCCTGAACAACATACTAACAATCCTGACGTGGGGCGTGAGCGTGAGGGGCTGGGAGTGTGTTCATTTAAAAGTCACTTTCTGATATTTGTCTTGAATAACTCAAAAATCACGGCTTCTAGAGAAAATGTTTGCTAGTACAAAATTAGATTACATTAAATTTCCTACAAAAAAGTTCCTGTTCTTTTTCTCTCTAGGACTAATAGTTTCCACATTGTAGAGGATGGAAGACTAGCAGATTATTGAAAAATAGTCTTTAAATAGTACAGAACTAATTTTTCTAGTTAAACGAAGTGGGTTAACAACAAACACTGTTAATACTAATACAAATGCAAGAAACTCTTGTGGACAGGTTTCTATGTAAATGTTTGCACATTGTTCTGTATTGCTAGAGAGGATTGGTTCTTAATTCGGCAAAGACGAATTCTCATACCATAATTGTTGCTCACTTTTCAGTTTAGAAAATGTCTCCCAGCATTTCCTGCGCAATTATCTTACATGAGTAGCTAAAATAACATCACACAGCTCTTTTTTGTATAATGGAGTTACACTGACGTAAAAAAATTAGTACATTCCTTTAGAGGTATCCAATTCACTCAAGATTTGTTACTGCAACAGTGAATACGGGTTGCATAAAATGATTACGTTCACAGATCAATAGCACAGTTGGTTCTGAGGAACCAGGTATCGACCCATGCTGAAAAATCCATATTAGTACAAGCGTCACTACAAAAGAAATGCACACTATTTTTTTTTTAATCCATCTTTTATTCTACATGTTTGAAAGTTTTACAGTGTGTAGATACATCCTTTATGAACAATATTTTAATTTCTCCACATATTATCCTTCCCTCTCAACTGCCTTACGCCATCTTGGAACCAGCGAATGTATACCCGCATGGTAAAATTCTGGACCAACCTGTTCGAGCCATTGTTTGGCAGCGTGCACAAGGGAGTCATCATCTTCAAACCTTGTTCCACGAAGAGAGTCTTTCAGTTTCCCAAAGAGATGATAGTCACATGGAGCCAGGTCAGTGTTGTCCATCAGAGTTTTGTGATCGCTTCCATGGTTTTTTGTTTGACATGTGGGCGTGCATTGTCGTGCAACAGCAAAACATCCTGCTTTAGCCGATGTGGTCGAACACGACTCAGTTGAGCTTGAAGTTTCTTCAGTGTCGTCACATATGCATCAGAATTTATGATGGTTCCACTTGGCATGATGTCCACAAGCAAGAGTCCTTCGGAATCGAAAAACACTGTAGCCATAACTTTTCCAGGAGATGGTGTGGTTTTGAATTTTTTTTATCTTGGGTGAATTTGCATGATGCCACTCCATTGATTGCCTCTTCGTCTCTGGTGAAAAATGATGGAGCCATGTTTCATCACCTGTCACAATTCTTCAAAGAAATTCATCTCCACCATTCTCGTAATGTTCCACAAGTTAGCTGCATACCGTTATTCTTGTTTCTTTGTGAGCCACTGTCAACATCCTGGGAATCCACCTGGTACAAACCTTTTTCAACGACAACACTTTCAGTATTCTGCAAATTCCTTCCCCTATCCCAACGTAGCGTGACAATTTGTTCACTGTGATGCGTCTGTCAGCAGTCACCAGTTCGTTAACTCTCTAGACATTGTCTGGAGTGTGTGCAGTACGAGGCCTGCTGCTGCGAGGACAAGCCTCAATATTGCTGTGCCGGCTTTCATCACGTAACCTGCTTGCCCATCGTCTAACTGTACTGCGATCGACAGCAGCATCTCCATACATCTTTTCCAACCTCTTGTGGATGTTTCCCACTGTCTCATTTTCACAGCACAGGAATTCCATTATAGCACGTTGCTTCTGACGAGCGTCAAGTGTAGCAGCCATCTTGAAGGCATGCTGTGACGGCACCACTCACGGGAACAGGTTGAACTAAGTTTGAAAACAAGCGGGAAGGATGTATCTACACACTGTAAAACTTTCACACATGCAGAATGAAAACTGTATTTTTACAAAACTAGTGCGCATTCCTTTTGGAGTGACACTCGTATGTAGTGTAGCCTCCATGGGTGCCAGTGCAGGCACTCAGTCTGACATCCAGCCAATCGTTTAGATTAGAAATGCTGTCCTGGGAAACGTTGTGCCTCGCCTGCTCGAACTGTTCACGTATTTCTGTAAGAGTTGTTGTTTGACGAGTTCTGCAAGTCAATTCTCGTGCCGTCATACCTCACACAGGCTTGGCTGGGGACAAGCTCAATGACAGTGTGGGCCAGGGAAGTTGCTGCACGTCTTGTAGAGCATGTTGAGTTTCATTAGCAGTGTGTGGGCAAGAATTATCCTGTTGTAACAACACACCACCTTCCTGTTCAACGAACGGCAAAAGAACTGGTCTAACACAATTCTGCATGTTCGAGTGCTGGTTAGCGTGCCCTCCAGAAACTACAAAGGTGGACGAGAGTCGTAGCTTATTGCACCCCACACCATAAGGTCTCGCTTGGGGCCAGTATGTCTTGGACAAATCCACCCTACCAAACAGCAGTCACCAGGTCTACGTCGTATGGGCAAACGACCATCACTTGCGTTCAGGCTGAATATGCTTACATTGCTGAAAACACGGTGTGCCATTCCATCTTCCAAGTGATGGGAGTAGCCGAGCTGTGAACATCGATGCTGTGGCGTGTTTGGAAGACGGGCTAGAGGTTTGTGTGGCCGTAGTCCCACAGCTGTTAATCCATTCATAGCAGTTGGTGTTGACCTGTCTGAGCTGACAAGGCCTCTTATATGTGCTGTGGTAGCTGTATGATCTGGCACTGCTGCCCTTACAATGGGACGATTCTGGTTGGCGTCTGTGCTGCTGGTATGTCCAGAACCTCATCTACAGGTGTGAGAATGTTCACCTGGCCATTGATACCATATTGAACAACTGATGCAGCACATTCAGCTTGTGTGGCATTTCCCCATAAGGACCATCCCGCATTTGGAAGGCCATAATTTCACCCCTTTCAAACTCACTCAGTTGGCTGTAGGAAGCACGAGTGTGTCTCTATGGCATGGTAGCCTGCATGCTTTCGATGTCTGCATTACACTGAATCACCTAGCTGTGAGCTTTACATATTAAAGGGTAGGCACAGATAGCGCTCTGGTAGCTACGTCACAACACTATCTGCTCGCGGGGGAGTTGAAACCATTATTAGTACATCTACTACGTCCCAGGTGTCATATACTGTCATTGGATCAAAATCGACATAGTCTCTCCAGGTGCACTAATTTTTTTCCGGAAGAGTATTTTCAGTTTATTAAATGAGCTTTTATGCAAAATATGTTCCCATAAACAATTGCTGAGAAGTGTTTAAACTTGTGCTTATTGTCAGTGACCAATGTAGTGTTGGTGCGTAAGGGGTTGGTATGGTAAATGTGGCATCTTGCTGCCTCTGTCTTTGACAGCATAGTGTAACTGTGTAACCAAGCCATAGTCAGTTGGCTGTGAATAGATGAATGACCAGAAAGTTGCTGCACTTCTCTCACAAGTAACTGTATTACTGGTAGACTCTGTAAATCTCTTCCTTTGGGCAATGCTGACACTTGTAGATGGATCTGCACGGAGTCGAGCCACCTACTACATATTCGAAGTACATCTTGCAAGACAAATGTCAATGTGTCTGACGCACTAGGACCGATCATGTTTAAATATAGAATAGTAATCTGCTGTAATGCATTGCTGACATGTGTTGAAATATCTGAAGTTCCATAACATCTAAGTGACCTGTTATGTTACGAAGGGTACCAACTTAAGCGTCTGGACCTTTTCGAATGTTGGGAGAGCTGAGAGAGGGGATGATGCATTTGACACACTCAAGTTGCAAAAAGTATCCCACCATTGTTAGTGGAGACATTGAAATCGACATTGTCAAATACAAATTGACAGCATTATGATGCCCTGAAACTATATTCGTGAAAGCAGTTTTTGAGGACCCTCTGTGCTTCACTGTAAAAGAGAGTTGACAACTGTAGCTGTGAAGCTTTCTTCATTACGCAAATCTCTAATGTGTCTGGTGTACAAGGTTTAGCAGAGCTTTTATTAGCAAGTACAGCTCACTGGCATCAAGCTAATGTGATGAATGCCCAGCTGTCATGATGTACTTAACGGTAAATGTGAGTTTTGCAAAAGCTGAGCATCTTGTTCGAACATGAAAATAATTTTAAAAAAGCCGCTTACGTTCTGCAGTGGGTTAGGAATAAGTATCTCGTTTGCAGCATTATCAACAACAAATGGAAGTGCACAAAATATAGTTTTTGTAAAGTAATAGACTATTTCACAGCTACAAAAACGAGGAAAGAACCATTTGAATTTGATAACAATTCAGGTCACTAAGTACATATGTTTCACAAACACTTTTTATTTTAACATGGTTATCCATACGTACATATTTCTTTTCTATTAATTTTTCATTTTTGTTTGGCCTTAGATATTATTTCAAATTTTTGATACATCTTAAAATAATTTTTCTGATTTTATTCTGAAAGGAAGTAGCTTGACTTACTTGTGAAATATATGTTTCGGTAAAAACTGATTGTTTTTGTATTTCATTATAATTAATTTACCTTGGTATTTATTAGGTGCAATTGTGAACGCAGAAGCAGCTCTTTTAAGTATTACTGTATCAGAAAAAGTTGTTATTATTCTATTTGGATCTGTAGTGTTTTAAAAGTAAAATAAATTTTGAAAAATCCTACTTACTTTATATTTTAGTGCAAGAGACGAGACGTGGGCGACGTTTTGGTGAGTCGGGAAAGGGAGACAAGCAGTAGTGGTGAAGAGGGAGAGAGCCCCACTGCAGGCTCGTGCCAGGGGCAAATATTTCCACTTACTGTTTTGATTTTACCCTAGTTTATCCCAGAATTATCCCTAAAATATCCTAAAAATATTAAAAATACCAAAAGTGAGAGAGTATAATTATAATGAATGACATATTTTTTATGTATGTAATAACATAAAATACCTAGAGACTATGCAAAACATTCATAGATTAACAGGATCAGAAGCTGAAGTATCACTTTTACACTTCTTTGTAGCATTTAGCACGGCACTGTTGGGTTCTAAAACGGTGCAATTGTTTACTAGCATCCTCAGTCTGTACAATGCAGCCAGTCAAGCGTTTATGTGTTAAGTTTATTTCTTTTGTTTGTTTTTACATTTTTGAAAACACTGAATAAGCTTTCTTCTTCAGTACTTGAAGATGATACTGCTGGTAAAAGTTAAATGACCACTTCCAGGTTCTTATAAAAAAAAGTTGCCATAATAACCTTTCAAGCTTAGTACCTTATTCCAATAAATTTCAGCTGGCAATTCTTTTTTTTATTCCCTCAATTTAAACCCCAAAACGATGAGAGCTTCATGTCTCCATTCATTGCCTGATTTTTGAAGGTTGCTTTCTGTCATCAAAAAATTTAAAATGACTTAGTACATTTTTACAGACCTTTTCTCCAGAGTTCATACTTCTTGAGAATCTACTTATTTCAATAAACCGAAAAGTTTCCTATTCAAGTCGAACTGCTGTTGTATTTGCAATATTATTTCCACACAAAATTCCCGACAGTGTGTGGAAAATTGTTGATTTTTTTTCTAATGGGGCTTTTGTCTTTAAATAGTTGATTTTATTCTAGTCCAGCATAAATATGGTATTTATTTAGGTGAATTCCCGTTTTAGTGACATCCAATTTCATGAGGCTGTTTAAATCAGATCCAGTGTTCAGGTACTCTTTTTTGAAGAAGTTGCACAGAAATGTTTGCAAAATCTTCCCAAAAATCTCAGGCCGTTTGTACAATTGTGGAAATTTTGATTGAAAGAAGGTATTAAAATCCTTGGGTACAGAGAGGACATAACTTATGCAATATAATAATGCATTATCAAACGGATTATTAAGACTGTTCGAAATACTATCATAAGTACAGAGGGTCCTCAATAACTGCTTTCGTGAATATATTTTAAGGGTTTCATATTGCTCTAGTCTCCAGATCATACAAGCCTGAAGTGACAGCCATCTACTATTAGCTGCAGAAATTAATTTATGTTGATCAATCTTCAAAAAATCTTTAATGATTGTGTTCACTTCAGGCTGATATGAAATTATGCAGGCATATGAAGGCTCAAATCTTTTAACTTTTTAGGTACCTTGGGAGAGGCATGTGATGTCGCGATGTGAATTAGAAGGCATGGGCACCTTATAATGACAAGATGTGGAATTTCTTTTTTTAGTAAGTCCTGAACCAAATTGTGCTTTCCCATTACAACGTTCTTTGTATCCAAAGAAGTGAAGAAGTAATATTTCATGTTCTGGAAATTCATCTTTTATTGCTTGGAAGATGCGTTTTGCAATCCTCCCCCCCTCCCCCTTCCCAATTATATCGATCATATCAAAAAATCTGCAATCTGCATCCTACTTTTTGTGTCACACTGTTAAGGAATCTTATAATGACTGCCAATGTACTTTCGTAGATAGATCTGTTGTTTCATCTCTTCAACCAAGACTTAAAATCAGGGTGCTCCATCCAAGCTATTTTAAATTTTTGCACATATTTGTTTCCTTTGCTTAATGTTGATATTGATGATCCTGCATTTTGAGACTACAGAATATTTTGTAGCTACTGTTCCGTGATGCAGAAGAACTATTCAATACCTGCCCAAGAAGCTGGCCAACTGATTTGTTATATGTATGAACATATCGGACTGCTTCAAGTCGACTACTTTATGCCCCATGGCAGCCAACGTCAGCTAGGTAACTGTTGTGACGTTACTAATTGTATAGCATTACAAGGGCCTTATTTTAATTTCAAATTCCTTTCTACAAATAAGTGACACTTTTGAAGATGGAGAGTGTATAATCCGCGTTCGCAAATCCTTGTTACTTACGTGTGTTATTTTTCCCACAGCAACTGACGGGTACGAGATGTGCGAGGCCATTAAGTTGTCTGCCTGGAAAACAAACACGAAAACATTTCCCTTCACGCATCCTAACACTACGAAGCGGCGTATTTGCTTTTCCTCTATATGGTCCGGTGTAAATGGTCTGCTTTTTGTGCAGTTGCTGTAGGTGTAATACGCCCAAGTTCCAATGTCATCTTAAAGAACGGTGTTAGGACAAATAATATAGTAAGCTAAAATTAGACGTATTACATTCGTTAAGAGTTTGAGGCAATCCTCTTTACCAAATCAATCGGTCCATAGATAAAGAAATACGTGAATTACACTCAATAACAGTTTGAGGGAATCCCCTTTAATAAATCAATGGGGCCATAGAACTTATCACCTTTATTTCGATTGTACCCCAAATTTCCCTAAATCTGTGTCAAAATAAAATAGCCCCAAGCCACACTAAATAAAAGACGTTTCACCCTAGAAAGGGCGAAATCGCTAAAATTGCAAATACTGCCTGAAGCCCCTATAACTGTAATTAAGACCTGTAATTAAGACCTAAAACAGATCAAGTACCAACTCCATCACCTTATCCTATCCTTATAACAAGCTTTAGATGAGTAGCTCGTCTGTTCGTTACCATTTCAACAACTCGCAACACCCGTTCTCCGCTCTCCCCTGCCCAGCATATCGTTTCTAGAATTTGCCATGGAGATGCAGGTAATTATTAATGCTACAAGTAGTAATGTGAATACTCACATAGTTCGCAATACACCAGATTATACACGCACAGCAAAACACTTCAGTTTTCTGTTTTGAACCTGTTTACTTGAAAGATGTTTCCAAATGTTTGAGAATTCAGTTATCATTTATGGATTCGATGCAGGATGAGGTGGAAAATTCTCTCTTAGTATTTCTTCTTTTCAAAACTTTATCGCCTGAGCTACTGCGTATCTCTAATATGTTTCACGAATTTATAGCGTTTCCTACGTGAGATATGTTCGCTATATTTACTCGCTGTGTGAAATGTTTACAAACCCATTAACATACGAAATTCCTTCTTCTCTGACATCTTACAACTTCTCGGTGAGAAATGTATGAGGAAGTGACAGTTGGAAATGACATTTATGACAACACTGCTAATGGTATTTACATATCGGTATGGAAGAAATTATTGATTATTACTAATGGTTACAAAAGGGCCAACATCCGGTTTTCTGACCTCTGTAGAAGTATGCGAATAGGTTAACTCACTACTGGCGAGTATTACTAACAATTAAAACGTTTGAGAGTTATTATGATACAGCTGCCATTACAATATGAATTATAATTTAATAGCTAATACGTGTAATCTCTGCGTACTGGAGCCTAAATGTACTGATTTTTATGGCCACTGCCCTAAGGGGGGGGGGGATTATATTGATAAGAACTGTGGTGAAATAAATACTACAGAAAATGATAGAATTCCAGTAACTTAACTTATTTTGGCACGTACAAACAGTTAGGCTCACCATGCCTTTCTAAATCATCTGCTGAAATCAAGAGTCAGTGAGAACATATTCAGTTTAGATACCTTTGATGTGTCTGGACTTAGCATCGAAGACAATGTATTATCAGTGATTGCTTTTATTCCAAAAGGCAGTGTAGCTAGCTTGCTTAAAGAATTTCCTAAACTATTTTCAGAAGGAGTGGGAAGAGCTAATAACTTCGTAACGCGTGTTACACTGAAAGACAATGCACAGCCTAAGCTTTACCAGGCTCACCCCATTCCAACTGCTTTAAGAGACAAAGTAGCCAGTGAACTCAAAGATTTCCAAGATAATGGTGTGCTTGCTCTCATTCAAGCTAGTCAATGGGCAAGTCCTCTCGTTTTGTTGCCTAAGCCTTCTGGTCGCATTCGCATCTTTGTTAACTTCAAGTCTACAGTCAACTCTCAGGCAGAAGTTGACACTTATCCATTACCTCGCCCTTAGGAACTCATGGACAGGCTTGATGCAGGATGTTACTTTTCTAAGATACATTTGCGTGATGCCTACTTGCAAATACCATTGCATGAAGAATCACAGAAAATATCTGTTGTAAATACACACTTAGGACTGTTCAATGATTAGCGTTTGCCCTTCGGCAGTGCTTTTTTTGAGTGTTGTCAGATGCAAGACTCAAGTGTCGTCTCGAAATGTGTGACTTTTTTCAAACTTAACTACAGTACTTAGGTCATTTGACAAACAGTCAGGGCGTGTTACCGTCTTCAATCTCATTTGCTTGCAATTCGTCATAGGTCTGTTCCTCGCAATGTGTCTGAAGTGCATCAGTACTAGGCAAGACATACTACATTCGGTTCATACCGAATGCCCTTCAGATCGCGGCTCCATTGCATCGCTTGCGTCGCAAAAATTTGGCTTTTGTGTGGACTCAAGACTGTCAAAACGCAATTCAGGACCTCAAAAATGCATCGCTTAGTGGCAGATTTTTAGTGTATTTTGATCCTGCCGAGCTCGTAGTTTTGGAAGACGCAATATTTTGCCTCCCGACTGGCCCAGACTCTGTATTTGGTACATCTGCTGCATATTGTTGTCAAATCGATGCGCAGGCCTCTGACTTGCTGGAATCTTTCCCTTGCACTACAGAAAATTTGCACAGGCCACGGAAGCAGATTCAGATCTCAAGATATTGTTGTATTACATTCGCACGTCTTGGCCTCCTTCATTGAAGAGTATTCAGAACTCAGTTGTGCGCCGATATTTTGTAGGTCCGCATAACCTTTAGTTCAGCTGGGTGTGATTCTCGTTCAAAATGGAGGTGGACAGTCGCGTGTGCTTATCCCCAAAGTGTTGCAGAAGGATGTGTTGCACTTGCTCCACAAAGGACATTGGGGAATTGTTCATATTAAACAGTTAGCGCGACGGCACTGTAGTTGGCAGGGCAGGGGCTCCCACGTTGAACAGATGACGTTACAGTGTCGCGCACGCGCGGAAAACCAATCCGCTCCACCACATATTCTCAGCTTGGCCTAAGACTCAATCACCCTGGCAACGAGTGCACACTGACTTTGCAGGACCATTCTCGAACACTTATTGGTTTGTATTGGTAGACTCTTTCAGCAAGTTCCCATTTGCGGTGGCTATGACTTCTACCACGTAGCACCATTCAAGTGTTGTCCTCCATATTTAGCACTGAACGTTTGAAACAACTTCTCGTGTCAGACAATGGACCACAGTTCACTTCATGTGATTTTGATCAGTTTTGTGAACGAAATGGCATTCGTCACCTCTATTAAACCCCCAGTCCAATGAAGAAGCAGAACGCTTTGTACGCAGTTTTAAACAACACATGGCCAAGCTTCGCATCACTCACACAAGGGAACAGGCGTTGCAACTCTTTCTCACTTCCTATTGTTCACACCCATGAGGCAGGTCACCACCGGCGAAATATCTGCATGGCCGCCACCGTCAGAAACTGCTAAATTTGCTACACCCTCCACAACATCTGGCGCCGCCAATGGTCCGCACATAGGTCTTTGTGCCACGCGATCTGGTTCTTTTCAGGGTTTATGGCAACTGTGAGCGCTGGAAAGAGTTGTGATCCAGGAACACATTGGCTCTTTTACGTACTTGATTGCAGGTTCTGATGATTCAAGGCCACACAGGACAGTGCGGCCTTCGTAGCCACCTGTTTGTGCCACCGGGGCACCCCATGATGGACAATGCTTCCTCGCCATCGCTGTCCCCGCTCGGCAGTGGGATGGAGCTGGACCCACCATCGCTGTCGCTATTGCCCTCATCGCTCCGAGACACAACCTCAGGCCAGGACGTGTGTGCTGGCAGCAGTTTTCTGAAGGATGTTCATCTTGCCTCTCAAGCCAAATGGCAGGGTATAGTCGGGAGTATACCGTCATCCACAGTCACGGCTCCCAGCTCCTCTCTACGACCAGCATCCTGCCTCCCTCCCTGTTGTTGTTCGCATCTTCCCCATATGACAAAAGGGCGGCATTTCGGAGGAGGAAGTGCTGGTGTAAGCTGTCGACAGCACACTGGTTGACAAGGATGTAGCACGAAGATCGATAGTAAGTGCTGCATCAAGTGTGCCTATCATGAGAGAGGCCAGAGACACACTGACAAGCAGCACGCATCCAACGCCCTCTCTGCAGCACGTATTTAGGCCGCCACCACTGATTGGACGGCCTCACTCACTAACTCACACTCTAATTTGGCGTCTGTCAGTCCACTCACAGAATGGTTACAGTTTATCACAGGCTACAACAGTACACAGCATCAGATTGTGACTGTAGCTAGATTACCGATATTGTCTGCAAGAGGACTATTACTGATGAGCTTGTATCACAACACCTAGACTCTATTCAAGTTAAGTAGCAGCTTCATTTAAATAAAAAACCGTAGTAATGCATGGGTGCATTTGTGTTGTAGTAAGAGGATACTGGCCACCCATAACAACATCCTCTTCCTTGCTTCCTATGTACAAGACTCTACACATACAGTCCACCGTGCCCCTGCACGTTCATCTGACTGAAAGAACTCAACATTCACACAGACGCCCAAATGGGGGCATGAAATGTTTTGAGATGTGGTCGCTGTCTGTGAGGATACTTGTTTTGGCATAGCCATGCTGTCTCTCGACCGTTTCCATGTGCTTGGACGTACACAAACAACATCCTGGCTTGTTCCTGACATGAATACCCCTTACAGTATTCTTTGTCAATCACACAGCGTGCTACACACAAGGGACTCGAGGCACATGGTTAGAAGGATTGTCATTCGCCGGCGCCATCCACAATGACAACAATGTATTCCCAGACACATGTTCATTGGACATGTTTTCCTTCATTTCCAGCCAGGAATTCATCAATGCAGACTGTCGGTTTTATTAATTTTCGCCCTGTCTAAAAAATTTTCAGGTTGTAAACTCCTGGAAAAAATGTTTTCATGGGCAAAGACAGAAACCAAATGAAAGCTTCACTAGTAGCATTTGGGAACGCTTACTGAAAACTGTTTTTGTTGGCGTGTTGGCTTTTCAGATTGGTGTGATGGACGCCATAACATGTTTTAAATATGGAATGATAAGCACAATAAAAATTGCGATCAGACTAGGCATCAAAATTGAGGACAACACGAAAAGTAGGCTGCCACAAGTGGACAGGCAACGTTTTGCTGAAGCTGAAAAAGCTGCTGAAAGCCAGAATAACGAAGAAAAGAACGAAAATTAGATAAGATAAAAAACTCAGAATCAACAAGATTTTGGAGCTTGATTGTTTTGACATATTATCATTGAGAACAAAATGACATGCAAATCTTTAGTTTCAATTTCCTGTGATCAAGGTTTTTGCGTACTTAAGGATCATTAGCTCATACAATTTTAAAGCTATAAAAACAAAATTTTACGTTAATAATAATATAGTGCTTGCCTACACAGTTAACCACATTATTCAAAAATGTATTAAATGTTTTAAGCTGGATCATGTCACATGTTTTTAAATTATTAGGAGAAAAAATTGACTTCTGGAAATTTTTTTATAAATACATGAAACAGAAAATTGGTAAATATTTCTAGTTTATTTTTTCAGCAAGTGAATATTTAAGAGAATAAATTTTGTTTTGGCCTTTTAATTTGAATGGTGTGGAAGTGCCGTGCACCTAAAATAAAGCCGACCGGAGTGGCCGTGCGGTTCTAGGCGCTACAGTCTGGAGCCGAGCGACCGCTACGGTCGCAGGTTCGAATCCTGCCTCGGGCATGGATGTGTGTGATGTCTTTAGGTTAGTTAAGTTTAATTAGTTCTAAGTACTAGGCGACTGATGACCTCAGAAGTTAAGTCGCATAGTGCTCAGAGCCATTTTGAAACTAAAATAAAAATTACATGTAATTCAGATTATAGGGTAAGAATCAATATTCACTCCACTATGTATTCCACAGTTCTTATTTCTTTTTTTTGTGTAGAGGTCACAATATACTAATTATTTGTTTAAAGTTTCTCTACAATATCTATTAAAGTTTTTGAATTATTAAATTTCAAAGTACTAGTAAAAACTATGGACCATGAAGTCCATGTCCTCTTAATGTCTATGACGTAATTCTCCTGAACTAAGTGTACAGTGATACAATTTCGTAATTAGATTCAGCGTCATATGCGGATAGTGTCTGCAAAACATGTTGCAAATGGAGTTAGTAACAACGAAATAATAAATTTAAACGTCATGTAAATGAACAATTTTGTCACGCATCTCACTCCTTATGACCTCATATCTCCTGAATTGTGTCTCGTACAATGGTATAATACTGTAGGTTCATTCAGCGACATATTTGGATACTGTCTCCAAAATTTATGGCGAGTAGAGTAAGTAGCAGAGAAGTAATGCATTTAAAAGTCGTGCATGAAGCGAAAGTTTTCCTCGCATCTTCTTGCTTATAATGCCATATCTACTGATCTATGTGTAATACACTGACATAATTTTGCAGTTACATTATGTGCGATATAAGAATACCGGGTACAAAATGCGTTGCGAAAACAGTTAGAAATAAAGAAGTAATGAATTATAGGTCATGTCTTATGCAGTACTTCTATTGCATGAACAGCGGAAAAGAAAATAACTTGTTTCCTTACATCATTTTGTAAAGGGAGTAATCGAGAAGGTTTTAAATTATGTGTAAAGTTTGTTGCAAGTGAATAAGTGCTCTCAGTCTCAAGCACTCGGCACTCGGTGAGTGCAGTATGGGAATTCACACATCGGGGGCTACGATCCTTTTCCACCCCCACCCCCCGTCCCACCCACCCGATTCTTCTGTAGGTAGGTGATACTGACCCCCACAGCGATTGCTTCCTGGCGGTCCAATAGTTTATGACGAGATTTGGAGCATGTATACACATACAGACACGCGCGCAAAACACACACACACACACACACACTCTCACACGCACTTACATTTGTATGATATGTGTGGATTTACTATGTTTCTGGATCACTCTATATATAGTATTTATATTTTCTTTCTGATCATTCCACATACACTATTTACATTTCAGTCATTTCTTTCTGATCATTTATTATATATTCAATATGTATGGGAAACAAGGACTAGCTATATCAGATGAAGAAAAACCACACATACACACAAATATATAAAGTATTTACATGTGCAGATAGAGTGCACACAATAACATTCACACATAATGTGCAGTTAGCTACACATACTTACACAAATACAACTATGACAAGGAGTTCATTTGAATATTTCACATATACATATGATATTTGCAAATAAATGAAGCAGTCACACGCTTAATTGCTAAATGAATAGTGAGTACAGAAGGGTCCTGACTAAATCCTCACAGAGGAATGGTCTGTTATCATGACAGTCTTACTTTCAGCAGTAGTGCATTATGTATCTCATGGCCTTTCGATAGAAAGACTACTTGGCGCACTATGTGTGTAACAGTGCCCATCTCCTCTTGTAATTCTCTATCGAGATAGCCTCTGAGGCTGCACAGTGCCATTTGCACCAAGCAGTATGTGTACATGTTTGACATGAGCCCTAAACACTCCACAATCTGCGAAACCTTTTGCTTCATCTTTCACAGGCCCATAACATTTTTGTTTTAAAGTGTGACTCTGTATGTATCCATATGAACTAAATTGGGACCGGCGAAGTTTGGTTTCACACGCTCATACTGGAACAGGTAAACAAGGAGTTCGAAGAGTTGCAGAGCACACTTAACGATACAGATAGGCTTCTTGAACTGCACCAAAACTTTGGCATGTCCACAGCGATTAGTTATTCACTTAAGATGGTGACCCACATGAGATTCGGTCTGGCAATGTAATCTCTTGTGCATTATAACGGCATCACCCCCTCTCACCCTCGGTAAACCAACGAATTTCATGATATTCTCTAACATTTTCCATTGTTTTCCCGTACTCTCAATTGTTCCTTAATTTTTAAAAATCTATTTCAAAGTCACAGGTAGCGAGAGCTCTTTGTTTGGTGTTTACATCCATGAACTCAACCACGAAAGAAGTGGCTTATAAGGCTCTTGTAGCCAGATTCTTGAGTATTGTTCATCTATCTGTGATCCCTACCAGGTATGACTTATAGAGGAGATAGAGAAGATGTAGTGGGAATTAGTGAAGTTCGGTGGCAGGAGGAACAAGACTTCTCATCAGGTGAATACAGGGTTACAAATACAAAAACAAGTAGTGGTAATGCTGGAGTAGGTTTAATAATGAATAAAAAATAGGAGTGCGGGTAAGCTACTACAAACAGCATAGTGAACGCATTATTGTGGCCAAGATAGTCATGAAGCCCACGCCTACCCCAGTAGTACAAGTTTATATGCCAACTAGTTCTGCAGAAGGCGAAGAGATTGATGAAATGTATGATGAGATAAAAGAAATTATTCAGATAGTAAAGGGAGACGAAAATTTAATAGTCATGGGTGACTGGAATTCGATAGTAGGAAAAGGAAGAGAAGGAAACATAGTAGGTGAATATGGAATGAGGGTAAGAAACGAAATTTTGCACAGAGCATAACTAAATCATAGCTAACACTTGGTTCAAGAATCATGAAAGCAGGTTGTATGCATGGAAGAAGCCTGGAGATAGTGGAAGGTTTCAGACAGATTATATAATTGTAAGACAGAGATTTAGGAACCAGGTTTTAAATTGTAAGATATTTCCAGCGGCAGATGTGGACTCTGAACACAATCTATTGGTTATGAACTGTAGATTAAAACTGAAGAAACTGCAAGAAGGTGGGAAATTAAGGAGATGGGACCTGGATAAACTGACTAAACCAGACATTGTAGAGAGTATCAGAGAGAGCATTAGGGAACGATTGACAAGGATGGGGGAAAGAAATACAGGTAGCTTTGAGAGATGAAATAGTGAAGGTAGCAGAGGATCAAGTAGGTAAAAAGACGAGGGCTACTAGAAATCCTTGGGTAACAGAAAATATATTGAATTTAACTGATGAAAGGAGAAAATATAAAAATGCAGTAAATGAAGCAGGCAAAAAGGAATACAAACGTCTCAAAAATGAGATCGACAGGAAGTGAAAAATGGCTAATCAGGGATGGCTAGAGGACAAATATAAGGATGTAGAGGCTTATCTCACTAGGGGTAAGATAGATACTGCCTACAGGAAAATTAAAGAGACCTTTGGAGATAAGAGGACCACTTGTATGAACATCAAAAGCTCAGATGGAAACCCAGTTTTAAGCAAAGAAGGGAAAGCAGAAAGGTGGAAGGAGTATGTAGAGGGTCCATACAAGGGCGATGTTCTTGAGTACAATATAATGAAAATGGAAGAATGTAGATGAAGATGAAATGGGAGATATGATATTGCGTGAAGAGTTTGACAGAGCACTGAAAAACCTAAGTCGAAACAAGGCCCTGGGAATAGAAAACATTCCGTTAGAGCTACTGACAGCCTTGGGAGAGCCAGCCCTGACAAATCTCTACAATCTGGTAAGCAAGATGTATGAGATGGACGAAATACCCTCAGACTTCATGAAGAATATAATAATTACAATCCCAAAGAAAGCAGGTGTTGACAGATGTGAAAATTACCGAACTATCAGTTTAATAAGTCACAGCTGCAAAATACTAACGCGAATTCTTTACAGACGAATGGAAAAACTGGTAGAAGCCGACCTCGGGGAAGATCAGTTTGGATTCTGTAGAAATGTTGGAACACTTGAGGCAATACTAACCCTACGACTTATCTTAGAAGATAGATTAAGGAAAGGCAAACCTATATTTCAATCATTTGTAGACTTAAAGAAAGCTTTTGACAATGTTGACTGGAATACTTTCTTTCAAATTCTGAAGGTGGCAGGGGTAAAATAAAGGGAGCGAAAGGCTAATTACAATTTGTACAGAAACCAGATTGCAGTTATAAGAGTTGATGGGGTATGAAAGGGAAGCAGTCGTTGGGAAGGGAGTGAGGCAGAGTTATGGCCTATCCCCAATGTTATTCAATCTGTATATTGAACAAGCAATAAAGGAAACAGAAGAAAAATTCGGAGTAGGTATTAAAATCCATGGAGAAGAAATGAAAACTTTGAGGTTCGCCGATGACATTGTAATTTTGTCAGAGACAGCAAAGGACCTGGAAGAGCAGCTGAACGGAATGGACAGTGTC
Organism: Schistocerca serialis cubense; assembly: GCF_023864345.2. Classification (NCBI taxonomy): domain Eukaryota; kingdom Metazoa; phylum Arthropoda; class Insecta; order Orthoptera; family Acrididae; genus Schistocerca; species Schistocerca serialis. The sequence goes on along the minus strand of NC_064638.1, from coordinate 243,638,577 downwards.
TTGAAAGGAGGATACAAGATGAACATCAACAAAAGCAAAACGAGAATAATGGAATGTAGTCGGTTTAAGTCAGGTGATGCTGAGGGAAATATATTAGTGAAATGAGACATTTAAAGTAATAAATGAGTTTTGCTATTTGGGAAGCAAAATAACTGATGACGGTCGAAGTAGAGAGGATATAAAATGTAGACTGGCAATCGCAAGGAAAGCGTTTCTGAAGAAGAGAAATTTGTTAACATCGAGTATAGATTTAAGTGTCAGGAAGTCGTTTCTGAAAGTATTTGTATGGAGTGTAGCCATGTGTGGAAGTGAAACATGGACTATAAATAGTTTAGACAAGAAGAGAATAGAAGCTTTCGAAATGTGGTGCTACAAAAGAATGCTGAAGATCAGATGGGTAGATTACATAACTAATGAGGAGGTATTGAATAGAATTGGGAAGAAGAGAAATTTGTGGCACAACTTGAGCAGAAGAAGGGATGGGTTGATAGGAAATGTTCTGAGGCATCAAGGGATCACAAATTTAGTATTGGAGGGCAGTGTGGACGGTAAAAATCGTAGAAGGAGACCAAGAGATGAATACAGTAAGCAGGTTCAGAAGGATGTAGGTTGCGGTAGGTATTGGGAGATGAAGAGGCTTGCACAGGATAGAGTAGTATGGAGAGAAGCATCAAACCAGTCTCTGGACTGAAGACCACAACAACAACAACAGAAAAGATCCAACAAAGAGCAGCGCGTTTGGTCACGAGATCGTTTAGCTGGCGAGAGAGCGTTATGGAGATGCTAAACAAACTCCACTGGTAGACGTTACAAGGCGTTGTGCATCACAGAGAGATTTACTATTGAAATTTCGGGACAGCACTTTTCAGAAGGGTCGGACAACATATTACTTCCCCCCACATTGGCTACATCTCGTGTATTGAACATGAGGAGAAAATTCGAGAAATTAGAGCCAATACAGAGGCTTACCAACAATCATTTTTCCCACGCACTATTCGCTAGTGGAACAGGGTTGGAGGTATCAGATAGTGGTGAAAGTAGCCTACGCCACACACCATTAGTTGGCTTGCGGAATATCATATATATGTAGTTGTGTTCCTTCAAACAGCACTGCTGTGTGAAGGAGATGCCACAGGCGATTCTAAAAAGTACCAATCTCCATCTGAGACATTGTTGGAGGTTTCTGTAGTGGAGAACATATTGCTGCCCGTTTGCAAGCACTGTTAACATCTTCGGGATATAGCCATTTTGTGGGATGAGACACTTCAAGTGCAGGGGCAAGTCGCTGTGTGCGCCATGCAAATGGGTAGTGTGGTGTCACCGCCAGACACCACACTTGCTAGGTGGTAGCTTTAAATCGGCCGCGGTCCATTAGTACATGTCGGACCCGCGTGTCGCCACTGTCAGTGATCGCAGACCGAGCGCCACCACACGGCAGGTCTCGAGAGACGGACTAGCACTCGCCCCAGTTGTACGGACGACGTAGCTAGCGATGCACACTGACGAAGCCTCGCTCATTTGCTGAGCAGATAGTTAGAATAGCCTTCAGCTAAGTCAATGGCTACGACCTAGCAAGGCGCCATTAGTAGTTTATTGCCTGAATCTACAGAGTCTCACTTGTATCGTCAATAGCGATGTACAACAAGGATGGATTAAAGTTAAGTATTCCAGCAGCTACGTACTTTTCTTTATAGCATTCATTACGTATCCTGTTTCAGACCTCACGCCATCCTTCGTGAGCTTATAGCGTGCATTGCGGTCCCCTCAAACCACACTGTGTCGGCACTTCTGTCGACACATCAGGTAGGATATGCCAGTTGTACATCAACAGTGTATTGCTCACAGCCATCTGCAACCATATCATGAATCTTTTCCTCCAGTCTTGCGATTTTCCCTTTGGACATCTATTGGAAACTTCCAAATGGTAGACTTTGTTGCATGGCGAACCTGTAGGTTTGTTTAGATCCAAGTAAATGATTTATTCCATCTGTGGGTTATTCACCTTGGTGTACCTATGCACACACTGGCAAATTTGCTCATGAGTGCCACATTCGAAGAAGAGCAGCACGTCAAAATTGCTCAGCTGAGACATGTTCTTCTTAACATTGTGTCCCATGAAAATCTTGGTGCTGTGAAATAGAAGGCAGGGTCCAAAGAGTGTGTCCAGGCACACACTCCAGAATCCCTCGAAAATATCTGTGTACAGTGTACATTGTGGTCCATGCATAGCTTGCACATTCTCCTAAATCATAGGTGCTGAACTCCTGTCAAACATTCACTGCATGCTCATACTCCACATCTGTTATGGCACTGTCTGTTAGTTTACTGGGCAATGCAATCATTTCAGACAATCCAGGTATTCGTATGGAAAGACACATTTCTTCATCACAAGCTGAAACTTTGTGACATCAAGATATGTGGCTCTGATGATATGCACATTATCCGTACGCTTTGTCTCAACAAGTTTCTGAAGACATATGTGCATGAAATGCAGCAGGTCCAGTATGTGGAGATTTGTTCTTCATGAAATTCTCTCGGAAAAAGAAAAGTACTTTTCAACAGTTTCAGGAATGATACTGACTTTATTATCTTTCAAGCCGAAATAATTCAAATGCTCAACAAGGAAGTGAGCATCATACACTTTCAAGAAAACGTGACAGAAGATGGGGATGTGCCGTGGCAGTTGCTACTTCAGGTTGCATGCATTGTGCGATGTGCCACACAAATTCCACATTAGATGACAATGGTCTGTAAGTGGAATTTCCGCTTTTCTATCCTATGGCAGCCTACAGATATGACAATCAACTGTTTGCTTGTATAATGCATCATTCTCTCTTGTTGTTGCGATAAATCTCATCAATTTCTCATACAAGTTTTTCGAGCTCAGATGGCAACCATCTCACAGGATTGTTGTGAGTGGAGTTGAGAGAGAACAAGTTACTCTCTCACCTATTCTTGTCATACAGAAAATTATTAAAGACCTGATGCACCTTGTGTAAGACTCTAGAAAGTTAATGGCATGAGCAGACATTAATGGAGCCTGGTAGGGCGCTAAAAGCATGGAGTATTTTCATGATTCTTGGCTCATAGAAGCGGCTTGGGAGTTGAAAGCAATTGGCAGCGAGCCCATCCCTTAGTAAATCTTTCTGGACAAGCCCACAGCCATACAGGGCAGACAGGGTAGCCCCTCATCGAGACATGGCTCCAGCAGAACAATGCTGTGATACCTCCTGCGGCATCAGCAGAAGCCTGAGCAGGGGTGACGGTCTGAAGGAATGCATCTATCCAGTGGAGTCGTAAACCGGGCATTGTGTACAGAGCCACATGTAATAAAAACTCACGTGTTTTCGTGTTTGCTGATAGTGTAAGTAGGCCAGTTCACCACTTCCCTCGGCCGCCTCTGTTGTAGAAGAAAATTCCGGCATCTGAGAAATGTTTCGAGATAGAATCTTTATTACACCTCATAGCTAGGACTAACAAGCTCCAAGGCACAGGCAATTTAGATAAAGACCTTTGAGATTGTATCTGTTCACTTGTTGCCTTGGGAAGAGACACAACTTCGGAAAAAAAAACATCTCTTCCCCCTCTGCGAAAACTTAAAAAAGCCAGTAATTGGTGGTTTCTTATTTTTCAGAGATGCAGGTTTCTTAACTCTTGCCCTGGTTCGACATGAGTTTGTGATGTCGAGTGGGAAAGGAGATTTAATGCCTCTAGAGCCTTGTGATTGGCTCAAGGTGGGGTGAATGCTGTGTCGTTTGTGCACTTTGCGGGAAAACGCAATTTTTTTTTCCTAGAGAGGTGCGAAGCACTCGGGTGTGGGACTTTGATCTGGTAAGCACTTCTAGTCGAAGCTCTGGCATGTGTGGTTGGTTCTTCGGACCTATCCTGAGACTGACTTTAGTTGCGAGTAGTTTAGACTGGGGAGCCTGTGGTTAAGTTCTTACTGTACTGACAGTGTCACTTCAAACGTCTTGGACTACCCATTTGCCGAGGGCACAATTATTCGTTTTTGGTTTACCAGTCTTGACGTTTGGTATCCTTGTGCGCTCTGTCGTATAAGTGAGCCAAATTGGTCCTTGGTACGACCAGCGAATGGGTGTGTCACACACTGAAATCTACTGTGATTTCAGGGTTCAGGTAGAGAGTAAATTACGATCCGTCTGCCTGATCGCTAGACCGTGAGATTTTTGTATTTATTTCGTGGCCGCGATCGATTCACAGGTGCCGCCTCAACGTCTCACCTCCTCCGCCGCACACATCGCGCCAGCTGCCAGTCACGTGACCGCACGATGTAAACAGGGTAATGTACTGCGGCTCCGGCATTGTCAGGGCGTACAGATCTCAATCGCCACTTGCTCTCACTTCAGTAGATTTGATGAATCAAAGCCTACTCAGCGTCAGATCAATTCAGCTTGCATTATCCACATTTTAAGGGCCTGAGTACGTGACACACTGATCACCTAGTTAAACTGTCATTGCCAATCAGGATCCACCAAGTGAAGTAATGAAGCATCTGTTAGTTGTTTAGGGAATTCAATCTATAAATTGTTTAGCATAATTTATGTCTGGTTTAGAAAAATAAATGTTGTTAGTACACTAAAGTTTATCAGCATTCTCAATCAATTAAATAGTCCAAACAAGTTACCTTTCATTGTGGCATCCCATGCCAGGAGCTCGGATTGATGGCACCTTCTGTAAATGTCAGATCGCGTTGCCTAGCGTAGTCATTCAATTTGATGTCCCTTGCGCAGAATTTTGAATTTATGGCAGCTTCTGTGACCATCAGATCATAGATAGTGTTGCCTAGTGAAGTTTCTGTTTCCCATGTTTAATGTGGTGTGCTGGATAGAGTTGATTCGCGTTGCTGGCGCCTTATAATTAATTATTGTATGTGTGTCTTTTCGTGTTGTGGTTGTGACTTCTGTGTCACTTGATTGTTTCTGACGGCGAACGGCGTTGTGCTGATTTGTTAGGATAGTTGAGATTTTCGTTTGTTAGCGTAGACAAGCGTGCTGTTATTTGAATTCGTTGTCAGGAACTACGAATCGGTAGCTCACAGGAGCGTAATTTAGGATAGAATCTGTGTGGCAAAGGAATGTGTGGTGTTTAAATTCGATTGGGTCAGAATTAGAGTGCATGCTTACAAGAAGCAAGGCACATTTGCTACAGGGTAGCGGAAGTAATTGTGTTTTGTTAACCATGGATCCACGTCAGATTATTAGCGGTGTCCAGGCAGATATTACAAAGGATTCTCAGGTAAATGCAGTCACAGACCGGGCGGAACCGTCGAACGTAGAACCTGCAGCGTATGACGACATGTCTCAGTAAGGTGACAAAAGTGGACGGGAGACTGCAGCTGAACGAAATGTACATGCTGCCGGAACGAGACGCACCATCACTGAGACTGGCAGACCAGAATCACGAACGAAATGTCACAGAATGATGGAATCTCGTTGATTTAGTCCGGGATATGTTAGCGGTGGATCTCAGTTTGAGGCTCTCATGCAATTCATGCAAGAGGCAGAAAGGAAGAGGCGAGAGGCAGAAAGGAAGAGACAAGAGGCAGAGAAAAAGAGACAGGAGGAAGAGGAGGAAAGCCACAAATTAGTCATAAGAACAGTCACAGAAGGTATAGATTGAGTCAAGAAAGAGATCGTGGGAATCCAAGAAGAGCTAGAGAATGTCAAGAAAACGACTGCAGAAACGCGTGAGGTCGCGGACCAGTCAAAGCGCGACGTTAAAACAGCGCGATTGGTACCGCAAGTAGCACGAAAGGACGGATCAGTGGCCAAAGAACAAGTTAAACTGGCAAGAACTGAGGTGTGTAAGACAAAAAAGGCCCTTGTTCAAGAAACGCAAGAAAAAATGAGTGAGGCTGCGAAGCAAATCGAACAGACAAAAATCAAACAGGTCGAAATCTCGGAAGTGAAAGATCAGCAGAGGCGAGTCGCTGCGCAACAAAACGAGTTGGCTAAGGACATTCGGCAGACACATAAGCGGGTCGCGCAATTGCAGACACAATCTCATCAGGTAGGACGCCATCGAGAGCAACACAGAAGTGAAGAAAATGTTTTGTGACTCCGAACCGCTATATGAGGACACACCCCCTGCACATGCCAAATGCAGCAAGAATATGCATCTGCCGTGGCGAAACGGGTAGTAGAACACGCTCCGTCGGTAACATGCAGCATGTCAGAGGCCGAGTTGGAAAATAACTGTACACGTCTACGGAGGTCAGAAACGTTATTACATGAATCTGACAACGCGAGGGGATACCATAATAGTGCACGAGGATCGTTCGGGCACGGATACATGGAGTCACGTGCTACAGACAAGAGGGAAATTCGTACGGCGGATACCTCGAACCTTTTCGCCACAAACTTTTCTTGACCATCCAGAATTTTCAACTCTACAAGGAGGCAAACAACGCATTACGTCCAAAGGCCTGGATGGCACAGTACGATCACGTGCTGCCAGAATCTTGACCACTGAAGTACATGCTCCAGTTTATCTGTGGTTTCTTAAAAGGGTCGATAGCAGAACATATGCGCGGAGTTGCGGAGAGTTGTCGCTCCTACCAAGATTTAAGGACGTATTCCTTAGCACATACTGGTTGCAAGACACGCAGGAAAGGATAAAACAGGAGATCATGTTAGGAAAGGACTTAGGAGCGTCAGGATTACGCAGTCCTGTCAAATTCTTCGAATCCCTGGTCAAGAAGAACCGATTCTTGGATCAACCGTACAGTCCCAAGGAAATTATAAGGCACTGCTACATTAAATTACCTTTACGTTACCAGCAACTGCTCATCGATAGATGCAGCGATTCAATCGAAGCTTTCAAGAGTGCGCTGAGCGAACTCGATTACGTCGATGAAATTCACAACTCGCGGGAAAGAAGTAGAAATAATGACCGTAACTGCCCAGATTCCCCAGAGAGGAATGACGATGGACGAATCGAAAACGAAATTAAAACTTCAATGGGAATAACCAGACATCATGAGAAAATTGAAGAAGAGAAGGAAATCATAATCATAACAACAACAACAACAACAACGACCGACGAAACGGAAACTGGAGAGAGCAACAGAACTCGAACCATGGCCAACAGGATTCTAGGGAAAAAAAATAAAAAAAATGTGTGTGAAATCTTATGAGACTTAACTGCTAAGGTCATCACTTCCTAAGTTTACACACTACTTAACTTAAATTATCCTAAGGACAAACACACACACCCATGCCCGAAGGAGGACTCGAACCTCTGCCGGGACCTAGGGACCAACAGCAAAGCAATAGACAGACATATGACGGTCAAGGTCAATGGAATGACCAATGTAGTGAATACGTGGAATTGAGGCCACCTAACTCTCGCAGGTGTCACACAGAGAAAATTCAAACAGGAATTGATAAACAGCCGCTTCGGACTCAGCTCAAAGCAATGCTGCAGGAACTTATAGGAACGAGTGATATTAACCTGTTAGAGTACGAAGATACATGAGAACTGCTACGGGAAGAGAAGGTGCAGTATGTAAATAGTCTCCATGGATGAACTGTTTAACTTAATTTACTGTTGATACTGTGTTGCTTAGCATAATTTTACATTTGTTCTATTTCAGTGTTATTTTGTTTGGTTGTCATTTCCATTAGTTTTCTGGATGTGTCCTTGTTGAATGTGGTCAAATGAGTTGCATATTTGTGACATCTTCACTCCAAAATTCACTGGCAGCACGCCGCTAATCGAGAGTCAAGCGAGTCACATGGCACCACAGTCTATGTGCCCGCCAAGCCTAATCGACTCAGCGGGGTGCCTAGAGTGACGTGTCCTGTTAACAAAAGGCGAGAAAATCCAATGTCCCGCACCGGCAGGTGCGTGTTCTGATGCATAAATAAATGGGAAGAGTAGGGCTGTGCCGTGTCCCACTAATGGACTTCTATGGCAGGGGACGGGTTGCACGTCAAATGCAGTGCTGTCATGCCAGTCTCTGATTGCTGACTGCAGCCTGACGAGGATGAGGCCAAGGGTCCAGTTGCAGTCTGGAAGCTACAAAAGATGCCAGACACGGCCAAGACGCCATATGCTGCCAGAGACGAGAGGGAACGCCAGAGATGTCTGCTACCACTTCTGCCACATCATGCACTGAGTGAGAGTAGTAGTAGTAGTAGTAGTAGTAGCTTTATTCATCCGCAGATCTCTTTTTACGAGGATATAGGACACATCAAAGTATTTATGAATTTAGATCAATTTAAAATAAGTTAATTCGTATACACATATATTTACAGACTTCTAGTTAGAGACAATCATTAGATTTACTCCTGGTATACAATACTTTTTTTTTACAAATAACTTATTAAACAATACAATGCCACATTGTTCACTTTTATCTCACCATCAGTCAATGCACACATTGTATTGTATTGTATTGTATTTTTATTGATCCAGGCAATCATAGTATTGTACAACTGTATGTATGATATTGTTTCATAATACTTCACTCACTACACACACACACACACACACACACACACACACTGGTGATCTCTGGGCCATTTTCTGTACTGCAACTTCCCATTTTCTATCCTGAAAAGCTGTGTCAGCATCTCTCCATAATGAGTGAGATGTTGAGCGCAGAAAGAGGAAGAACTTGGGGGGATAAGTATTTCTAGAAAGGAAAAAAAGAAGGAAAAAACATAAAGTGAAGGTGTTATGTGGAATGTTGGATGTATAATAATCATTATTATTTTTAATTTGTTTAGCATTTTTTATCAAATCCCTACTCTGTTTTAGCTAAGTAATCCTTCAATGTATAAAATGTATTGCATAACAGGTACTTTTAGCTGCCTTTTTAAATATGTGTATTTTTGCAACTTCTTTAATCTCTTTTGTTATTTTTTCTTGGTAAATGTAACTTGAGTCTATCTCTTGTTGCATGGTCATGGACAGAGCTGTTTGTGCAGTAATTACCAATGTTATTTTTGATGTGTATAACTGACTGGTAAATGTATTCACATAGAGCAGTTAAAATCCCCAGTGTTCTGAATAGATCTTTACAATGAGCTTGACTGGTATTTTTGGTTATTATTCTTATGGCTCTTTTCTGGAGTTTGAAAACTGTGTTCATATTTTGTGCATTTGTTCCCCAAAAATGAATGCCATAGCTAAAAATTGAGTGTACACATGAATAATATGTAACTAAAAGACACTGCATGTTACACTAATGGCCTTTAAAATTGCTACACCACGAAAATGACCTGCTACAGACACGAAATTTAACCAACAGGAAGAAGATGCTGTGATATGCAACTGATTAGCTTTTCAGAGCATTCACACAAGGTTGGCACCAGTGGCGACACCTACAACGTGCTGACATGAGGAAAGTTTCCAACCGATTTCTCATACACAAACAGTAGTTGACAGGCGTTGCCTGGTGAAATGTTGTTGTGATGCCTTGTGTGAGGAGGAGAAATGCGTACTATCACGTTTCCGACTTTGATAAAGATCAGACTGTAGCCTATTGTGATTGTGGTTTATCGTATCGCAACATTGCTGCTCATGTTGGTTGAAATCAAATGACTGTCGGTGGGTTCAGGAGGGTAATACAGAACGCTGTGCAGTCGAAATGACAGGCATCTTATCTGCATGACTGTAACGGATAGTGCAGCCATGTATCGATCCCTCAGTCAACAGATGGGGACATTTGCAAGACAACAACCATCTGCACGAACAGTTCGACAACATTTGCAGCAGCATGGACTATCAGCTTGGAGACCATGGCTCCGGTTACCCTTGACGCTGCATCACAGACAGGAGCGCCTGCGATGGTATACTCAACGACGAACCTGGGTGCACGAATGGCAAAACGTCATTTTTTCGGATGAATTCAGTTCTGTTTACAACATCATGATGGTTGCATCTGTGTTTGGTGACATCACAGTGACGCACATTGGAAGCATGTATCCATCATCGTCATACTGGCGTATCATCTGGCATGATGGTATGGGGTGCCATTGGTTACACGTCTCGGTCACCTCTAGTATGCATTGACGGCACTTTGAACAGTGGACGTTACATCTCAGATGTGTTACAACCCATGGCTCTACCCTTCATTCGATCCCTGTGAAACCCTACATTTCAGAAGGATAATGCAGGTCCTGTACGGGTCTTTCTGGATACAGTAAATGTTTGACTGCTGCCTGGTCAGCACATTCTCCAGATCTCTCACCAATTGAAAATGGTCAATGGTGGCCGAACAACTGTCCTGTCACAATACGCCAGTCACTACTCATGACGAACTGTGGTATCGTGTTGAAGCTGCATGGGCAGCTTTACCTGTACACACCATCCAAGCTCTATTTAATTCAATGCCCAGGCATATCAAGGCTGTTATTACGGCCAGAGGTGGTTGTTCTGGGTACTGATTTCTCAGGATCTATGCACCCAAATTGTGTGAATATGTAATCACATATCAGTTCTAGTATAATATATTTGTCCAATGAATACCTGTTTATCATTTACATTTCTTCTTGGTGTAGCAATTTTAATGGCCAGTAGTGTACACACTGATGATAGGATACTAAGGGTGTAACATGCTGATGACATTCTGTTTGCAAGTACCTTTGTGTGTTCACACCACTTCAGCTGAGAATCAATATTTATTCCTAGAAATTTTGCATTTGTTAAACAGTCTATAGAGGTGCCATCTACATATAATTTAACATTTGTCATATAATTTAACATTTGTCATTTTTCCTCTTCAAACTGAAATTCATGGCATTAGTTTTCTTTATGTTCAATGTCACTTTATTACTTATTGACCAATCATAAACTTTCTTGAGAGTTTCATTTCCTTTCTCAGCAAGGAGTTCTCTTGTTTTCTCAGTGACTATAATATTGCTATCATCAGTGAAGAGGATTTTTTCACCATGAGTAACACTACTGTGCCATTCCACTTTTGCACAAATTGTTACTCTTCAGTCCGGCCAGATACGGTTTGTGTGTGTATCTAAGTGCCATGTTCTCAATTCGTATGACATTTTCAACTGTAAAAGTTGTCTCCTCAGGGACCCTTGTGGAGGAAGTGATAGGATACCTTTCAGTAATATCATTAAGTATTTTTGTGTTTTTGTATGTATCAACTGAACTGTATTGATTGTGAGGTCCACATTTTTTCTGCACATTTATTAGTGCTCTCGACACTGATTATGTGCCTGTATTTGTTTTCATGTTGTAGAAAATAATACACAAATTTATGCAACTTAGGTAATAAGACAAACAGATTACACATGTTGTTTTCTTATTCGTTGAGAATCTGAGAATGTATGTGTTTGATGATTGAGACCAAATGAGTAAATCAATGAGCAGAGAACAGTTCATACTGCAGGATATTATAGATGATTAGGGACATTAGACATATCTGACTTCAGGATATGGTGTGAATAGGTACATTTCTTTATCCAAGGCCTTTTAACCACATATTAAATGTTTAACGGAAGTCTGTGATGTAGCAATGACCCCTGGGTCTGACTTAATTCATACTGCTCGCAGCACTGTTTACGTGTACTCTTACTGACTTGCAGTTCATGTGAGTGAATGACCCCTGGAATGAATGAGGTCAAGCTAGAATGTGTTTTAGTCATGGCTACTGCTGATTGGCAAAGTTACCTTTTTCACATATATATCGGTTATCAGGATGAGATTCTCTGACTATTTTCAATTATTTCCTCTGGTTCATGTCACACTAAACAATATTGAAGTGAGACACTACCTATGCGGAAATTAACAGCAGGTAGGGGGCAGTGAGAGAGGACAAGTTACTCTCTCACCTATTTTTGGCATACGGAAAATTATTAAAGATTTCATTACAACCTAACACGCCTTGAGCGACACTCTAGAAAAGTTAATGGCTGTGCAGACATAAATGGAGCCTGGTAAGACGCTAAAAGCATGAGGTATTTTTATTATTTTTAGCACGTAGAAACGGCTTGTTGGGAGTTGAAAGCAATTGGCGGCGAGCCCGTTGCTTAGTAAAACTAGCCGTACAGGCCCACAGCTGTACAGGACAGACCTAATTGAGACAGGGCTCCAGCAGAACAATGCTGTGATACCTGCCAGGGTGCCAGCAAAAGCTTGGACTCAGGTGATGGTACAAAGGACTGTGTCTACCCAGTCGAGTCGTAAACCGGGCATTGTGTGCAGAGCCAGACGTAATAAAAATTCACATGTTTTTGTGTTCACTGATAGTGCAAGTAGGCCAGTTAACCACTTCCCTCAGCCACCTCTGTTGTAGAAGAAAACTCTGACATCTGAGAAACATTTAGAGATAGAATCTTTATTACATCTCATTTTTAGTTTCATGCTCGCTTGTTAGCTGTGGCAATCAATATTGTTCAAATATTTAAAAACTCCACTGAAGCTTTTATGTTTGGCAAACATTGCACACTGTAACTTCTGTGTGTAAAATAAGAGTAATTTTCAGTGCATTTCAGAGACAAAAGTAGAGAAAGACATGTTTAATTTCGTAATCAGTTACAGTAATGATGCAGTGTTCCATTTCTAACAAGCCAGATCAGAATTATGAGAACATAGTTGTGCAAATTAAAGATAATACATTCACAGCAGGAAATCTTTTTAGTGTTGTGCGTATCCCCACATAATAGATCAGAGGGCACGAAGTTAAAATTTGCAACTACAGAAACCAGTAGTGAGAACCGCATTTTATCTTTTGTGTTCGCTACAATAATCAACATATAGTTTACTTGAAGTGCCAAGCAACACAAATGGTATATAAAATCAACCTGCACAGGGAGACACAACAGTTAACAGAAGGAAAAACTTTCCAGTAAATTTGGGTCCTCGAATAAGCCGTTTGTGAGATAACTGCAAATTTGTAGTTACAAGCCACCTATGACTTCAGTATTAAATACTGTTAGTATAAATGTATTGGAAATGAAAACTTTTCAATTGTGACATCATATAACTGGACTCGAATTTCACCTGTTGCCCAAAGTTGATGACTGCGGTACATGCATGATGGGGCACAGGAACATTTCGCTGCTGCTACCAGATGACATCTCATGTGCTAAGGTAGATAGCTCAAACACAGCCTGTACCTTGGCCTCCAAGGTCACCTGACCTCAGTCCTTTAGGTTTTTTTGTCTGGGGTTGTCTCAAAAATGAAATTTACAGCACTCCCACTGATACAGTTGAAAACTGGAGTTGTGCATTGTACACTCGTCTTATTTTCACCAGTGTCAGTTTTCACTACTAATTATTTTTCAGTTGGTGAGGTGCCTCTCTCAGCCTCTTGTGCCTTAAACCAGACCTGTGCGTTACACAGACTATATTGGATAAATGTTAACCCTTAAATAGTCTCATGATGTTTTGATAGGCAAACTAGGAGTGTTTGACCTACAACTAAAACACAAGGAAGAACACATTACTCCATTATTCCATGAGATAATTTATTTTTTGAAATAATTATTATTCAAAATATTTAAAAACTACTTAAGAATTTTTTATACCCTTTTACACATAGAGGAAAGATTTCAGTGAAATTTTGATCATCTTTATTTCCAAATAACTGATTTTTGAACGTTAAATTTCAGTAACATTTTAAAACAGAGACATAATATTTTACATGTTATGTGCCATAAAATGTTCATCCTTGTAATCTTCGCAAGATATGCAGATTACCATAGTATGCTTTCTACATACATGTTCGGCACAAATCACATGTACTGTGGAATGCTTCATGTCATTTGTACTTAGTTGTATGTGACACCTTCTTCTTGTGCTAAGCAGTGGTAAGCTGGTCCTGTTCCTCATATCCACACATGCTGGCACCAATTCTTTTTTGTGCTAGATAAAACTTTACTTGTCATAGGTTCTGAGGCTGTTAATCCTTTGGACAACATAATCAATTAGAGTGTCCTTAGCCACATTATCCAGAAATTCACGTCTTGTAACTTTGTTACCAGAGCTTAACTTGTAAATGGTACATGAATTTCACACCAGAACCCTCGCCCCCCCCCCCCTACTTTTTTTTAAATTGCTAATTGATAGTGGCCATCTTGTTTGACTTTTCCTGAGAGCCTAAAATTTCATGGAAATGGGTACAACATTATTGTGATTTGGTTGGAACATGTCAGCATTGTTACATCTTTTGTAAAACTGAACAGACTTAAGGCTAGAGTTTTTCATTTATTAGGTAAAAGATCATAGGGGAATATCTGGTTTGTTCTTTCATAATGTTCTGGCTAAATTAAATCTTTATTCAAATAGGTCCATCTGACTGTGCTGCATACAATTCAAAGTTCATAAGATAAAATGCTCTGGACTATCAAAGTAAAAGCCTTTGTGGTGTATTTCTTTTTTTGACAGATATTGTCGCAAGAAACACCTCTTGAAATGGAATGAGTTGCTTGGCAATTGTCACATATTTTTCAGGAGTATACAATTTCAAATGTTTATCTTGCAGTGGTATGATAAGCTCACACTCAGCAACTATCTGTACAGTCTCTTTCCACTTATTACTAGAGGGTTTTTTTTTTTATCACTGAAGTGAATACAGCAAAATAAAAACAGGAATCTTCTACATGACATAGTATCTACAAATACAGGAGGCTCATCAGTTTACAGCAGTTCTTTGAAATGGACATGGGAAATTTTGTAAATTCATGCATACAACAAGAGACCCAGAAATGCATTCATCTCCATTCTGGATCTTTTGCATCCTGAGATTTGATAAAGAGTTTGATTGTTTATCATGTGCATAATAATGTCACTCATCAATTTATCATGAAAATGAAAAGATTTTTGCTGGAGTCTTTGCTGCTGTAGCCAGCACTAAAGTGCCTTGCTTATGAGAAAAGATGTAATAGCTCTTGGATCTTTCTCTATGACTAACTGGCTTCATCTGCTATTTAGTTGGCACACATTTACCTATATAGTAATCTTTAGCAACAAATGAATTCGAAGATTCATCACTTGAAGCGACAGCCATGTCTGAATCCGTATCATGCTCACTTATTTCAACACTGCCCACCCCACATTCTGAGCTTTCCTCAGACAAAGACTGTTTTTTCATCAGCTCATAGTACATCTGACAACTTCCTAATCTGTGAGAAATGTGGACTTTTCTGAAACCACATGAGAAACAATGTTGGAACCTTGTATGTATACAATGAACCCTTCCTAAAATATGTAACTGGTCAGAAAAGTATTAATGGTGAATACATTTACAAGTTGAAGTGCATGAAAGACAGTGATGGTGATCACACATAAACTGTCACATTGGAATACTTTACTGAAACAAGGACTGACACAGTTAGTTGTGTTGGGTCAAAATACACAGTACAAGAAAACAAGGAGAGAGAAAATGATTTTAAACAGAGCTCAAGGGACAGCCACACAACAGATGAATTTGCATGTGAACAGTTACCTTCATTTCTCTGCATATCAAAGCTCAGCAAGAGAAGAAAAAAATCTTGGGTTATATTGACCTGATGCTATCAGTTGAAGGTTAACAATAAAATATGCTGAGCAGTTTGATTCTGTTCACAGAAGACAACTATTGTATGACAGAGCTATAAAAAGTGACTTGATCAACACCTTTATGGAGAAAACGCATGAAGAAAACTGAGAAGAGACTTAGAAGGTGTGAATAGAAAATTTAGTTCTTCCTTAAACATCTTCCTGCATTTCTTTGAGTCTTGTTTCCCCTTACAACAAAGTAGAGTAATATTTAATGGAACTGGGAACAAGAGATGGATAACTCTTGGGACTAACCCATGACTTACTAATATTTTTCCCCACAGTCGACCCTATATTTAATATTTACCTTTATTAAAAATCAGCATATTTTGTCTTACATAATTTTCTACTTCTTTGCTTTGCACACTACACAATTTATGGAGTTTTTTAATGGTTGGGAGGGGGGGGAGATAAACCTAACAGTGTTATACACCACTAAACAGATCGATTTCTCAGCTTTCCAGTGGTATACAACATGTCATGCCATCTATTACCAAAGAAGAAGAAATATAGATTGCTCAGCCTGTTTTACTATAGGCAGTGTAATAATGGACATGAAACCTGTGAGCTGGCTGTATAAACCATTGGGTTAATGTATCTTGTTCTTGGAAGAGAGCTCTACTTAGTACAGAGGACAAGCTTACCCAAAAACTGAAACTCCATTACCACTAGCACTGTAAAATCTTCTGGTATGGCATTAAAAAAACATTTAATTAAAACATATAAAAAATGAACACCCAGGAATAAAACAGTATGGAACATTATTACCGTATTTACTCGAATCTAAGCCGCACTCGAATCTAAGCCGCACCTGAAAAATGAGACTCGAAATCAAGGAAAAAAAATTTTCCTGAATCTAAGCCGCACCTGAAATTTGAGACTCTAAATTCAAGGGGAGAGAAAAGTTTTAGGCCGCACCTCCAGATTGAAACACAGTTGGTCTATTGTAATATGAGACACAATTTAGGTAGAATAAATGACGATACAGCTACAGTAGTTTGGTTCGGGTCGTAAGCTTAGCAGCTAAGCTTTACCAGGTAGCCATTGCTAAGCGTCAGGCGTGCTTCGTCTGGTTTGAATCGGTTGCTTATTTTTCTTTGATCTGATAAGTGCCGTTCTCTTAGTTATAGGTGTTTACGTCACTCTAGGCTGAAAATGCATTATTGTACTGTGTCATGCATTGTTTGCCGCATTCTGATAAGTGTTTACGACCTGTCGCCGCTCGCGGCATGGCTTGCTTTTGTGCGCGCTACCGCCGCTTACAATAAAATAAAAAGAGAGGAATTGTGAAACAATGACAAGAGACTGCTATTTGTTGTTACTTACACTGCTGCTTTCTTTGATAATGATCAACAAGAACCAAATGATAGACTGCGTATGATAGATGTTCTGAACGAGAGCTTAGCTAAAAATTTTCTCCGTTTGAAAATCTTTGCAGACGCCTCTTTTGTACATTACATTCTGCATGGAAATTAGAGTCATCTTAGATTTAAAAATGTAGTCAATTGCCGTGCTTCATTTCTGATTGTATCACTATTAGGCATAAGAATAATACGAATATAAACATGACATGATTGTATATTCTTCCGCATTTGCTGCTGTCTCACACTAGTTTCTTAGGTTATTACGCAGACAGGATTTAAATGAGATAGCAGCAAACACGAAAGAATACATGGCAAAATGTTTATATTCGTATTATTCTTACGTTGAAGAGAATGCTGCATGTGATTCGCAATTCATAAAAGATCCTATTAGCAACCATCTCTTCTCACAGGTAGGAAAAAATTCAGAACGTAGAGTTGGCCATATTGACAAACATCCCAAAGAGTCATGCCAGTCGGATTTTCGTAGTACATTGAAATGCTGCTACATTCGAAGATGAACAACACAGAATTTGTATTTACTTCGTTGGATAATGTATGAAAATGCAGTGGTCGAAACTCGGGGCGGAGAAAAAAGCTCGTCTTACACCTTTTTTTGCCTGTGTAGCGCTACATATATTCGACGGCAGAAGATAGTTGTGGCGGCACCTACCAACATTTTTCAGAACTTCTGCTTACTTTGCACTCGATTCTAAGCCACAGGCGGTTTTTTGGATTACAAAAACTGGAAAAAAAGTGCGGCTTAGATTCGAGTAAATACGGTAATCGAGAAACAAATAAAAATAGTGATGTGAGTGAAGTTAAGTGCTCAAAACATAACTGGCAAAAATGATCACACACTGAAATCACTGTCCTCCAGAGTCAGTGATTACTTCCTCATTGTTGTCGCAAATCTCTCAGTTTGACTTTTGCAAAAGATTCTCAATAGAGACAGTCATGCAAGAGCTCAGAAACCAAGTCCTAGTAGAAACAAACATGAAAAAATTACCATCTACATATATTCTGTGACCTGTAAATACCTTTTATTGTGAGAATCATTAAATCTACTAGACAAACTAAAATGTAATGGGATCCCTCTTGCATAAAAGTCTTACCTAACAGAAAGCAGAAGGTTATAGTGATAGATTATGTCACAGGAATAAAAGTAAACTCCAAATGGGGAACAAAACATATGATGACTACAAAGACTGGTACTGGGTCCGTTCTTGTTCTTAACCAATAGGCTACAAATGATCTTTAAACAATGGTTCCACAACTGCAATGTCTGCTGCTGGTACAAGTATGCTAACAAGGCCCCATAGTGAATCTTATCAGACATAAACCAAATGATAGTTGAACAGGCATATAACTGGTTCACTGAAGTCAATGTCATAATTTCATAAAGAGTCATATTATGCAATTTCAAAGAAGCAAAAAAGACCCGGTAGTACTAGAAATATCCATTGTTGACCATACCCAAAATGGAACATAGCATGCATGCAAAGTTCCTTGGGATTCAGCTGGGTAACAAATTAAAATAGGGTGACGGGGAATGGTGCAAAAGACCTTTGACAAGCTTTGCACCTAAAGTTGCTGATCTAAACCAAGTGTGTCAACTTGCTCATTTTACATACCTTCACTTTATGTGGTCTTATGGAATTATGGAGAAATGCACCTAAAGTAAATAAATATTTATTGACCAAAAGCAGGCAATAATAATATTGTGTAAAAGAGATGATTGTACATCTTATGGAGACCTCTTAAACACGTTGACTGCCACGAGGCCATCACTGGTCAGAGCAGAGTGTTATGCTTGATTGCTGGCCTGATGGTGAAACATCCAGTGTTAAATGTGCAGCAGTCAATGTGTTAAGGGTCTTGGAGTTATTATGCTCACTTCCTTGAGCATTTACTTCTTAATGGTATCTGTTGCCGATCATAAAAATCAGTTTCTGCTGAATTATGAATTCCATAATCACACTACAAAACACAAAATAATTATTATGCAGACTCTGCCTCTGTATATGGGTTCAAATAGGAGTTCCATACTCTGTCACTAAGGTATTCAACAACCCCCCATCTAATATAAACGACGTATTTGGGAATCCATACAAACTCGAAAGAGAATTATAAATAAATCTCCATCAGCCACTACACCTAAAAATTACCGGATTGCCTAGATTCAGGAGTGAAATTTTCTAATTATGTAGCAAACAGCAATGTTTAGAATAAACTGCATCATAAGTAGTAGTGTAACACAAACAGACCTTTATTGTAACAGATGTACATAACTATTTTCTTTGAAAAATACCATTTACGTATATATTAAGCTACCAGTTTCAAATGAACAGTAGCTATTTAATATAACTAGAAAGCATCAGCTTCCCATATATTTCATTTGAATACATTTAGCTGGTGTAGGCACAAATATTATTAATCATATATGCAATGTACTGCTATTCCAACATGAGTACAGAAGTACTGACATGTGGGCAGGAGATGAATTTGGCAATCATGTGCGAGGCAAATGCGGGAACATGAACTACGGAGACATTATTACCAATTGCTTCCAAACAGGACTAATGTGCAATTGTTCTTTTGTTGACTACTAGAGGGCAATCTGTGATAGGCATCAGTTTGAGAATGAAGAATGCATATGGGGCATCATATCTGTTGAAAACAAATGTGACAAAGGGTGCTGCTGCTTCATAACAACACATGTCCTCATATTGCAAATGTTATAATGCAGAAGTTACACCAACTCAAGTGCAACACTACTGAGCAACTGACCTATATCCATATCTCCCCATGTGATTATCATGCCTCTGATCCCTGCAAAAAGACCTTGAAGGGCTGAAGACTCTTGTCAGATGAGAATGTACGGGAGGAAGTTATGGATTTCTTCACTTAGAAGGATACAGTGTTTTACCAAATGAGTATCTTCAACATGGTGCATTGATGGGACAATTGCCTCAATGCTCATGGCAATTTTGCCTGATCGGCATACTGACTCTGGATGGAAACTTTTTGATCACCCTTTATAAGTAATTTTTGAACCAGGCAATGTTCATATATAGGAACTGAATTTCTCTTATTCCTTTATTTTTGAACCCTTGTAATTTTCTTAAGTAGGAACTGCTATGTGACTTTCTCTAGTGAAGCAATTTTAGAGAAGAAAATTCCGTGTTCTAGACTTAATTATCTGAACTTTAATTTTCCATCATGCAACATCCGGTAAAAATTTTTATGTACTGTATGCATAGAGAGAGATCTCTGGCCCTACTACTACATATAATGTACTGTAAGGGGATCAAAACTTTACACACAACTTGTAAACCAAATAAGATGCTGTGTACTGTATTTTTAGTGGGTTTTATGTGTACTGTTTTCACTGTTGAAAGTCATATTGTGCTCAATTGGTTTTTGTATGTTATTCTGTGCACGTCAGTAACCAATATGTACATCAAACATAAAAGTTTTCAACCCCTTTGGCCGCATGTATACTAGTATTTCATAGTATTGTTCTAATAATCTACAAATGTACATAAATGTAAATTTCCTGATGATTCAGTCTATTTCAGAGAAAGCAACTTTTTGGTACCAAATATAAAAAAGTACTATTACTGAAGTGGAAATACCACTGATGTAGAAACAGATGGAGAAGTATCATAACTCATCAAAATTTAACTTAAATTATGACAAATATAATCACGTGGCTAGCCAACAGGCAGAAATCCAACAGCAAGATATATTATTTATTCAATCACATAATTGTTCAAGTGTACAAAAATACCCCCTTTAAAAATAGACAAATATAAAATTTTATTTCACCACATATAAAAAAATATATTCTTATTAAAAATATAGCTTTGTACAAATCTTTCTATTGACCACTTTCTTTTTCAGTAGTAAGAATTAAACATTCAAGTGGCAGATATTATCAATCTTATTTCTGACTTGAAAATGTATCTTCAGAGTAAATGAATGACAACCATATTGGTTGCTGTACTAAAACATGAATTCCTTCTGTCTCTTTTTATTCACATGTAAGCAGTTTCGTTCACCTCCCATTATACGTCTAACACTGGGACTGCAGAAAGTGAGAGCTACTTGTTTCTTAAGTTTCGCATGACACTGGGACACATTTTGAAGTGATACTAAAAGTGTCTCTCTCTTATAATCTCCAGTTCAAGTAACTGATTTAAGTTTCTTTTTGTAAAAGAATGTTTGTGAAAGGTTTTCTATAAAAAATATGAATATGTAAGTCCCAGTTTTAAGCCAACTTAATGTTTTATAAATAGGCAGTAGGGATACTGTTCTTTGTGCATGAGGAAACTAATTTATATACATAATTCCAATCACCTGAGAGTGAATTATTTTGTATATGAACATCAAATATGAAATTCAAGCCATTTCATAGAAAATTCTTCAGAGTTTTGAGTGCTGCCAAAACACAACATCTTTCCACCAAGCTGGCCGTTCAAAGGTCTGTGGATTGCTGAAGAATGAAGCTTGCATATTACGATATACATGTCCATCAGACTGTCCCAACACAGATGACAAAAGCCTATCTGGAGGGGCCAGAGCATCCACCAGACTAATAGCTTCAGATTTCAGTTGTTCACAGAGTTGTAAGAGGCCTTCTTGTATGAAATGTGCTGGCTCACGGTCACTCATGTAGCCACCTGTTAAAAATAATTACTAGTCATAAACAGCAGAAGTGAGATAAGATGTAAGTAATTCTCATAGTGTTTGAGCAAAGGTATTAACTATAACTTTCTCATTGCAAATTATTGTAGTTCCGCTACTCAGTTTCTATTATAAGGTATAGTTTTGGTAACTTATTCATCACATTTCATTATCGTGTATGTACCTTGGTAGAGGAAGGGCAGGTGCTTTTCAAGAGACCATACACCGTACAGGGAACACAGTTTACGGAGAACAACCTTCACAGAATGATTGTTTGCACTGTTTGCTTTTTCCACAAATTTCTGCAAGATAAAGTGCTGAAACAGAAGATTAATATTATTGACAGTGGCTTTACTAGGTACTGAAAACAAAGTAATCTATGAATTTCTTGAATCACTTTATATTCAACAAGCACAAGTGCATATACAGACTTCTGAAATTGAGTTTTGCCTTCAAGGTTTTTAACCACAAGCCATAAACTTTTTTTCACTCAAAATAGTTCTTCGATAACTGATCCAATAGTGCTTATTTCTTTTTTCCCTGGCAAAGTGGCAGTTTAAGCATGTTTATTTTTGTGTATTTTTAACTTAAAAATGAGCACTATATTTTTTCACATTTCTGCCAATTAAATGCAATACAGTTAAGTTTGAGGAAAAAGAGGCAGTTACCAAAACAATATTAGAAGTATAGCAGAGTGTGATAAGTGGAAAATTTATTGAAATCTAAATAGAAAAATCACTTGGAAGTCAAAGGCATAACAATAGTACAGAATGAAGAGGGACAGAACAGTAAAAATTACAGTTAAAAATGAATTAACACAATAATAAGAGATAAGTTAAAAAAAACAAGAGGGTCATTAAAAAGCCTGAAATATATGGTAGATTAGTCAAAGATGGGACATAGTTATCACAAGACTCATACAACTTTTCAAGATGAGTGGGGTGGTTTGGAAAAAATATGAATTCTGAAAGAAATACAGTAAAAGCCATTATATGTTAATTAATGGCATGCATATAATGGAAACCATTTGTGTGTTGATCTGCCGGTCCAACTGTAGTGATTTGAAACAGTAGTAGTGGGAGAAAGTGTCTAAACTATCTGCAAACATTATGTTAACTTTCACATTGTCACAGAATGTGTATTGCAGCTCCATTTTGTGTGACATATACACAGTGAGGTAGTTAAAACAGGCCACCACAACTACACTCACACCAATGTGTGGTTTTCAAGAAGTTATAGTGGAACATGTTGCTAATTTCCTGACAGGCATTAATAAAATATCATAGCTGCTGAATTATAACAGTGGCGTATTTTGAACTTTTGTTATTTTTTATGGAACTGTATGCTTTATTGTGTACAATTGGAAAGAGCATTCGAAGAGAGCTTTAGTGATATAAGTTGTGTAGCTTGATCAAACAGTAACAATGTAACAGTGACACAAACAATTGCCCTACTGTACCAAATGTATGCAAACATATAACTCAGTATAGTTGGTATGTTCACTTGTGTACTTGAAACCTATCAGTCTTTGCTTTGCTGCTGGAGTGATCAAACTATTCAGACTTTCACAATGTGCAGACAAAAAGTGAAGTTTAAGATGAATGTCACCAAACTGTTAGGGCAGTGATGTAGCTGTATGCTGAAAGGTAAGAATAAAATACATCAACAAAAATGCATAGGAATTGGTTAGAGAAATATAACATCCATTTTAGCAGCAGTAATGCACAATCCACATGTCACTCTGAAGCAGTGTGATGTGTGACTGAGATCAGCCAAGGAAATGTCCTGTGAATATTACAACCCAACACCCTTAATCTTGAAACTTGTTGGCAGGCTAAAATTGTGTGCTTGACTGGGACTTGTACGTGGGACCTTTGCCTTTTGTGAGCAAGTGCTCCAGCAACTAATCATCCAAGGATGACTCATGACCTGCCCTCACAGCTTATCCTTTTTTCCAGGCATTCTAGTCCCACAAGGTTGCAGGAGAATTTCTGTCAACTTTAGAAGATAAGAGATATGAGGTATTGGCAAAAGTAAAGCTGTGAGGTGGGTTGTTCATCATGCTAGGATAATTCAGTCACGAAAGGCAAAGATGTCAGGTTTGAGTCCTGGTCTGGCACACAGTTTTAATCCATCAGAAAGTTTCAGGTTAGTGCACACTCTGTTGCAGAGTGAAAATTAATTCTATGCACTTGACCCTTTCCACATTTTTCTCCATCAACAGCTTCAAATGAATGACTTTCAAAATTGGTTACAGTTCTGTAAATGGTGTCTATGAAAACTGCAAAGAGATCTTCTGTTTCTGTGCGAAATTTTGTTTACAGATGAAGAATCCTTTACGAACTTTGGACAAATCAATGTTTGCAAAACACACTACTGTTACACTGGCTGAGAGAAATGAATAAATAACAGCCAGTCGCGTGGGGTAGCTGCACGATCTAGGCGCCTTGCCATGGTTCACACGTCTCCTCCCATTGGAGGTTCGAGTCCTTAGTGTAACTTAGTTTAAGTCAGGTTAAGTAGTGTGTAAGCCTAGGGATTGATAACCTCAGCAGTTTGGTCCCACAGGAACTGACCACAAATTTCCAAAAATAACAGCCTTGGCCTATCAACAAGTGGTGGGCACTTCTCAAGAATCACATAATTGGTGACTGTTTTACTGATGGGACTCAATGAAAATGAGTATCTACCATGCCCAACAGAAAAGGCACAATTGTTGCAAGACATTTCACAGGACAAAAGGGAATCTATATGGTACCAACATGATTGATATCCCACCCATTCTACACAGATAATCACAGACCCTCTTAACAGAACGTTTGGAGATTGTTGGGCCAGTCCTTCAGGAAAAACAAAATGACCTATACAGCTCTGCACTTTCATTTATGTGGAAAATTAAAATGTCTACAAGCAAACAATGACAACTGCCAAAGATATGAATTGCCTTATAGCTGGGGCCTGTGCAGGAACAAGTTCAGATAAAATTCTATACGCATATTGTCCGCTGAAATTGTTTTACAGCATGCATCATTGCTCAAGGCTAGCATTTAGATAAAAAACAGATGAACGATATATTTGTGGGATCTCTTTTCTTAACAGCCTGACAGTGTCTTGCAGCGCTATTATCTTGTTATGATTTGGTCACATTACATACTTTCTGTAATCCTCTTTCCAGTGCCACGTAAAAACTATATATCTATATTTTTAAAAAGTGTCAATAATTCAGCAAAAATAAACATTAAAAATTACTTCCATATGTCAAAAAATTCACTGCCCGAACCCTTTAACTTAGCGGAAACCACATGCCGATGTAATTATGTGCTTTAAATATATCTGCGGTTTCCTTTCTTAGCTTCCTACCTTGTGCATTGTTTATCTGTACTCAATATTTTGTACATATGACAGCCAACAATGTTAAGTTTTTATATGATGAAGTTTGCCCATGAGTGATATCCCTTTTGAAGAAACTGGACTTTTCGATGATACAGATGCAGTAGCTATAAGTGAGGTGGTGCAAAAGAGATATTTTAACAGGAAGCACCAAGGTAAGGTCCAGACAGCAACCAAAGTTATACTGTAGCTCAAGAATGTTATGAGAACTGTATTAATTACTCTGGGATGACTGGGAAAATTTTAAAAGAACTGACCTGGTCTCAAGATTTATGGATATTAGTCTCAGGATTAAAAGTTAGTCCTCTAGATTCACAAAGGCGTCCACAGTGGAAAGAACACTGTTTCTCCATTCTTTGAATCCCCTGTTAGTAGTATCTTATTGAAAACTTGGAAAATAAATAAAAAGCAATATGGAAAATTATAAAGAAGGAAATAAGTACTGACAAAATAAATTATAACATTTATATCATAAAAAACTTGGAATGGCCATGTCAGTCCATGCAACTCAATATGTCAGTTTTATAAAATGGTATATTCTTGAAACTACAGTCTTTCATACAAACTATTATAATAAATGTACTATGCAATTATTTATAATAACAGAGTCAAAGCTATTAACTGTGGAATATAATCTAAAAATAAAAGGTTAACAGCAATACATGAAGTATTAATTTGTATGCTGAAAGACAGTTTACACAGTCTTGTATCAAAAGGGAAACTCACTCCAGAAAACTATAAAATTATGAAACAGAATTTCTGGCTAGGGGGCGAAATTTTTAATACTGCTAGACAGGCTGACTTCCTACTTTCCAGTAACTGATAATTCCTTCCATGGATAGGAGAGAGGTATAGTTTGGTAAATGTTAAAAAGGGAAGGCAGGTCACTCAGAGGGAGGACAGAGACCCCTCTCCCTCCCTCTGTTTTGAGGAGGGGGAGGCACGTCTCTCCTTGAGGTGAAACGTGAGTCCCTTTCATTCTTGAGTCTGAATGACAATTTTAAATAATCTCTTATGCATATTGTATCTTGTACGTATGTGCTGAAATTGTTGGCAGAGATGTGTCATTTTAAATATTCACAACTAGGGACACATTAATCAGTTTATGTATTATGACTTATGCAGAGTAAACAATGGCATTGCTAATAACATACAAATGCAGAAATAATGTTTATGGTATGGGAAGTTCTAAAGAATTTACGAGTAAAGACACCAAGGTAACAACTTACCAGATAGTAGAAGTTTTGAGCTATCGACAGACATAAAAACACAACTGAAAAACAAACAAACAAACACACACACACACACACACACACACACACACACACACACACACTCACACACATACCTGTACAATGTGTCAGCTGAATGCACACTGCCAGGACTGAAGTTCTATAGATTGCCTAGAGTGAGAGGATGAATTGTGTGGAGTGGGAGAGGGGAGACAGGAGGCAGGAAGCAGTGGGAAGGCTGGTTGGTGAGTTGATGATTCAGAGGGAGGTGGCAGATGTACAGGATGGGAATGAGACACACAGACACCAACACTAGTGAGTTCATGCAGCACATGATGATTATGATGATGATGATGTGGGGGAATGGACTGGGAGTGGGTGGCAGAAAAGAGGAAAGGGAAGATTGTATGCATGTCAGGATGAGTGAAATTAGGGTCCTTAGGTAGGAGGCATGTGAGGGGCAGGGAGCTATCATGAGATTGAGTCCAAGAGGATTACAGGAATGAAGGGTGTGTTGCATCCATGCACTTCAGAAAAGCTGGTGCTGGAGGAAAGGAAGGAAGATTAGGGTTTTAACATCCTGTTGACTTTCACAGAAAGCAGCTTGGAAAGTTTCACGGATGGATAAGGTAATTGGCCATGCCTTTTTACTTTAACCATCTTGGCATTTGCCTGCAGCAATTTAAGGAAACCACAGAAAACCTAAAACTGGATGGCTGGATGAGACTTTTGAAATTGAGCATGGTGTGCTCAGCAGCATGTTCCACTTCTCGGGGATCAACTCTGCTCTAGGTTTCAGTCTGGCAGTGACCATTCATTGGAGTGGACAGTTGTCTGGAAGCCATACCCCCATAACATGCTGTGCAGAAATTGCAGCAGAGCTGGTATATCACATTATTGCTTTTGCAGGTGGTCCTGTCTCTAATGGGATATGTTAAGCCTGGAACAGGATGCACTGGGCGGTGAAATGTGACAGGTCTCACATTGGGTCTTCCATCAGGATATGACCTATGTGGCTGGGGGATAGGAGTAGGCGACATGTAAGGATGGACTAGGACTTTGTGAACTGGGTAGGCACCAGAATTTGACTTTAGGAGGGGTGGGAAGGATTTTGGGTCAGATGTTACTAATTTATGGGCATGGTGAAAGGATGTTGAAATCCTGATGAAGGTTGTGGTTCATTTATTCCACTCCAGGACAATACTGGCTGTTAAGACATCATGAAGTGGAAAGATTGATGGTGATTGATATAGTACATTCAGTTCACCTTTGTGTTACAGCACATCGTGCGAACGCAGCAGTGAAATACATCACCCATATACATGGTAAGAATTATTGAACTATGAAATAAAATCATAGCTTGCGTTAGGATTTTCAAACTGCATGGTTGGTCATGGGGCATGATGGGAGTTAGTATGGTTTGGTTTAATGACACACCCCACTTTCATTTGGATGGGTTCATCAAAAAGCAAAATTGGCACATTTGGGGGACTGAGAATCCACATTTCGTGATCATGAAGTCTTTTCACTCTCAAGGGGTGACTGTGTGGTGTGCAATGTCCAGTCACAGAATAACCAGTGTGATATCCCTTGATGGCACGGTGACCAGCAAACTACGTGAAGGTTTTGGAAGATGATTTCATCCACATTATCCAAAGTGACTCTCGTTTCAACAAGATGTGGTTCATGCAAGACAGGGTTCAACCCCATCAAAGGAGGAGAGTGTTTGATGTCCTGGAGGAGCACTCTGGCGACCGCATTCTGGTTCTGTGGTACCCAGAGGCCATTGGCATGGACCTTGATTGGCCACCCTTTTCTCCAGATCTGAACATATGCAACTTCTTTTTGTGGGACTGTATTAAAGACAAGGTGTAAAGCAGTAACACCAAAACCATTTCTGAGCTGAAAACAGCCATTCAGGTCATCGACAGCATCGATGTTCCGACACTTCATTGGGTTATGCGGAATTTTGCTATTTGTCTGTGCCACATCATTGTCAATGATGGCAGGCAGATCAAACATCTGAATATCTGTAGTGATGTTTACATGTTGAATTAAGTGTGTTCACGCAGTAGTTTCTAGCTAATTTATGTTTTTTTTCCCCACATAGTTCAATAACTGTGACCCTGCATAATTAGAATGTCACAAATCAATAGTGCATCTCATAGTAAATATTCAAGCTGCCCCAGGTAAACAAAGGAAATTCTTAAGTAACTCAATCAAACAATAACAAATTTAAAAAAAAATCTTAATTCAGATAATAAAGTTGGTAAAAAATTACTGTGTTAATGCAAAAATTATGCTAAATTGAATTAACTACATGATATGAAATACTTAAAAAGTGTAACATAATTGTTGTTATTCCATTGTTTCAATGAAAAAGTATTGTGATCATAATAATGGTGAAATAATATTTTCATTTTTGTCAACTTTTTGCGGCAAATTTTAATTTAGTATGAATACTCACATTTTCATGCTACTGCTAATTAAAACCATGTTTTTTACTAAAAAAATTAAGGTTCAGTATTTGTATTTGAGAGTTAAATTTGATAATAAATATAGAATTCAAATAAAAATTAACAGGTACCTAATGAGAATTAAGTCACACATGATGCTGGGGAAACATATTTCTAACTTCGTTTCTGTTTCATTGTGTGGTGGTACTTGACAAGTAGCCTTGTTGTTTTACAGAC
Source organism: Schistocerca serialis cubense (assembly GCF_023864345.2). NCBI lineage: Eukaryota > Metazoa > Arthropoda > Insecta > Orthoptera > Acrididae > Schistocerca > Schistocerca serialis. The sequence continues at coordinate 243,609,684 of NC_064638.1, read as the reverse complement.
ACAAATGACAAAACACAATTATCAATTTCAACAAAAATCCTCTCAGGAGATCTGTGATTATATTGGCATTAAATGCATTTTTTAAATAATTTCTTGACCAACTAGTTGATGATTTTGAATTAATAGCTCAAAATTGTGGACATTCTGTATGCAACTTAATGATGATCTATCTACCACACTGAACTTCTGGCACGACAGCACTCTTGTGGCATTCTAAAACAAGTACTTTTCCTAATAAATATGTCAAAATAGTACCGTTACCTGACGTCCAGCATCTTGAGTTTTGTTTATAGGATTGGAATAACACACAGGTGTATATGAAATGCTGTACTGTAACCTCCTAGTTGTAGTGGTATGTCAGTCCCCCCCACCCCATTTCGTTAAGCAGGCTGCAGAAGCCTCTGCTCCTTGTTCTAGTATGAGCTTATCAAGAACAACATATACGTAATTATGAAAAAGTTGTTTGTTGTTGCCTCTGGATTGCTTCCTGAAGTTTGAATGTTGAAGTCAATAACGTTCAAGGCATTTTTGTACAGTTGCTCTACTGAATATAATTATAAAAATGTCAGAATTCCTGTTAGCCAAACATTATGCTTGGTGGCATAAAAAAGTATCCAGTCTGGCCACAAGGTGATAATGGTGCTGATCATGAGGGGAGCAATCCACACTACAAACCAAAGTCACATCATTGGCTGTTGCAGGATGTTTTGATCTTTGTAATTAAGCTCCAAATAATAAAGCAAAAGAATGAAAAATCCAGGATGGAATGTAACAATAGTATGAAAAGGAAAGTTGCCACTCACCATAAAGCGGAGATGCTGAGTCGCACATAGGCATAACAAAAAGACTGCCACAAATAAAGCTTTTGGCCCATAAGGTCTTCATTAAAAACAGGTTCTCCTCCCCCCCCCCCCCCCCACACACACACACACGCACACAAAGATAAACACAACTCACACACATGACTGCAGTCTCAGGCAACTGTAGTGTGGATGCAGTTGTCCCACATCCCAGACATCACATCTACATCTACATCTACATTGATACTCCGCAAGCCACCCAACGGTGTGTGGCGGAGGGCACTTTACGTGCCACTGTCATTACCTCCCTTTCCTGTTCCAGTCGCGTATGGTTCGCGGGAAGAACGACTGTCTCAAAGCCTCCGTGCGCGCTCTAATCTCTCTAATTTTACATTCGTGATCTCCTCGGGAGGTATAAGTAGGGGGAAGCAATATATTCGATACCTCATCCAGAAACGCACCCTCTCGAAACCTGGCGAGCAAGCTACACCGCGATGCAGAGCGCCTCTCTTGCAGAGTCTGCCACTTGAGTTTATTAAACATCTCCGTAACGCTATCACGGTTACCAAATAACCCTGTGACGAAACGCGCCGCTCTTCTTTGGACTTCTCTATCTCCTCCGTCAGACCGATCTGGTACGGATCCCACACTGATGAGCAATACTCAAGTATAGGTCGAACGAGTGTTTTGTAAGCCACCTCCTTTGTTGATGGACTACATTTTCTAAGTACTCTCCCAATGAATCTCAACCTGGTACCCGCCTTACCAACAATTAATTTTATATGATCATTCCACTTCAAATCGTTCCGCATGCATACTCCCAGATATTTTACAGAAGTAACTGCTACCAGTGTTTGTTCCGCTATCATATAATCATACAATAAAGGATCCTTCTTTCTATGTATTCGCAATACATTACATTTGTCTATGTTAAGGGTCAGTTGCCACTCCCTGCACCAAGTGCCTATCCGCTGCAGATCTTCCTGCATTTCGCTACAATTTTCTAATGCTGCAACTTCTCTGTATACTACAGCATCATCCGCGAAAAGCCGCATGGAACTTCCAACACTATCTACTAGGTCATTTATATATATTGTGAAAAGCAATGGTCCCATAACACTCCCCTGTGGCACGCCAGAGGTTACTTTAACGTCTGTAGATGTCTCTCCATTGATAACAACATGCTGTGTTCTGTTTGCTAAAAACTCTTCAATCCAGCCACACAGCTGGTCTGATATTCCGTAGGCTCTTACTTTGTTTATCAGGCGACAGTGCGAAACTGTATCGAACGCCTTCCGGAAGTCAAGAAAAATAGCATCTACCTGGGAGCCTGTATCTAATATTTTCTGGGTCTCATGAACAAATAAGGCGAGTTGGGTCTCACACGATCGCTGTTTCCGGAATCCATGTTGATTCCTACATAGTAGATTCTGGGTTTCCAGAAATGACATGATACGCGAGCAAAAAACATGTTCTAAAATTCTACAAGAGATCGACGTCAGAGATATAGGTCTATAGGTTTGCGCATCTGCTCGACGACCCTTCTTGAAGACTGGGACTATCTGTGCTCTTTTCCAATCATTTGGAACCCTCCGTTCCTCTAGAGACTTGCGGTACACGGCTGTTAGAAGGGGGCAAGTTCTTTCGCGTACTCTGTGTAGAATCGAATTGGTATCCCGTCAGGTCCAGTGGACTTTCCTCTGTTGAGTGATTCCAGTTGCTTTTCTATTCCTTGGACACTTATTTCGATGTCAGCCATTTTTTCGTTTGTGCGAGGATTTAGAGAAGGAACTGCAGTGCGGTCTTCCTCTGTGAAACAGCTTTGGAAAAAGGTGTTTAGTATTTCAGCTTTACGCGTGTCATCCTCTGTTTCAATGCCATCATCATCCCGTAGTGTCTGGATATGCTGTTTCGAGCCACTTACTGATTTAACGTAAGACCAGAACTTCCTAGGATTTTCTGTCAAGTCGGTACATAGAATTTTACTTTCGAATTCAATGAACGCTTCACGCATAGCCCTCCTTACGCTAACTTTGACATCGTTTAGCTTCTGTTTGTCTGAGAGGTTTTGGCTGCGTTTAAACTTGGAGTGGAGCTCTCTTTGCTTTCGCAGTAGTTTCCTAACTTTGTTGTTGTACCACGGTGGGTTTTTCCCGTCCCTCACAGTTTTACTCGGCACGTACCTGTCTAAAACGCATTTTACGATTGCCTTGAACTTTTTCCATAAACACTCAACATTGTCAGTGTCGGAACAGAAATTTTCGTTTTGATCTGTTAGGTAGTCTGAAATCTGCCTTCTATTACTCTTGCTAAACAGATAAACCTTCCTCCCTTTTTTTATATTCCTATTAACTTCCATATTCAGGGATGCTGCAACGGCCTTATGATCACTGATTCCCTGTTCTGTACATACAGAGTCGAAAAGTTCCGGTCTGTTTGTTATCAGTAGGTCCAAGATGTTATCTCCATGAGTCGGTTCTCTGTTTAATTGCTCGAGGTAATTTTCGGATAGTGCACTCAGTATAATGTCACTCGATGCTCTGTCCCTACCACCCGTCCTAAACATCTGACTGTCCCAGTCTATATCTGGTAAATTGAAATCTCCACCTAAGACTATAACATGCTGAGAAAATTTATGTGAAATGTATTCCAAATTTTCTCTCAGTTGTTCTGCCACTAATGCTGCTGAGTCGGGAGGTCGGTAAAAGGAGCCAATTATTAACCTAGTTCGGTTGTTTAGTGTAACCTCCACCCATAATAATTCACAGGAACTATTCACTTCTACTTCACTACAGGATAAACTACTACTAACAGCGACGAACACTCCACCACCGGTTGCATGCAATCTATCCTTTCTAAACACCGTCTGTACCTTTGTAAAAATTTCGGCAGAATTTATCTCTGGCTTAAGCCACCAGCTTTCTGTACCTATAACGATTTCAGCTTCGGTGCTTTCTATCAGCGCTTGAAGTTCCGGTACTTTACCAACGCAGCTTCGACAGTTGACAATTACAATACCGATTGCTGCTTGGTCCCCGCATGTCCTGACTTTGCCCCGCACCCGTTGAGGCTGTTGCCCTTTCTGTACTTGCCCAAGGCCATCTAACCTAAAAAATCGCCCAGCCCACGCCACACAACCCCTGCTACCCGTGTAGCCGCTTGTTGCATGTAGTGGACTCCTGATCTATTCAGCGGAACCCGAAACCCCACCACCCTATGGCGCAAGTCGAGGAATCTGCAGCCCACACGGTCGCAGAACCGTCTCAGCCTCTGATTCAGACCCTCCACTCGGCTCTGTACCAAAGGTCCGCAGTCAGTCCTGTCGACGATGCTGCAGATGGTGAGCTCTGCTTTCCTGCGAATTCGATGTGTTTGGTCGCAAAAGGAAGTGCTTCATCTCAGATAACAAAATTAAGGACTCAGTGGAGGACTGGCCACACGAATTCTGGGAACAGGGAATCCTTTGGCTCATGAAACAGTGGGATAATTGTGCTTAAGCCTCCGGTGATTACTTTTGAATAAATACTTCAATTATACTTGCAGTGTTGCTTTGCAATTTTCTTTTGAACACCCCTAATAGTTTGTGCTGATCGGACTACATCGAGGTTTATTGGCAACCTGGCATCTATAGACTGACATGTACTAAACCATCTCCCTGTTCTACTACCTTTGTTGTTATTAATAAATATGTGAGGCCATACAGTGTTTACAAAGGTTGTGCAAGCCAAGGCTTCTACTGTGGTAGAGGGGAAGACAATTGTAAGAAAGGGTAATCTGAAAAAGATTTGGACTCCATGTGTGCTACACCATTGATGCCATGACCTATCTTGCAAAACTGCATGGCATACGGAAGATAGTTGCAATGTGACTGAATTTCACAAGACTGTAAGGTTCAAGTAGTGCAGATGCTATTTCCATAACAAAGATTCAATTAGTCATACTTTTCCTCTCTAATACTGTTCTATCTTGTCTTCTTGCATAGCTATAATGACCATTAAGCAATTGGCATCTTGAGTCAACTGCATTCTATTGGTTCTCAGATTACCACGTTGAACTGTTGGACCCAGGGTGATAATGGCAGATTTATTTTTGTGTGCTGATACTCATCTATGATTTGTTCAACTCACGTGTCACAGTCTTGGCTGTTCAGTGAACTGCTAAGGTCATTAGCATAAATGTGCACAACAGTTTTTACACCAAAGATGCTAATTCCTGACAGTTCATCTCACAGGCACTTCAGCAGGGTTCTTAAAAGTCTGGGGCATAGTCACGCTGACAAAGGACAGCCCTGTCTCAAGCCCCTTCAGAGTTGGATATGGGCTGTGAAGATGTCAAATGATTTTGGTTCTAGCAGTGAGCATACATTTGTTTACAGTGGTAAATGCTCTGTCAAAACCTGGTTTATATGTGACATAGAAATGGGAGTTCTATTTGAGTCTGTTGTACACTTTTTGAAGGTCTGAAAAAGTGACCACCAGGAGTGTGTGAGCTTCCCAAGATCTCAACATTCCGCTACAATGTTGGTCATTTTGCATCCAGGATTGGCTGTCTTTTGATACAGTTCTATCATTTCCTGCAACACCATTTTTGACTGGACATTTGCCATTCTGTAAATAATTTAATCTCAGCCACCGGCTGTCAGTTCCTGCAACCTCATTCTGTGGAGCCATTTTTGAGGACACAGAGCAATTCTTCTTTTGAAAAGGATCTCATGAATTATATATTTTTGTGTCTCTGTAATTGTTGTCAGGTTGCCTATCTTCTCCAGCCGTTCCTCAATAACAGTGCAGCCATCAAGTTCAGTGGAGGACTGCTTGATGAAATGTTGCTTCATGGTTCACTTGCTTGCATTAAATGAAATGAAATGCAAGGTACAGTTCTGTCATTTTACTGATAGTTCTCTATTAGATTCCTACATATTATTTGCAGCTCCTGTCATGGTGACGTGTTCCCACATGCATGTGATGCCCCTTGATCTAATTCTGAATCCAGCTGTGTTTCCTGGTTATATTAATGATTTTGGCTTTAATCTGCCAAGTAAATCAGCAAGGTCACTGTATAAGTGATGTAATGCTAAGAAATAAAATTCTTGTGTGTGATTTTGCCACTGTAAAACTAAGGTACTGTGTGGCATGTAACTTGCATCCTGTTCCAATTCTGTACTACCAAAGATGTCAACTAAGGATCTTGCAAGATAATGCATTTAGTTTTCCATGCTCCTCTTCCCGTAAAAGCACTCTGTTGGATATGATATGCTGGGTGGTCACGGAAGGCAGTCAGCTAGAACTCCATCAGCTAGAGATTGTGAGGTATAAATTGTGTCAATCCAGCTGTACTTATAACAAATGAATATGTTACACTATCAGGGTTCTTCAGTTCTCTATTATTCTAAATTCTTGCACTAATTCAGCCCTTGGATCATCAAATCTTCAAAGTCAATTTTTTAGTGTTTTTTGGAAGTGTGCCTTACTGCTTTAATGAAACTGATATCTTGGCACTGACTTTAAATCCTTTAAGCATGAAGAAAATCAAAGAGATCCAACACAACAGTTAGAATGGTATGACTATCTTTTAGTAATAACACATATGCTATTACAAGACTTTACAGCTACACAACAAACTTACTTCGATATATGCTCTTGCCAGTGGTGCTGCACAGAACACTTCACATTCAGAAAGCTGACGGCCTTGTTTCCTTAGTTTCTCTTCTGTTGCCTGCAGCAGCCAACATACTAGCCAACGATATGTTTGCAGCAATTCTGTAATGGAGATATAGGCTTAGTAATAACTTCAGAGAGCTGAAAAAATGAAATGTGCAGTGACAGCAACATGTTGTTAACATAATCGATTGAGGTCCTGAAACTAGTAGGCAGTGATTCTCTGCTTTTCTAAAGGTTTGATGGACACTCCAGGTGAGGTGGCACAGTGGTAAGGCTCAGTTTCCTGTGGTTCTTCCAAAAGTTGCTGAAGGAAAATGTCAGGTTGTTTCCCTTGAAAAGGAAACGACCAATTTCCTTTATCATCCTTTTTGAGATCCAAGTTTGTGCTCAGTCTCTAATGAACTTGTCAAAGGGTCATTAAACCCCTTCCTTTCTTCAGTGGACATAGGCATGGCAAGAATTGTGTGCAGAAAGCTTGTGTGTGCAACATTGTTACATTATAAACAATAGTGCTTGATTTTAAGTTTGTTACTGATTAAGTACCATTTGTGATTTGCTTCCAAAAACACTATTTATGGATGAATCCAGTTTACACGGAATAGAATTAATTATGTATAAAAACAACCAGTTATCACAAAAAACCCACAAGATACAGAGGAAATATTTTTCCAACTTATATTCTCTGTCATCGTGTGGTGTGACAGGATCTGTGTTATATTTGTAGGTCTTGTTATTATGAAGGCACAAATGACAAAACATTTTTACCAAGGAAATTCGCCAAAGAGCCATATGTTTCAAGAAGTTATTTCATTTAGACAACCAGTCTCAGCATTTCAATAAGTTGTTGTCAAGTCTTGGAAGTAAACACTCCAAAAATGAATTCACAGAATCCAGATATTGATGGCTACAGTTATCCAAATGTCGATATATCTGGTTGTCTATACACAGAGTGCATAGGAGCCTGAAGATGACATAACTGAGATGCTGAAACTGGTAGTCTAAATAAAATAACTTGTCAAAACATACGGCTGTTTGGCGATTTTCCTTGGTAAATATTTGACTGGTCGCTGTCCTATATTCACAGTGGATCATCAGAGAATGACAAAACAGACTTAATTGCATTTTTAATACAGCAAATGCATATGTAAACTTTTTTGCTGGATATGACACTCGGGAATACTGGAGATGCCCTGATAACCAGTAGATAGCAGCTATCTGTACAATTAATCTATTTTTTTTTTAATGAATGCATGAGAAGTATGATGTGATAATGGATATTCAAAGCAAAAATAAATAAACAAATAAATAAAATAAAACAAAAAAGGGTGCTGGTTATGAGTGGTTGCCCAGGCAGACAGAAGTGTAGGAAACAAGAGGTAAAAAGGTGTGTGTGTGTGTGTGTGTGTGGGAGGGGGGGGGGGGGGGAGGGGGGGGGTTATTTATGGTAGCAATAAAAAAGTAGAAGGGGTAGAGCAATGTAAGGGTGGGCAGTACCGAGTCAGGGAAGGAACACAATAGAAGAGAAAATGATAGGGGGAGGACAGAATGAAGATAAGAGAGTTTAAAAGCTGAGAGTGGGAACTGTTGAAGGTTTAGAATATGGAGACTATGATAATGGAGTATGTTTTGGAGGGTGTTCTCATCTGGACAGTTCACAGAAACTGGTACTAGTACTGGTACTGGGAAGATGGGGGGGGGGGGGGGAGGGGGGGAGGGGGACAGGGGGGAGGCAGATCTAATTGGGTGGTGCACACCTTTGGATGGTTGAGTAAGCAGTTAACCATAAAGTAGTTGTTCAACAGTGGGTTAGTTATCACACCACATTGCACAATAATTGCAGTACAGATGGAAGGATGTACCTGATTACCCATATGGCCCTACCTTTGATTAGGTTGAAAATTCCTGTCAGTGAATTGCAGTAGTGTATGGTGGGTTAGTGTATGAGGCTGTTTTTCATATAGGTTGTGCACACAGAATGATCTGAGGGAATCAGAATTGGGAGCAGCAACAGCACAAAGATGGGGTAGGATACTGCATAAGCTAAGAGGGCAACATAGCACTATTTGGGGGGGGGGGGGGGGGGGGGGAATAGGGTTGGATTTTGAGTAGGATATTCTACATCTCAGTGCACAATTAGAGATAACTGAACCACTAGCAACAGGTGTGATTAAGTTTTTCAATGTGCAGGAACTGCCAGTTGGTTGCTGTTTCAGAATTTGTGAAAAGTTTGTTAGTGTCGAGCATTAATGTACTCTGTTTCTGGCTGGCTTACTTCCAATTGTAAATACGGTTCTAACAGGTACCAAGGCTGCTCATTATTCTACATCCTAAGGATGTGTGTTTTGCCTACACTCTTCTTGTAAATGCAGTCTCTTACCTTCTGGAACAATTGTGTCATTCACTGACTTAGCTCTGAAATGTTTAGTCATTAGGTCAGTGTGCTCCCTTATGAATGCTAGTGATCCAAGTGCAGAACTAGAGAAAGGTAGCCCACCCTTCTTGTTCTTTGACCATAATTCCAGCAACCACTCACTACACTGGCGCAGTACAGTACTACTACAGTGAGCAGATACATGCTCTCCATCATTATCATTTCTTATGTCACCTATGCCAGCAACTGAAAAGAGAAGCAATGATTGAATGACTCTAGTAGTTTACACCACTTATGAAAAGTGAAAGAAACACATTATGTACAAAAGACAAAACATATCTGTTGAATCAGGAATCTATTACAATGATGAATACAAACCTGTCTTCTTAAAGTAAGTATTATTTGGTGCATTTAATATGGGGAGATGATTTTGTGGAGCTTCCAGGACTGTGATGATCGTATCAAAGTTGGGCAGGTGCAATAGATTCTTTGGTAGATAACGGTACTTCCAGGTGGGAGCAGAACACAGGTATAGATGAAGTAATGACAGCTGCTGTTGAGCAATTAACTTTAGCCAGTTACCAGTTTTTGTGATATTGGCACTGCTATTCATAAAATTATATTAAGAATATGAAATAGGATAGATTGCTACTTACCACATAGAGGAGGTCTTGAGTGGCGGACAGGCACATTGATAGAAGACTGCTGGATATTATCAGTTATCAGACTAAATCCTTCATCAGATGTAGGCAAAACAAACATGCATTCACACATGATCGTTAATTCCTGACTGCCCCTAGATGGGCATGGCCGTGTCCGTCTGTCGGTCCGTGTGTGTGTGTGTGTGTGTGTGTGTGTGTGTGTGTGTGTGTGTGTGTGAATCTTGGAATTTGCTTCATTTGTTGGTCTGATGTTAACATAAGGTTTTTTTTTTTAATAATCACTCACTCTGTTGATAGGGTGTCTTCCTGTGGCGTCTTCAGTTACAGTCATTGCCATGGTTCCTTAGATCTTGTTAACCACTGTTCATAAACTCGCAAAGAAGACTTAAAATGTGTCAATACAATCACCTCTATTGTGCAGCAGAAATGAGATGGTGGACTAAACAAAGTGTGTTTTGATTTAATTATTGTCATGTTGATCCTGGTGTTCTTTGTCACTTGCTATTCTTTTGCATGCTTTAGTGATGCATCTTTGATGTTGGTTGACTAAATATGTTAAAATAAGAAAGATTGTGACAATTTGATAGTAATAATGACAGCACAAAAATTATTTTTATGATTTCTATTGGAACACAGATTACTACAAGGTGTACAACTTTGCTTCCGCCATTTTTTCCCCAACATTTGAGGCTTTAATGAAACTAATTGGTTACACATGTATTATTCAAAGTATCTTCCATCACTGGCAACTACTTTCTCCCACCTTTCAGGCAGTGTATGAATCCCATGTCGAAAGAATTGTTCATCTTTTGAAGGGAATCAAGAATCGATCCAATTCGTGACTTCCTCATTAGTTCGGAAGTGTTGGGTCAGCCATGCCGTGTGCCATTGATCTAAACAGGTGATAATCAGAGTGAGCAATGTTTGGAGAATGCGGTAGTGGGGTAGGACTTCCAATTTTAATGTTTCCAAGCACGTTTTGACTTCTTTTGCAACATGGGGTCGAGCGTTGTCGTGCTGAAAAATCACTTTATCGTACCTCTTGCTGTATTGCGGCCGTTTGTCCTTTACTGCCCTGCTCAAACACATTAAATGCATTTGATAATAAGCACTGTGATTGTTTCACTTGGTTTTAACACCTCATAGTACACGACGCCCAGCTGGTCCCACCAAATGCAGAGCATGATCTTGGAGCTGTCAATCTACATCTACATCAACGTGATTATTCTGCTATTCACAATAAAGTGCCTGGCAGAGGGTTCAATGAACCACCTTCAAGCTGTCTCTCTACAGTTCCACTCTTGAATGGCATGTGGGAAAAACGAGCACTTAAATTTTTCTGTGCGAGCCCTGATTTCTCTTATTTTATCGTGATGATCATTTTTCCCTATGTGGGTGGGTGCCAATAGAATGTTTTCGCAATCAGAGGAGAAAACTGAATATTCGGTTTGGCCGTCAACGTGGAAGCATGGCCGGAATATCCCCACGATTGTTTGCATTTAGGGTTATCATAATGAACCCATTTTTCATCCCCAATCACAATGCGAAGCAGAAATCCCTTCTGTTTTTGCCCCTGAAGCAACTATTCACAAACACACAAAAGCCGTTCAACAACTCTTGGTTTCAGCTCACACAGGAAGCTGTATGGAGTGTTGTGTTGTCATGCAGGAGAACAATGGCTTTGCTTAATTTTCCATGCCTCTCATTTTTTAAAAGTTTTGCCAACAAAAATTAAGCTGTCCTGTACACTTCAAATTCTCAGAAAGTTTCCAGCTGCCACACCATTTCACTCACACACTGTGATACACATATTATTTGCATCACAACAGAACTGTTGTCTGCAGGAACACCTTGCCCTCTTGTGGCAATGCACCACTCTTGTTGCACAGTGCGACATGTAACTTACTTTACTAAAGTCCCTGTGTACTAACTGCTATGCAATGTTCTGTGTAGTATGACTACTGGCAGATGTCTATCCAAAATGTGACTAACCACATACTCAATCATTTCATCAACATGGTGCACTCCAGAACTGCAGTGGCTCAACAGCTGCATCAGTGTCCATGATATCACCAGAGAACCAACTATTCTGGATTTATTGCTGCAGAACCAACTATTCTGGATTGTGCTCGTAAAAACTGCCCATTCAACACATCCTCCATTATCACACTCCCATTCAACTAATCCTTCAATAGCCTTGCCCTCTGCTGGCCTCTTTCAAATCTTTGTTTTTCTTCAGTTTCAAGACTGATTGTCACCTACAGGAGCTTGTATATTGTTAACAGCTTATTTTGGTCATTTTGAACATAATCAGAATGGAATGTCAAGTAGAGAAAAATGAACACTTCCAACACATTTTACTCTTTGAGTTTAATTGAGGACTTAGCACTGCAGAAGCCACTAGAAGAATACAGGCTGTAAATGGGAGGGAAGCATTTTCTGAGAGGACAGAACAGAAATGGTTTTCTCATTTCTGAGAAGGAAAATCTGACTTGTGTGATGAACCACATTCTGCAAGACCATCTCTTTTTGATGAAAATTGTCTAAATCAAAGTTCATATGGCTAATTAGAGAGTGTGATGTCTTTTGTCTCTGAAGCTCAAGCTGTCTGTCCCAAATTTGATAGGACACAGATTTACAATGGTGACTACCCTTTACCTCAATTTGTTTTTATTTTATTCCTTACTGGTGCAGAATTACAAATGTATTTAGCTCCGCATATTAGCATCCTTAAATGCTGGAATCTTTGTGTCTTCTCCAAACTGCCTACCTTTAAGGTAACCGTGGCCACCACAAGCTTCTCGGCATTCTTGAGTTCCATCAACCGTTACACTAGTTACCAGATATTTTCCCACTGATGCTATCTGTTGTAGCTCCTTTGCTGCAATGATATCCTATATGAAAATGGATACAAGACACAATAAGATATTCCACAGTATGAATAGTTACCTAATAATTCTTGATGCTTATGCAATGAATCTGACAGTTCTATGTTGATTTCTAGTGTGTAGAGAAAAAGAGTATTGCAGTAAAAATTTACCTTTGGGTGCTGGTTGTCAAGAGCCTGTCCAAGAAAGTCTGCAAAAATCTTGAAAGCAAAGCTCGATGCTAAGTAGGGGAAAAGTCTCCATTGCTGAAAATATATGCCGTTCATGAAAACTACTGCAATGTAGAAAAAAAATTAAAAGACAAAAGGAGTGAGAGGACGAGAAAAAAGAAAAGAGGAGAAATGGAGACAATGTCTATAACTTCTTAAGTGTTAGATAATTAAAGTGAATTCTGTTTTAAATTACTGCCATACTGTTACAGATCAATTCAAAATCTCTGTATTCCAGATAATATTGGTGCTGAGTCACAGACTATCAACAAGTCACATTTTAAATGTGCCACATGACAACTGCACCATTCCTTGACACATTGTAAGGTACCAGCTTCACATACCACTCCAAATGGACATCAATAACCATGTGCTAGAAGTGGTGGTGATTGGGGTGAAAGGTAAGTGGAGGATACACTCAAGTCTAAAAGAAGTCACACCTGTTCCAAAACATGTCCGATTACATGAAGGCTGCATTAGATATGCCAATCAAAGCCTACGTGTTACGTAAGGGGTCTCGTAATAGCAGCAATATTTCTTCAATACCTTCTGGATGGCAATGCTCACCAAATCTGTGGTATCTTTGAAGCTACATGTGCCTCCTGCATCATTCTAAATGGCAGGGACCTCATGGATGTTGGTCTTCATTGGTTGGGAACAGGTTTGGCAAATCCAGGTTTTTTAAGCAGGGTCTGGTGAGCACTGCCGGCCAACTGCACTGTAAGCTCTGGGCATTCCTCAGCGACTACTGTGAGGCGTGACAGCGGAATGATGAGCCCAGACAGCAAGGATGTTACAAACCTGTACTAAAAAAACTCATTCTCAAGGCCAGCTGTGTGCTGACAATATGGATAGCTGCTGAGGTGGAACAGTTGCTAGAAGGTAACCCTGTGGAATCTACTGCACCTTAGTTGTTAACACTCCTAGTGGTTCAGGTTCTTGATTGGGCAGTATTAACCCCAAAGGACCTCATCTGGCAAGTCCATATCAGATGCCTGCCAATACAAGAAAAAGCAGTGGTAGTAACAGTCTACATCCTGTGGTAGATTATCTTTTTGTTGTAATGAAACATGGGGAAGATACTTCTGCAACATTGTAGCCTTCCTACATACGTACTGACAGCCTTTGAGAAACTCACGGCACAACTTCAATCCATCAAGAGTCTGTGTAACAGGACACTGGTTGAAACTATGAGGGCTAGCCGAGTAAATTTTTAAATGCCAAATCACTTGGTGAGTGTTCCATCATCAGTGAGTTGCACACTGGATTACATTTCTGTGAGTGAGTTACAACATGTGATATCGTGGATATATATGCCAAAGAACAGCAACAGGAATCAGAAAGTGAAGGTTGGTTGTTTTGGGGAAGGAGACCAGACATCGAGGTCATCGGCCTCATCGGATTAGGGAAGGAGGGGGAAGGAAGTCGGCCGTGCCCTTTGAAAGGAACCATCCCGGCATTTGCCTGGAGTGATTTAGGGAAATCACGGAAAACCTAAATCAGGATGGCCGGACGCGGGATTGAACCGTCATCCTCCCGAATGCGAGTCCAGTGTCTAAAGAAAGTGAAGGTGTCATCACAGTTAGGAATTACATGAAAAGAGTAAATGGTGAGCTTCAGAAGATGTGATCTTTTATTCTGACTTCCCATTTACTGAAATTGCAGCTGGAGTTATCCACTCTAGTTGTAGGCCTAACGTGTAGCTTGACCATGACAACTTTATGATTTTACTGGTGCTGCTAGAAACAGAGAAAATCAGCTATGGATGAAAGATATTCACTTTTCTCTGAGTGCTGCTAACATTAAGCTGCCTCTAAACTTGCCTGGAAGTGAAGTATTAGTATACACATGTTAAGGGTGGTGGTGTAAGAGCAGTTGATGCTGCCTTCACATCACTACTCCTCTCCCCTCAACAATCATAAGGTGGAGGCAAGGACACCTCCTGCTGTAACCGACAGCCACCACGTGATTGGTCGACTTATCGTGGGCAAGCTGTACCTCACCCTACACTTTGCTTTAAGTGCCAATGTTTGGCGCATACCACCGCCATTTCCAAAGGTTAAGCAATGTGTGGAAGACGTGGTTCAGCCCAAGAACCAGGTACTCAATGTACTGCCCCATGCATGTGTGTCAATTGCTGCCAAAATTATACAGTTTGGAACAAAGATAAGAAAATTCAAGAATGAAAGTACTAAATGCATCTCATACTCTTAAAAACACACAATCACTCACTTTCATGAACTCGTTCACCTCTGCCTTTAAGCAGCCCTTAGATAAGACTGTAGTGGCTCCCAGAAGTTGACAGCTGAACAGATCACAACAACCTGCAGTTGTAAATGTACCTACAAACTTGCATTATCAATGGAACAATCAAGCTTTCCTACAAGTGAAATAATGGTGGCATCAGAACCAACTGTCAATAAGAATAACATACCAACATGGCAAACAGAAAAAGACAATAAAAAATCTGTAAAACAGCCTTATCTCCATTCCCGGAATTCAAGGTAAGGATGAAGAAAAACAATAGCCCAAAATATTCTGGCCCAGAACAAAACGTTATTAACTCAGGGATGACCAATTTGTATGTCTCCACATTTTAAGCTATCTCACACCCCTGAGTTACGTAGCCGCATTGCCCACAAAATTGACAAACTTGGCATAGAGAGAGCTAAAGGAGGGTGACTATTTTCATAAACAATGTATACCACTCCTCTCTCTCCCTGTAACCACCACCTTACTAGCAGTCACAGTACTGGCACACGTGCATCACAGGATGAAAATATGTTCCCTCTGCCAGTGCCCAAATGAAATGCTGTACAAAGAAGCTCTCACAGAACTCAATGCGTCTCCTCCAACCATTCCTCCTATATGGGGATTTTAGCACATACAGTGTGCTTTGCAGTTCTGCAACCACTTGTTCCATGGGCAGCGCAACAAGAGCCTCCTAATGTCATTCCATACATATCTGTTGAATATTTGGCAGAGCATGGACTTCAGCATTGCAACAGAGTTGTTCACTGCTATCGATCTCTTGGTATGCTCTCCATCACTCTCCACACATGGCTCAATGGCAAGTGGTCAATGACTCACACTCAAATGCAGGAAGTGTCATGATAGGGATTCATCTGACAGACAGAATGGTGTTCAAAGGAAAGCTGCCACTATGTGTGTTCAGTAGGGCAGACTGGTCACTGACAGCCACTTTGCTGTATTTGAGGCCGGCCGGTGTGGCCGTGCGGTTCTAAGTGCTTCAGTTTGGAACCGTGTGACCGCTACGGTCGCAGGTTCGAATCCTGCCTCGGGCATGGATGTGTGTGATGTCCTTAGGTTAGTTAGCTTTAAGTAGTTCTAAGTTCTAGGGGCTGATGACCTCAGCAGTTAAGTCCCATAGTGCTCAGAGCCATTTTTTTGCTGTATTTGAGCACCATGACAGCATCCATGAATGGGTGGATCATATTACCACAATAATCCATCACACTGTTGAAGCATCCATTCCATAGTTTTCAGGCCAGCTAAAAAGGTAGCCTGTCTCTTGGTGGAATGACAAATGCCACTCTGCAATCAGAGCCATGCAGGCAGCTCTACATAAGTTCATGTACTCGCCAACAGCATAGAACCTCATGGCCTTTCATGTAACATGGGTGAAATGTTGCCAAATTGTTAGAGAGAGCAAGAAGAGATCATGGAAACTTTTCCTGAAAACCGATACCATTCAACTAAAAGTAAAATCATATGAGAGACCATCAGAAGGATAACTAGGAGAGGTGGCTGCTGTAATGGGGAACAAAAGTCTCCAGACCAACCTGTTAGAAACTGCCCAGACAGCGGTGAAATATTTCAACACAGTTACCACCAATGCCAGTCAGTATCGAGCTATTCAACACTACAGAGAGGCCACTGAGACGGACAGTTGGGACTTCCAAGCGGAACTGGATTCTGTGCTACCTGCAGCTAATGACATGTCAGATGGTCATGATTTGATCCACTAAACCATATTACATCTCACACGGTGATGTAAAGAATGTTTCTTGCTCTGTATTTGGGCACCAAGACACATTTCCAACACCTGGAGAGAAGAAATTTTAATTCCACTTTTAAAACCCAGGAAGGACCATACATGCTTGAGTAGTTATTATAGTGTTTTCCTTATTAACTGCAGAGGGAAGACCTTGGAAAAGATGGTCAGCCACCACCTGGTTGCATCTTAGCACACAGACAGCTCCTTAGTTGCTGTAAATGTCATTTCAGGAGATATCACTACACCTTTGAAACCTGGTTCTCCTGAAATTTCTATACAACAAGCTTTTCTGCACAGAAACATTTTTTGACACTGAAACGGCCTATAATAATACTAGGGGGCACAAATCCCTGAATAGCTCTACAAATGGGGATTTCGAGGACCCCTCTTTATACAGTCCTTCCTTTCGTCACATTATTTTAAATACTGAATTGGTGATGTCCTCTCCGAGAACATCCTCAAGATAGTTCCTAAGTGTCAATGTCTGTGCCATAGCTATTACTAGTATAACATTCATAGTTGAAAGTCCTAACCAGCGTACTCTGTTTGTGGACGACTTCTCCTTCTTTTGTTCCCCTCCAGTCATGCAACAAATCACCTTAGAAGAATGGATAAAGAAGACAGGTTTCACTTTATCAACAAAAAGTCTATGTGACCTTTTTAACTGTTGATGTTCTGTTTTTAACTTTTGTGAGTTGAATATGAGGGACATAGTATTCAATTTTGAAGGTTTCTGGGCCTCACATTTGATTTTAAGCTTGCCTGTTTACCACATCTTAGGGGTCTGAAAACCCTGTCCCTAAAAGCAATCAATATTTTAAAATTTCTTAGTCACAATTCATGGTAAGATTTAAATGTCATGTGACTAGGGCCTCCCGTCGGGTAGATCGTTCGCCGGGTGCAAGTCTTCCGATTTGACGCCACTTTGCTGACTTGCACATCAAACAAGTCATGGTGAACAGACCAAACCTGTCTTGTACAGTTTTACAGAATGTCAGTGCAATCTTGGCTTGACCATAAGTACATGATGCAAGGCTCTGTATGACCTTCCTATTTAAAAATGTTGGACATGGTGCACCATGAAGAAATTAGGCTACCCACTAGTGCCTCTGCAAAGAGACTAGTTAGCTGTCATTTAATATCAGGTGGTGACTCCCCTTGGTGTGACAGCCTATAAGATATTTTTTCACAGACACTTGCTTACCATACCATTGCTCATCCACAAATGGAAAGACTTTTTAACCATTGAAAATGACCAATGAGATCCTATGAGATTTGTGAAAAGGATTGCCTTTTAAAAATAAGTGTGGCTGATTTTAAAGTTTTATAAATTTACAAAAAGCTTGGAGCAGGTCTCTGTAAATCTCCACCTTGGCTCCTAAAGAGGCTCAGAATTATTCTAGACTAGTTGTACCCAACCACACTTTGGTTTGACTCTGTCTGCTTAAATGGAAATGAAAGAAAAGAGAGAGCACACTTTTCTAATACGTATGGGTGTTAGATATACATCCTAATCTCCTCCTCACCCCTGTCTTTCTCCATTGCCCCCTCTCTTTCCTTTGTCCATCTCCTCCTCATTGCCCCTCTCTCAGTCCATCATCTCCTCCCCCATTTCTCTGATCATCTTCTCCTCACCCACCCATCTACCCATCTCCTACTGCTCCCCTGCCCCTCTCGTACATATCCTCATTTCTGTTTCCTATGTCCATTTCCTCTTGTCCCTCTGTCCATCTCTCTCTCTCTCTCTCTCTCTCTCTCTCTCTCTCTCTCTCTCTGATCTTGAGCTTTGTTTGTTGTTATTTCAAATTCAGATTCTGTAGTAATCTAATCATAAATCAATAAGCCATAAATACAACTTTCCTGTTTGCTACTAAAATTTCATGTGTCTAAACATTTATTACAGTAACACGAAAAAATCTGAAGTAAAAAGTAAATCTAAAAGGTACATTTTGAGATTTTCAGTAACAATTTTTTCCAAGAAATGTATTAGAATTCAACGCTGTGTCAAAATTTCAAAGCAATTGATCAAGAACTTTGGGAGATTACTGATTTTGAAAAAACCAACATTTACATATTAATAATGTTCCCACTTTAATTACATACATATCAGATGGCATTCCAGTAGATATTTAAAAACATGTGAGTATTCCAATGCAATTTTGTGTCCAAATTTCAAAGCAATCCATGAAGAACTTTTGGAGATTTGAGATTTTGAAGAAACTAATATTTACATTTGTACTTATACAGAAACTGTAAATATTCCTACCGCATTTACTTAAATCTACGTCGTACTTTTTTTTCCAGATTTTGTAATCCAAAACACCACCCGCAGCTTAGAATCGAGTGCAAAGTAAGCGGAAGTTCTGAAAAATGTTGGTAGGTGCTGCCACAACTTACATCTGCCGTCGAATATATGTAGCACTACACAGGCATGCTTTGCAGGCACAAAGATAAATACAGGCACCAAAACCTCTGTGTCAATAAATAACTACAAAGAAAGATAGAAGACAAGCTTTTTTTCCTCTGCCCCGAGTTTCGACCACTGCATTTTCATACATTATCCAATGAAGTAAATAGAAATTCTGTATTGTTCATCTTCAAATGTAGCAGCCTTTCAAATATTCGTAGCAACAAAAATAAATTTCTTTACACAGAAATACCAACAATGCACAAGGCTTTAGGAGTTGCATGAGTTGATACGCTGGGGCTCATTAAGATTTCAAGTAGTGGCACCTATTGCTTCGTGGAATTTTGTGAAGTGCTTGTTGGTGCCAGCGAACCATAATGAAGCGCTTTAATTATAGTGCCAAATTCAAGAGGAGAGTTATTTCTTTTGTGGAACAAAGCTCTAATCATGCTGCAGGTCTGCGATACGGGATTGATGAGAGCAACGTCAGGCGATGGCAACTGCAGAGAGACAAATTATTTGAATGTTCAAGTTGCAGGAAAGCATTTAGTTGGCCAAAGTGTGACCAATATCATGCACTAGAAGTGATTTTAAATAAATTTGTTAAGGAACAGCGTCAGAAACTCCTGCCTGTGAACACCGAAATTTTAAAAATTAAGGTGCATGAAATTGCTAGAGAGCAAAAAATTGAAAATTTTAAGGTTAGTCACAGCTGGATTGATCTGTTTATGAAGCACTGGGGTTTTTCACTTTGGAGGTGACTTTCAGTTGCACAGAGGCTGCTGAAAAATTATGAAGAAAAACGTGTGGAATTTCCGCACTTCATATTAGGCGGTGCACAGAAAAGCAATACCTCCTTGGTCAGATAGGAAATGCTGACCAAACTCCCGTATATTTTGACATGCCGTCAAATTATACGGTTGATGCCAAAGGAAAGAAAGACATAAGTGTTCTTATATCAGGGGGTGAAAAACAGCGGATGTCCATCATGCTTGCTTGCACAGCAGATGGGCATAAATTACTCCCATTCATAGTTTTCAAGTGAAAGACTTTACCGAAATCGGAAGTGTTTCCAAAAACTGTAATTGTATGAGCAGACGAAACTGGATGGTTTTCGGAGAACATGGTGCTGGAATGGATTAGGCATGTGTGGAACCGTTCTCTTGGCGCAATGCTTGGTTTACACAGTCTGTTGGTATTAGATGCGTACGCAGGCCAACAACACCTGCAGTAAAACTAAAATTAGACAAAAGCAAAATGGACATCAGTAATTCCAGGTGGGATGACGTCAGTTTTGCAACCACTTGATGTCTGTTTGAATAAACTGTTTAAGGACAAGTTTAAACGCATGTACACAGACTGGCTTTCAAAAAGCGACAGACAATTGACACCAACAAGAGGTGTAAAATGCGCAAGTTTGTTGCAAGTGTGCCAATGGATTTATGATGCATGGAAGTGTGTTCCAAATCAGACTGTGCAACAAGCATTTATTTTATAAGTGTTGCTACTCTGCATTGCACAGTATAGAAAAGCATGGAAAGCTGCATCATAGACTGCTACAGACTGAACACAACAACAACACACTCTGCACTTGAAGTCATCACTAAAAATCTACTACGAAAATCCGACAGGCAAGACTGTTTGGGATGTATGTCAATATGGCCACCTCTACATTCTGAATTTTTTCCTACCTGTGACAAGAGATGGTTGCTAATAGGAACTTTTATGAATTGTGAATCACATGCAGTATTCTCTTAACCATAAGAATAATACGAATGTAAACATTATGCCATGTATTCTTTTGTGTTTGCTGCTATCTCATTTAAATCCTGTCTGCCTAATAAAACTATGAAACTAGAGTCAGACAACAGCAAACACAGAAGAATATACATATCATGTCATGTTTACATTCATATTATTCTTATGCTGAATAGTGTACAATCAGAAATGAAGCATGGCAACTGACTAGATTTTTGAATCTAAGATGACTCTAATTTCTGTGGAGAGTGTAATGTAGTAAAGAGGCATCTGCAAAGAATTTCAAATGGAGAAAAATGTTCGCTAAACTTTAGTTCAGAACATCTTCTATCATAAGCAGTCTATTATTTGGTTCTTGTTGATCATTATCAAAGAATGCAGCAGTGTAAGTAACAACAAACAGCAGTGTCTTGCCATTGTTTTGCTAATGAGACAATTCCTCTCTTTTTTTATTGTAAGCGGTGGTAGTGTGCACAAAAGCAAGCCATGCCATGAGCGGCGACGGGTCGTAAACACTCATTATCAGAATGTGACAAACAACACACGACACAGTACAATAATGCATTTTCAGCTTAGAGTGACATAAACACCTATAACAAAGAGAACGGCATTTATCAGAATAAAGTAAAATAAGCAATCGATTCAAACCAGATGAAGAACGTCGAAAAGGAAGGGTACCTGTATAAATACGGATGGAGCGCCTGACGCATAGCAATGGCTACCTGGTAAAGCTTAACTGCTAAGCTTACAACTCAAACCAAACTACTGTAGCTGTATCTTCAAACATTCAACCTAAATTGTGTCTCATGTTACAATGGACCAACTTTGTTTTGATTTGGAGGTGCTGTCTAAAACTTTTCTCTCCCCTTGGATTTCGAGTCTCAAATTTCAGGTGCGGCTTAGATTTGGGAATTTTTTTTTTTTTCCCTTGATTTCGAGTCTCATTTTTCAGGTGTGGCTTAGATTAAAGTTCGGCTTAGAGTTGAGTAAACACGGTAATTACAAGTCCCTGAAAGTTTTTGACTGAGTGCTTTGAAATTTTGACACAACTTTGCATTGGAATGTGTATGCATTTTTATATAACTATTCTATATGCAATATATAATTTTTTATAAATTCAATAACGGGGAAACATTATTATAAAAAAAATCTTAAAAAGTTACACATAAAAAAGTTTCTTATCTGCTCCGATTCCCTTAGTGCTTCACAAGCACTGCCACAAATGTGCCCAGCAGAGAAAATGACCCAGTCAACACAAGACAAACTTTCTTACTTCAACAGCAAAGGAAGCAGATATCATTCTGCTGGGTATCACAGCACACTGGAATCTGAGGTAACAAGTGTGGGGACCAGGTAGCGAAGGAGACTTACAGGGGGCATAGGCTGCCATCTCTCGGCTGAGAGAGACAGCCATGCAGCTGGGGGGGACGGTGTAGCTGGCAGTGAGGTACAACAAGGTGATTCGTGAAACAAACCATACAACCATACTGTTCCTCACACCACAGTCACCACAACAGGATGAAGTAAGCTTGACCGTCTCCAAATAGCACACTGTCCCCTAACATTTGGCTTCATATTGTAGCAAGGAGAACAATGCCTGTAGTATACAAATTATTATACGCCACATTTTAACTGAATGCACCTTGTACTGTGATGAAAGGGCAGAGTCAAATTTAAGTGATGGTCTGCCCACTATTTCACATGACGATAAGACGAGCATGGTAAAGCTTTTAAATTTTTGTATGGTGTCTGGACTCCATCCTATGCTTTTAGGCTCAAGTTTTTAGTGTGTTGCAGAGTAGCTGGCTGGCTCATCTGTTTTATTCCACTGATCAGCCAGCCACACTTATCTGCTCTTCTATTTTAACTCTTTCCTCTGAATTTCTCTTTTCATTCTAAACTTCAAAATGGACAAACTGCATGATTTGTGTGTGTGTGTGTGTGTGTGTGTGTGTGTTAGTGCATTTTTATTAAGTTTTATTATTCTGCCACTTTCATCCAGAATTGTCTAACAGAATTTTAGTGTGGGTACTAAAGATCTTTCTGCCATGTGCCCAGAATATATTATCATCATCTACATCTGTGTGACTACTCTGCTATGCACAATAAAGTGCCTGGCAGAGGGTTCAATGGGCCACCTTCAAGCTGTCTCTCTACCATTCCATGCTCTAATAGCGCGCGGGAAAAGCGAGCTCTTAAATTTTTCTGCGCGAGCCCTGATTTCTCTTATTTTATCATGATGACCATTTCTCTCTATGTAAGTGGGTGCCAACAGAATGTTTTCACAATCGGAGGTGAAATTTCATGAGAAGATCCCATCGCAATGAAAAACGCCTTTTTTTTAATGCTGCCACTCCAAGTCACGTATCATGTCTGTGATACTATCTCCCCTATTTCGTGATAATACAAAACGAGCTGCCCTCCTTTGTACTTTTTTGATGTCATCCGTCAGTCCCACCTGATGCGGATCCCACACCGCACAGCAATACTCCAGAATAGATCAGACAAGTGTGGTGTAAGCAGTGTCTTTAGTAGACCTGTTGCACCTTCTAAGTGTTCTGCCAACGAATTGCAGTCTTTGGTTTGTTCTACCCACAATATTATTTATGTGATCATTCCAATTTAAGTTATTTGTCATTGTAATCCCTAAGTATTTAGTTGAATTTACAGCCTTCAGATTTGTGTGACTTAGTGCATAATCGAAATTTTGCGGATTTCTTTTAGTACTGATGTGAATAACTTCACACTTTTCTTTATTCAGGATCAATTGGCACTTTTTACACCATACAGATATCTCATCTAAATCATTTTGCCATTAATTTTGGACATTTGATGACTTAACAAGATGGTAAATGAGAGCATCATCTGCAAACAATCTAAGACGGCTACTCAGATTGTCTCCTATGTCGTTAATATAGATCAGAAACAATATAGGGCCTATAACACTTCCTTGGGGAATGCCAGATATTAGTTCTATTTAACTCAATGACTTTCTGTCTGTTACTATGAACTGTGACCTCTCTGACAGGAAATCACAAATCCAGTCACACAACTGAGGCAATATTCCATAGGCACGAAGTTTGATTAGAGGATGATTGTGAGGAATGGTGCCGAAAGCCTTGTGGAAATCTAAAAAACATGGAATCAATTATGACTTCCCTTGTTGATAGCACTCATTACTTCATGTATATAAAAAGCTAGTTGTGTTTCACAAGAACAATATTTTCTGAATCCATGCCGACTATGTGTCAATGAATCATTCTCTTTGAGGTATTTCATAATGTTCGAACACAATATATGTTCCAAAACCCTACTGCAAATTGACATTAGTGATATGGGCCTGTAATTCAGTGCATTACTCATACTTCCCTTTTTGGGTATTGGTGTGACTTGAGCAATTTTCCAGTCTTTAGGAATGAGTCTTAATCTGAGCGAGCGGTTGTACATAATTGCTAAATACTGAGCTATTGTATCAGCACACTCTGAAAGGAACCTGACTGGTATACAATCTGGACCGGAGGCCTTGCCTTTACTAAGTGATTTAAGCTGCTTTGCTACACCAATAATATCTACTTCTATGTTTCTCATCCTGACAGTTGTTCTTGATTAGAATTCAGGAATATTTACTTCATCTTCTTTGGTGAAGAAGTTTCGGAAAACTGTGTTTAATAACTCTGATTTAGTGGCACTGTAATCAGTGATGTCACTGTTGTTACGGCGCAGTGAAGGTATTGACTACATCTTGCCACTGGTGTGCTTTGTGTATAACCAGAATCTCTTTGGGTTTTCTGCCAGATTCTGAGACAGAGTTTCGTTGTGGAAATTATTAAAAACGTCTTGCATTAAAGTATGCACTATATTTCAAACTTCTGCAAAACTTTGCCAATCTTGGGGATATTGTGTTCTTTTAAATTTGGCATGCTTTTTTCATTGCTTCTGCAACAGCGATCTGACGTGTTTTGTGTACCAGGGGGGATCAGCACCATCACTTATTAATTTATGTGGTATATATCCCTCAACTGCCATTGACAACTATCTCTTTGAAATCATTTCACATCTTTTCTATGCATACATGATCATGTATGCTTACATCATCATCATCATCATCATTAATGACTTCCCATGATTATTCAGTATGAGCTAAAGAAGGAATGGTTGATGCTACCCAACAACTCATCTCTCCTACTCTCCTGTGGCTCACTACAAAGTAACTGCATTTTTTTTGATTTCTTACACATTTATCTTTACATGTGTATTGCACTATATTTCTTGTTTGGTGACAAACATGTTCTGTTAACTCACAGTACTTACTGTTGACAACAGTAGTGCTTGCTTTATTCTTCACCCTCAAGCTTGCATTCAGCAGTGCTCAGTTTGATCTCAGGTCTGTTTTTCTGGCAGTGCTTGTGTTATGTTAATAGCGAATTCTAATAGTTCGGATGTGTTTACTGATAAAGAGTTTGCCGACATGCACATTATGTATGAGTTCCCTGAAAGCAATGGACAAGTGGCACAGTAACAGTATGCTGAACTGTACCGATAGCAATGCCACACAAAGCACCATACTTCAGCATCTGCATTGTTGTAATACTGGGTGCTTTGTGTTGTATACTTTAGTAACTGAATATTACAAGTTTTATCACTGTTGTGAAGATATTTTCACACAAAGGTAACTTGGGTAATAAACTAAACTAATCATACTTACATTAATACTATGTAATAAGTCATTGGAGGCCACAGCTCTGTTACACCAAAATGCCCACAAAATATTCCACATCAAACTCTGAAGTTCAAGTTCCCTTGTACATCCTTCATATCCATCAAATAACACTAAGAGGTCTGGGAGGCTAATTATAAATGTATAGTATTATTAAATGTGTGCTAACACATGTTATATAGCATATTATATAACTGATTTCAATAGGATTTAGTAAACTATCTATAATTAAATACTGTTATGCACTGTACTGCGAATCACTTAATCTTCAACATTAATTGGTTTGCAGCAGAGCTCAGTGGTGTTCTTGTATGCCAATGGTATAGTCAGTGCTCGTAGTTGTAGGCTGCCAGCTGAATGAATGTACAGGGTGGAGCAACAGAAAACATGAAGTCTGTACAATCAGCCTTCTACTGAAGCTGGCATTGTTTCTACCTTGTTTTTGGGACACTTTGTTACGTATTTATATGGTTTATATATAAAAAAAAATATTGAGCCATTAATCATACAACTAACTCATGAGAGTAACATTTTAGATTGCTTGGTTACAGCATTGGCCAAACATTTTGACTCAGTTATTGTAGAGTACAGAATTAGAGGTCATAAGGCTATTATAATATCACTGATTATGGATGTCAAGATGATTGTAAAAATAGGCAGGAAGATATTTCTGATAAGTAACTGCAATAATAAGAGATTTCAGATTACCTGAGGAGTGAACATCAAACATTCATCTCTGAGGCTGAAAATAGACCAAGTTCAGGACTACTGTACAATGTGCCTTGGACAGATATATGCCACGTAAAGTTGTGAGGGATGGAAAAGACCTACTGTAGTTTGATAGCCAAGTTAAGAAGAATTCCAAAAGCAAAGAGAGCTTCAGCCCAGATTTAAAAATAGCCAAAACTGTGCTGGTGTGAACTGTAGCAAGCACACCAGTCAGCAAAGAGGTTGAGAGAAGATCGATAGTAGGCACTGGAGCAAGCTTGCCTAACAAGAGAGAGGCCAAAGACAGACTCACAAGCAATTTGCTGCCAACGCCCTCTTGACTGCA
Organism: Schistocerca serialis cubense; assembly: GCF_023864345.2. Taxonomy (NCBI): domain Eukaryota; kingdom Metazoa; phylum Arthropoda; class Insecta; order Orthoptera; family Acrididae; genus Schistocerca; species Schistocerca serialis. The sequence goes on along the minus strand of NC_064638.1, from coordinate 243,583,140 downwards.
AGTATTTAGACCACCACCGCTGACTGGAGGGGTCAGTTCCAGTCAGTCACAGAGCCAGTCGCAATCAACTCAGTCACTATTCTAGTTGGCGTTTGTCAGTTCACGTCACCAGCTATGAGAGTGTAGCGTTTATAGTGGAACTTATACTTCACCAGCAGTGAGGTTAATGTGGACTATTACGAAAGAGCTTGTACCACAACACATGGACTTGCTTAAAGATAAGTAGCTTCCTGTTCTTATGAATAAAGAACCCTGTTAATACATGTGTGCAGCTGTGATAGGATACCGGCCACCAAACAACATCCTCTCCCTCGCTTACCCTGGTACAAGACTCTACAGTGGCTGACAACACAACAGTGGCAACAAGGATAATTAGTGCAGATTGAAGTTAATCAACTTGGCCGATGATTTTCTTGCTTCTCTTGTGTTTTAGTTTGCAGGAGTGATCATTTTGCAAATTTTTTGTTGTGGTCCTGTATGCATTCCAGGAGTGGAGCTGCAGAACTAATAAAATTTCTCTTTTCAAAGGCTTTGCTTGATTTTTTGCTATAACGTATTTGTGTAAACCACGGCTACCCATCCTATTCCACCCCCTACCTCAGCCACAGACAACCAATGTGATGGATCTATCACAAATTTTTCAGTTTCAGAACAAACAAATTTCTACCTTGCTGACGACGGTACAACAACTTCTGGCTGCACAAGCTGCATTGGCCACACAACCGCAAAAGGTCAACAAACCAGCCCAACAAGTGCTGCCGACCGGCATACCAACATTCCAGCAATTTAATGACACAAAAGAAGAATGGCTCGAATACCTGACTCAGTTCCAAGCACATTGTCAAGTTCATCACGTTCAAGGTACTGTAAAGCTACAATAATTTCTTTCGATTGCATGGTCCCCAGTGTTCAGGTTGATACAAAAACTATTTCAAATGGCCTCTCCCAACGAACTCAACTATGACCAAGTAATCGCTGCATTAACCAAGTACTATGACCAGCAAGGCCAAGTAGCTGCAGCCAGATATCAGTTCTTTCGCTTGCAGGAAAACCCAGAACAGACATACCATCAGTGGTACACGGAATTAACGGGCATGACTAGGACGGGTAAATTTAAGGGTACTTGTGGCAACTTTTACAGTGATTTAATGATAAGGGATGCAATAACATTCAGTGTTCCAGATAGTAGAATATGGGAACAGATCCTAAAGTACACTGATCCATCACTTCTCAAGTATTGCAAGTCTTTGAGCAATATGATTCGGGTGCCATAGCAGCCAATAAGTTTGTTCAGGCCCAAATTTGTCAGGTCGAGTCACCCCTTGCTCGTGACCACCCCAAGCAGCCACAACAATGAGCATGTACACAGCTGTGCGAACAGCCACATAGACATGTAAACAAGCCTGTGAATTTAGTGAAGTCTTGCCCTAGATCTTTTGCTAGCCATAAAAGATGGGATTGCCCATCACATAACACAATGTATTACACATATGGAAAAAAAGGCCATGTCCAAGCAACTTGTTTGCAACGACACAAAAACGCCAATTTTGCCCGCTCCCAGAAAAAAAAAGCTTGTGCACAGGCAGTGCACGTTGTGTTTTCAAAACCTATGACAGGTTCTGACAAAAGTAAGATTAAGGTTGTGCCTTCATCTCACCCTAGTGCTGTGCAACAATGTTCTAACAAATTATTTGTCTCATTATGCATTGCTGGTCATCGTGTAAACTTTCAGTTAGGCACAGGTGCCTCAGTAACTTTGCTTAATCATGCCACATATGAACAGTTAGGCTCAACATGCCTTTCTAAATCTAGCAAGCACCTCACTGCTTACAACTGACAGGAAATTCCAGTGCTTAGACAGTGTAGTTTACCTACCACTTACAAATCTCACAACAGGACAGTGAATTTTACTGTGTTGAAATCACAAGACAGTGAGAACATTTTTGGTTTATATGCCTTTGATCTGTCTGACTTAGCATCCACGAAAACGTGCTTTCCATATCAGCTTTTGCACCAAAAGACAGTGTCGCTAGCTTGCTTAACGAATTTCCTGAACCATTTTTAGAAGGAATGGGAGAAGCTAATAATTTTGTAGTGCATGTTACATTGAAAGACAATGCACAGCCTAAGTTTCTCCAGCCCCCCCCCCCCCCCCCCCCCCCCGATATCCAATTGTTTTAAGAGATAAAATAACCACTGAAATAAAAGAATTGCAAGATAATGGTCACATTCGCATCTGTGTTGACTTCAAGTCTACAGTCAACCCACAGACAGTAGTTGACACTTGTCTGTTACCTCACCCTGAGGAACTCGTGGACAGGCTTGGTGCAGGACATTACTTTTCTAAGATACATTTGCGTGGTGCCTACTTGTAGATTCCATTGGATGAAGAATTACAGAAAGGGTCTGTTGTAAATATGCACTTAGGACTGTTCAAGTATTTGCATTTGGCCTTCGGCAGTGCTTTCACACCCGCCATTTTTCAACATTACTTGAAACAGCTGACTGCAAAAGGGTCATTTTGTTCAAACTACTTTGACAATATTGTTGTTTCAGGTTGTAAACCAGAAGAACACACTGCCAATTTGTGTTTTTTTTTTTTTTTCAAGTGTTGTCAGAAGGAGAACTCAAGTGTCATCTCAAAAAGTGTGACTATTTTCAAACTGAACTACAGAACTTAAGTCATATGATAAACAGTCAGGTTGTGCACCCTTGCCAATATCATTTGCTTGCAATACATGATCTACCTGTTCCTCACAATGCGTCTGACTTGAAGTCAGAACTAGGCAAGATGACATACTACATTCGGTTTATACCGAATACCACTCAGATCACGGCTCCACTGCATCGCTTGTGTTGCAAAAATGTGCCTTTTGTGGGGACTATAGATTGTCAAGACGCGTTTCAGAAATTCAAAAATGCTTTGCTAAGTGACAGATGTTTAGTACATTTTGACCCTGCCAAGCCAGTAGTTTTGCAAGTTGACACTTCTTTCTACGGAATCGGCACTGTGCTTTCACACAGAATTGGTGCACATGACAGACCTATTGCTTTTGTGTCAAAGTTGCTCACTCAAACTCAGTGCAATTATTCACAAATCGCTATTGTGTATGGTGTGACAAAATTCCATCACTATTCGTATGGTTGCAAGTTCTATTAATGACATATTACAAGCGTTTGCAGTCCTTGTTTCATCTGTCTAATCCGGTTCCTACATGCACTGCTCAAAAACAGCAATGTTGGGCTTTGTTACTTTTGCAGTATCAGTATGAAATTGTGTACAGATCTACAGCAAAGCACAGCAATGCAGAAGCCCTATATCACCTTCTGATTGGCTCAGGCTTTGATTTTGATGTGTCTGCTGCATCTTGTTGCCAAATCAATGTGCAGGACTCTGAATTGCTGGAATCATTTCCCTTGCACTAGCAAAAAATTGCACAGTCCATGGAAACAGACCCATATCTCATTACATTTGCACGTCTTGTAGGCCTTATTCATTGAACAGTATCCAGAACTCAGTTGTGTGCCGATATTTTGCATGTTGGCCCAACCTTTCAGTTCAACAGGGTGTGATTCTAGTTCAAAATGACAGTGGACAATCATGTGTCCTTATTCCCAAAGTGTTACAAAAGGATGCATTGCAATTGCTCCATCACACGAAGGACATTGGGGAATTGTTCACACTAAACAGTTAGCGTGTCAGCACTGTGCTTGGCAGGGCACGGATGTCCACATTCAACAGATGATGTCACAGTGTCGTGCATGCGCAGAAAACCAATCTGCTCTGCCACAGACATTTGAAGCTTGGCATAAGACTCAAACACCATGGCAACAAATGCACATTGGCTTTGCAGGACCATTCTGGAACACTCGTTGGCTCATGGTGGTAGACTCTTTTAGCAAGTTTCCATTTGCAGTGCCCATGGCTTCTACCGCATCATGTAACACCATTCAATTGTTGTCTTCCACATTGTGCACAGAAGCTTTACCCGAAGTACCTGTCTAGGACAATGAACCACAGTTCACTTCACATGATTTTGAACAGTTTTGTGAATGAAATAGCATTCGTCATCTAGCAAGTGCTCCATTTCACCCCCACTCCAATGGAGAAGCAGAATGCTTCGTACGCACTTTTAAGCAACAGATGGCCACGCTTCAAACCACCCACACATGGGAACAGGTGTTGCAACTCTTTCTTGCCTCCTATTGCTCCCACCCACAAGATGGACCATCACTGGCGGAACTTCTGCTTAGCCACTGCCATCAGACATTACTACACTTACTGCACCCACTGCAGCATGTGCCACCACCAATGGTCTGCAAGTATCGCTGAGCGCTGCAAATTTTCTTCTTTTCAGGATTTATCTCAACTGTGGGCACTGGGAAAGAGGAGGGGGGGGGGTTAATGTGCTGGCATAAGCTGTCCCAGCAATCTGGTCAGCAAAGAGGTTATGAGAAGATTGATAGTAGGTGCTGGATCAAGCACGCCTATTAGGAGAGAGGCCAAAGACAGACTCGTAAGAAACGCGCTGCCTCCGCCCTCTCGATTGCAAGTATTTAGATCGCTGCTGCTGACTGGAGGGGTCAGTCACAGAGTCAGTCGCAGTCAGCTCAGTTACTAGCTCAGTCACTGTTCTAGTTGGTGTCTATCAGTTCACATCACCAGCTACGGGAGTGTAGTGTTTATAGCGGGATTTACTCTTCACCAGCAGTGAGGCTAATACAGACTATTACAGAACAGCTTCTAGCTTAAAGATAAGTTGCTTCCTGTTCTTGTGAATAAAGAACCTTGTTAATTTGTGTGTGCAGTTGTGTTGCAGAAAGAGTACGCTGGCCACCAAACAACATCCTCTCCCTTGCTTCCCCTGGTACAAGATTCTACAGTATCGACAAGGACACAAAAGAAACCACATAAACAAACAGAAATTGAGCTAAGCCACAACTAACGTAAAGTGAGCAATGTGTGAAACAAGAAACAAATTCAGGAATACTATTGTATCTATTGAGCTGATGGATCAAATCAGAATTTTATTGTCTCATAACTAGAGACCAGGCTATATGCATAATAAAAACCTTAAAATATGCACACAAGTATGCATGGAAAAATACTTAAAAAATGCATGAGAAGCATCAAAATATTCAAGATCAAATGATAAAACAACATGGTAGTTATGGCGTGCATTATATCTCAAAGTCAAACCTGTGCATATCAATTACGAGGAACAGTCCCGCACCACATGAAAAATCGTTACATTTAGAATCCTGATGTCATTTCCTGAATACTTTCTGGTAGAGGTTAGGAAGGGGGCCTTTCTGGGACTATTTTCTAAAAGTTTGCAAAATGGGGAGACATACTGTGCTTCAAGAATTGTTCCTTTCTTGCTATTGTTGTCGGTAACAAGTGGATGTGATGTGAGTGGGTCGCAGTGAAACAGTCATTATGTACAGGACCAACTTCGAGATATATCGCACACAGAGGGGCATGCTCAAAAACTCCATATCATCATATTTAAAAAACAACATACAATCATGAATTTTTTTGAACAGCATTAACTTTTAATTAATACTACTGGACCAAAACATAGTTTACAATTTATTCTATATTTTTCTACTATTTTAAACATAAATGACCAAGAGTTGTTTCAAATTTTCAGTAGTAAGATTGTGTCTTCAATCACTCAAAACATTTTTATAAGCAAAAACGTACCATTTTACATCAACTGAGGTAACTGGCCAGTATTTGGATTTGGGTGCTATGTTGGCACTTATTGTTTCTGGTAAAAGTTCACCTGTCCCATTAATAAAGCTATCAATTTGACACAAGGGTTCAGGGGTTATTGTTTAAAATGTTTTCAAACTTTTCTTTAATTTTTCTTGGGAATAACTCCGGCAATGAGGAGTTCACTAGAATAATTTTATTCATTAACTGAATAGATTCATTCAATGCCAAACCTTGACTTTCAAGCCTTTTAATACTTGCAAGTATATGGGGAAAATGAGTGCTAATCACAGCAATGTCTTTTTTAATACCGGAATCAATAAAAGCTTCCTTGCAGTGACAAACTGCCAAAGCCTCTACACTATCGAAGTCATTTATTACCCCTCTAATGGCTTCGAAATGTTCACTGTAAAACAACAGAGCTTCGACTCACATACCTCAATCAGTTACCACTGGTTCGGGAGGTAAAGGCACAATTGGTAGTTTTTCTTTGTAGGTCTTGATCTGTGCAGGAGCCTTTAAGAACACTTTCTTTGTGGATGAAATCAGTTTATTTACATTCACAAATGTGGAACATACTTTTTCAGCAAAGCAACATACTCTGTGAGCAAAGCATGTCACATGAATCAAATTGGGATAAAATATTTTTAGGGCTTTTCCTGCTTTGAACATATAGGGAGCAGCAACTGAAATAAAGAAACACCATTTCATCTGGAGACGATTCTGGAAATATTTTTCTAATACCCTCAGTCACAAAACTGGCAATCGTAGAATGATTTATTTTTTCATGTTCTTTGCAGGCTGCTAATAGGAAGAAGAAGGCTCTTCTTTTAAAGCACCAACAATTAAATTTCCAATGTAACGTTTTGTACACGTTTTTGTAAACTGAAATCCAGATAATGCTGGCCTTTAGTTATTGTGTATTTCTTCCAGAACATTTATGTAAATTGTTGGTATGTAATTTTTATGCAATGCTGATTCATCTGGTATATTTTGATTTAAGCAATATTTGTGCAGGAAGACTTTGAGGACTGGGTTTGTAAGTTTGTGAAGAGGAGTATTGCTTGCAATGAATGCTTCACACAGATCCGTGTTAAACCAACTTTTTTGGTTACCTTTGGGCAAATCCCTGCTACTGCAGCTTGCTGTTGTCAGAAGTTGTTGTCGTGGTCCTTTCTTCTGCATTCCTGTTATATGAAGACTTGTCTTGACATGCTGGTCTGTTTGAAACTTTTTTTTGCACGAAATGTTTTTCTCGTAAACTCAACAATACAAACAATTCCGTCATATGTAAATGTTTCAGGATGGTCAGCTATCACTAGTAACTTATTTTTCTTTCCTGCAGTGTCAGAGACTATGCTGATCCCAAGTGAATTTTGTCAGCTTGCGAATGCAACATTGGCACCATTTAATAACTTGCATTTACTTGTGAAGGAAGACAGATGACAGTGTCACTAAATTCTACTGTAATTTTAGCTGTATGAGGGTTGTTTGATAAGTCTGACAAATAAGCAAGAAAAAATGTTTGTTTCATAAACACTTCACCTTATTTCTTGACATAGCCTGCTTTGAGGGATGTACACTTGGTCCAACGATCATCCAGCTTTTTCTTCCCGTTGGAAAAAATTGGTTTTGTCAAACTCTGCAAAATACTTATTGACTGAAACTATCAGTTTCTCATTTGATGAAAATTTCTTCCCAGCAAGCCAAAGTTTCAAGTTAGAGAACAGAAGGAAGTCACTTGGGGTAGTCTGATGAAAGAGTGGTTGAGGAACCAATGCAAAGCCCAATTCATGTACTTTTGCCTCTATTATATTTGATGTGTAGGATGGTGCATTATCCTGGTGAAAGAGCAGTTTTTTGCATACTAATCTTGGTCTCTTTTCAGCCAGCCAACAATGAAGCATAATACAGTCCAAGTATGATCTTGCCTTTTCCAAGTAATTCCTTTGGAATACCGAAAAACAGTGACCATCACCTTGCCAGCTGACAAAATGGTCTTTGCCTTCTTCAGTGCACTTTCACCAGCCTTTGTCTATTGTTTTCACTGCTGTTTTGACTTTGGTGTGTAATGATGGATCCAGGTTTCATCACCAGTCACAGATCAGGACAAAAAGTCTTGCGGAGTTTGGTTGAACACTGCCAGATGTTGTGTTGAAATGCTGTGCCAGATGCACTTTTGGTCAACTATGAGCAATCACGGCACCTATCTCACACACAGCCTCTTCACAGCCAATTCTCCATGCAGGATATTATGCACTCACTCAGTTAAGATGCCTCCAGTCTCAGCAATCTCACAAATTTTCATTCGGCAGCCTTGCATTACCATATCATGGACCTTGTAAATTGTTTCCTTTAAAGTGGCATGAATTGGATGGCAGGAGCGCGCTCCATTTTTATGGTGCTTGTCCAGCCACATTCAAATTCATTAATCCAGAAGTAAATGGTCCTCTCTGATGCTGCAGTCTGCAAGAACTTCATCCAATACTGCTTTGATTTGTGCAGCAGTCCAATACTTCAAATGAAAATGTCTAATAACAGCACAAAACTTTATTTTGTCCATTTTCAATCGCAGTTGACACAATGACCAATGCAGACAGCTGTCAACAATGAACTGTATGCTGTTGAAATTCTTTATATGATCCTTAGAATAATCAACCTTACCAACCAGAAGGCGCAACTAAAATGTTCCCTTTTGTCATGGAATTTAACCTGACTTATCAAACCACCCTTGTCTTTCACTTACAGTAACGTATTGTCTAAAATATAGGAAGCGGTAAACTGCACACCATCACACTTCTTCAGTACAAGATTTGTAAATCAAGTGAACATGGTTCACAAATAGCGTCCTGACTGTTACTAGTTATGAAAAGGTAAATGGTTTATTAAGAAGCTAAGATTTCATACTACCATAAGTGAAAATAAAATCAGATTTTTTAACTGCACACTTGTCAAAACAGATCAAGAAATGATATGGATTAAAAATCATGCAAAATGAAAATCAGAAGTTTTCTTTTTTCACAAGGTAAGTGAAGCACTTGATGAAAAATAAGTCCATAAAATGATGTGTAAAGAACGAGCATGAGGGAAGTCACATGCAATTGTTTCTTGCGAGAAAAGTGACAACACTGGCATATGCTAGACTTTCACAGAACTAAGTGCACTAAACCCTTCAAGTGAGCATAAATGCCAGATGCTGAAGCTATGGAGTACCATGCATGCAAAATGCTTTTTTGATGACCAGCATACTAAAAATTCATCCACACAGACGTAGCCTGGACACTATTTGAACCAATCTATATCCAGTTCACAGCAAATTATTAAAGACTTAATGTCTCAAAGATCCATATTACCATTTAAACCAAAAAAATACCCACTGGTTAAACAAACTGACATTAATAGTCATGCACTAAATGAAATACTATATGCAAAATTCCTTAATGTTGAACAACAAGCTAAAACTAAGTCAGCACAGAGATCAAGTGCAAATCTGGAAGTTCACTGGCATGTTTTGTATTTGGAAGTGTACTGATATGAAAACCACAATGCTAGCTTCTTTTGCATACTTGCACTCCCTATTCTATAATGGAATTATCTCTTGGAGCAATGCACCAAAAGCAAAGAAAGTATTTATTCAGTAAATGTAGGCAGTAAGGCTTTAAAGAAGAGGAATTTTCAAAGATCTATGGATTATTACTCTCATTTCACAGTGCATATACTCTTTAAGGATGTGTAATGTTAGTTTACACAAAAACTGGTTCCATGTGGACTGTCTCCTTGATTCAGTCACAGTGTGGTTGTATAATCATGTATAAAGGTTTTCAGCAAGCTCTCATTGAACATACACGAGGAACTGGGAACCCTTATGAATTCAAAAGAAAATTAAAAGCATACCTTGTTAGCTAATCCAAAAAATTATCTAGCTATCTAGATCCAAGGATTTAAGATGCCTGATAGTTAGATGACAAGTAACAACACTCACTATGAATAGGATGCATGCATGTAAATGTCTGCAGTACAAGTACAGTTGTGTAGATGTTAGATTGACTGTAGGAGACATATAACAGCAGTAGCTTCTTTCATAGCAGTAGCTTTCTTGTTCATTTTCTAATATTAAATTTCTCCTAAATGTGAAAAATAGTGCCTGACAGTTTAAGGATAGTTAATTATTATGGAAACTTTTAACAGCTGCTTCTCTTTATCAGTTTAAAGCCTGAAAGTGCTAAATCCCTGAGCTTGTCCTTCACATTAATACCTATGAACAAAAAGACAAAAATCTTACTGCTGTGAAGTGTTCTTTATACAAAGCTCAATCTTACAAGTATTATGCTAGGAAATTGTCCGTGCTATGCTGACTGGACAACAAAAACTACAGACATAAAAGTAAGTGCTCTAGACCACAAAGTTATTATTACTCATGGTGAAACTACATTTATCACAGTGTTTATAATTACTTGATATTTAAAAGCCTTACTTGAAGCTGATATTCGATAACAGGAAGTTCTTGGTTTGGTGTTGGACCAAACTGTTTCCGAACAGCTGAGTAACGAACTGCAATGGTTACAGCCTTTGCCAGCAATGCAGCCGATAAATTAGCAGAAGTCACCAAATAGTGAAGTGCCAGTTGAGTTTGGACATCTGTAAGTACAAACATTGACTAGAAGGATGAGGATTTTAAAACATAATATTATGAATCAAGCTAAATAACTTCTATATAGTTGAGTCAGCATAAGTTTATCCCTGACAGTTGCAATGAATTCAGAATGGTAGCTTCATGTGCCTACTTCGACCAATAATATAATGCAGTTTTGTTAACATCTCTATGACAACACCTTAGTGTTGTCACAGCTGTTTAGATGGCTATTGTTTTTGCCTACATCTTTGCCTACACTTTGAAATTGAAAGCTTGCAACAGTGTTGCAGGCTGTTGGGGATCTTCTTATGCCATCTCAACTACATAACAGTTAAATATTCATCATAGTTACACTAAGAAACAATAGCTTCTACCTTTTTCTCAGTTTTGTAATAAGTCAGAGATAGATTGTTTGTTAGTAGCCATACTTGGTAGAAGCATACATGGAGCAAAAACAGAGCTGAGATCTTACATTTTTGAAAAAGTTATGATAATTATTGATTTGTTGCACAAATATTAAAAAAAGTTAATGCTACTGAGACATTACCTCACCTATGACAAGGTAGGAGGGGATTTAAATAAACAATCATCAATGTTCTACTTTCAAGGCATTGCTTACAAATAAATCTGGCATGAAAACATAAGTGTGATTGTTTTACACCAAATGGCTCATGGGCCATCTACAGAAAAAATTTCCAATTACCTAGACTCCTAAATTCCTCATCCAGTTCAAATTCATTGACGATTTCTTTATTAAGTGGACCAATGGTGAGGCCATCCTTATTCTCATTTTCCAATAATCTCATTATTGCTCCCATTCATATCACATGGTCCTCCTGAACTTAGTAAGCACGTGTGCTTAGTCTCAACATCCACCTCACTGATGGCTACGTAAAAAAAAAAAATCTCTGTTCACTCTATGACTATTCACTGACTACTTCTGCAACCAGACATACACTGGTGACTGGCAGGTCTCCAGGCTCTGTCATCCAGCTTACAAGCTGGTGTATGCACCACAAGTATGTAAACTTTCCAGACAAGCACCAAAATGCCAACACAGTACACTTCAACAACGATGGCACTGCAATCAAATCATGTATTCCAAGCAGAAATCCTTTTGCCTGTCTATCAAACCACCACCAAATGTCTAGCAGGCGGCATTCACTTATGCTCTGAGAATTACATTTGTCCCACCCAGCAGTCAATCCTTCAGAACACAGGCATTCTGTCAGCATCTGCTCTGGGCACTGGGCTGGTCAAGTCCAGAACCCCATTAGTTGGAGCCCATGCTCATCCTTTAAAAATAGTCTTCACTCAGTGTATGCTCTGGGGTTTACACCTTCCTATGTTAGTTGTCCCACACTGAACCAGACACTAACCAGGACTCCTGCATTTCAAAAGAGTTACTCACCAAGTGTTATTTCTTCTTGCAACACAGTCAAGAACTCTGCAGTTACTTACCAATTGTTCTCTCTTCTCGTAACTGACAACAGAACTCTGAAGTGTTCATTATGTTGTAATCAAGAAAATCTGTTCTTAGTCTACTTGAAAGATGGTATGTCTTCATGCTCCATGTAGTGATCCCAAAAGAATGTTTGCCCTCTATGAAGGTCCACTTGCTGATTAGGAGTGGGGTTGTGTCACTGCTGTTGTGATTACTGGGTACATGGTTATTTGTAATAGAATTGTAGATGCTACACACTCTGTAACTCATTCACCATCAGAATGTCCCTCCCCCTCAGTCTGGCCACTCATGGACAATACACATGCAGTAACATTTAGTCTTTCTTTCAGTACACTGAAGATCTTACAGAACCCTATGTAGAATAAAATTACTCTCTGCACCTTCTCCAATAACAGGTCTCTTTTGCTTTACCCCATATACAGTCAACACCCGTCACATATCTACACATTCACAAGAAAGAAGCACCCTGAATATCGTCTCTACACTGGTCAAAAGAGCATTTTGCTGCACAGCCAACCCGCACAGGATATTCTTATCTGTCCTATGCCACTTCTGTCCCAACGCTCTGTCCTCACAGATCATAGCCCACATAATATGCACGAGCAACATCTATCTTTACAAGAATGTGAATATAGAAGATGGAAGGGGTTAGCTGCTTTCCACTCCTTATTGACCTCTCTCTGTACACAACAAACCATGACACTGGATTACAGCTGCTATTATGTATATATGCTACAGTGTGCATATCAGTTTCATCAATGATCCAGAGAGATCCGGAGGATGAGCTGATTACTTTAAAGGATTAAAAACCCTTCAGTTGTCTAGTGTATTCTATTCAATTAATAAACATTTTTCAGGTGAACAATGTTCAGATGTCCTTACAATTCTCCTCAGCTTTGTTTGTTATTAGCATTTACTAAGTTTCAACATTTAAAAAGTGCTAGCAACAGAAACTGCATGTCAATAACACAGCATGAAACCAAAGGCTTATTTAAAAAAAAAAAAAAAAAAAAAAGCCGCACACACACACACACACACACACACACACACACACACACACACACACACAGCAAGATAGCTACTATATTGTCTCATGGGAATCTGCAGTATTGAGATCTTCAAATTATTTTTTTGATCCCTATTTGTCATTGGACAAATATTTATTATTTTTAATAAAATGATGCTTTTGGTATTTAATTTTTCATTTCACAAAGAAATCATTTTTAGGCTGTTCGCATCTTACGACAGTGACAGTTACATGCTATACAAATATTTAACACAGTAAACTGTATTTGAATAACAATTACCATCAAAGGTCATGGCATTTGCTGTCCTTGTATACCTGCCAGAAGGTGACACATCCGCAAGGCTATTAAGCAAATTTTCTTGTGGTATACGGTATTTGTTGAACATCAGAAACCCAGTGTCAACTCCATTTTGCCCAGTCTTCTCACCCACATTACCAACAATAATTCCTGAGTATGACATAAGAGTCATAGGATCTCTAATTGGTACCAAGAAGTAGTGCACACCATGATTCACACTATCTCCAGTGATAAGATTTGCAGAAACCACAGCATGTGTACCACTAATTCCTGCAATAAAAACAAAAATTAAAGTCAATGAAAACTCCATTGTGTGCTTATGAAACAGAAAACATTATTTGAATTTTTAAAAAAAATGCAGTTTAGAACTAACACAAACACACACACACACACACACACACACACACACACACACACCACTTCCAAAGGTCTCCAGGTATCATACTGAACAAGCTATGAGTTGTGTTAAGCTATGCAATCAAAGGTGCTTACATCAAGGCACAATGACTCATCATCATTATATTTAAATATTTATTTTTATTTTTCCTGCCATAATGAATCAACAGAAGAATTTACTGAGTTTGAATAGGGCATGATTTTAGGGACTCCGAAAGTTCAGACTTCCCATCAGAGAGATTTTACAGGAGTTATAATCACCCAAATTCACTGTTATCAATAACATTATCAGAAAGAAACATTAAAAAAGCATCAGAGTCAATCATCATTCAGCACTTTGGCAGTGCCACTGAAACTGATCAACATTAACCTCTAAAATATATTGTAGAAATGAATCATCATACATCCTTGTCAACTGCTGCAGATGACCCCCATTTTAGCTGAGGTTTACTCAGAGTTATGCTAACAGTGTCATCACTGGTCTGTGGGCACTGGAAAAGTAGTTTATATAGTGATAATCACATTTTATGACATGCTCAGAAGGGAATGATGGACATGCATGAACCTGGCAGATACCTGGAAAATAGTATTCATCTGCATGTGTTGCGGCAACAGGAGATGGTGTGATGGTGTGTGGCTGTTTCCATCAATTGGTGAGATTGCAATGTTCTTATTATCTATTTTCTCTACGTATAGTTTCTTAATCATATCAAACATCAGCAAAGATCAATAAAGTGCTATTTTCCACTGTCATGTGGTACTGTATGCTCAGTTATCACATGATATAATATTCAGTTTTTTCATAGAAAAAAATACAATGTAATCAGTTACGTTAAAATGTAAATATTTGTGTGAAATTGTACCAAAATTAGTATTATCATTAAGTCACCACTTTTGTAAGTTTCCTTCAGTGTTTGCCTTGACTGGTCAAACAGCATAAATGTTAATTTCTCTTTACTGCCAGCAAACATCCCATTTTTCCCCAGTTGCTATCCAACCTCACAATTCCCTCCTATGTCACTTCTCACTCTTATTTGCCAATTTTCATACACTGCCTGGCAGAAAATGTGAAGTACCTACAAGAAGGAAAGGAAACAAAATAAAACTTCCTGGGTTGAGGGAGCATGTAATTACAAAATCAAGTCAAATTTACAAAGAAAATGACAGTGTGAGCCCACTTATCAGTGTGACATTGCAAACACGCTGGCATAGATGCTTGTAATGATTCTGGTTGTCAGGGTGTGATAAAGTCGTCATTTTGTCTCCTGAGGTAAGATGGCCTGCAACTGTTGTAACAGGTCCTTCATGATATTCTGGATACTGCCACTGGTATGGAGCAGATGTCTGAATTGGTCCCACATATGTTTTACAGGGACAGATATGTAAATATTGCTGGCCATGGGAGTAGTCCAACATGATGCAGATAGTTCATAGACAAACATGCTACATTGAAAAACAGCACCACAATATTGTCACATGAGAGGTAGCACATGGGGATGCAGGATGCCCCTGACATACTGTTGTACTGTCAGATTCGCTCAATGACTACCGGCAATGACCTGAAGTTATAACTGATGGCTCCCCACAGAATGACGCCAGGAGTAACACTGCTGTGAGTCTCCAATACATTGGAATTTTTGCCACACTCACTCATGACGATGATCATCCAGGATAGTGCAGAACCATGATTCATTACTGACACCATTCATCAGCAGAGCATGCTTCCCAGTCATTGCACCATTCCAAATGCAGCCATTATGTTATGTTAATGGCAGACTACACCTGGGACAGTATTTAACTTGTCTGTCTGTTGCTAGTCTCTGGCGATTGGTGTGGGATGAC
The DNA here is from genome assembly GCF_023864345.2 of Schistocerca serialis cubense. Lineage (NCBI taxonomy): Eukaryota > Metazoa > Arthropoda > Insecta > Orthoptera > Acrididae > Schistocerca > Schistocerca serialis. The sequence goes on along the minus strand of NC_064638.1, from coordinate 243,567,760 downwards.
ACAGAATGTTGCAGGGAATCTATTGTTTTTAGATGGCAGGTGCAGATGTGAAGGAGTTATGATGTGCTCAGTGTACAAATTGGCAATCCTCCCTTGTGGCAGTCAGACACGGTTGATACAACAACAACAAGTATGCATTCCCTCGTATTCTGATGCAGGCCAATGTTGAGCTACTGTCACATTCAAATGCACCAAAAAACTGGATACTTACACACTTCAACCAGCTATTGAAATGGAGACCCACAATGAGGGCCTCTCCAAACTCTTAGGTTGATGTGTGATGAAGCAAGCTGGGATCTTTTCACTCCCTCTCCTGTTTTGCCATCTGCCTCCTTAAATTCATTTTATTTTCATTTTTGCCTAATTACCATTAACATATGTCAGCATTTTCATAAAAGAGAAATGTTGGCACTCAGTTTTAAAGAATATAGCACCAGGTCTAATTATGGGCTTAGTTTTGTGTATGTAATTAACTGCTAATTTATTTTGACTGTATACTGTACAAAGTTACATAGATACTTGACTACGTCTTGTGGATGCTTCACATCTTTTGTCAGGAAGTGTATTTTTTTTTTAATCTGCATTTTATGATTTCTTTCAAGTTTCAAGGTTCATTTTGAATAAACATTTTTGTGCAATGTCTGTTGTCTGAACCTCACTTCTCAGTTTACAGTAACTTCTAATCCTTTCCAGGACCTTATGCCTCCACCCCATATTTACACGTGAGCCATATGGGCCTGGGGCAAGGATGGAAAATTTTTGATCAAAAACATTTAAGTGGGGAAAAAATAAACAAAAAAATAGGCAGTGATAGTTGCAGGAATTCTTATTAGCGGGAGTAAAATCATAGGTAGACGATAGACCAAAGGAGATGTGCACATAATTCAACTGGTAGCACTGCCTTTGTGATATTTTTATGTGGCTAGGAATGGACATATCAGATGTACAAACAGAAGCTTTGATGTAGCGGTATCAGTGTAGTGCTTTTATTCTTTGTGTGTGTGTGTGTGTGTGTGTGTGTGTGTGTGTGTGTGTGTGTGTGTGTGTGCGCGCGCGCGCGTGTGTGTGTGTGTGTGTGTGTGCATATTCCCTGCTTTATTAATATGGTGAAGTTCTGATACAAATTAAACATCAGTGTGGATGGTAGGAAAAGTCTCAGTGGTGCAAGCTATGGAAAATTAGTTGAACAAAAGAGGAGGGGGGAAAAGGAAGTGTTAAATCAAACACATGGTTGTACATGATTTTCATTAACAAAGGACTAGATCCTACAGCTTTAAATTCTTCCTCTTCTGAGGCCCTGAAACCTAAAAATCGTTCACAGTGCAGCAGCAGTTGTGGTGAAAGTTTGACATTAGTGAATCTGAAATTGATAAACAACATACGAACAATTGCACAGCAAGTGAACCAGAGATAGGCCTAGGGGAAGTTTGCTCAGACTTTACAGTAGATGAAATCTCTTCTTTTGGGAAATCAGTGAAAAAACACAAGGCTCCATAGTACAAAATGGAATTAATCAGAATGGAAACTGTGATTTTGTAAAGTCAGAGTGAGCATATCATTTATTTGAAAGGAAATTGTGGAATGGAGACATCATACAACACAATTACTTGATTTACTCTTCCTGTCAGGGGTAATTTTATTGCCCTCATGTAAACGGTTTGGGGATTCATCCCAGTTTGGCACAGGTGGCTTTAGAGTTTGGAAACGCACTAAAGTAGTAAAACATTGGAGAAACGTGCAACAGAGGGTAGTGGCTATAGTGAAAAAACTTTGTTCAAGAGGACTGCCATTTCATGGAGATTAAGAACAGTTCGGTACCTTAACAAATGGCAATTATATATGTTTACAGCTGATAGGTGAATGAGATCGATTCTTAGCTGGTATATATAAAATTATTATGAGGAAGACTGTTGCAGAAGAGATAGTTGATGCAAATATTACTGCGTTATTGTGAATTCTATGCCTGATGTATCACACTGATCAGTTAAGTTTCACTATACAATATGTGAATAAAGATGGCATACCACAGGAGCAGTTTGTAAAGTTTTTTGAGAAATGCTGGGCATATCAAGAAAGAATGGACAAATACAGTATTTAAGTTTCCCAGCTCCCAAGGATTAGACACAAGCAATTTCTATGGCCAAAGTGGTGACAGTGCTGCAGATATGGTGGGAATCTACTTTGAGCTGCAAGCCCAAATCAAGTCATTCCATCCCTTGGCATTTTTAATTCCTTGCTCCAATTATTCCCCGAATTTGGTATGATCACATGGAGGCACACACAGTGAAATGTCTACAACATTTTTTGACCTGCTACAAACTATTTAAAAATTTTTTACAGCATCTATAGTCAGTTTTTGAAGATGGAAACTCGAGTTTAAAGTCTCGCTGCATTACAAGGTGGTTAGCTTGAAAAGATGGCTGCAAAAGCATAAATGCTAATTGGGATGCAGTCAATAAAGCTCTCAAGTGAACCTCCGAAGAGAAAAGTGAAAAAACTGTGATTACATCAGAAGCAAGAAAAAAAAATATTGCAAAAGCTTAACTCCAAATATATTGCATTCATGGCTACAATGTGGAGGAGTATTTTGGAAAGTTTTAATGCAGTGAGTACAACACTACGGTCAAAAGCAGTTGACATACCTGGAGTAGTGAAACTTTACACTTCACTTCTAACTTTCACAGACGAAATGTCTTTTGAAGCGTACAAAAAGTTGTGGGAAAGAAAATGGGAGCTTACAAAAAAAACTTGTTCAAGTCAATGAAACTAAAGAAAACCATGATGAAATGCAAGAAGTTCTTTCATGACTCCGACTCTGAGTCGGAAAATGAAACTTTGGTTTGAAAATCTGATAGTGACATACTGAAGACCAATTAATTAATTATATTGGACAATTATCCACAGAGCTCAATAAGCATCTTGGTGTCAACAGAAAGTTTTCTGAAAAGTTCTCATTCTTATCCAGTTTGATGAAAATGGACCCCGGTGAAGTGTAAAATGCTGGAAAACAGTGGCAGCATGTTTATTCAGAGAATTCGAGGAGTCTTTTGGGACAGAATGTGTCCATCTCAAAAGCTTCCTTTTGAGTTTGGATATGAGAATGATCCATCTTTGCCTGCCTTAAATAAAATCCTAAGAGAGAAATCTGTGGCATTATCCAAAAATCAGCATCACTCTTCACATTTATTAGAGCACACCAACAACAAACTGCTCTGCTGAATGATCCTTCTCAGTTCTTGGAAGGAATAAGAACTACTTGCATGCTTCTCCAAGTAAGGAGTGTTTGAATCAACTGGCAATAGAAAATGATCTGACTGAAAATAGATTTTGAGTTTTTTTTGCAAATAACACGGCAAGAAGAAAGCCACTGAACTACTAACATTCTTTGTTGCTATATTAATAGTTTTTGAGTTACCCTTTGTGTGTGTGTGTGTGTGTGTGTGTGTGTGTGTGTGTGTGTGTGGTTATACTAGCATATGTCTGTCATATCCAATCTGAATTTTGGACATGCTGCAACCAATCATTTTACTCTGAACTCAAGGTTAGGACCGTAATTCCGTACAATATTTTCTTTTTTCAAAGATTTCTTCTTTAAATAATATATATAAAAAACAAAGATGAGGTGACTTACCGAACAAAAGCGCTGGCAGGTCGATAGACACACAAAAAAAAAAACACAAACATACACACAAAATTCAAGCTTTCGCAACAGACTGTTGCCTCATCAGGAAAGAGGGAAGGAGAGGGGAAGACGAAACCCACTTCCTTTCGTCTTCCCCTCTCCTTCCCTCTTTCCTGATGAGGCAACAGTCTGTTGCGAAAGCTTGAATTTTGTGTGTATGTTTGTGTTTGTTTGTGTGTCTATCGACCTGCCAGCGCTTTTGTTCGGTAAGTCACCTCATCTTTGTTTTTTTTATATATAATTTTTCCCACGTGGAATGTTTCCTTCCATTATATTGATATCATTAATTTAAATAATATATAGCTATTTTAAATTCCCTCTTTACAATTTCTCTGCCCCCCCCCCCCTTTTTTTTTTTTTAATTGCCTAAGTTAGTTGTTTCGGGGTGGGGACAAAAAACGATTATTGAGCTCATAGGCATTAACTTTACCTAAATAGAGGGTTGCCTCAGTTGTCTAGGAGTATAACATAAAGGATCTACCTAAAAGCTTCTGAAACTAACCATTAAATAGCTCTCTGTTTATCTGTTTGTGTGTAATTTCTGCACCAATAGCTCCTAGTTCAGCAGTAAAGAAACATTTCTTGTTGCTACACATCAAAACAGCTGCCTTTTAAATTAGTAAAAAAAAGGACTAGGCATGTCTAAACTTCACTTCTCTTGCAAGAGGATTACTGGCTCTCCAAATGTCACATACCGAGTCTTGGCTGCCAACATTTTGCGGATTCAAAATCAGGAGAATGAAGCTCAAATTCTTGTGATGTTTGGTCATAAGTTGCCGTTGTCCTGCAAGAACCGCAGATCTCTTCAGTTGCCACACATCCAGAAATCTGTACAGAAAAATGTTCGGACAGTTATAATTATAGGCTTGATAATGGGAAATGTGGGGGTGGGGGGACTTATAAAAACAAAGAAAACAAGACTGCCCATGTCACTAAGAAATTATTTGTCATGGTATATAAGTGTACAACTCTTTTATGATATTAAACTGAAGCAGCATCCTTACAGCATATTTTAAGTTTCAACTTTATGTTATTCCTGGATGGAAATAAAACTCTGTTCACAAAAAATAACTTGCGTGAAACACAAATTGTTTCATTCACACATTATGTCCCACATATAGTAGATGTAGGTGGACAGATGGATTTCAGGTTCCTAGATTTCTGAAGAAATGGTGTAAGGCACTAAGGTTAATAACTGTAAACCTCATACCATTGAGTCTAATCCATTTGTACAAGAAGCAGTTCACTATGTTTTTTGTTTCAAATACATAACTGTTGGTGACTTGATTGGTGGAGACTAGCTGTGAATGTATAACTAATGACTCCTTACTGAATGCGTCAGGGACAGTGACTTGTGTTGTCCAGTGTTTCTATTTGAAGACTATCATAGGGAATTTTCACTGAGTTATTTACAAAACATTACAAAACAGCTTAATAACATATTTGATAATAACAAAAAAGGCAGAAACTGAAGGCAATACCTGTATCCATTTAGAAATCGTATTTCATTTAACTATTAGCTGCATATGAAAGTGGCATTAATATTGGGGTATTATTTTAATGAGTGGATTTTTTTACGTGCACAAATTTATCTTGGGTCTTCTAATACAGTTCATAAAGATTATTCCAGAAACAAATACTTATACTTTGAATACTCTATCAGCTAACATATATTTTCCATTAATAAAATACTTTTTAGCTACAATATGCTAATACTGGATTTTTAAAGGTTTTACATACTAAAATTTGTACTGCCTTACGTTCCTCAAGAGAACAACATTTTTGATCAGTTTTATTACCTAAACTATAAAATTTTGTAAAGTGATGGTTAGATTTAAGTAAAACAGGGATTTAAAATAAGGTATATAAATCCTGAATTAGGTACTTATTAGCAGTTTGAAAGTTTGTGTGCACATGGTTTTACTGTTCCTTAAATGTTGAATATTTCCTTTAGTAAGATGACTAAGTTACAGTTTAAATAATAAATAAATAAACGTGTGACTAGGGCCTCCCGTCGGGTAGACCGTTCGCCAGGTGCAAGTCTTTTGATTTGACGCCACTTCGGCGATGGGGATGAAATGATTTTGATTAGGACAACACAACACCCAGTCCCTGAGCAGAGAAAATCTCTGACCCAGCTGGGAATCGAACCCGGGCCCTTAGGATTGACATTCTGTCGCACTGACCACTCAGCTACCGGGGGCGGATGACAGTTTAAATAATAAGGAATAGAAAAACACATCTCATTAAAGAATTCTGACATTTCATGTAAATACAGCTCTCACATTAGGTAAGAAAAAGAAAGAAAAAATAATATTTGTTATCACAAATACATCAGACCAAGTGAAGCTATTCCTCATTGATGTGTTTCAATATGGTAGGCATTGTACCACATTGTTAATTAATAACGAAGATATAATCATAGAAAGTACCCTGACAGTTAATATGATGGGCTCAAAGATTTTTTTATTATGTTCTGAAATGTAATGAACACAATGAGTAATAAACTATTTGATACTATCTGCATTTTTCAAATTTAATGCATTGCCTTTCTGGGAATATGCCGTGTGCTGGTTGGTAGAGAGTTAACATATTCGAATGTATATATAAAGTTATTTACTTTTAAGCAGTTGAGCCATGATCTTGCTCTTTCGGCTGTTTATCCTGTGTAGTATAGTAATTAAGTTGCATGAACATTGTCTTGGCACTGAAGCAACAACAACTTTATTCACTGGTTAAAATTAGACAATATTGTAAGGCTCTCTCAGTGCAGTGAATGTGAATAGATGTCCTTGTGAGAAATGCTCTCTTTGTGTGTGACTAGAATGATTGATAATTCTCTGTGTGTGGAGTGGACATAAAAACATAAAATTATCAACAGGCCTAAGAATAAACAGAAACATAGAGAATATAACAGAAACACAATGTCCATGGCAGCTGGTGGGAAAACTATTTTTCACAAGGAGAAGTTTTTAAACACATGCATCACAACAGCCCCCCCCCCCCACACACACACACACAGCACAGCACTGATAGCCGCAGTTGCTACAACAGCCTCCTTGGCAGAAGCAGAGTGCCATCCAGGTAACACACCAGGAAATGGACATGTTGATCAGACCCCATGCTGTGCTGGTCCCTTGGTAATGATGTTGTGGCTGGTGCTGGTGTAGAAGCTGCTGTTTCTAGAGTCTGCTGGGTGAGGCTGTGTCCATGAAATATCAGCAGGGGACAGCCCTGTTTCACTCAGTCAGTAGAGAATGTGGCATATGTCCTTTTGACTGAAATGTCTAGTGTACAGTTTCCTCTCGAGGACTTGGTGCAGCCCAGTATATGGTGGCTGAAGGGCTGGTTTGAAGCCATCGGTATGCAGCATTGCATGTGAATATGGTGCTCAGATTGTTATGGAAGAATGTGAAAGCTGTTCCGTGTCTGGACAGTTGCAGAGGTCAGATCTTGACATGCGATCTCTCAGAAATCTGACAAAGATGTCTGGATCAGGCAGAGTGGTCACATCTATGAATTTGCTAGGTAGTTGCACTGTCTCTCCATGTACCATTTCTATGGAGGAGGCATCTACATTGATTTTGCAGGTGTTTTGCAATCCAAGTAAAACCATTAGAAGAGTATCTGTCCTTCTGGTTCTGTCGCACTTCAGTGCTGCTTTGAGAGACTGGTGCCAACACTCAGTCATCCAACTGATGATCAGATGGGAGCTTATTGTAATATGATGACTTGTACTGCAGTATGTTGGGAGCTTGGCAAATAGATCCAACTATATCTGTTTTCTCTACGATGTGGACTAGGCAACCAAATCCTGATGCTCAGCTGAGCACAAAGGAGTATGCCAATGTATAGTATGCCAATGTATCTGCCAAGATACTGTGTTGTGAAATGGTTGATCACAATTAGCAGATAGTATTAACTGTTTGAAGGAGGCAACATTTCCTCACAGTTTATGCATGAAACATATGGTAGTGTCTGGGAAGTCACCAACTGGTGCATGTAGGTGACAACAGACCTTACTGCACTGGCTCTGGATGCAGTACCTTGGCCACTCATGGCAGTTTTTCGTAATTCCTCTCAACACAAAATGATCCAAGATTAGGCACATTGTTAGTTGTGCACCAGGGTGGCACAGGTTGTGGAAGGACTCAAACACACTTCTTCCAAAATAGCGTGGTAGATAAGGATGAGGTACTGCCTTGGCCACGTTGCAATTATAGCTTGGCATTGGTTCCCGGAACATTAATTAATCATAGGTGCAACAGAGACATCACTTTCTGAAACAGATCTTGTAGTTCTCAGCCCCTAAACTGCACTTCAGTGAGCTCAACATATTTTTTTATAATGGAACTGCTGCACAGGAGAGGCAGTTTACAACTACGTTCTTAATTCCATATTTATGTCGAATACCTGCTGAGCTGTGCAATGTGCAATCAGTTGGTTATGTTGTCTGAGTGAACAATTGATAATGTTCTGCCAGAAGGCGTACATTAACAGCTTGTGCTCCATACAGTTGGTAAATTCTCGGTGTTCCACTCAAGGACAGAGTACTTACTCACCTTGTATATCACTAATAACTTGTGGTCATACAGACTCTATGTTGTAACATCGAACAGTATGCATGAGAGAAATGGCCAGAGGTTGCCACATACTATTGTTTCATTATTGCAACACTTTGCCCTCTGCTGTTGGGCCTGCATCCACTACCAACACTAATGTTGTGTTCAGTTCCAGGTGAGCTAGTAACACAGCATTTGCTTGATCTTATTCGATGTGGCCTTCATCCAGTTTGTCCATGAAATTGCTGTGTTTCTGTTACATTTAGGACCTGCAAGTGCAGCATACAAGGATTCTTGTATTTCCACCACACATGACAGGTGGTAGTGGTAAAAACTGAACATTCTGAGAAAACACCATAATTCTTTGACTTTGGTCAGCCAAGAAATCTGGAGGATGGCTTCCACTTTGTGAGGTAGCAGTAAAGAGCCTGATGGAGAAATGCGTTTTTCAAGGAAGTCCACTTGCGGTCAACAGAAGACACATCTTGCTGTGTTTAGTACCGCACTACATTCGTTTAGCCATCTGAATACCCCTACAAGGTTTTGCAGATGCTGTTCCGACAAGACTGAGAATACCAGTATGTCATCTAAGTAAGCAAAAGAGGACAGGTTTTGCAACACAGAACTGATGAACCTCTGCCAAGTTCTGGAGCATTCCAGAAGACACACATCATGACCTGGCTCTCAAATAGGCCAAACAGGGTTATTATGGCTATCTTTGGGATGTCTTCTTCAGTGACTGTAGCCCATGGTGTTGTTGACCAGTCATGCCTTTGTTATGTCAGGTGGCAGGTTGTAGTATAAGAGGAAGTCTTTCGTATAATCGGCTCCACAATGTCTGCAATTAGAGCATTGACCAAAAACAAATCAAACCGCTGCATGCCATATGTTGCTATGAAGGAATTGTTGGTGGCAGTCAGGTAGACTATTGTTGGCAGGCTACAGTGGTATATCATGGCTCATGGGTAGCTGCACAGATTGGAACCTATGTCCATTAAATATTTCCAAACTTTTCATTGGTCGCTCATGAATAGGCACTGTGACATAGATCGTCAGTCAGAAGAGGCACCTATGCCTGACTGCCACTGCAGGCCGCAGTGGCCGAGTGGTTCTAGGACTTTATAACTGCGATGCTGCTCATTCTTTGTATTTACCAAATACGTTCAGTTAGTGGGTAGCTGTTGTCACAATAGTACTCATTTGAGAACACAAACATTTCTAGAATTGATTGTCATGAACAACACACACACACACACACACACACACACACACACACACACACACACAATAGCAAGGATTTGGTTATTATTTTATTATTTGGTGGTCTCTGGAATTCCTACATTCCATTGGCGAATCATACTGGTCATAAGAAGATAACTTCTATTAAAAGTTAGTCAAACGAATGAAAATCCATTCGGCAAGAGGAGTCAATGAGGATTAATTATTTCAAAAGCATTCTCCACCAATGTTTTGAAATTTATCCAATGGCAGAAGGGACTTCTCGCTATGGGAGAGGAGGGACCACAGTCACATTCGCTAAGCTCATCTTCATCTATTGTAATGTGACGTAATTTATGGCTTACTTGAAATCAACAGAAACATGAAACTAAGATTTTGTAATGAAAAATTTTTGATAATATAATGTAACTGGATAGACAAAAAATCTACTCACCAACAATGGCAGAACATACACATAAAAGAAGCATATAATTAGGCAAGCTTTTGGAGCCAGTGGCTCCTCCTTCAGGCAGAAGGGTTGAAGGGGAAGGAAGAGGGGCGAAGGAAAGGGACGGGAGAGGTCTAGGAAAAGGGGTAGATTTGGGAAAAGTCACCCAGAACCACAAATCAGGGGAGCTGTATCAGACAGAATGAGAAGGAAAGACTGATTGTTGGGGACTGGGCAGTCTCATGGAAAGGGGGAAAAATGGTGCACTCAAGCGATTTTCATTCTAGAAAATTATTTAAAAGTCCATGTTACACAGGTTTTTAACAATGTAGGGACTGAAACTTTTTTAAGACTACTTACAAGTCACCATTCATCCCCCGGAATATCATAAATACTTAATAGCCCCCCCTCCCCCCAGTTTGTACCCTCCCCTCCAAACTATGATTCAGGCACTCTTGTGTGAGTGTCATATAGAGAACTAGCAGCACAAATCATGCTTACAATAAAAAATTTCTCAGCTTCTAATTATCTTCAACTGACACAAAGTGAGCTATGTATTTCTGCTTCTCTCCATTTCTGGTGTAGGATGAACTTTCGTATCACTAACTTAACTTACTGCTATTGATTAGTAAGATAGAAGTCTCTGTCATATTTTTCTTAATATTTATTTCCCTAAAAGAAAAATACCAAATAAATAATTTGGAAAGTATTAGGCTCCTTTAGGCTTACTGTTCTGTGTGTCAAATAAACTGAAAATTTTTTTTAAACAACAGAGAACATCTTAAGTGGATACAAGTTTAAGACATTTTTCAGTGTGCTATACTTCCTCCCACACTGACAGAATTCTTATGAAAATATAATACAATAACAAAATTTTGGGTGTTAGCAATAAATAAGGTAATAACCATTAGCAGAAATGTGTATTTTAAATGACATAACAGGGATAAGTTGTCATAAAAAACAATATTCAATGTTAACTAGTAATGAACACACCTTATTGTTCAAGCAGTCTTGTATATACTTCTTATGTCGCTGGGTACCAAAGTCATTAACTGCTCTCAGGAATGCCGTAAGTTCTCTTGGGTAAATTAAAGCAAGTGAAGCATCATACTGACCGAGTGTTGAAGTTAATGCATTTACCTGAAAACAGTATAAAATTTCATATCAATTAGTGTGCACAACAATGTGCTACAAAAGCTCACACAAATAACATATGATGGCTCAAGACAGCACCTTGTGTTATTCAGTACAGCAAGGGAACAATCAACATCCTAGTACCATGAAGCAAAAAGTTGTAAAAATATCAAGATCACAAAATTTTAGTATCCATCTGCAGTAAAATTTATATGAGACAGTAGTATTTACAATTTAAGTAAAGAATAACCATGGCACCTCATTTTTTGTTATTTTTTATTTTTATTTATTTACTTATTTTTTGTACTTTCAGTTACATAGTTTTCTTGCAAACTTAAATCTCTAAGGGAAATCTGGGCTGAATAGCAACACTATGAAAGGATAGACTGCTACTCCCGACATAGAAGAGGCTTGAGTGATGACAGGCACAATGAAAAATGTTGCTAGATACTGTTCAGCTATCAGACTAAGTCCTTCATCAGACATAAACAACAAAACTCACATGCATTAAACAAAAGCACAACTCACAAACACATGGCCACTGTCATCTCTGGGCATCCCTCCCCCCCCTCCGGCACAGCCTCTCGATGCTCCACTGCACTCACTATCTTGTTTCTACACAAGTCCATGCTCCCAGTCCTCACCCCACATCTCCTCTGTAACACCACTACCCACCCCAGCAAAGATTACTGCTCACATCAGATGCAGTCGCAGTGGGATGTTAGTGCCCAGAGATAACAGTGGCCCTGTGTGTATTGAGTTGTGCTTGTGTGATGGTGTGACACTTTTGTCGTCTACACTTGATGAAAGACTTACTCCGACTGCTAAACACACCCTTTATGTTGTCTTTTCATATTGTTGCTAAACTTAAATTTTTAATACTTTGACAGTTTTACCTAAATCATATATGTAGTGAATACAGACTTGTGAATGATAGTAACAGAGACCATTGTCACTTTAAAAAATCATAAAGCAACAGAAGTATATTATCTACTCAAAAGTATCCAGACAGCTAGTAGTGGATGACAATATAGATTGCATTCACCCTTTACTTTTATTACAGCTTAAACTCTGCTGGGAACACTTTCATGAGGTAACTGAATGTCTGGGCAGGAATGGCAGCCCATTCTTCCTCAAGAGCGAAAACTAGAGAGTGTAGAGATGTTGACAGCTATGGTCTAGAGTGAAAATTATGTTCTAATTCATCCCAAAGGTGTTCTAATGTGTTCAGATTGGAATTCTGTGCAGGCCAGTCCATTTCAAGAGTTTATTGTCCACACACCATTGTCTCATAAAGGTTGCTTTATCATTTTTTAATTGTCCCTCTACTGTACTCAATGCTGTGTTTTCTTAAGCTCAATAAGAGGATCACACCCTAAACATGAAGAACAGCTGCATACCGTAACACCACCATCTCAGCACTTTATTATTGGCACTACACATGATGGCAGATAACATTCTCCAGGCATTTGCTAAACCCAAATCCTCCAATCAGGCTGCCCCAGGGCATAGCATGTTTCATCACTCCAAATTACTCGTTTCCAGTCATCCACTGTCTACTGGTGTTGCTCTTTATATCCCTTCAAGCTCCATTTAGCACTGACTACAGAAATGTGTGGTTTATGAGAAGCTGCTAGACCACTCTTTTTAACTCCCTATGCGTAATCATTGTGCTAGGTGGAGTGTTAATAGTACTTTAGAACTCATGACTGATTCCTTCTGCAGGTTTCATGTGATTTTTTCCAATTACCTACCACAATGCTTGACAGTCTTTCTCCCACACATATATTGCAAAATGGCCATGACAGTAAAACCAGAAAAAACTGAGCTCATACAGATGATTACAGATATTCTCCTAGCATACCACTTACTAACTGAACAGAAAGAAAAAAAAAGGGGGGGGGGGAAGTGACAGGGGTACCCAAAATACCTTCATCACATACCATAAGGTGGCTCATGGAGAGTAAATGCATTGCCACCAAATTTCACTCCACAGGAAATAAAATCTTTCAAGCAATGAATAATGTTTTAGTGTAGCAATGAATAATATTTCTGTGTAGCAAAATTCCAAATCCATCCCACATTAATAAATTCAATTTTAATAGCACATCTGAGACTTTAGTGGCATGAGAATGACATAGTAATTGTATCTGTAAACATTATTGTCCAAAACCCACTTCTTATTCCTTCTCTCTTTCTGACACACACACACACACACACACACACACACACACACACACACACACACAGAGAGAGAGAGAGAGAGAGAGAGAGAGAGAGAGAGCGCATGGGGAGGAAACTATATAAAATATGTCTTACCTTCACATTATTATGAAAATCCTTTGGTGAGATAAGGTTCTTGGCCTGCAGATACCTGATACGCTTCATAGTTAATCTATGTTGTTCATCAGGACTTGGTGTTAGTGAGGGCTGAAGGAAGAGTGGATCTGACTCCATCACACTCCAAATTTTTGCCTGAAATTATAACAAGCACATTTTAGACTAAAATAGTAAAATAAAATATATGTTTGTGACAAAAATACATGCTCGATTTTGGTAAATACCTGGAAGAAAACATGAACAATGCTGTCACAAATTAAAATTGATGACTACTAACTTTATTGAGCAGAATTTTCACTGGCTACATTAGAATATATCTGTAGTTTATGCAAAATATTAATACTAAATATATTATACTCCGAAATATATAATACTAAATTCCATTTATAGAAAATACGCTTCAATGTCATTAGAATCATATTCAAAATGAACTGAAATACACACTTTCTGATTACACCACAGGCCTGAGAAACTCCTGCAAAACAGAGAACAACATCTATAACCAACACAGTTACTACAATGCAGAATCAAACATTGGAAAATCCACCACGAAATAACAACCATATAGACCAGGTGTGAACAAACACACACACACACACACACACACACACACACACACACACACACACACACACACACACACACACACACTGTCCTCTCGGGGCTTTAAGGCTCGATGTGGTGAGCAAAGATCTCAGATGTGATAACATGGCAGGGCCATGGGAAGATGCTGTAATGCTGCCTGTGCAAGGGTACAAAGGCATGGTAGGATCAGAATCGGGTATTGTTAGGTGTAGCATTGTGAGTCTGCACTGGGGTTGGGGGGTAAGTGGAGAGGAGAAAAGGGGAAAGAACTATGTAGGCACATTCAGGGAATAGAAGCTATGTGTGGGAGTGGAGTGGGAGAAAGGAATGGGAAAGAGGCAGGTGGGGACAGAGAATAGTGAAGGTTGAGGCCAGGGGGTTATGTGAATGGAAGATATGTTGCAGGAAGCGTTCCCCTCTGGTGGAATTCCGGAAAGCTTGAGTTAGTGGGAAAATTCCAGATGGTACAGGCTGTGAAGCAGTCAGTGAAGTCAAGCACACCACGCTGGATGGAATTCTTAGTAAATGTGGAGTCCAGCTGTCTCTTGGCTATAGTTTCAAATAGGACATTCATGCAAACAGACAGCTTATGACAAGTAGTAGTCATGCCCACAAAGAATGACACACTATGGTTGCAGTGAAGTTGGCATACCACATGGCTGCTTTCAGCAGCAGCCCTACCTTTGATGAGGTAGGAAATGCCTGTGACAGGGCTGGAATAGGATATACAGGGTGTTACAAAAAGGTATGGCCAAACTTTCAGTAAACATTCCTCACACACAAAGAAACAAAATATGTTATGTGGACATGTGTCCGGAAATGCTTACTTTCCATGTTAGAGCTCATTTTATTACTTCTCTTCAAATCACATTAATCATGGAATGGAAACACACAGCAACAGAACGTACCAGCGTGACTTCAAACACTTTGTTACAGGAAATGTTCAAAATGTCATCCGTTAGCGAGGATACATGCATCCACCCTCCATTGCATGGAATCCCTGATGCGCTGATGCAGCCCTGGAGAATGGCGTATTGTATCACAGCCGTCCACAATACGAGCACGAAGAGTCTCTACATTTGGTATCAGTCACCGAATCTGTTGTTGAGAAGTGTACAAACACTTCGACTGAAATGTGCAGGAGCTCCATCGTGCATGAACCACATGTTGTGTCGTACTTGTAAAGGCACATGTTCTAGCAGCACAGGTAGAGTATCCCGTATGAAATCATGATAACGTGCTCGATTGAGCATAGGTGGAAGAACATGGGGCCCAATCAAGATATCACCAACAATGCCTGCCCAAACGTTCACAGAAAATCTGTGTTGATGACGTGATAGCACAATTGCAACATTACCTTCCTTCAATTGGGCCAACTGGAGGTGAATCGAGGAAGTACAGTACATACTGACGAAACTAAAATGAGCTCTAACATGGAAATTAAGCATTTCCGGACACATGTCCACATAACATCTTTTCTTTATTTGTGTGTGAGGAATGTTTCCTGAAAGTTTGGCCGTACCTTTTTGTAACACTCTGTATGGACAGATCTTGCACCTAGGTTTCTAGGGATATGAGCAAGGGGTTGAGAGGAAGGATTGAGTAGGGATGGACAAGGATATTGCATAGTTTTGGAGAGCAGAAGAATACCACCACGGGAGGGAAGGGGAGGATAGTGGTTAGGATATTCCTCATTTTATGGCACGGGTGAGAGGTAGTAGAAATCATGGCGGGGAAAGTGATTCATTTACGCCAGTCTTGAGCAGTTCTGAGACACAAAGGGGTACTTTTCTGTGAGTCTGTGGATATATAGAGTATGGTAGGTTACTGAGGAAGCAGAGTGTGGGAGATCTGTTTCTGGACAATGCAGGGAGGCTATTTCTGGCTGTGAAAGCCTCACTGAGACCATCGATATATTTGGAAAGCGACTGTTTGTCACTTCAAATGTGAAGTCAGGACATATGGAAGGGACTTCTTTGTGTGGAGTAGATGGCAGCTGTCAAATTGGAGATGTTGTTAATGTTTGGTGGGTTTGACATGGATAGCATTAATGATGGAGCCGTCCATAAGGTGGCAGTTGACATAGAAAAAGGTGGCTTGTTGAGCTGAGGAGGACCACATCAAGTGCATGGGGAGTGTGAGTTAACGAGCATTTCGCTCTCATTTAAATATATGGCTGAAAGGGTCAGCCTTCAGGAATTGTGAAACAAACCCTGTCGTCCAGGACTGTGTGCCACAAAGAGCACAGATTTGCCACGAGATGGGGAAATTCACAGGCGCCCATTGTGCTGAATGATGCCTAACCACTGTAGTGTGCGAGTGAGGCAGACAAGAACCTACGTCATAGGGAAAACCTGTAGAAGCTGTTTGTGTCCAGGGAGACGTAGAAGTGTTAAATATGGCGAACCTAAGATCAGCCATAAAGGAAAACATTTATGAAAACTATTTAATTCTGTAGTAATTAAGGGAATGAAGCCACAGTAATTTTAATCTACCATCCTTCATGAATTTTCATGGTGATCCCAATAAAGCTTGAATATCGATCATATGCATATTAGGTTAGGATTTACTGTTAAAGTGAAATTAACAAGTTTTGTAACAAAGACCTGAATGCTAAAATTGAACTCTCTGGTCAATTTTAACGATCAACATTTCGTATAGAAGCACATCATTAAAATGACAAATGTTGTAACTATCAACTCTCTAACTTTATTTGTTTAAACAATATAGTAAATTTAAATTATCAGTATTTTCAGTTAAGCGTCAGATCATCATTTCCTCCACACAAAACACACTGAACGTTGACAGCATGACACCTTATTGAATCATTAGGTAATAGGAAATTTGTTGTAAAGTTTAGTGCATAATAGTTACTTTTGTTCTTTATTTATTTATTAGAAAGCACAGTGGTGCAAGGCTACCGGTCATGACATTGAAAGCTAAGAGAAATTGTATTGGTTTTATGTAAAAGAACTTAATGTTTATTATGTAATGGGTATTATTGTTACTTTATTTAGAATGTGAAAGTGGTCAAGTTTTGATTATTTAAATATGTTAAAATGTAAAATAAGCTGTAGCCAATCAGATGGACAGCTTCAGGAAGGGGAACTGCCCTAGTCAGTGGAGCGAGGAGGTTCGGCGCGCAGGAAATGTGGCCGGGGATGGGTAAAGGGACAGTATTGGTGGAGATGCGAAAGTGGATGGTCAGTCTTTAGGTAGCTAGGAAGTGAAACAACTTAGAAAATTTCATGTTGTGTGGTATCATGGGAGCAGTGAGCAGCCGCATGCCTGGTGTGAACTTTTCGTGTAGTTAACGAGGTTGAGTTTTGGACTTGTAATTCTTGATGAGAATGTGAATGACTGAACTGTATCAAATAGATATGCGCTTGAGTGTAATAGTAATTCTAAATAAGACCACTTTCACTATTAGTTTGCTTTCTGAATAAACGTTATTCTAACCAAATAACAACTGTGTGGCCTACATCATTTATAGGTCATTAATTTTTCTCCCGATAGTATTATTACCGTTGTAATATGTTATATTAATGTTGTGTGTTTCATATAATTTTGCAAATTTGTCATCAGCCAGATAATTTAACCAAAGGGTCACAAATGTATAATTTAGGGAGTGTAATGTGACACGAGCGGTTCAATCCCTACACGAGTTTGAGCCAAGCCATTTCGACAAAGAGGAACCGCATGTGAGCCCGAACATCTTTGGGATGTTAGCTCGCAGTAGGAAGGCAGAGAGGAATGTGTGGAAGATGCTCTCACCCTCAGTCAAGATTACAAAGATGTCTTCAATGAATTTGAACCAGACAAGGGATTTGCGATT
Source organism: Schistocerca serialis cubense (assembly GCF_023864345.2). Lineage (NCBI taxonomy): Eukaryota > Metazoa > Arthropoda > Insecta > Orthoptera > Acrididae > Schistocerca > Schistocerca serialis. The sequence continues at coordinate 243,549,956 of NC_064638.1, read as the reverse complement.
CTGGGTGACTAGAAAGGATTCCTCTAGATGTCTCACAAAAAGGTTGGTGTGGAACATGCTGTTATAGAACACCACCTTTCCCATTGTCCAACTGACTCCAAATCTACAACCACTTTCATGGTCACCTGCAGTCTCAGTCACAATTAGTTCTGTTTTAAAGGTATCATCTACAAACAAATCCATGGTACAGCAAAGTGCACCAATATGGTACCATACTATGATAACCTATTCACAGGCCATCTACAGAAATCCCTCCTAACCATGCAGAAAACCAAACTCCTCATTCGGTCCAGACTTACGGATGACACCTTCATGATATGGAGTGAGGGTGAGATCACCCTACAGATATTCGTCAACTAAGAACAAACCTTTGGAAAATGTAGACTCTGGCAGGACTTATTGTGTCATTGTTTCCAACCTAACTGTAATGAAAGATTACAGGCTGTTGCCAAGAAATCTTTAACCCTCACGTCAGTTGAGTTGATTTGAGACCCAACATAAAAAAACATTGTGAATATTCAGTATAGTCCATTTGATGTGAATTAGGGAAAAAGAACACACCACACCCTGGCTGCAGAAAAATAGGGGCGCCTAGTTAATGAAGCTCATGGAAACTCTCCAGGCATTAGGTCATACATCGCTAACAGCTAAGATGATGTCTCCTAGGCATGGCCATCTATCTGGACAGACTGAAAAAGAATATAAAACCATGGCCCAGTTAAAACATAAATAATATAATTGTTCTTTTGAACATTCATCATTACAGGTGCAGATAATATGTTAAAATACAGCTAACAGTTCACAAAATCAGAAGTTCCTTACTTAATGATATTCCACAATACAGAGTGTACAATAAAATTTAAAAACAGTTGTTATGTGTATTTTACTCTGTCTTAGTTTGCCACAAGTGAAAATATTAATAACACGCAAAATCACAGATTAAGAGAGGAGACCACTAGAAAGCTCACCCACAATACTTGTCTGAACTCCAGACTTAGTGACATTCTCAGTTTTTAGCAGGTTTACCAGTTTGTTCCCTACTCACATTAACTCAACAGAAACCACAAAAAGAAAGATCATATAAAGAATCATTTAGGGTTGGTAATCTTGATACACATATTTTTAAAGAAATATGATAAGCATAATGGGAGATGACCTTAACAGTTCATTATCATAAAGAAAGTAAAGACTGAAACATAATTTACCTTCATTTTAAGAATTTCTTCATTATCCAGGGAAAATCTCAGTTTGTCCCAGTCAAAACTGGCTTTCTTTCGGTACTCACTGAGAGGTCCCGAGACGCTGAATGGCTTCTTATCAGACATCTTGATGGTGTTCTGTCAAAATAAACATAATATTCAATCAGTAATGCAGAGAGGACATAAAATGGAGAAAGAGATTATTTAATACTGAATTACTCATCAAATGTTGGATTTCGGTATAAAATGTGTAATTTTACATCTGTGTTGCTGCGAACTTTCATTTGCTAAATTTCATTGTTAATTTCCCATTATTTTACTCACTTCAGATGAACATAACCAAAAACAAACAATTAAATATTGATCGAAAAGACAGTTCACCAAGTACTTTGAAGGTAAGGTTTTATGTAACAAACAGAAACATAAAAAGAAGAAGTGAATACAGCTGAGCTATTGTACTTTTGTTCTACTTTAAAAGCAGAAATATTGGAGTTTAATGTCTCACCAAAAACAAAATAATTACAGATTGTGTTCGAAATTACAACAGCAGCAAACTGTTTCTAAACTTTCCTGTGCTCCTTGGGAGAGTGAAATTTCAATAACTGCTCAACGATCAGTTCTTAATAGTAATTGGTGGCCTGTCTTCTTGATCATTACTTGTATTAAAGCTAAACCTTTTTTACATAATGAAAAATAATGTTATACATAGATTTTATTAGGCTAATGAACTGCATGAGATCATTGAATGCTAAAATAATCTTCCCACATTGTCATTATTTAAATCTGACAGTCTTGCCAAATTGAAAATGTAATCAGTAACAGTCAAAGATAATTTCATACTTGGAGTGTCAGTTTCAAATTCAACTGGTTTGCCATGGTAGACCTGAAATGGTTATGCAGAACAGCACTTTTACAACCTGTCACAAACAATACTTTTCACTTTACAAATATAATAGACTGATATGTCCATACACTGAAAGGGATTCCAGAAAAGAACTAATTATATACTGCTGTACGTGCTATCAAGAATCTACAAGGACTGGACAAAAACAGGGAACCATTATGAGAAATGCAAGCTTAAACATAAATGATGATGCTAGCCAAGCCTGCAGCTGGTTCTGTTGTATTTGACCATGAATGGCACTTGTATGATGTACACAATATGTTGCAAGTATCAGTAATGATCAGAACAGAGTTCTGTGTGGTGTGAGGGAATTAGGTTGGAGCTAAGTGAATTTGAACCTGGGCAATTTGTTGGTGTTCATATGGTGGGTGCTTCTGTAACCAAAGTAGCTGAAGTGTTTGGTGTTTCAAGAGGCATCATATTGAAGATTTATACTGCAGACATGTAAAGTGGAAAAACATCATTCACTAAGTTACAATGTAGACAAAAGTGTGTGCTGAGTGATTGTGACACACACTCACTGAAGACTGTGACAAAAAACAAGAGGACGACAGCAGCAAAAGTCATTGGAGAGCTCAATGTCATACCTGTGAACCCTCACAGTGCCACAACAAGAAGGGAACTCCTAATCTGGGAACTGCAGGATGAGCTGGAATTCAAAACAACTCATCAATGAAACAAATGTCTCTGATAGGAAAACGTGGCACTGAAGCCATAAAACATGGACTGTGGAGCAATGGAAGAAAGGCAAATGTTGGATAAGTCTTGTTTTACACTGTTTTCAACTTCTGGCTGACTTTAGATCTGGCATAGGTCATCCCAAGCCTACAACATAGACTGCTTGTTGCCAAGATTGAAACATGGTGGTGGTTCAGTGACAGTTTTGGCTGCCATATTGTGGTATCCATGGGCTCCATGGTTATTCTGCAAGGTTGCATTAGTGCCAGGATTATGTGACCGTTTTCACAGAGCAGGTCCATCCCATGGCACAATACTTCAATATTTGTTCCTCAAAAGTTATGCTATGTTCCAAGACAATAGGCCCTACCGTGCACATAGCTGGACTGTTTTTTGTAAGCACAGAGATGAACTGTCACATTCCCCCTGGCCACCATGGTCAGCAGATCTCAATATAATTGTGCCTTTATAGTCTGCTTTGGAGAGAAGGCTGTGCGATTGCTATCCATGTCTATCATTGTTACCTGAACTAGCCACTATTTTGCAAAGAATGATATAAGATTCCCTCAAAGATCATAATGGAGCTGTATTTATTCAATCTGAGATGACTGGAAGCTGTTTTGAATACTAACCATCTTCCTACACCCTATTAGGCAAATCACATTTAAATGCCTGGCAGAGGGTTCATCGAACCACCTTCACAATTCTCTATTATTCCAATCTCTTATAGCGCACAGAAAGAATGAACACCTATATCTTGCTTTGATTTCCCGTATTTTATCGTGGTGATCATTCCTCCCTATGTAGGTCGGTGTCAACAAAATATTTTCGCATTCGGAGGAGAAAGTTGGTGATTGGAATTTCGTAAGAAGATTCTGTCGCAACGAAAAACGCCTTTCTTTTAATGATCTCCAGCCCAAATCCTGTATCATTTCTGTGACACTCTCTTCCATATTTCGCAATAATACAAAATGTGCTGCCTTTCTCTGAACTTTTTTGATGTACTTCGTCAATCCTATCTGGTGAGGATCCCGCACCGAGCGGCAGTTTTCTAAAAGAGGACGGACAAGCGTAGTGTAGGCAGTCTCCTTAGTAGGTCTCTTACATTTTCTAAGTGTCCTGCCAATAAAACACAGTCTTTGGTTAGCCTTCCCCACAACATTTTCTGTGTTCCTTCGAATTTAAGTTGTTCATAATTGTAATACCTAGGTATTTAGTTGAATTTACAGCTTTTAGATTAGACTGATTTATCATGTAACCGAAGTTTAATGAGTTCCTTTTAGCACTCATGCAGATGACCTCACACTTTTGTTATTTAGGGTCAACTGCCACTTTTCGCACCATTCTGATATTTCTTCTAAATCGTTTTGCAGTTTGTTTTGATCTTCCGATGACTTTATTACTCAATAAATGACAGCATCACCTGCAAACAACCGAAGGCACCTGCTCAGATTGTCTCCCAAATCATTTATATGGATAAGGAACAGCAAAGGGCCTATAACACAACCTTGGGAAACACCAGAAATCACTTCTGTTTTATTCGATGACTTTCTGTCAATTACTACGAACTGTGACCTCTCTGACAAGAAATCACAAATCCAGTCACATAATAGTTGATATTCCATAAGCACACAATTTCACTATGAGCCATTTGTGTGGTACAGTGCCAAAAACCTTCCGGAAATCCAGAAATACAGAATCAATCTGAAATCCCTTGTCAATAGCACTAAACAATTCATGTGAGTAAAGAGCTTTTGTGTTAATCATCTACCAATTGCTCACAATGCTCATAATGTACCCGACTGAAAACTCTGCGCCTTTCTTGCCATCAAATTTTCAAATTTCACTGTTTGATTTGTTTTGTTAGGCTGAAGAAGGAAGAGGTATTAATGGTTCTTTAAAACAGAGCTTTAAAAGAAAGAAAGAGAGAGACCGTCATGTTTTGTTTTTATTTCTTCTGTCTGCAAGCAAATCCACCAAAAGTGTTCACCAGTATATAAGGAAATTTGTGTAAGTGCACAGAAAAGGTAAAGAAATAGTGTGGCAATAATCCAGGACAATACAGATTATGGATATTCATTTGCATCCTGTAGTTAACATGACACTGAACAAATCTACGTAGCAATTCTGGTAGCTCAGTGCATGTCCATGAAGCTACATAAAATGGGTCATGGTTCCGTACATGGAATTATCAGCAACAAGCTTCATCCTCATTACTGTACATAAAGCATGCGAGTGCCAAAATTAGTTCTGGAAACTTAAATGTGATTATTCATAATTTGATTAGTTTCGCACGATGACTGTGCAACTGGATTCCAAAAGAGTCACTGACTAGAATAACAGAGACATGATCACTTGCCACTACTGTTTACTGGGCCCATTTTCTAATGTAGGTGAAGCTGTTTCTGAAAAGAATACTCACTAGGTACGAATTTCATTCATTCAGTACGCTTATTTCATTAATCCCATCATGGTGGAGCTCCTTTGAGGATGTGGAATGAGTCACATTATACTATAAATTATTCTCAGCCTTCTTGTTGCATCAGATCTGAGTGAAGCATCAAGCATTCGAGGATCACTTCCATTGCATTTATCAGTAGCAAATAATCATTGTGGCTTCCGATGTAGTGGCCATTTGTAGTCCATGTGTGCTTTCGTGATTAGTCAGTGAATGTTGTCATTATGTCATGCTACCACGGATTGTGTAAACATTTGCACTGGTGGTGTGACTTCTCCTGTAGGAACATGAACAGTTCAGTAAATTTCTTTGTTTCTACTCAGTACCTAGAGCTGGCTTCTGAAAGCCATGAAGATTATAGCTGCTGTCTCATATGAAGTTGTTCTTGCATGTTCTAATTACAAGTTGCACATTGAAAGGCAGATGCAACCACTGCAGGCTGTTTATAGAAACTACATTAATAACAAACTACGACTAACACTAATTGACTCACACTGACAATATGAGAATCACGTCTCCATTGCTTTCTATGTATGTATCAAAGAAAAATTAAATTGATAAAACTAATAAACTGTGAGACAGAATTGCTGGCCAGGGACTTATCTTCAGGAGGGGATATGAGTGGTGATGCTAAAACGCATATATAAAAGTAGAAATTACACACTATCCTCCCCACAGAAGGAACTACTAGTTACAAAAGTTCAGACAGTGCATCACTATCCTAGTCTTTGGAACTTGGGGAGGATAGTGTGTCACCTACACTTCTGTGTATCTTTTGGCAGCACTATACATTTTGCTTCATGGGGGTAAGTACTAGTTAGCAATTCTATCCCACAATTTATTACTTTATATGTGAACATGTATGTTAGGAGAAAATCATCTACTTTGAAAAAAATCCATTGCTCTTCAGCACTTAGCTGCTGTTTTTATCAACTGATTTACAGTAACCCTATATGTAACTTCACTGTTTTCAGATAATGCTTTCAGCTGTCTATGTACTGGAAAAATTAAAACTCACAATTAATGCTAAATAGAATCAATATCAAATATGTTAACAAATTATACAAGGAGCAGCTAATAAAGGATGGCACTCTGATTTTTAATATTTGAATTCCCAATTTCTGATGAGCATGGGAGTACACAATGCCATAATACATCCTAGACAGGGACAAACAGTCTATAAGGAAATTATTTTTACTTCTAGTATTGTGGTAGTATATTTCACAGTTCAACCAAAGTTCACTGTCACTATTAATCACAAAGACCGTTGGAGAGAAAATATATTGGTATGAATCTAAAGGTCCATGAAAGGGTTTTTGCAAAAGTTTTAGTTATCAACTTTACATAATATTATTACTGCACATTTCTGAAAATATACATTTATGACCTCAGCTGCTTCCCCAGAACATTATGTCACAGTACAGTGTTGAGCAAAAGCATGGAAGCAATCCCATCTCCATGGCAATATATGAGAGGAGCTTTTAAAAGCAGAACAAGCAGAACTGAGTTTTTTGTATATAGTTGTCAAGATATAGTTATAAGTATGACTAATTGTAATTTGTTGTTAGCATAGGAAATAACCTGACTTGTCCTAGATCCCTAAAGCCGCTGCTTGATGGTTAGAGCTTCAGAATGTGTATGAATGAATGAAAATAATATATGTTTGTAAATATGAAAAATCACTTAACAATACAAACTTTCTGTCATTTACAATACACTTTGACAATCTAATGCATGCTAAAATTAAAGTAATATTCTCAGTACCTAAGCCTGGTTTGCAAACTAAAAGATGGAAGAGTGTGATGATGTAGTGGAAAGCCTTACATATGGTTATGGTCCCAATCTCAGCAAATTACTAGGCGTGTATGTAGAGTGTGTAGTGACACTAATCAGAAGTGTAATATTAGTTTTAGCCTTATCAGTTAATTTGTTTGCCAGTACCTACAGACAACAGATATTGTACAGAACATTTAAATATTTGTGAGAGTGATCACACACCATAAGTATGTCCTAGTATTCATTAATTAGGTACCTAGTATTCATTAATTAGGTACTATTGTTATGTTTTACCTTTACATTAATATAACCCATCTTTCAAATAATAACAATTATCTATATTTGAATAAATTGACTAACGAAAGCTTATACCTATCACATCTCTAATTGTGGTTCAGAGTGGAAATGGAATGCTTTTAAGTTTACACTGACACTTCCAATAACGTTTATCGAAGTTAAGGATGAAATGTTCCTGATTAGTTAGTGTAATACTGATTAATTCTGCTATTTACCAAGGAAATTGACATTAAGTTTTGCTGTGGCTGCTTAATACAAATGACCCATGGCGCAAAATATTTTCGGCAGATCTGCATTTCTGAAGACAGGTCGTCATATCTTTAACAAATTGCTGCTAATTTGATCTACTAATGCTTTTTTTACTGTAATGACACTATCATCACACGCTTTTAAAACGCTGTATCATTTGCCTCCAGTCATTAAATATAAATGATTAAATCTACTACAATCTAAAACACACCTTGAGCGCCAGTACGTTCGAAGTTTCCGCCTATCACTGTTGGTGTAGATTTAGTGCAAGACGCTTTTCTCTAATTTCTGTTGTAGTTACGCTTTATCAGAAGATAATGGTACACAATCGCGATAAGCACGGAGGTCGTTTGATCGTTCATGCATTAATGTACTCCTGAATGACTTCGCATATTACGCTAAAGACGTTAGTGCGTGCACACCACTTGAACTGACTCTCCAATCATTAAAAAAAACCTCTGGTTTCGCTAAATTTTCGCAGTGACCTATACAAACCTAAAAAAGAAAAGCAGTAACTATTCACAGAAAAAAAATAAAAATTTACTTAAATCAACCTGAAAATATCGCTAGACTTTTAGATGTTAATCGAATTACCTGTAAAGGAACAATCCGTATGTCAGTTCTCTGTGTACTTAAACTGTGACATGAAACTCATGACTCCTTTACTGCAGTTATAGCCATCACAACTTATAGCCATCACAACTTTGCACGAATTCTTTTAAAAATAAATTTAAAAAAAATTGTAAGTAGCGGCAGTGACACCAAAACAATGATGTGAAAATTACCGTCCTCTTGGGAAACTACGATTTAGAGACAATAAAAAATGGAACGCAAGACGTTACGATCGCACAATAATTTCACCGAATCAAGCAATGTTCTATGCGATTGGCCATATGTACTATGCGGTTTCTACAAACAAGGGTTACAGCGCATGAAGATAACACTGTGTTGCCACCAAGATTTCGTTGTATGTTGAGAAATACATATTATTTTCTTTAGTTCGCAGAGTCTAGCAATGTGTGTTATATAAGCATATGAATCGTGTCCCACATCCTCGTTATTAAAAAAAAAACCGTTTCGTCTGCTGCACACTGACATTTGCTTTACGACGCTGTGCGTCGTTCATTTGTTTACGCAACAGGTCTACGGAAGTAAAGTCCATGGAGGTAAAAAGAGGAGAATGCTAAGTCCACCCAACCTGGATATGATGTGACGTCATTATGACGTATATACGCTTTAGTCGATTAACACATCTATCGACTTTTAACGAACGTTCGAGATTCTAAACTGTCGTCAGCTAGTGGTTTGTTTTGACACGTGCGATTTTGATAACAGCTCAGTGTGGCAGCGTATATGTATTTCGCCAAAATAAAAGTAAAAGAGCTGGATATTAATAGAAATATTCCTGACCGTGGCCTTGAAAACACCACGGATAACACGTTTCGTAAAAAAGTGAAGTCTTCTTATGTCGCGACCAGATTAGATTGTGTGATTGTTGTATTGAGCGCTTACGCCGAAAATAATATTTATTTATTATCAATATTTTAGTATGGTTTCATACAATTGGTCTTGTCAGTACATATTAGATTGTAGCAGCATACTCTTGCTGACTTTTTTTTCTTAATTTATATAGCTGAAAGAGAACTCGTGCAAGTTTGATAGCTAAGTAATTTATATGTCCATCCCAAGATAGTATTTTATCAACCATAATTCCAAGTAATTTTACATTCGGACCGCAGAGACAGGTACCTTAGTGTCCAGTAATGACTGGTGTGTAGAATGATTGAATTTCGAAATTAAAAAGAAAAATATGAGGCATTGTTGAATAAAAATCGTCGACCGGAGATGAAATACGAGGGGAAATGGATTTCTCAATGAAATCTTAACCAAAGGTTAGTGTCTTGACGCATCTAAAGATTTTGGCTGCTGAGTGCTTCTCGTCACCGAGTACGAATAACCGACGCACTTCAGCTGGGTCAGAAGTACATCAATTTCTGCTTGAAATTCACAATAACCACGCAATTGCCCGTCGTCATCGATGCTGAACTCTTTCAGCTTTTTCTCATTAGTCTCTCGAATGCTGAACACATAATTAGAGACGAGCTAACGAAAAACAACGCACAGGACACAAACATAGTACAATACACGATTTAAACGCAAGGAACGCAAAACACATTTAAACGAATGGCGCAGAGCACAGCACTACCCTGTCACAACCTCTCGAAAGTTCACAGAAGTCGATATGCGGTTTCTATCGTTTTCGATGTAGCGTGTATACGTCATAATGACGTCACATCGTATCCAAGTCCGGTGAACTTAGCATCCTCCGTAAAAAGAGAGTTGCTAGATTCACCTCGGTGACACTTCCCAATGACGTTATCACAGTGTGACGTTGGATTGAATTAGATTAGGTTCAGTTTGCGTTCCATAAACCCAAAAAGTGAGATGATTCTCATGGGTGTGGAATATGTCAGAAAGTATAACATAAAAACATAAAACATTTGAATATAATACTTACTACCCTGATCATTTGTCAGGAGATTGTCGAAATAGGTGAATACATGCAGTAAACTGGAACAGCTAATATTTGCAGAATTAACACGCTGTCAGAATGAAACATTGTTATGCACTATTAATAAATTTATCATACACAAAATATTTAATATTGACTGTTGTGACCAAGTGCTATTAAAACTGAAATCTAACAGACATTTTTACTTAAGCACGATTAATAGTCTCTGATACTATGACGTGTACGTGCCTAGTTAGTTTCGACCACAGTTTAAAGCCTAGTTTACACGATGACATTGGGTTGCGCCATTCGTTGCGTGGAATGAGTTGCACGCAAATGGTTTCATATTTGACTGTAGACACGGCGAAACCAGTGTACACTTCAGTTTCGTCCTTTTGTGGGTTCCTGAGTCGTGTCTGAAATGAAAGTTTTGGCAGCTGCAAGTCGCAGGAGTTGTGATGGAGTTAAAGCTTGTTGCTTGGAATCGCTGCATAATAAAACATTAAGAAACGTGTTTAGATTCGAGACTGGATGAAGAAAAGACGTCAGCTCGGTTGCACAGCATCCTTGCTGAAATAATTTATAACGGAAGATCCAATAAGTTCTTTTAATTGTCTTAGAATGTCACCAGAACGGTTAACGTTTCTTCTAAACAGAGTTAATTATGCGATAAGGAATAAAGATATTGTAATGCACGAAGCACTGTCGCCAGAACTGAAATTACATATCACATTGCATGCATTACAATCGAGAACAATCGGCATGCTATAAGATGCGGTTTTAGTTGGTGATCACGCTTTTTCATTAGCACTAATAATTATTAAAAGTAATAATTATTTACATTAACAGCAGTAATTATTCGAAGCAGGCCGCATTAAGAAGAGAATGGTTTGCAAACCTAGTCTCTTGAAGATAGATCTGTACAGTGGCAATATTTCAAAATTCTAACATATGTGAATGGGGAAAACAGCAGCGACGTTTTAAATAGATGAATATCTAATGAAGACTGCAGCTTTTTGAATTTGTGTAGCCTTCTCTCCTGTCAACAATATTCCTTAACAAAGAGTTGCCCAACTCGAACGATGGGATTTTAGTCTTGTAGGCGAGAGCATTGCCACAGCTAGAATTACACTTGTTTGTATTTTTCTTAATTCAGTTGTATATGTGCTCCTAACTCAATAAATTTTGCCCTGCAGCTAAGATATTGTCAAACCATCTGTTATGATCGCACATGACGGTCTCAGCGGCAGCAAGTTCTTGCTTATTTTTGTAATCAGCATGACTGAAATCCCACAAACACCTATGGAAAGCATAGAAGCATAGACATCTAAAAAGCGAACTTTATCCTCCGCTCTCCACTTCATTTTTCTATTTATCTACACTCTACGAACACACATGCAACCAGTGTCGCGAAAGTTGGAACACGCTGAAAGTGTGTATCTTCACCAATGAGTTGCGCAAACGCGTGGCGCGCATGCGTAGTGGCCGGCAGCGCAGCTGCATGCAACCTAGTGTCGTCGTGTAAACTAGGCTTAACATAACACTCGCAATACTCCGTCTCTTTTTTAATAATAAGTTTATTGCAGCCAAACAACCATAGAAGTTCAAAGTACAATTATAATGATAAATGAAATTTGAAAGCTGTCGTATTGTGGCTTTCATAGTCACTTATTGACCCTGTCCTTATTGTACAGAGGTCTATATGGTAACATTTGCGTATTCGTTGACACAGTTTACACTCACACACTGCGTTTGGTTCATGATACGACGTGTTGTCGCAAATAAGCTGGTGGAAATCATAGACTGCCATTCTGATGATTACGTATCTCATCTCGAAGTTTTCCTTTGTCCATGTTCGCTCAATCATGGTGCAAGTGCTGTAAAAAATTCTGGAGGTACGTCTCCCTTTTTTCCTTCAATGTTTTTAGTAAACTTTCCGACGCTATAGTGTTGGGTAGCATCAGGTTTGTCTGTAGTACTTGAAAGACGAAGGATTACCTCCCTAGCAGGTACACAAGTCTGGATCGTATTGTTTTGGACACTCCAACTGCTTTCTTTATATAGGTCACCGTTGCTCTTTCTAGTATCGTTAGATTTTTCTCTGTGAGGTGTGGTCCAATGATTTCTGTGCCCAACATCAGTGTTGGGGAAATTTTGGTTCTGAATAGTGCCACTGCTGTTTCTAGGCTGGAGAATCTAATCTGTTCTACACTCCTGGAAATGGAAAAAAGAACACATTGACACCGGTGTGTCAGACCCACCATACTTGCTCCGGACACTGCGAGAGGGCTGTACAAGCAATGATCACACGCACGGCACAGCGGACACACCAGGAACCGCGGTGTTGGCCGTCGAATGGCGCTAGCTGCGCAGCATTTGTGCACCGCCGCCGTCAGTGTCAGCCAGTTTGCCGTGGCATACGGAGCTCCATCGCAGTCTTTAACACTGGTAGCATGCCGCGACAGCGTGGACGTGAACCGTATGTGCAGTTGACGGACTTTGAGCGAGGGCGTATAGTGGGCATGCGGGAGGCCGGGTGGACGTACCGCCGAATTGCTCAACACGTGGGGCGTGAGGTCTCCACAGTACATCGATGTTGTCGCCAGTGGTCGGCGGAAGGTGCACGTGCCCGTCGACCTGGGACCGGACCGCAGCGACGCACGGATGCACGCCAAGACCGTAGGATCCTACGCAGTGCCGTAGGGGACCGCACCGCCACTTCCCAGCAAATTAGGGACACTGTTGCTCCTGGGGTATCGGCGAGGACCATTCGCAACCGTCTCCATGAAGCTGGGCTACGGTCCCGCACACCGTTAGGCCGTCTTCCGCTCACGCCCCAACATCGTGCAGCCCGCCTCCAGTGGTGTCGCGACAGGCGTGAATGGAGGGACGAATAGAGACGTGTCGTCTTCAGCGATGAGAGTCGCTTCTGCCTTGGTGCCAATGATGGTCGTATGCGTGTTTGGCGCCGTGCAGGTGAGCGCCACAATCAGGACTGCCTACGACCGAGGCACACAGGGCCAACACCCGGCATCATGGTGTGGGGAGCGATCTCCTACACTGGCCGTACACCACTGGTGATCGTCGTGGGGACACTGAATAGTGCACGGTACATCCAAACCGTCATCGAACCCATCGTTCTACGATTCCTAGACCGGCAAGGGAACTTGCTGTTCCAACAGGACAATGCACGTCCGCATGTATCCCGTGCCACCCAACGTGCTCTAGAAGGTGTAAGTCAACTACCCTGGCTAGCAAGATCTCCGGATCTGTCCCCCATTGAGCATGTTTGGGACTGGATGAAGTGTCGTCTCACGCGGTCTGCACGTCCAGCACGAACGCTGGTCCAACTGAGGCGCCAGGTGGAAGTGGCATGGCAAGCCGTTCCACAGGACTACATCCAGCATCTCTACGAACGTCTCCATGGGAGAATAGCAGCCTGCATTGCTGCGAAAGGTGGGTATACACTGTACTAGTGCCGACATTGTGCATGCTCTGTTGCCTGTGTCTATGTGCCTGTGGTTCTGTCAGTGTGATCATGTGATGTATCAAACCCCAGGAATGTGTCAATAAAGTTTCCCCTTCCTGGGACAATGAATTCACGGTGTTCTTATTTCAATTTCCAGGAGTGTATTTCATAGACAACTATTATTGCTAGCATTCCTTTCTCTGTTACACGGTTGTGCATCATTTTGCACTTGTTTGTATCGTGACCACTAGGTACTTGAAGTCTGACATTATTTACAGTTTTCTTTCCTCTACGAAGGTCTCAGCTGATGCAAGTGCTGTTCCTCCATTTCTGAGCACCTTATTTATGTTTTGCTACATTTCGATGCAGCGATCTTCTATACTGTTCATTGATTTTTGTAGCTTTGCAATGTCCCTTGAGCCTATTAGAGTATCGTCAGCATATGTGTGTAAGATTACATCTTCCCTCTGCGGTATTCTTAAGTTTTTTCCGCTTCAAGGATACATAACAGAGGACTCAGTGGGTCTCCCTGAAGTACTCCATTTGGTGGGAGTATCAGCTGTGATAGGTAGAGGTTGTCTGAGATCCTTATTTCGTTCCATCACAGTATTGCACTTATTATTCATGTCCATGCGTTGTTTTTGCTTAGGGTGTCCTCTAGTTTTTTTGTCACTAGATTTCTGTTTATAGTCAAAGGCTTTTGTGAAGTCTATAAACATTACATAAAACTTTTTCTTGTCTTCAAAGGCTTCCCACACGCTTTTTAGTAGGAGTTCTGTTGCTGTCAGAATTTATCTTCCTTTCCTGAATTCCATCTGGCATTTAGGGAGGTATTCGCTGATTGTTTGCTGTATTCTTTTTGTTATTATTTTTGTGAATGCTTTGACAGGTAAGTTTTCTAACTTGCTATGTCTCTGTATTTCCTAGGGTCTTTGGGGTCTCCTTTCCCTTTATATAACACTTCTGTTACTGACTGTCTCCACTGTTCTGGAATGGAGGCTGTTTATATACACTTACTGTAGAGTATTGCCCATGTTGGCGTTAGCATTTGGACACTGATTGATTTTTCGACCATTCCGGTCTGGTTTGACTATATCAGACAACAGACAAATAATAATAGATAATGATAATAGTATGTGATCAGAGTATGAATTTCTAATGGTGCTTAATACAAACTTTTGGCGCTTGACAATGGCTTTTTGAGTAAGATCTTCTGAAAATATTTTCTTATCGGACTTCGTAGATTGAATAATTCCAAAGTTTTGGCTCATGCTGGGCCATTCATAGGATTTGTGGCACAGAAGCTTTAGCCACGCCAATACGCCGTTTAATGGGAACAGTAGCTTGCAACATAAATGAAACACAAGATTAAATAATATCGCTGTATTCACAAAATATTATACTAAATTAAATTACGTAGACACATTAATTCTGTTGCTGTGTGTAACTATGAGTACACCTAGTGAGATTGCGTCTCAATAAAATAGAATAATTGTGGTGGGCCAAATAATTATCTACAGCGATGGCAGGTAAGTGTCTGATCTGGAACGTTACAAGAACAAAAAACATGCCATCTTCTCTGCAAGACAACTGAACTGCGTAATCGTCAAGTTATATCTACGTTTTTGCAATACATCAACTCCCATCCTGCAAATGTGCCTTTAAAAGTACCTTTCAAACATTCTTTATGCAATCTGTCAGAGCCTGCAGCTTTTTTGTTCTTGGTGCTGTTATTGGCATCTTTGACATCTGTGACCAAAGGGACCCTTTCGGTACTTCTTTGTGACACTGTCTCCCGCCTGCCTTCTGATCTGCCTTTTAGTCTTATTTCGTTCAGTATGATGTCGATGTGCATCTCCCATTCTCTCATATCGAAGCAATGTCTTTTGGCTCGTTTTCTGGGGTGGACTGCAACATAAGGGTCTCTTGTGACTTCCACCACTAGTTTCTTTCCTTCTCGTTCCCAGAGTGTTCTCTTTTTTTGTTTTAGAGTTTTCTTATAGATATATCGTTTTTTGGCGTAAGTCCTAAGGAGTGTAGGGTCCTCTGCAAACCGCTTTAGTTGGTGTAGTCTTTCTAATACATCTTTTCTTAGCCTGTAAAATTCTGTGTCGGATCATTTTTTCACTTTTCTTTTGTATCTGAGATTGGCGACTTGTTTTAGTTCTCCTATTGTTTGTGTTGCTTTCACTAGTCGCGAACTGTCTATTAGCCTTTCCGTTTGTTTTATATCGTCTGATTTTACTTTTACTTTCCCGACATCTATTATTCTCGAAAGCACTTGTCCCTAATAATGAAAAGCACTAGTTCGATTTTGTTCTACAGTGTTACTTTTATTGTGTTAACCTGTTTGCGGCTTACAAGGCCGTCTGCAGACATTTACTTGTTCCTCCTTTTCATGCTCTTTTTGTCGTTCTCCTTGGACTTTTATTTCCAAAGGAATATGTTTCCGGAGTGGTGTGTGGTTTGCAGTCCAGAAAGGTTGCCCCTGGTTGAATCCCTTATGAATGCAATGCCTATTGTGCTTTTGCCATTCTGGGAAATATATGTAGGTACATGGAGATTGTTTAATAGGATAAAGCCATTGTCTTGCAATTTTCCACTATTATTTTTGCTTTGTAGTTTTTTTATATCCATTCTGCAGTTTAAATCTCTGGCAGTAATTAATGGTTTATCCTGTTTGCTCTGAGTGATCAGCTGGCCTATTTTATCTGTTATATCAATAGCTGTTTTTTTTAGTTGGCAGTATGCTGATATTATTGTAATGTGTTTTGTTTCTGTCAAGAGCATATGTTGCTTTTTGATAGTTATAGTTATTGGTGTTAATTCCAGTTTTATGAGGACAGACATTCCTCCCATGGGTTTCCTCTGTCACTTTGTTTTGTTTGGAGTTGAGTGTAATAAAATTCTGGGTGTTGGTTAAAAATTTTTATGTTGGGACTGTATGTCATAAACCTGTAGAAAGTCCCTTGGAGCCACGTTCATTGTGCTTTTAAACCTTCTATATTTTATAGGAAGATCTTTAAGGCTCCTAAAGCTTCTAATTCATTGATGTTTTGGGCTATGTTCTTGTGTCTTATGAAAGAAACAATGCTCTGTTTTCTCGAAAAAAAACGGGGAAAGCGAAAGTGCCTGACAGTGATTCCTGTTGTCCACAATTCAGCTTTATTCGCCAATTCGAAGTTATGAAAGGGAATGCCTACTTTAAAGGATTTCGTATTATTGTTGTTTGTCAGTTCTTCACATTTTACATTTTCCTTGATTTCCTCCTTCTTGAGAAATTGTTTTATTGGATCTGGTGTTGTCTCAGGTTTGAGCCGTCCTATATAGAGCCAGTCCATCTCATATGCAGTGTGTAGATTTGCTTCTTGTGGTCCAGCACTAGTCAATATTTCATGCTGCTTAGCATGCTCCTCTTTATTCTATGGGCAACTTAAGTCCAGTGTTCTTCGTTTACATTCATTTTCAGTGCTTAATTTTATGTCATATCTTGTGTTGTTGGTGTTTCGTCTTCATTCATGTGAAACAGATTTTCTGTTTCCCTTGCTATGGTGCTGGGTCTATTCTGTGGTTTTCGCCTCTTTTGTTTTGCACTTTCAATTTCTTCCTTTATCAGAATCTTTACATTGTTTGAGAAATCCTCTCTTATGAGGCTTATGTTTTGGTTAACTTTTTCTGTAATTTTTGCCACTAACATTTTGCCACGGTCAAAAGGCTGTCCCTCTAGGTGTCAGTATGTGATACATGCCACTCTCAATTTCTTGTATTGGGCTAACAGATAGCTCTACTTGTTCCACAACGCTGCAGTCCACTCCCTCTGTCTTTGGGTTGCTAATCTCACTTCTTGAGATAGTTTTCTCTTTATTTTTAACGTTTTTCATGCTCATGTTCAGTAGTAGTATGGCAAGGGCGGTGCAGCCCCACTCTGCATTGTTGCCAAATTTATTCAAGATGGTAGCCAAAGATGTGGCAACGTCACAGTGACATCATGGTGGGAAGTTCATATTTTTGTGGGAAAATGGTCAATTGGGCTACTTCCACTAACCTAGCCCTCTTCTGTTCCCCTCCACACACCTTCCCCACCTGGAAATTGGTGGGAAAAGGACTCACTCAGTGCTGAGCTGCCAGATGGGACAGACATAAATCTTTATTTTGTAGCATTGCTCCCCTCTACTCCCCTCCACTCTCCCATTTGGAAACTGGTAGGAAAAGAACTCAGTCTGTGCTGGGCTACCAGATAGGATAGGCATACATATGCATACAGTAGGTCCATCCAGTATGTTAACCAGAATGTCTGGAGTCCAACTGACCTAGTTCACAACACTGCGACTAGAGGGCACTGTCGTCCCTCCCCCTCTCCCCTCCTATGACGTAATCCAGGATGGCAGTCTGGGAGAAATAGCGGGAAAAGGACTCAGTCTGTGTCTAGTTACTGGACTAGTAGGATGGACATAATTGTGTACTGTGTTCAATGTATGAGATGTCTGTGCTGGAGAAGGAGGGATATATTAGCATCTGGGGATTGTGTCGATAGCAATAATATTTGGCAAAGACAAATATGCTTCATGAAATGATGAAGATGGGGCTAAGTTACACTTCACAACTTGTGCTGATAAAAATGGCTCTGAGCACTATGGGACTTAACATCTGAGGTCATCAGTCCCCTAGAACGTAGAACTACTTAAACGAAACTAACCTAAGGACATCCCACACATCCATGCCTGAGGCAGGATTCGAACCTGCAACTGTAGCAGTTGCGCGGTTCCAGACTGAAGTGCCTAGAACCCCTAGGCCACACCTGCTCATAAATGCATGTGCTGTAACCGTAGATCATTTGATAGAAGTCCAGTCAGTCAGTCTTCCGAAGTGCAAGAGGCAAGAAGTTCATCCACTCCAGTGCAAGCACCTATGTGTACAGTTGAGGAAATGCTGGTGATGAGCAGAGATGAAATTAATACATGTACTACATGCAAGTACACAGCTGAGGACTGTATCCACAGCCTCCTGCACAATGACTGGAAAGAAAAGATAATGGACGAGTGTGTGATGAATGCTTTTCGACAAATAATGACAGTGCATCAGGATGGCGTGAACATGCATTTCAGTACTCTCCCTGACGAACGCTTGTGGTGCAACTGCCTACCTTTTTTGAAATTGCCAAACACCCCACATCAACTTAGCCCTATTTCATGAATAACCATAGGTGTTCATCTTGAGGGTTGGAGACAAACCGGCCTACTTCACAACACCACCACCAGAGCCCCCTGTAGGCCCTCCACCACCTCGGCCCCTCCCCCCTGTGACATAGTCCAAGATAGTGGACAAGAAAAAAAGGGCAGGAACCAAAGAGAACCCTGAATCTGGTCACATGTTAAGCTTCAGACAATAGGATGGCAGTATCTGGTGATGTCATTGGAGGGTATATAGGGCAGGCTCAGCAGCTCTGTGACCTCAGTCTCGCACAATCAGCCAGGAGCAGCAGCAGCAGAAGAAGAAGAAGAAGAAGAACTATGCAGCATCAACAGCAGTTGTGATCCAGCACAACCCTGCAGAATAGGAAGAAACAGAAAAGTAAGTATCCAATACCACATCTTTGTCTTGTCAGCATTATTATTATTATTGGTTGTTTTGGTGTCTTGGTCGGTATGTAGTGCTTCCTCCTCTTTGTTCAGCAGTAGCCTTTGACACATCCAAACCTACAGGGGCGAGCACCAACATGTCGACCTCTGACACGTCCAGACCTGCAACAACCTCAGCTGCCATCTTGTTGAGACCTGCACCGATTTCAGGCCCTCGAGCAGCAACAACCTCCAGCATGTCTGAACCTATAGTGACCACGTGGGACCCTGTAGTGCACATAGCCCACTTGCTGGAGCAGGACACAGAGCTGATATTGTCTGTTCCACTCATCAAATTGTGTGAAGAGGACATGTGGTCTGTACCCAACACATCAAATGCAGCTGGTGATCCTAAACAACAGCAAGATGGAGGACAGTACTGGTCACCAACATATGACCCATCCAAGCAGAATAACCCTGTGTTGGTGCAGTCACACAGTGCAGATGCTGTAGATAAGGAGGTAGCGAGTGTACCCACACTTTTCAGTTCTACACACAATTTAACTCCTAGTGGAACGAAACATGTTAGCGTGGGTATAGATAAACATCATGACTGGGGCTTTCATGTGAGAATAGAAATTGAAAATGCAGCAAAGGGTGTTAAAGTGCCTATTTCTGAGATTGACTGGGACGAAAAATGGCGTGCAAAGTGTCAGCCGTGCTGCAGCTCACGTTGGTGCTGTTTTTAGGTTTCCATCCTATGCTGGAGGCCAGACCGTATCGATTAGCTGACATTGTTGCGGTTGTTTGTCTTCTTCTCCTGTCGACTGGCGCAACTTGGTTTCGCAAGCGTTGCCTGTCCGCTAGTGCCAGCAGCGGCGGTTATCGATATGTAGGAACTGTGGCCCTATCTTTGGGACGACGTGGTTGTTCTCCCGGGTCATGTCAGTGGGCAGTACGGTTGGGGACTCAGGAGGAGTCAGGTCTGCACAGTGTGTGTACACGCTGGGACCGCTGGCGGCACGCATGGACTGCTGGATCGAAGGCCTGTGGTCACGAGGGTGCACAACCGCTTTGTAAACCTCCGCCAAACACCGTTGGGTGGCTTGCGGAGTATAAATGTAGGTGTAGATGTAGATCCTGCAAGCTTTAAGTTGAATGCATTTGGATTCAAGTAGAGAAACCTCCACCATTGAAAGATCTTGCAATTCTCCAGTGACTTGGGTTCATGTTGCTGCTCGTAGTGTTCCCGAGGTGAAGAGCAGTGAGTGGAGTGCTTGGGAAGGCGGATCTGATTAGCTTTCCTGGACTTCTAATTACTATTTATTGCGTTCAGTTTATTACTATTTGTTAAGTTCAACCAGCGGTATTTTTCCTGCCTCATGGCCGCTATCACCCCAGTTACCTGCCCTGGGGGGTTATTGTATGTAACAGCAGTGTGTGTTTCCTTGCCTTGCCACGGCTGTCAGGTGATACGTGTAGTTTTGACAGTTTTCTTGATTGTAGGTTGGTTGGCGTTTCTTCTACTCTGGCCATTCGTGGCGTTACAGCAGGTTTAAATGATTGTGCTACCAAGTTTACCATCATTTTATCTCACCTGTTTGTTGATCAGTTGCTTGTCCTTTTAAATTAACCTTTGTTGTTGTATTTGCTGTTTTACTGTATGTTTTTAAATTTTTTTATATAATTGCCATTCTTGTCGTTACAGCAGGTTTAAATGGTTGGGCAACCAAGTTTATCATCATTTTATCTCAACCGTTTGGTGATCAGTTGCTTGTCTTTTTTAAATTAACCTTTGCTATTCCATTGCTGTTTTACAGTATGTTTGTTAAATTTTTTATAATTGCCCTTCTTGGCGCTAAAGGCCTTCAGCAGTGACTGTGGTTACTTGCTTCAAAATTCTAATTGGGATCACATTGGCTTGTTTTTAAAACATTATTTGCTGTGTCTGTATTTTATGCTCATTTGGTAAATTGTAATGCACTGAAAGCACTATTAATTACACAGGTGGTCATGGAAGGCGCCGTAATGGCTGTACAATACGTGAATGCCATCCTCTGACCGACAGCGCAACCATATCGGCAGCATATTGGCGAGGCATTCGTCTTCAAGGACGACATTTCACACCCCCATCGTGCACATCTTGTGAATGACTTCCTTCAGGACAACGACCATCGTTCGACTAGAGTGGCTAGCATGTTCTCCTAACTTCTCATCCTCCGACCAGTTCATGTATCCTTCTGTCCCATCAACTCAACAATGGCAAACAGCGCACGTCTCGTCATGCCAACAGTGGTGGACAAAGGAGAGGACAGCAGTATCATCCTACTGAAGACACTCTATGTGCCAAAAACATGAAGACGAATGTGAACATCTGCTGGAATGAAGGAAGCCGTGTTTGGCGAATCCGTCATCGAGTGCTAGGACTGCTGCAGCGCTCTGGATGTGGAGACACTGATTCAGATTAGTGGATTGCCCTTCAGACGTGCAGATAAAACCACCATGAACAATTATTACTTCCCTTAGCATTATCTCTCTAATTTCCTTATCTTTTTTGTCATTACTGGGCAGATGTAGGTAACATTTCGCTTTCTGCCCTTAGATGGGCCAATTGGGCTCAACCAACGTTTGTGTCATCCTATGCCAGTGCTCAGTTGAGCATGTTCTTCCGACAGGATTGCCGTTTGTTAGGGCTTTGGTTTGTCATGTCTAGTGGGTGAGAGATGGAAGCGATGAGACTATGCTTACAGCAAATTTTAGACTAGAAGTTCCCCCTTCCCCCATCAAAGCCATTTAGTAGAAACTAGTGGAAACAACTGCCGATTAATGATGACTCAGAAATCTGGCAAGCATGAAAGAAAAGAACTACTTGGAATACCCGCTAGCAACGTTATTAAATTGATGTAATGTATGAAGGGAAACAAATCAGTTTTAATTGCCTTATAGTTGTAGTTACCATTTTGGAGCCTCAGTGTGAGGAGAAGTAATTACTTCTCTGTATGGTCTGCAGAGCTAATATTTTTTTTATGTTTGTTGCAGATAGGAAAAATTAGCCATTTGTATTTAAAAAACACCTTGACAATTTTTCGAGGATTATGTTAAAAGGATGTGGAGGGATCTGCATACTGTCAAGAAATATTAATCTGCAAGCAAGTTATGGACTGATTCTGAAGTGGCAGAAACAATGAC
Source organism: Schistocerca serialis cubense (assembly GCF_023864345.2). NCBI lineage: Eukaryota > Metazoa > Arthropoda > Insecta > Orthoptera > Acrididae > Schistocerca > Schistocerca serialis. The sequence continues at coordinate 243,527,667 of NC_064638.1, read as the reverse complement.
GTCTTTTCCTAATTTTTGGCTTCAGAACTAACGTCAATTTAGCCAATCATAAACCGCAAATTCCAGGTAATGAAGATTTTACGACTGCAGTGATAACATAAATTTTCTTTAATTTTTCTAAAGACTGAGGGTAAGAAGCATATTTATAGGTTTTGGGAAGGTTTTGGTACTCATTAAGCAACTACTGTTTCTATACCGATAAAGTAACTGTGATTTAATTTACAGCAGAAAAGAACGCTTTGTTGTCCATCGACAGTATCTGAATGTGGCAAGAGACTTGACAAATAAAAGGAGTTGTGCAAAAAATTTCTAAAATTAGAATCGTACACGCTCAGGCGTGATAGAGCCACGGAGATAAAAATAGGGGTAGACGCTGTACGTTGTTTTGAAGGCGCCACCGGCACGCTAGATGCTCCAAAACATTAGCAGGCTATTGTTTACACAGAGATTGTTAACGATTGATTTTTTTTCGCGATTTATGCTTTGTGCAAACGGCATTTGTTTTAAATAGAAAACATTACAGTGAGAACGCTCGTAAAATAGTGTCAGGAAGGCATTTCCAAACTTTTTTCTGGTCTTAAATGTGTACTTGATTCAGTAACATAATGTATTTGTAATCGTAAATGTAAATTTGTTTTTGGTAACACATTTCAAATAATCAAGGAAAGAAGTATGTAGCATGGGAAGGACGCTTTCGTAATCCATTTAAATCCTCCTTGACTGTATTTGCTCCGATAAATGATGATCCTGGAACTCCAAGAACAATGATTATTTGCTTACTTGTAATTGTTGAAGTAGCCTCGTGTTTGTGGCCGTCGGAACAAATTACTTCTTGCGTACTATTAGCTGCCGATATAGCGAAATACTCTTTACATCAGAATCAGTAACACTTTATTCAAATGAACAGAGAGTTGGTTAATGACGAATGTTGGACTGAGGCGTTTACATGGAAGTAGAATCGACCCGACAACTAAAACATGAATACTCAAAAGCAACTCTATAAATAATAAACAACGGAGTAAGAGACTGGTCTAAGGGCAAGTGCACAAGCGTCCCAGTGGCTGGCGCGGAAGCCCTTTGACAGCTGTACAAAATTTAGCGCGAAAACCACACTATTTGTACTACAGTGTAGTGTCACATCTGTCTGCCACATATTGATTCTTACTCATTACATTTTCAACTTTCAAATCATATGCACAGCATGTTTAATTTCACATTTACAGAAACTTACCTATGTTTTCTTTGTTAGCCCATAAATGTGTGCAACGCAGAAAGGCATAAGCAAGATACTATGGGTTGTCAATGTCAACAAAGTGAAAGAGTCCATAAATATCGAAGGAACAGAAGTGCATGGGTCCAGAAGTTAGTTATTGCTTTACTAGACTGACAGTGCCTCAGGTGTCATAGTAGTTTACTCATCTTCTCACTTTGAAATCTTACCTTTGGAGTGTCACTCATTGTGTGCCAATAATAGCAAAAAACGATAAATTCATTTTTAAATACAAGTTTCAGAAAACTAGTAAGCAAAAAAGTCATCATCAGGTAGTTCTAATGCTACTAACGAGCATTTAAACTATTACCTACTACATAGGGCAAAAGACAGCACTGTGGATAAAGGAATGGTCTTAAAAACCTACAGCCTGTAAAGTGAATATTTTGCTTCAACACGTCTGTAACTCATTTTTTAAAGTAATGATAGCTTAACCTCTGTAACATGTACACACTTCTTAAACAATTGTTGCACATATATTTTAATAAAAAAATTGTTAACAGCATGTAGTTTCACAGTTAGATTTTATACTTAATTATTGTATCTTTTTAAGGGTAACCTATTTCCTTCATTTCTCAGAATATTTATTGGCTGGAGCTCTTTGTGCCCATTTTTCCAGAATAACTTGCTTGATTTTACTTTTTAATTTCATTTTGAGATTTTCAAAGTGCATAAGCCTGCAGCAAGCTTTGTGATAAATCAATAATGATACTGGGATCCGGTGCAACTACCATTTTCAGTTATCCATTCATTTATCATACAGGAGATCAAATTAGGTACACTATGACTGTCAGATATGTGTAATAACAAATATTGTTTATATATGAAGGGTGCATGGGAATAGCAATCAATGTCCATCAAAATTAAAAATTTAGTTCATAACATATTTTAGAGGAATATAAGTGCTATAATGTAGTAATGTTGGTATTTGTAAAAATAACCAAGGTGCTCAAAAATATGGGCTTAAGTTTTGATGCACCTGAGAAAGTCGATCGAGGTCCACTTGGTGATGAGGAGAAATGATCAGACTCCATTTCTTTCTTAGAGCATTTCATTATCCTTTACACTTTATCTTATAATTCTGTAGTCTCATGCTTCTGGCTTTCCAGCAATATTTGTTCTTCACTAACAGACTGTAAATGAACTTTGAACTGTTATATTGCTTAGTAATAAGATAAAGACAGATATAAAATTGCGCCACACAGTAGGAAGGAAAATGAGTTTTTCTCAGGAAGTTGAACAGACACACTCATGCTTACTATTATAGAGATTGTGATTAAAGTTATTTCATGAGTGAAGAGAAGGCATGAAAAATATTGAAGGATACAGATGAAAATTGCAGTCCTATGCAGAATGCAAATACAAGGAAAAGAAAAGTGTTGGAATGTGTTTCTGATTCTTCAGAAAGATTATGTACAATGAGTCACATTACAGGTGATGTTTGTAAGTGCTTACTATTGAAATGTTTTCCATTTATCGAAAGGAGTGGATTAATGAAGGAATTCAATCAGATGGTCTCCCATGATACTAAAAACTCACCAGATGACATATCAGAGACCTATTTCTGTCTAATAGAAGAGTTGGACAAATACAGTCTGTTAAAATACGTCAGTCAGCGTTCTTGGCATCGCATGGCATCACCAACAGACGTCTTATTACTTTTTAAAATGTTTTACTACTACCGGGAAAGCACATGTGGAGACCAGAGGAAAACATAATACTAGAGGAAACAAATTTAAAGAAGAAACCATATCTAAAGCGCATCAATATATACAGTCACTGAGAGGCTAGAAATCACATTATAGCACTCATGTTGGAAAATGTTTAAATTTACCAAAGAACTTAATATTCGGAAGTTACACCCATTATATTCAGAGAAAAATCCTCCATACCCTGTGTCCTGTGAATAATATCGATTGATTTTTGTGAGTAACTACAAAACAGCTTTTGGATACTCCAGAACTGACATGTTCAACATGTGACAAATTTTGAGCTGAGTGCTCTAAACTTGATTTAAAGATAAACAACGAGGAATATGCAAAAAAGATATAAACTTTGAATAAGTGGAAAAACATGTAACTTAATATGAACTACATAAGAGGAAAGCACACAGGTTTTACGGGATAAATCTTTCTGAACATTTGGAGTACAGAAAATATGTGATTAAAAAAATCTGTATAGATGAATGTTCTGCTAATATTTAAACCAATGAGGCATATTATCGCAGGCAGCTATCATTTTATTCATTCAATGTTCATGTTTTTCTTGTGGAAAATCTGCATTTTGTACATATGACAAAACATGTTCCAAAAAAGAAGCTGATGATGTGTGTTCAATGTAGAGGCATTTCTCTTCAGAAATTTTCCTGACTATGCGTGGACTTAGTGTATTCTGTGATTCCTGTTCTGGACAGAATAAAAACATCTGAAGGTAATGTTTTGGGGCAGCTAAGATGGCAGACATTAGCTTCAATTTTTTGACATCATAAGAGTTCCTCTTAGTTTTACCTCCATCGATACAATGCTAGAAGAGAATGAAAATTAAAGTTAACATTTAAAGGTAATTATATTATCTGTGAAATAAGCACCAAACAAAGATGAGGAAAATGACTAGCAGTGACTAGTTGATAAAACAATAGAATAATATATATTAATGAATAATGGAAAGTTATATACATAGATAGACACACACACGAGGTGGCCGAAACACACCATCCGCCATTGACATTAGTTATCCCAGATACCACAGACGCCGAAAGGTTTGCCTAAAGAGAACAGTAAAGGGAACTCAACACTAACAGAGAGGGGACCCTGCTACAAGTAACACTAACTCTTGAAAACAAACACTTCACAGCTATAACAGGTCCTATACATCATTGCTAGAAAACTTTCTTGCCTTAGGAGAGGTGCCAGGTTCGATTCATGGCCTGTCTGTGTAGGTGTCTGTGTAGAAGAATTGTGCTGGACCAAAGCAGTACACCCAAGGACCAAAGCATATCAAATATCTGTTTCACGGCTTATCAATATATGACATCTAATTTGTTAACAACACATCCTGCACCAGTTTGTGCCTCATAATTGGCAGTACTAAATAAATTCTACCATTTCACTGATTGCAATAAAGAACAATGAATATAATGAATATCATAAATGATGTTCCTATTAATCCATGTTATAGACTGACAGATCTTTATAATTGTATTATTCATAATAAAAATGTACAAATGTGTGTCTGCCCTGTTGGTTGCACTGATGTAAGCGCCTCTCGGTATTAGCATGGACACCTCTTAACATATCTGCAGATACTTACGTGCAAGCATGATGTATTTGTTCTTTTAACACATCTTGATTTTCCAGTTCTGTTTTGTAAATCCTGGCTTTAATATAACCCCATAAGAAGATATCCAGGGTGTTGAATCAGGTGATCTCGCTAGCCATCGAAGCAACCACCATGGCCTATCAGGGGTACACATTGTTGAGATATTTCCTAACACCTCTACAATAATGGGGTGGGGCACCATCGTACTGAATTCAGTGCCTCACAGCTAACTGAAATGAGATATCTTCTAGGAGATGCAGAAGATTCAGCTCATTCTGTAGGAATTGCAAGTACAGCTGACTAGTTAGTGTGGAAGCCAAATAAACTGGTTCAAAGACGTGGTCTACTAGAATGTCGCACCGTATGTTAACACCCCAGAGCACTTCCATGTGATGTAGTCATAGCCAGTGAGGATTTACAGGAGCCTAGTAATGCAGACTGTGTCTATTGACAGTGATGTCATTAGGGAAATAGCATTCATCTCCCCATAGAATCTGCCTGATGAAACCTGGATTTGAGGCTACTTTATTTACGAGATATATGCAGAATGATACCCGATTTTGGAAATAATTTCCGTACAGCTGTTGGTGTATGTGCATTGTAAAAGGATGATATTTTTGTTCCTCCAGAGTTCTTTATGCCAAAGACCTCGATATCCCCAGGTCTTCTGCAGCTCTTCTTTGCCCTAATTACGATGAGAAGTAGGTATTACTGGGCAAGATCTAATGGTTTCCATAGTAGTAGTAATAATGACCATAATAGTATTATTATTATCACTACTGTTATTATCGTTATTAGTATTCTTATTCTTCTTATTATCATTAATATTATAGGTGCAAACAATACTGCAACCTAAATGCGATAACCTGATAACACTTGTTTATTGTGTGAATGCGTTACTTTCGTTTAAGCTATGCTTAGCATATGTGGAATGTGCTCCAAAATGCTCAATAACTTTCTGGGCAACATTGGATGTGTCGCAGATTAGTCTTTCCATGACACATTGTACGTGGAAAGTTGCTTTGGTTCTTAAACTCATGTCGGTATGTCTAAAAACATACACGGAAGGTAGATGTCACCTTGGAAAAAAATTTGAATACAGCCTTCAGGCCTCGGTTGTATTGCGTTGCGTCTCCCCATAGATCACTATCATATTGATGTAGTCTTTGCTGGAGTATGTTGCAGTTGTTGACGGTTTTATTGTAAGACTTAACTCAAACTACAAACATGTGACCTTACCAGAGCAGAACCAGGAGGAAAACTCACGTGAATGGCGGGACATTTCGGTGGAGGTTCGCTCGTAAATGCACTTCCCCTTTCGACAGCGGTGTCAAGGCAACAATTCTTACACATACGTATGCAGGAAACATAAAACTACAGAGGAGATCTTGCTTGGACCACCTGGATTATATAAAGCAGAGTGAATATATGTGTGTTTGTCCTGCATCTCCTCCCAACACCTAGATCGATTTCATTCAAATTTGGCGGAGAAACAGCAGACCTCATGAGCATAAATACTATTGGGATTATGACTACTAGCAGGAGCAGAGATACAGGCTAATGTGTTTTTCCGTTTCCTGGCGTGTAGACTACACTGCATGACAGAGATGTGTAGGAACAGTATCGACATGCTTCACATTGCGGTCTGTACCTCAGGGGCAATTGAATAATTCTCAAGCCCCTGATGTGTAGCCTGCCCTACATGACAGGTGTGTTGTATGAGCAGTATTGGCCTGCTTTATTGAACTCTACCGCAGGGCCTACACATGCTGATGAGCATGGCTCAAGGACAAGTTGAGATGGACAGAGGAAGGGATGGACAGAATGAAGGGATGGAGGAAGTGAGAAGAGAGGAGAGGAGGGAGAGATGCATAACACAGGTAGAAGGTCTAACGGGGTAGTTGGCAGGTGGAAAAGGAGGAGAGGGAGGCAGAGTTAAAAAGAGAGAGTTGGAGGAAGACAGGCTCAGACGAAGGGAGAAGAAGATACGTTCAGAGAGAAGGAAAGGAGAAGATGAAGAAATACCCGAGTGGAGAGGAATAGCTAGGCAGATAGCGATGGGAAGGTGCTGTGGATGGACAGAGGAAGGAAGAGATGGACATAGAGAGGGGGAGGGGGTGGTGTGTTCAATATAAACGTGTGGAATGCATATGCGGGGGAAGGCACAGGGAAAAGGCTAGTTGTATCAGAAAATTATCTAGTGTATTTATAGAATGAGAATAAACAATATATCTTTAAAAAGCCACAAGTAAAAGTATAAAAATTGTGTTTTTCAATTGTAATCTTTAAATAAATGTAGTTATCTTAAAAGTATTTATACCTCAGAGATTGTTCATTTCATATGTAGTCAAAATATTGTCGATTTATGTAAATTTAAACAACATGGGCCTGAGAGGACCGATAGGTAGGTGACCTTTTACAGATTTACTGCTAAGCAGAGGGTTAAAATAAAATGAACCACTTGCGACCGAAGGAACTATTTCTGCCTGTGTTCTATTAATGCAGTGAGCAAAATACAGAAATTTCCACTTCTTTCCAAAATCATTCGCTATTAAGGCCGCAGTCATGTGAGTGCGTCCTTATCAGAGCTCGACAGGTTACAAGTATGAACTGATTCTTGTAAAAGCATGCTTGAGCCATGTGGAGGTGTGAGGGATTTATGCACACTTGTGCAAAATGGTTGATGATGCCTGCTTGTCAAACATGCAGCTTCATGTATAACAACATTAATAGGCAAAATCTGCACAACTGACTCTAGTTTAATATCTTGACAGTTAATGCTGTGGTTAGCAATAGGTTGTAGAGATAACAAGTTGTAAAAGAAGAGATCGATTTTATTAAAGTATTGTGAATGTTTACAATAAGAACAATAATGAGTGCAAAACACAGCCTGCAATTGCTTCTAGGCTGAAGGTCATAATTATGTGAAAACAGTATTGAATTTTCTTCGCTTGCAAGAAACCACATGACTGTTTGTGATATGACACTCTTCTTTCAAATTAGAAACACTTCTAATAAGCTATATCCACCTTATTACATCCATCCTAAACAAATGTTAATCCTATGTAACCATAAATGTCTCCAGTTCCCATATGTCCAACACACTGAAGGTGTGTCCTAGGTTGTGACGTTTCTCAACTCCTGTATGTTCTCTACACTACTTTATCAGTCTAATCCCTGTCTTCTAGCCCACCTCCAGTATACTGATGGCACGTTTTTCCAAGTTCTATACCAAACCCTCCAGGAAGCTCAACGATCCCTTAATTTCATCTCGACTTCTTTACCGTCCAACGCAGCCAACCACTGAGTACTCAAGATCAACACATCTAAGACCAAGCCAATAAATGTAATATGAACCAACCATAGCATACCATACAATCCTGTGATTTCTACATAATCATTACAATCATCCTGTGAAACTTGAGTTTCTTCCAGCTCATAAAATGTTCAAAGAACTTACAGGACTGCAGCTGCTTGTGGAAGACGTCACCTGACTACATTCCTGTAAGTTGTTTGAGTACAGTCATCCTGACCAATTAACCAGCAGATTAAAATACCATGGACTAACTCTTGACTGTACACCAATATGGAACCGGTAGCTATCGTGCAGTGAATACTTCACAGTAAACTACAACTACTAACTGATTGAGCATGTGGATTAAAACTCTCCATCATTCTCCACATCTACGAAGTCTTGATCCAAACTAACCTATGTTATATCAATATTTCCTAGATTTTTTCTCCATTATAGCTCTACCACTCGCAGTAAATAATTAAAAGCCATGCATTCCACCTCTCCTGCCATACCCATTTACTCTTCCTCACTCGATTCCTATATGAACTCCCTCACTCCTTTCTCACAATGAACATCTTTGAATTTCCTACATTTCCCACAATTTTGAGACCAGGCACCATATTGCCTTATTCCTATGACTTTATCTGATACACTTTTACCCACACATCCCTCAAACTCACAACTACGGAGTCTCCACATTTCATCCCAACGAAACTTTAATCACTAAGCCCCATCTGACCGCGAAATGCGACCAGAAACTTACTCAGCTTTCCAGCTTTAACAGAACGCTCCTTTTCCTCTCCCTGCCAGGAAACCTCTTCCATTTACTAACCTTCCTCCCTTTCCATCAGCTTGGTTCAGGGTCTTCAGTTTCATCCATTCCATTCTACACCCTTTCCAAAACACTCACCCACCTACAGCTCAGTTTATACAACTTAGTGCAGTGAGTGAAGTGTTTAGTTTTTATTATGAAGACTGTCATTACAGTTTTTCTAATACTATGATCAATGGGGGATGGATTTTGCCGCAATTTAAAATTGAAATACAAGTTGGTTTGTTGCCTATAATGTATCCAAGTTCCAGTTCTTTCTGATTATTAATTACAAAGCAATTTACAATTTATCTAATATAGAAATGTGGGATTTCATCCCACAGTGTGGAGTAAAGCCTCGATGTGTTGGTGTTTGCGCCATTTAAGATAAACATGCATAAAAATGGATGACTGTATAACAAGAACACTTGAACTAACCCTTTGTAAAATTGGTGTAATGTAGATAAGTTACTCTCCAACACAATGCTGTACTCCTTATCTATGACCAATCATAGCACATTATTAAAAAAATAAAAGGTAGCAGAAACAGTCCAGTTATGTTAATGGAAAATTTAAGACCTTTCCATTGTTATGTGGAAACAGCTCAACTGTGTGCTTTCTACCACATACCCCTCCTCTTTCTAATCAATCAGAGTATTATATTTGAATAGCGTCAAATTACGTTATTTGCAAAGTACACTTCCCTGTCTCCATCCAATCCAAGTAAAGTATTGACAATAGTGCCAAATGTGTAGTGAAAAATTACAAACTCCTACATTAAAGTCGAAGATATTCATTATTTCCAAAAGACTTTCGTTCTGGCCTTAGAAATATCAAATTAAATTATTTACACACACACACATATATATATACCTCTGATGTAAGTAATTAAAATGACTGCAAGAGTGAAGGTTAGAATTGTATAGGACGAACATTAATAAAACTAACAAACTGCAGGAACGGATTCCTGATGGAAAATGGAGGAAAAGAAGGTCCTATGAATATGTGTTTAGAAATGGATGGTGTGCGTGCATCGATAATAAATCGTCCTGGAACACTGTATAGAACTGCATTGCATACACGTCACAATAATGTTGAAAGGGGCTGCCATGCGATTAAATGCATGCGTTCATACATCTTATCATGGACTGCAGCACTCTTTCGCATGTTCCAGCCTCTCTTGGAATATCATCACAGGTGTTGTGTATATGCTGTTAAAGGGTCTTCACATCAGGAACCTGTTCAGCATAAACTACGCTTTTCAGACGCCCCCATAGGTAAAAACCCAGGGGCTCAAGTCCAGTGATCCAGCAGGCCATGCTACAGGGCCTCTGTGTCGTATACAGTGTATGGGGAAAATGTTGTTGAGGTGTCAGCGATCTGTAATGCAGAAGTGTGGTGGTTCTCCATCATGCAGGAACCACATAACCTGTCGTATTACCAAAGGTACATTCTCAGCAGGCCAGTAAGTCCAAGTACATTTCTCTGTTGAGGCATAGCGGAAGAGTACCCAGCCCAAGAATGTGGTTGCCAAGAATCCCTGATCACAGTTTGATGCTGATGAGATGGCTCAACCATTACCTGACGGTTGTCTGTAGCCCACAGATGACGATTATCCAGAGAGATGATACCAGTTCTCGTGAAGGTTGCTTTGTCTGTAAATAGAATTGATGACAGAAATCCCATGGTGCAAAAACCGTCGACAAAATCCTTCCAGTAGGGGAGTAATACTTGCACTCGTCGCAGGTGATAGGAATAGTAGCAGTTGTCATGTAGGATATACATAATCGTACTTTGGCTTACACTATGTTGGTGGGCCACGTGCCAGGAGCTTCCACAGTGATTTGTCTAAATGTCCCATAGAACCAGCCCTCCAAATCTAGTGTACATGCAGTCCTCGGCCTCCATGCATGTTTCTCTGTCTGAAAGGACGCATGATAACACAAACCCCGAGAAAGGGCTTGAAATGTTGTTTGGTGCAGTTGGTGTCTTCGAGGGTACTTGTTTTGGTATAGCCGTGCTACCTCTCGAACATTTCCATCTGCCTGGCCCTACACAAACACCATCTTGGCTTGTTCCCGACATGAATACCACACCATTCTGCTGCTTGCAGTACATTGTGTCACTTACATGGCCTGCAGCACACGTGGAACACATGACACATGATCAGAGGAACTTTCATTCATCAAAGCCATCTACTGTGGCAATGATACATTTCCAGACACATGTTCATAGAATCTTTCTTTCTCCATTTCCAATCAGGAATTCGTCCCTACAGTTTGTCGATTTTATTAATGTTCTCTGTGTGTATGTAAAATAGAGCACACATATTGCATATGGTTCCATCCTTCTCTCCTCTCCTCTGATCAGGGCCTCTTATCAAAACGCAACAGCCAGTTATAACATAGTCCAATCTAGGCTGTCTGCCCAAAAGTATCCGAACGATCTGAATTATTTACTGAAAAATGCATCACAAACCTCTATCTTCTCTCCCTCCAACCAGAGCCTTGTATAACTATTACAGTGTAATACTACTTGGGATATCCGGAATATTTATCAAAGTGAAGTATCTGAATTGCCCCAATACTGGTACTGTACATGTTGTCAACTAAGTTTGCATCACTGACTTCTGAAAATTCGTTCCTGGACTGTCTTATTAATCACATTGGTATATTTTGTTTCCAATGCAATGCTGGCACAAGTATATAATACATTCTCTGTAAATAATCAAAAATCAATGTTTGATCATAAAATACAAACAATGAATTAGGAATACATAATTGTTGAACGATAGTTTTACCTTAAATCCTATTCTGTAAACCCTGAAAACGAGAAATAAAATTAACTCCTGTTTGACACCACAGTTGCTTACTGTCCCCAACAAATGACTCCACTGTTAAAAAGGAACAGAATTTCGTCTCTTTACCATGGATTGATCTCACTTCCACCAACACGTAACAGTAATGGGTAAAAGCGTTCGAAGTCTGATTTTAGAACCATGCTTCCTTAAAGACACAAAAGAGCCTTTAATTAATTATTTTCCACATCTATGATGTCGCAATATCCTAAAATATCTGCAAAATACGTTGGCAAAATCAATTATCTGGAGATTTAGTTCAGCTTAAGTACAAGAAAAAACGCTGTAAGGATCTTCTATGATCTCACAATATTCTAAAATACCTCAGAAAATGTAATGCTTACATTGCAATAGTATCCAAATTCATAAAGTGTATTCAGTCTTACGTTTCTTACTTTCATCGCAAGTTTAGGAGTGGAGGAGAGAAGGTTATGAATCACAAGAAGAAAGATAAATGTTTCTAAAACAAACTACTGCTACATTTCGGGAAACAATGGCTCTCTGAAATAAAACCCGTAATCAGCTATAACAACATCTAATAAAAAGAACTACCACATTGAACAACACGACTTTCTTTAGGTAAGGCAGGAATAAAGTGTTCGATTTTAGGATGCTGCAAGCACAATGACGCTCCAGATTAAATATTGCCACATTTAAATTGTCTGTATTACTTATTAAAACACTCGAGGCTTGCATAATGGCACTACTGACAGAAACTTTTAGGTTAAGCAGCCTCATTTACGACGAAATTTCAGTACGTGTACCACACCTGCCAGCTCTATAAATCCTCAAAACTAAATATTTTTACAGGAAATGTATTACATTTGCGAATATGTACAACCATCAGCTGCAGAATGGTATGAGAACAATGAAAATTTGTGCTGGAGTGGGGTGTCCATATTCGCAACTGTGAATATATTAGATGTATTTCAAAATGACTGTAAATGTCGCAATGCCTGTTCCTTCCGACGTGTATGCTTGTCCGAAGGAACTTTGCGTTGTACTGCAGAACAACACAGGCTCTGCAACGTCGCAAATATTTTTTCGCTTCTAAAGTATCTGTATAACTTATTGAAATACACTCATCTTGGAGCTTATCATAATATGCTAGACCTGTACGAAAATTGGATAAAAGTTAAAGTTGTGTTATATATAATATTTAAGAGACTTTGCAAGCTCAAAATTAATCGTTTCTATATCACTTGTTAAAATACTCACAACTTGCTTATTGCCACTACTGATAAAATTTCTTTTAGGTTAAGCAGCACTCTTAAGAGTTACAAAAGTGTTTTATAACTAATTGCATTCTTTTAACAAGTGTTTGTTGATACTGAATTTATGACGATAAATATGCTCCTACTGTAGCTAAAACAGGATTGTGAGATACAGTACATGAGGAAAGGGTAGATACACGTGTTATACGGTTTCGTCATCATCCTGCTGAGTCTAGGTTCTCATATGCGACTTCAGTTTATTTTTATCTCCAACTTGAGACGATAACCGATGCTACTCGAAGTTACTATTCAATAGAAAGAATTTTGTTACCATGTGAATTATTGCTCTCCACTTTTCAAGCCAGCAAGCATACTAGTCTCTCTACCAATTCATTTGGGCTGATTCTGCTTGCGATTTGTTGGAGACTGTCGTCCAATCGCGAATCTCATCTCCTTTTGTTCTCCAATCATACTCTTCCTCGTCCTAATCCTCCTCCTCCTCCTCCTCCCCCTCCTCTTCTTCTTCTCCATCTATGGCTTTCATAAATACATCGCTTTTAATGTCTTCATCTGTCTCCTATCGGCAGAGCTGTCCCAATCTCTGAGAAGTAGGTGGAAGTGCACGTTTGTTGAATTACATCTTCTAATCCTTTGACAAAACCTAGCGAATTTTTTAGACACAGCTGGAATTGCGTATATTCTCATGCTGACACATGTGGCATCTTCTCTCAATAATGAACATTCAATTTTATCTAATGCAGCCTTAACGATATGCACCTATGTTGGAACTTACTTGCCCGTAGACAAAATAGCTTTGTTTATGAGCAGTGGTAGCCTTGAGAATTTTACAATAATTTTGAAGATACTGTATTATGTAACTCTTTTCAGGAGGTTTAACTTTAAACATTACGTTATATAATCCAGTCATTCCTGGGTATCTTATATTGTGAGTTACTAAATTATCTTAGTCGACACCTACCAGTGAATCACCATTCATACACACTCTTGCTATTGGTTCAGATCTAATGCCATACACAGTATCATATATTTTGTCTGTTAGTTCAACAGAAAAAGGTACTGCCAGTTGACCCCCAGTCTCCTTTTCACCACCATCAACATTATATTCGTCTTCTTCTTCTACTTTGTAAATACATTATTTTCTTTGGCTTCACCTTGGTCTACCTTCTTTTGGAATGAACGTCCCAATTGAGAAGTGGGTTTAAATACATCTTCCAGTATGGAGTCAGAGCTTCAGCTTACCTGTTTTGAAGCAATGCCAATTTCCTGTGGATATTTTCTCGAGATTTCAACACGTCTCTTGAAACCACTCTTCCATTCAATCGAATTGAGAGACATGGTACCTGCAGTGCTCCATCACAACTGAACTGATTACAAACACATGTCTCAGTTTATATCAGTCCCCATGGCATTAGCTGTTAAGTGTTAGGTGTTAGACATTAGTCATTAGATACTGGCTGTTAAGCATTAGGTGTCAGGCATTGGCCTTCGGAATTAAGCATTAGCCATTAGGCATTAAGTGTTAGGTGTTAGGTACCAGGTGTGAAGGGTTAGGTGATAGCTGTTAGGTGTTACCTGTTAGCCATTATGCATTACACATTAATTGTTAGGCATTAGACATCAGGTGTTAGCCATCAGGCATTAGGTGTTAGGTGGAAAGCTAGGGGGAATAGCGAGTACTGTCTTCCAACGGTAGCTGAGTGGTCAGCGTGACAGAATATCAATCCTAAAGGCCCAGGTTCGATTCCCGGCTGGATCGGAGATTTTCTCCGCTCAGGGACTGGGTGTTGTGTTGTCCTAATCATCATCATTTCATCCCCATCGACGCGCAAGTAGCCGAAGTGGCGTCAAATCGAAAGACTTGCACCTGGCGAATGGTCTACCTGATGAGACGCCCTAGTCACATGACATTTATTTAGTGAGAATTTTGTTGGAATGATGGGTACCTGGGAGGGGAATGATCTGACTCTTACATCGAATCGATTTTTAAAAACATGTTGGCAACTGCTTAGCTCAATTGCAGCTGAACCAATTACAAGCAACGATCTCAGTTTCTACCACTCGTCACATTGCTAGGCGTTAGCTCTTAGATGTCGGACATTAGCTGTTAGCCATTTAATGTAAGGCATTAGGCGTTGGGAATTAGATATTAGCGATTAGGCATCAGGCACTAGTAGTTAGACTTAGATGTAAGCTGTTGGCATTAGCCATTTGGTGTCAGTTGTTAGCTGTCAGGTGTTAGGTATTAGCCATTAGCAATTAGGCATTAAGTGTCAAGTGTTAGGCGTTAGCCACTTTCAAGTTGCGGTTCCATAATTTTTACAGTTTAAGTGGCTCCATTTTTCAGTTCCTCGATGTGACTGGTTGGAGACAGGGAGGATAGGCTATATAGGATATATAGGGCAATTGGTTTGATTCCATCATTGTGAATTTTTGTGTGAGTTTACAGAAGATAAGGAGGGTGAGGACTGTGACTTGATGTTTACATCGCAAATAATGTAGTTCGTCATCGCTTTCATACATCATTTAAATATCAGATTGGAAAGAAGAGAAGGAGAAGGGAATGTATACGTCAAAAATAATGTAACTTGACACCATTTAAATAATACACTGCAATTGGTTGGATATAGAGGGGAGCGGAGAGGGCATAAAGCACACAGTTGGTTCGTTTCCATCAGCTTGTACTATTTTATTTTATGTTTCATTTTAATACAACGATATGACTGTGGAGGGGGAAGGGAGAGGAAAAGAGATTTTCTTCATTTTCTGGGAAATTTGTTAACACTAATCTGTGACTGATCGCAAGGAGAGGAGAGGGAATAGTGCGTATAAAGCACACGAATGGTCTGTACAAAAATAATGTAACCTGAGACCACTTTTACGCCAGGAATAATGAGTGTCTTTGACTTTCAAGAAAATATGAGACTTTCAAGTGGAGTTTATATAACTTCTACAGCATATCTGGGGCCATTTTCTAATACTACAAAATGATTGGTTGGAGACAGAAAGAAGAGGGGGCGTGAGATATATAGGACAACTGGTTTGTTTCTGTCAACTTCAATTCTTAGAACTGCACTATGATTGTCCAGAGATAAAGAGTAGGAGAAAGAGACTTTTAATTTCGCATTACTATAGTTTGGCTATTTCTGCCGTCTTGGTTTACTAATGCTGTGCTATGATTGGATGGAGATAAGGATTACGACACTGTGTAATTGATTAATGATGGAGGAGAGCAGCTGTAAAGTACACAAGTGGGCAATTTCCTCCATTTTGATTGGCTAGAGGCAGGGTGGGCTTGAGGGGGAGGGGGTGTGACTTGATGTGTACGTCAGAAATAAAGTAATATGACTCTATTTTAATGCTATGCTCTGACCAGGAGATAGAGGGGAGTGTGCGATTGGTCTGCTTCCAAAATATTGTTGTTTTATGAGTGGATGAAGTTTAGGAGGTGTGAAAGATGTGAAGGGCTTTTTTAATTTTCCATTAAGCTAGTTGTTATATTTCCGCCATCTTGGTTTTTTTCGCAGCGCTTTGATTCGCTGAAGATAAGAAGTACTGTTCTCTGTGATGGATTGGTGACAGGGAATGGGGTATGGCTTGTTTTAATCTTGCGCTATTTCCACTACCTTGGATTTTTCACTGTGTCTCATTTTTAATACTGTGTTATGTTTGGTTGGAGACAGTGGGAAGCGGAGTGGAGGGGTGGAGGATAGGGGAAGTATGGTTATGTCACAAAGTCAAAGCTGAGATCAAGGTCAAGGTCAAGGTGAAAGGTCATTTACTTTGTCCCTGAATGGTGGTAATCAGCTCCAACAACTGCATTTTTCAAGGTCATTTAAGTACAAAGTGTCCCAGATAGTTGGTAGACATACTACTTTTATAATTTATTAGTTAACCTGGAGCGTTTTCTGACCAAGAATCATTTTGTTATTATGTAATTCTGAAACATCTGTGCCACTCCATTATACCCATTCATACAGAAATAACTTGTTATTTTCTTCTCAGTAGTCTTGGATGTTGTTGTGGTCTTCTGCCTGAAAATTGATTTGGTACAGCTCTCCACATTAATCTAACCCATGCAAGTCTCTTCATCTTTCCAAAACTGCTTCAACGAACATGCAATTGAACCTGCTATTTGTAGTCTAGCCATGGTCTTCCTGTCCATAACCAACATAACCAACCATTGACGCCTCAGAAAGCGTCATATTATCCTATCCCTTCTTTTAGCCAGGTGGCTCCGTTGATGTTTGATTCAGTGCCATTTCTTTGGTAATGCGATCTACCCATCTAAGCTTCATTGTTTCTCTGTAGGAAAACATTTTAAAAAGTACTATTCTTTCTGGTTTGTACTGTTGATTGTTTATTCTTTCAGAATAGATTTTCTAACATTTAAATTTAAATTGGGTGTTAACATATTTCTACAAATGCAGATATCCCAAGAGAGGTGATAAGTCTATGCAGAAATCATCATAGAAATATATTCAGTCGCCAGAGCGTTAAAGTGATTATCATTTACAGTGAAAGCTTCATGAACCGCTGACAACACCAATTACGCTTCGCTTGATCGTTACTAAAGCTCATAACCACATGGTAAAAATACGGTAATTGTTAGAACTAGTAGATGGAAGTCGTCAACCAGCAGTGGACCAAACAGTGGACTACAGAAAAGTTTTGCATGGTGTAGCGTCTGATCTGTTGAAGACTTGTTTTGTAACGGCTGAATGTGATTCTGATTGTTACTTACGTCAGTTGTGATTTCAAGATTTCATGTTTCCTGCGGCATTAATTCTGGGGATTACATCTGCGAGATGTGGTACGACACGATGCTTCCACAAATCGTACTTTGCTCTCGACCATAGGTACGCTGAGGTAAAAGTTCATTGATAAGATTATTTAGGGAGACGCGGTCATCAAGGTGCCACCAAGATAGCGCGATATGACGGACGTGTATTTTCTATTCGGAAGTTACGACCAGTCTGTTATTTATTGTAATTTTCTGTCGCCGAACTATCTTTAAGGAGATGGGAACATTGCCTGCAAGCAAGTGTCATCGAAAATACTGTTCATTAGGTACATCAACAATTGTACCCTGCGAATCACTGTGAAGAGAATGACAGAGATACTTTTCATTGTACTATATGTCTAAGGAGGTTCCAGTAAAATTCAAGGATGAAGTGTGGGAACAACGACTGTTTGTACACCTCTGCATGAGCTATTATTTGCCATATTTTTTCCGCGTGACATTTTCAGGACAGGTACGCAATGGGCTGAAAAATATTTGAGTTTTGTGAGCTGGTTCTTGCGAGATGCGCGGCTGAATATTTGTCAGTTAAGATTTATTCATCATTTCTGTTACGCTCTCTCGCTAGTGTAGTATGTCTGTTACCATTCGCAACGTCCTAATTTCTACCGCCCGATGTTTCCTATTAGTGTGGCTCCCATATATTCTAGTGGTATTCAAACATGGGCTACAC
Organism: Schistocerca serialis cubense; assembly: GCF_023864345.2. NCBI lineage: Eukaryota > Metazoa > Arthropoda > Insecta > Orthoptera > Acrididae > Schistocerca > Schistocerca serialis. Next base: position 243,509,410 of record NC_064638.1, on the reverse strand, counting down.
ATGGGTTGGACAAAAATATGGAAACAACAAAATCATAAGACATTACCATGCTTAATACGGCGTAGGAAACTTTTTGGCATTGAAAACAGCTTTAAGTCGGCTCGGAATTGTTAAATACAGGTCGTGTATGGTTTTAAAGGGAATCTTATATTATTCTTCCTCCAAAATAGTGGGACGTTCAGATAACGATTATGGAGTTGGATAGCGATCAAGCACACTTCTCTCCAAAGTAGACCGCAAAGGCTCAATAATATTGAGATCTAGTGACTGTGTTGGTCAGGGGAGATGCTTCAATTCGTCATCGTGCTCACAAAACCAGTCCTGGTTGATGCGAACAGCCTGAACAGGGCCCTGTCGTCTTGGACGACAACATCACCATTGGGAAACAAACATTTTACCATGGAACGGACCTGATCGGCCAAAATGGGCGTATAATCCTTTTCAGTAACCCGACGTTACGCGGTAATAATGGGACGCGTGAAATAAAATGATATGGCTGCCAAGTCATCTTTGAAACCCCTCCATGTTTCACTCTTGTGACGTAAACTCAGCCAGAAGTGAAAACAGTGTGAAACAAGACTCATCCGATCAAAGGACTTTCTTCTATTGTTGCATAGTCCAGTTCCATTGTATTGTATTGTATTGTATGGAACTGGGGACCTAGAAACGACGGAGAGGCTTCGTCCCCGCCGTTGTCCTCAGTGGTTCACAACGCCACAACAGACTACAGCAGTCCACTCACCCCACAGCCGCCCCACAACGAACCCAGGGTTATTGTGCGGTTCGGTCCCCAGTGGAGCCCCCTCGGGAACGTTTCACACCAGACGAGTGTAACATTAATGTTTGCCTGGTAGAGTAATTACGGTGTATGCGTACGTGGAGAAAAAGTTTGCGCAGCGATCGCCGACATAGTCTAACTGAGGCGGAATAAGGGGAAACAGGCCGCATTCGCCGAGGCAGATGGAAAACCGCCTTCAAAGCCATCCACAGACTGGCCGGCACACCGGACCTCGATACTAATGCGCCGGGCGGATTCATGCCAGGAACCGGCACGCCTTCCCGCCCGGAAAGCATTGCGTTAGACCGCACAGCTAACCGGGCGGGCTGTCCAGCTCCATAGTCCAGCTCCATAGTCTCACTTTTATGGTTTCGGCACCAGCGATGAGTGGTTTTCGAATTTCAGCTTCTCATGCAATTCCCGGCTTATGGAGCTCCCTTCGTGTTGTTTCAGTGCTGACAGGATTCACGAGTGAGACATTCAGTTCTGCAGCTGCCGTCCACTTATTTTTCGTCATAATTCTCTTCAATGACCGCGTGTCGCGTTCGCTCAACACACAGTTTCGTCTTCATTTTGATTTAGCGGATGATGTTTTTCTCTTTTCCTGCATGCGATATACAACTGCGATACGGTGCCTCTTGAAACACGAACACCACTTCGGCTACCTTGATTACGGAACCCCACACCATATGAGCACCAACAATTTGTCACGTTCGAATTTACATAGCTCCGACGTAATACACTTACAACAACAGAACATACAACACTGTTCTGGGCACGACTGACACAACGTATTGAGAACATTTCACAGGTACCGTTCGCGATTAGTTACAAAAGCGCAATGGTGTTTCCATATTTTGCTCCAACTCCTGTACAAGTGTTTTGTATGCAACCCTCTTTGTAAGAAAACTGCATTTTGCCAGTATCATAGTAATGAATAGAAGCCTTTTGCTTTATCTTGAAGTGAGACTGTATGTTCGTTCCACTTTATGTCTCCACACTCTGTTACTCGTAACTACGCTAACATAAAAAGTAAAGCAGTCAGAAGGGGAGGAGGAAACTAAATGTGGGATTTTATTGCAGTGATTACAAAATCTTGAGAAATTTACAGAGAACTTTGCAGTATGAGCCCACTTATCAATAAGACTGTGCATTCTCTTTGGTCTGGATACGTGCGCTGATTTGGTTAGGAAGGGCCTCATAAAGCAATTGCATCCTCTCCCGAGGATAGTAAATGGTTCTTGGTATCTTGGATATTATGTTTGTGATGGATCTGATGTCTCAACTGGTTCCACACACGCTCTAACGAGAACGATTCTGGGGATCTCGCTGCTCACGGGAGAGCACTGAACTCCTATCTTTGATGTCAAACTTATCGATATCGTACTCTTTACTTAATCGCTGGCTTCTGGAACCTTCGGAGCCGAGCATGCCTTTTCTCTGAAAGCACTGCTTTGGTGTGTAATGACAAAAATGCCCCAATGCCCCACCGCTTGTGGTCACACTCAGTCTTGGAGTGGGGAGAAGAGTCGGTGTTGAGCTTCCACGGCGAGGTCGCGCGTCGCCGCGACGCGGATAAGTAATGTGCAGAATTTAGTAGAAAGTGGGATTAGTAGTTAAAGGTATTACGTACGTTTGTAGAGGAAAAGTATTTTAGTTACTCCGCGAAAAGGCGCGAGGGATTAGTTAAGAGATTTGTGATTGATACAGTGTCGTGTTTGACAACCAGTAGAAAGTAAATGAAAACGCAAGGTAGCAATTGTTGCTTCACTGTGAATGTGAAACAAATGTAACTGTCTCACGAGAGGCGGATGAGCGTAGACATTTACCAAAAGTAAATTGAATTCTACAGTTATTATTTCAAAGTGATATATTTCAGTCTTTCATTGAATAACTCAAATATTTGCAACGCGTAAGAGGTATACAGGGTGTTACAAAAAGGTACGGCCAAACTTTCAGGAAACATTCCTAACACACAAAGAAAGAAAATATGTTATGTGGACATGTGCCCGGAAACGCTTACTTTCCATGTTAGAGCTCATTTTATTACTTCTCTTCAAATCACATTAATCATGGAATGCCGGCCGCGGTGGTCCAGCGGTTCTGGCGCTGCAGTCCGGAACCGCGGGACTGCTACGGTCGCAGATTCGAATCCTGCCTCGGGCATGGATGTGTGTGATGTCCTTAGGTTAGTTAGGTTTAAGTAGTTCTAAGTTCTAGGGGACTTATGACCTAAGATGTTGAGTCCCATAGTGCTCAGAGCCATTTGAACCATTTTTTGAATCATGGAATGGAAACACACAGCAACAGAACGTACCAGTGTGACTTCAAACACTTTATTACAGGAAATGTTCAAAATGTCCTCCGTTAGCGAGGATACATGCATCTACCCTCCGTCGCATGGAAACCCTGATGCGCTGATGCAGCCCTGGAGAATGGTGTATTGTATCACAGCCGTCCACAATACGAGCACGAAGAGTCTCTACATTTGGTACCGGGGTTGCGTGGACAAGAGCTTTCAAATGCTCCCATAAATGAAAGTCAAGAGGGTTGAGGTCGGGAGAGCGTGGAGGCCATGGAATTGGCCCGCCTCTACCAATCCATCGGTCACCGAATCTGTTGTTGAGAAGCGTACGAACACTTCGACTGAAACGTGCAGGAGCTCCATCGTGCATGAACCACATGTTGTGTCGTACTTGTAAAGGCACATGTTCTAGCAGCACAGGTAGAGTATTCCGTATGAAATCATGGTGGTGAATCGAGGAAGTACAGTACATACTGACGAAACTAAAATGAGCTCTAACATGGAAATTTAGCGTTTCCGGACACATGTCCACATAACATCTTTTCTTTATTTGTGTGTGAGGAATGTTTCCTGAAAGTTTGGCCGTACCTTTTTGTCACACCCTGTATATTCATATTAGGTACATGATCAGTCTATTTTCGTAACAATGCGTGATCTCTATGTAAAGCTCTTGCTCGAGTCCGATAGCTGCAAACATAAACAGAGGAGATATTAACGAGAGAAGGAACGAGGTTTACAATATCACAGAGACAATTTGAAGAGACATGATGCGTGGATACCCTTTCTCCTGTTGAAAAGCGACACCACAATACCGTCGAGTGAGAGGTAACACATGAAGATGCAGGTTGTCTGTAACGTAGCATTGTGCTGTAAGAGTTTCTCAGTTACTACCAGTCGTAACATGGTTCCCCACATTACGACGTCAGGAGTAACGACGACTTGCCTCTCCGAAAATTCGAAAGAATAAGACCTTTTCCATGGTCGCCGCCATTCATGCCGATGACGGTGGTCCAGGGTAGAGCAGAACTGCGATTCAAATGGTTCAAATGGCTCTGAGCACTATGGGACTCAACTGCTGTGGTCATAAGTCCCCTAGAACTTAGAACTACTTAAACCTACCTAACCTAAGGACAGCACACAACACCCAGCCATCACGAGGCAGAGAAAATCCCTGACCCCGCCGGGAATCGAACCCGGGAACCCGGGCGTGGGAAGCGAGAACGCTACCGCACGACCACGAGATGCGGGCAACTGCGATTCATCAGTGAACACAATGCGATGCCATTCGTCAGGAGCCCAGGCTTCCTGGCCACGGAAACTCTTCAAGTGTAGACCTTTGTGTTGTTGTCTTAATGGGAGCCTGCGCATGGGATCGTAATTCTCTTATCTGGCCACTACTAGTCTCTGACCAATGGCGTGAGACGACACACAATGTAGCAGTTGGTCCATTGCTCGTTTTCAGATGGCAGATGGATATGTGAAGAGCTTACGATGTGCTTGGTACACAATACGCCATCCAAATGGATATCCATAAAGTTTCCCCTTTCAGACTATCGGTGTTGATAACGCTGTGTTAGACTTGTATGTGACATCTCTGTGTACTTAACAGAGATCACTCAACGGCCCTTATATTTCCCACCGGGCGGGGTAACAACACTAAACACGAACAACACTAATGCACTCTGGAGACTGCTCTGCCTGTCACAGAGGATTGCAACACTAATCGTTTGCATAATAGCCGATGGTGGGTTTAGGTACAAAGTTACGTTGACATTCGACCATGCCTTACAATTGCTTCGCTTGTGTCACGCAGAATATTTACACGTTATAACATACTCTAGTTGTCACTCCTGTAGCCAAAGGGTATAATATTTGTGAATGGCACTACTCTTCATTTCTCTGGATGAAGATCAGCTTTCTGGCCCTCGCATCCAGTTGAAATTTTGTCGAGATCTTACAGGATATTCCTGCAGTATGTACCGGATGGAATTTCCTAGTAGATGACAGCTTCATCTGCGAAAAGTCTGAGATTACAGCTAATGCGACGTGCTGAAACTTTAATGTACAACGTTAACAGCAACAGCCCTATTACATTTCCCTGGATCGCACTGTCTTTTGCGCATTGACTTTCAAAACTTAAGGACGAAACTAACTTTAATATAATGTATCGCTGCCAAGTAACATAGCTCGATTGAACTAGGACCAAATATAGAAAAAACTGCTAATGTACAGAATGTAATGGAAAAATATACGCAGTGAGACGAACAGAAATGACACTTTATTCAATCACAGTAATTATGCTGAAGTCACCACGATTCATGGCAGACTCCTGGACATTACAAAAGGCGGGATGTGGTTCTTAATCGGGTTTGTGATCACCATGGGCGGCAGTGCATGCTTTGCACGGTGCTCCCATGCTTGCCACATGATTAGTAAGGAGTTCTTGTGGTAGTGTGTTCCATTCCTCCACCAGCATGGACAACTGCTGTATGGCCGTTTGTGTGTGTGGTCGAGCTGCAATAGTCACCCCAACGCATTTCACACGTGCTCGAAAGGATTTAAGTCGGGGGAATGGACAGGCGAGTCCATTCGCTGAATCTCCTCTAGTTCCAAAATCTCCTCCATGTGCGCTGTTCAATGTGGTCGCGTATAGTCATTCATAAGTCTTAAGTCAAGGCCTAATGTAGCCCCGAAAGGACGCACATGAGAATGAAGCACAGTGTTAAAATAACGCAGAGCGGTGAGTTTACTGAGTTCAAAGATTTGAATGTCAGCACGCCTGTGCAACATTATGCCTCCCTACGCTATAAAACATGACACACCAAAACGATCGTGTCCGACAATGTGACAATGTCGCTGGCTGCATTATCTGCTCCCAACTCTCACCATATGCGGGTACGTCCGGAAGTGTCAAACATAATCATTTTGGTCATCCAGTTGTTATGGTGTGGGGAGGCTTAACGTTGCGTGTGCGTACTTATCTCCAAATATTTGAACACGATATACTCATTGTCACCGTTATTGTCACACTATGCTCCTTCCTGGTGTGCGTCTTTTCAGATGTGCGTCCGGCCCTGATTTTTTTGTGGATGACAATGCGTGACGGCATCCAACAGGTGGAAGAGCTCCTGACACGCGAATGTATCCGGCGAATGGATTGGCCTGCCCGTTTTTCCGACTTACATCCCATCGAGCACGAGGGGGATGCATTGGAGAGATGTACTGGAGAACGTCCAAATGCACCAATGACAATGCAACAGTCGGTGATGGACTGGAACGCCCTACCATAAGAACGCCCTACCATAAGAACTCCCTTAGTAGCTTTTTATTCACATGAAGTGCTGAGTGCTATTGACAAGGGATTTCAGATCGATTCCGTATTTCTGGATTTCCGGAAGGCTTTTGACACTGTACCACACAAGGGGCTCTTAGTGAAATTGCGTGCTTATGGAATATCGTCTCAGTTATGTCACTGGATTTGTGATTTCCTGTCAGAGGGGTCATAGTTCGTAGTAATTGCCGGAAAGTCATCGAGTAAAACAGAAGTGATTTATGGCGTTCCCCAAGGTACTGTTATAGGCCCTTTGCTGTTCCTTATCTATATAAACAGAGACAAACTGAGCAGCTGTCTTTGGTTGTTTGCAGATGACGCTGTCGTTTATCGACTAATAAAGCCATCAGCAGATCAAAACAAACTGCAAAACGATTTAGAAAAGATATCTGAATGGTGCGAAAAGTGGCAGTTGACCCTAAATAACGAAAAGTGTGAGGTCATCCACATGAGTGCTAAAAGGAACTCGTTAAACTTCGGTTAAACGATAAATCAGTCTAATCTAAAAGCCGTAAATTCAACTACATACCTAGCTATTACTATTACGAATAACTTAAAATGGAAGGAACACATAGAAAATGTTGTGGGGAAGGCTAACCAAAGACTGCGTTTTATTGGCAGGACACTTAGAAAATGTAAGAGACCTAATAAGGAGACTGCCTACACTACGCTTGCAGCACGTTTTGTATTATCGCGAAATATGGGAGAGAGTGTCACAGAAATTATACAGGATTTGGGCTGGAGAACATTAAAAGAAAGGCGTGTTTCGTTCGACGGAATCTGCTCACGAAATTCCAGTCACCAATTTCCTCCTCCGAATGCGAAAATATTTTGTTGACACCAACCGACATAGGGAGGAACGATCACCACGATAAAATAAGGGAAATCAGAGCTCGTACGGAAGGATATAGATGTTCATTCTTTCCGCGCGTTATACGAGATTGGAATAAAAGAGAATTGTGAAGGTAGTTCGATGAACCCTCTGCCAGGCACCTGAATGTAATTTGCAGAGTATCCACGTAGATGTAGAACCATACGCGAAGCGTTGAAGCGCGTTGCAGAGCACGCACTGCCGTCTGTGGTCATCACACATCATATTAAGGACTATGTCCCGCCTTTTGTATTTCCAGCGGACCGCCATGAATCGCGGCGATTTCAGTGTAATTATTGTCTTTGAAGAAAAGTGTCATATCTGTTCACTTCATTGCGCATTTCTGTCAGTTACCTGCTGTACTATACCGTAGCAATTCTTTCTATGTATGCACCAAGTTTCGTCAAGCTATGTTACTTGCCAGTCACGCATCTTGCGAAAGTTACTTTTGTCGTTAAGTTTTGCACACGAGTGCACTGCACGATCCGTTGATGACTCTCCATTCAGCATGTCCTGCCCGTCATAAACTGTTCGATTCATTAGCAAACCTGGTAGGACAACCCATAGCAACGTTCATTGTTTTTTTATTATTTTTTTTAGACGTAGTCCATATGGGACTGCATCAACAGTTTTTAGGAAGTCTACAAACATTTTTCACCCTGGTTTCATCTATTTATGTCACCGAGAATACCACGTGAGAAAAAGGAAAGAAGAGTCTAGAAGAAACGATATTTTTGGGATTCATGCTGGTATCTAGGTCGGTCATAATGTTGAACTCATAATGTATCCTGGGATTCTTCTACAAATAGAAATGAGTGGTATAGGATGGCAGTTTTGTGGATCAGTTCTACTTCATTTTCTCCAGTCAATGGAAGCAGATATCTGCTCAAGAAATCTGTGGTAAATTGTGATCAACAGCAGAACTGATTCACTCGAAAAGTCTGTTTAGAATTTGAAAGAGACTTCATTTTGGGTGGAGGTCTTATTAAGTTTTAGAGGTTTGAGCTGCTTTCCAATGTCCCTTGCAATGGTTGATATATCACTCGTATTGTATTGTACTATATGTTAACTGGGGGGCCTAGAAACGACGGAGAGGCTCCATCCCTGCCGCAGCCACAGTGGTCCACAACCCCACGACGACTACTGCCGTCCACTTCACCCCTCCGCCGCCCCACACCGAACCACTCTTTCAGGGCTGTTGTGCGGTTCGGCCCCCAGTGGAAACCCCCAGGGAACGTCTTACATTAGACTAGTGTAACCCCTATGTTTGCGTGGTAGAGTAGTACGTGGAGAACATGTTTGCGTAGTAATCGCCGACATAGTGTAGCTGAGGCTGAATAAGGGGAACCACACCGCATTCGCCGAGGCAGATGGAAAAACCGCCTAAAAACCATCCACAGACTGGCTGGCTCACTGGGCGGATTCGTGCCTGGGACCAGGCGCTCCTTCCCAATCCGGAAAGCCGTGTGTTAGACCGCATGACTAACCGGGCGGGCACCACTCATTTTAGTAGCGGTACAGCTATGGAATTATGTCAACATTTCTTGATTTTATTATGTGCTTGAAGCCGTACATCAACATTTCGGCTTTTGTAATTATACACTGCCGAAAAAATGCATCACTGTCAAGGACTGTATTGAGTGGCACCAGACTATTATATGGGCATACCGAGGGTTTTTGGTATTAGTGATTCATAACGATCAAATGACGCTCAGGAGGCCTATCTGTGCACCCTGTGTTTTGACTCTGCAGGCAGTAACTGTGCTGAGCTTAGAGGTGAACAGTGTTTGCGACATTCCTTCTAGGGTACAACCATGCCCCAATGTCGAGTAAGTATTCCTGTTAAGCAGCTTCAGCCATTGAATCGGTTCGCACTAGGGACCTGCGGGAAGCTGGAAGGACGAATTCATGCACTGCTGTGATGCACGATATATCGGTGGTGTGTTAGTGCTTTCAGCAGTGGTCCGTGGAACATTCCCATACCTATTGACCAGCTACTGGATGTCCGCCTAGTACAGACGCATGTCGAGATCAGCGCTTTGTGCGAGCAGCGGTGCTGGAATGAACATCATCAGACACGAGATCTGGCCACGTGTTGCACTTGATGTGTCATCAAGGACCATTGGGAACCGTCTACCTGAAGCAGGATTAAAATCACTGGCCAGGCTACCACTGACATCATGACACCACCAAGCATGGGTACCCTGGTGTCGTGAAAGGACTGACTAGAAAGTGAAATGACACTGTGTTGTCCTCACTGATAAAAAAAAAATGTTCAAATGTGTGTGAAATCTTATGGGACTTAACTGCTAAGGTCATCAGTCCCTAAGCTTACACGCTACTTAACCTAAATTATCCTAAGGACAAACACACACCCATGCCCGAGGGAGGACTCAAACCTCCGCCGGGACCAGCTGCACAGTTCATGACTGCAGCGCCTCAGACCGCTCGGCTAATCCCGCACGGCTGTCTTTAGTGATCAGAATAAGTTATGTCTATATGCGAGTTATGGACACACGTGTATGGCGTAGGTTGGTTGAGCTGTCTGTTTCAGAGCGCATTCACCGACGACACGTAGGTCCCATCTCAGGCTTCCTGGTGCGAGGGCTACCAGTTACAATTCACGTCACATTCGGTATTTCTGCAGCGTAAAGTGATCAGTGTCCGCTACACTGAACAGACTGTTATCACCATGCTACTGCCATTTCTTCGATAGATAGGTGAAGTGCTTTTTCAGCAGGACGATGCCCGTCCACATAAAGTTGATTCAAAGCAAAGTGCTCTTCTGGTGTACAACAACTACCCTGGCCAACAAGATCGCCAGATCAATGGCCAATTGAACATGTATGAGGCTTGACGAGTCGAGAACTTACTCGTTCTCCTGCGCCAGCAGGGACCATTCCCCAACTGCAACAAAAAGCGCAAGATGCTGGGCCTTTATGATCGCTTGCGTGGGAAAACACATGCGTATGTTATCTCCAAAGAAAGACACAGTGTGTATTAATGTCACTGTTTGAGCAGCCTTTAGTGTGAAGTGTGTGTCATTTGGTCTAAATTTGTTATCATATACTTCTGAAGTGATGAACTACCTACCGCCTCACTAATCAAAAAGATGACCTTGTCCTAGCGAGTGTTGCATTTTCTTTCGGCAGGGCAGTTTATGTTAGAATACCAGTCTCGTCTACAAGTGTCTGCACACTGTTTTCTCGTCACTGATAGTCTTAACATAGACCAGAATTTCTTGGAGTTTTAAGGCACGTTCTATGGTATGTTATTATTGAAGGCTTCACGCATTGCGCTCCCGGTAGCCGAACGCGATCCAGTTAACGTCTCACTGTGGCTGTTTTGTACCTTTTGTGTAGTAAATGCTCCTTTTTGAGAAGGTTCGTCAGATTGTCTATATAACAAGGGAGTTCTTTATCATCTTTGATTAATCAGTTGGGTCCATATTTAGAGTTTGGTAGACTATTCATTCGAACTTAAACCACAGTTCCTCTACATGTTCATTGCCTTAATCAGATGATTCTAGTTCCTGTTAATAGAAATGAGATGACATTCTTTATCCCTTTTACTGAAAACATAGCTCTTCCTGCACTCATTTCTGGCCGTTTGAATCTTGATGCTATTTGCATCGCAACTACTGATCCGAGCTCCTTCGAGTACATTCTCTTTTTGTCGCAAACAAGTCTAATAGGGTAGGGCGGTGAACTCTCTTCTACGTAAATTTTTAAAAAAGCTATTTGAACTATTCTGCAGCAAGTTTTCTTTCGTAAGCCACTTAGGAAGTTATAATTTTTGCGTTCAGTGGTTGCGTGATTAATATGCCCTCCAGCTACTACAGTAATACTTGGAAACGTATGTACTGCAGAACGGAGGTTTTCTCTGACGGTACGACTTACTTCTGCAGCCAAGTGCAACAGGTGATACACGGGTCCAACTACAGCTTTTATTCTCATTTGTGGTTGTTATGCATAACCATCCCATTTCACATGCAGATTCAGTGTCTACCTCAGCTAATTCAAGATTCTCGTTCGCTGCTGCTGGTACCACGTAGCCTCCTGTAACCTGTCTTGGATATGCTTCAAGCCTATGAAGGACTGGAGGGATTTATGGCATTACTTTGTTACCACTCGTGATGAGATCAATAAACGAAAAAGTTGGAGTACGGTCGTTTCACGATACAACTCTAAATTAAAGTGGAAATATGTGGTTGATTCCTATCGACAATTATATGCGTACCTACAATTGTCACTCCTGCCCGCAATTTTTCAGGTAAATCGGGGCTCACCTGAAAGATCTGCGTATTTCCTTGACCGCTAAGCAACAGAGTTCGCAATGTGCAACAGGTGTGGCAAAAACAGCGTGTTTGAGTTTTTACGGGCAGGGGAAAGGTTAGAGAAGCGTTACAGAGATGCTGCAGTTGAGTTCAGAATTCATATATTCAAAAAATGGCTCTGAGCACTATGGGACTCAACTACTGTGGTCATAAGTCCCCTAGAACTTAGAACTACTTAAACCTAACTAACCTAAGGACATCACACACATCCATGCCCGAGGCAGGATTCGAACCTGCGACCGTAGCGGTCGTGCGGTTCCAGACTGTAGCGCCTTTAACCGATCGGCCACTCCAGCCGGCATTCATATATTGATCTCAAACACATGAGAAAAGGTGAAGCAGCCCTTACAGTTTGGAAAAAGCCATGAATCCACAACTCGGGACGAGTATTGGCACAAAACAGCTGTCCACGGGAAAAGAATACTCAAAAGCACTCAAAGAAAATAATGGTGGGCGTTCGTTTCAGCACTTTGGAAAAATTATTTGAGGTATCGAATGAGAACTTTGGAACGAGAATTTTGGAACACGTATTATGTTCGAGTATAATGACTTTTCTGGAGACTAGAAATCTACTCTGTAGGCATCAGCAGGGGTTTCGAAAAAGACGATCGTCTGAAACCCAGCTCGCGCTATTCGTCCACGAGACTGAGGGCCAGGTAGATGCCGTGTTTCTTGACTTCCACAAGGCGTTTGATACAGTTCCCCACAATCTTTTAATGAAGAAAGTAAGAGTATATGGACTATTAGACCAATTGTGTGGTTGGATTGAAAAGTTCCTAGTAACAGAACACAGCATGTCATTCTCAATGGAGAGAAGTCTTCCGAAGTAAGAGTGATTTCAGGGGTGCCGCAGGGGAGTGTCATAGGACCGTTGCTATTCACAATATACATAAATGACATTGTGGATGACATCGGAAGTTCACTGAGGCTTTTTGCGGATCATGCTGTGGTGTATCGAGAGGTTGTAACAATGGAAAATTGTACTGAAATGCAGGAGGATCTGCAACGAACTGACGCATGGTACAGGGAATGGCAATTGAATCTCAATGTAGACAAGTGTAATGTGCTGCGAATACATAGAAAGAACGATCCTTTATCATTTAGCTACGATATAGCAGGTCAGCAACTGGAAGCAGTTAATTCCATAAATTACCGGGAGTAGGCATTAGGAGTGGTTTAAAATGGAATGACCATATAAAATTAATCGTCGGTAAAGCAGATGCCAGACTGATTCATTGGAAGAATCCTAAGGAAATGCAGTCTGAAAACAAAGGAAGTAGGTTACAGTACACTTGTTCGCCCACTTCTTGAATACTGCTCACCGGTGTGGGATCCGTACCAGATAGGGTTGATGGAAGAGATAGAGAAGATCCAACGGAGAGCAGCGTTACGGAGATGACAGATAAACTCTAGTGGAAGACTCTGCAAGAGAGACGCTCAGTAGCTCGGTACGGGCTTCTGTTGAAGTTTCGAGAACATACCTTCACTGAGGAGTCAAGCAGTATATTGCTCCCTCCAACGAGGAGACCATGAGAACAAAATCAGAGAGATTAGAGCCCACACAGAGGCATGCCGACAATCTTTTTTTCCACGAACAATACGAGACTGAAATAGAAGGGAGAACCGATAGAGGTACTCTAGGTACCCTCCGCCAACAACGCAGGTGGCTTGCGGGGTATGGATGTAGATGTAGATGTAGATCTGAAGGAAATAAGTAAGGAATTAACGAGCCATAAGAGTAATAGGAACGAGAACGAGGGCGCGGACACATCTGCGCGTAGATTACCACAGAAGCATCGGCATGCCACTTATCGGCTACTTGAAAAAGATCGCAAAAATCGTATGCATCTTCTTGACATAAGACCGGTTTATTATTGCGAGTTTCAAGAGTACCTCTGACTGCCAGATAAAGAAGTTCAGCATATTATGTTGCATCAGGCTGGCGGCAGATTTGCAATCAATTGACCGTGACTGCGTCAGAGTGGGGTGGACATTATGTCTCAGGTCTCAGTTGGTTTTATTTTCTCATCTATTTGGTACATTTTTTGAGGTCTGATATGAGTATTGTCGAATCATCCACAGCAACATTTATTCTGACTGGACGGAGAGGCAACTGTACTAAAAAAAAAAAGCTTTGTATGGATTCCACACGGAGTCAACTAAACTTATAGCCTCAGGTTGTATTCTTGAGCATCCTGCAATTCTCATCTTGTGGTGCAAATCTGGAAAGTCGAAGCTCAGATTGTCGAAAAATCGCCAAAATCTGTGATCTGGCAACTACTGAGTTCAAAACCAGCGGTCCATGGTCATTGCTTCGAAAAATGACACAGGCTGTGTGCTTCGTCGAAATGTCATCAGCAAGGGCGGTTATTTCGGTCTTCTCTGGCAGTCGTAAGAACCTAGCCCACAGGCAATGTTTCTTCCTACATTGGCAAATATCTATAGCTGGTTGCACCTTGTGCCCACAATTGCTACTGGAATAGCACCTTCATCAAGTTGAATAAATCCCTGTTAACACTCTAGAACCTTCGGATATTCAATTAAAGAGTCAGTTAAAGCCTTGTCGTCAACAAATGATGATTTATGTGACAGTATTTACGGTAATTACAACAGCTCACATTCACATGCTACAAATACATTCACATGACTTCATAAACATTGAGATGTGTGAAAAACAAACTTTTTATAAAAATGAAGCGGAAATTACCCAGGTTACATTCACCAAGTGATTGATTATGAGTGCACTTAGCGAGTTCCAACAAACTTTAAGCATAATTTCAAATCTGTCCTAAGTTTCTTCTCCCTTACATGCTTAAAGACAAATACTGTATTTAACAAATAAAATTGTAATGTTTTATTTTAGATAAAGCATTATTAAACATGCAGTTGTACGCTGAAGATTTAAAGTAAACAACAGGGTGATACAAAACGGATTTTACAGCTTTGGAAAGATATGGAAACTAATTGAGAAGCTTACAAAATCGATATAGGTGTTATTTTGTAGCAAACAACCTCAAGTTTTATGTAAAAATGTCAAGTGTCAATTTCGTTCGATGTGACTACTCTTTGTGAATGCGACAAATATGCCACCGGTAATCAATTTCTTCTCTCACAGGTTTTATCAAATCGAGCGTAACTTGTGCAGTGGCAGCGTAGATTCGATTTTTCAGGTCCGCTAAATTGTTTGGTAGTGCAGGAACATATACACAGTCTTTAATGAAACCCCAAAGAAAGATGTGGTATCGATAGCCACGATGCCACGGCGTAGGTGCAAGTACTTAAGTCGGCACTACGACCAACACCGACGATAACGCCCTTTAGCAGGCACTGTGCGGATCTACGAGCTCCGCTGCAGATTCTTCCCATTTTGTCAAGAGCAGACGGCTGGTACACTTCATATACTTTGCTCTAATTATGACAGGTTTAAGGCTTGCTCATCATTACAAAGTTATGTATGCCCTGTATATATTCATGCACCAGTAAACCACTTTTACTTTCTTGCAGTACCGACGTGTATTACGTTTTCCTGCTCCTACTCACTTCCTTCACTCGGCCAACCTTTCAGTTTTCAGGAGCAGAAACACGCGCCGTCTTCCAGGCGGGATACAAAAAAAGAAATACAGTGGCGTCATGTCTGCGGGGAGAGGTGGCCATGCGATTGGCCCTTCACAGCCAACCCACCGACCTGGGAAGCCATTATCGCTGAAAAGTCGAACTTCGTGAGGAAATAAGGTGGTGCACCGTCTTGCTGGTAGTAAACAATTCCACCTCGGTCATCTTCTTCAATATGTGGAATTAAAAAGATTTCAAACATATCAAATAAACATAATCATCAATATGCAGGCGACCTGGTGATTTATCATGTCGCAGTGAACAATCTGTCACAACAAAGTTCTTGTGGCGAGAGTAAATTGTAGGCCTACTTGGAGTTTCTTAAACGTATTCCGAGCGAAATTTACGTCGAACAGTTGTTGCAGATTTCGTTTCATGAAATCAAAACATACAGTGAACTTACCCCAAACCACTGAAAGTAGCAATTTTCACTGCACACTACGTTGGCGCTCGTAGTGGCGGAATGGGATACTGATGCATTACGTGAGTCAAACTTGAGTTTGTTTGCTACAAAAAAAGACACCTTCCGATTCTGTAAGTTATCTCAGTAAATTTCTATACCGTTCCAAAGTTGTAACGTCCTTTTAGGGTCATCCTGCGTAGTTGTATTTTTAAAATATGGTCAATATTTGTACTATTTTGAACCATACGAGAATTGAAAATATTAACGTAAGAAAGCAGAGTGAAGTAGGACCAATGAATTCGCTTCATGGCGGGAGAAGCAGAATGGTAGAAGAGGCACAAGAGTGAGTCCTTTGTAACAGAACAGGCAAAAGGTCGCCGGGTGTAGAAACTCGCGACCGAGTGGGATAGCTGTGGCAGCCAGGTGAAACGTCCCCTTAGAACAATTTATGAATTACTGTGCTGATAAACCTCTTACATTATTTGCTTTTCAAACAGCTGAGCAAAACTTAACGTACTCAAACATTCACTAAAGTGACACACAATATTTTTTAGCGCAACGCAATCTGACTTTCAAAAATCCCTACAAAAGAATGGCCCTGACTAACATTAACCTATACCATTCACAAATCACTTACCTCACAAAAATCTTCGTTACTCGAACTACTGCAATACAGCGAGCGCCACTACTGCCAGCTAAATAAAAGATTCAAACTACGGAAGGCACTAACTACTAATAGGCATAGTTTGCAAATGTATTTACCTTAATGGTCATCAAAAGTCATAATATATATAGCAGTTCATGACATCCAGTCTTACAAATTTCAAAACTCCGCCATTTCTCTCCCCACATCCACCACTGCTGGCGGCTCACCTCCAACTGCGCAACGCGTAATATCTGCAGCATAGTGCCCAGAGTCGATCGCGGTCCTCTGGTTTGGAGCCGTGTGGAGGGTCTAAACCAGAGGCTCAGACGACTCTGCGACTATAATGGTTGCAAATTCATCGACCTCCGTTATTGGGTGGAGAACTGTAGGGCCCCCCTAGACAGGTCAGGCGTGCACTACACACCGGAAGCAGCTACTAGTGTAGCAGAGTACGTGTGGCGTGTACACGGGGGTTTTTTAGGTTAGAGGAACCCCCCCTTGGGCGAAACGATAAAATACCTGACGGCTTACCAGAGAGGACATTATCATCGTTGATAAAGAACGTCCGTCCTCAGAGACCAAAAACAGGAAAAGTTAACGTAATATTGGTAAACTGCAGGAGTATCCAGGGCAAGGTTCCTGAATTAGTATCTCTTATTGAAGGAAATAGTGCGCATATAGTATTAGGAACGGAAAGTTGGTTAAAACCGGAAGTGAACAGTAACGAAATCCTAGACACAGAATGGAATATATACCGCAAGGATAGGATAAACGCCAATGGTGGAGGAGTATTTATAGCAGTAAAGAATTCAATAATATCCAGTGAAGTTATTAGCGAATGCGAATGTGAAATAATCTGGGTTAAGTTAAGTATCAAAGGTGGGTCAGATATGATAGTCGGATGCTTCTATAGACCACCTGCATCAGCAACCGTAGTAGTTGAGCGCCTCAGAGAGAACCTGCAGAACGTCGTGAAGAAGTTTCGTGATCGTACTATTGTAATAGGGGGAGACTTCAATCTACCAGGTATAGAATGGGATAGTCACACAATCAGAACTGGAGCCAGGGACAGAGACTCTTGTGACATTATCCTGACTGCCTTGTCCGAGAATTACTTCGAGCAGATAGTTAGAAAACCAACTCGTGAAGCTACATAGCAACAAATAGACCGGAACTTTTCGACTCCGTGAATGTAGAAGAGGGTATCAGTGATCATAAGTCAGTGGTTGCATCAATGACTACAAGTGTAATAAGAAATGCCAAGAAAGGAAGGAAAATATATTTGCTTAACAAGAGTGATAGGGCACAAATCGCAGAATATCTGAGTGACCACCATCAAACGTTCATTTCTGAGGAAGAGGATGTGGAACAAAAATGGAAAAAATTCAGAAACATCGTCCAGTACGCCTTAGATAAGTTCGTACCGACTAAGGTCCAAAGCGAGGGGAAAGATCCACCGTGGTATAACAATCATGTACGAAAGGTACTACGGAAACAAAGAAAGCTTCATCATAGGTTTAAGAGTAGTCGAATCATAGCTGATAAGGAAAAGCTGAACGAAGCGAAAAAGAGCGTAAAGAGAGCAATGAGAGAAGCATTCAACGAATTCGAACATAAAACATTGGCAAACAATCTAAACAAGAACCCTAAAAAGTTTTGGTCATATGTAAAATCGGTAAGCGGATCTAAATCCCCTATTCAGTCACTCGTTGACCACGATGGCACCGAAACAGAGGACGACCGAAGAAAGGCAGAAATACTGAATTCAGTGTTCCGAAACTGTTTCACTGCGGAAAATCGTAACACGGTCCCTGACTTCAGCCGTCGCACGGACGCCAAAATGGAAAATATTGAAATAAACGATATCGGAATTGAAAAACAACTGCTATCACTTAGTAGCGGAAAAGCATCCGGACCAGACGAGATACCCTTAAGATTCTACAGTGATTATGCTAAAGAACTTGCCCCCTTTCTATCAGCAATTTATCGTAGATCGCTGGAAGAACGTAAAGTACCTAGCGACTGGAAGAAAGCGCAGGTCGTTCCCATTTTCAAGAAGGGTCATAAATCAGATGCGAATAATTATAGGCCTATTTCGCTTACGTCAATCTGTTGTAGAATAATGGAACATGTTTTGTGTTCTCGTATTATGACTTTCTTAGATAATACAAATCTCCTTCATCATAACCAACATGGATTCCGCAAACAGAGATCATGTGAAACTCAGCTCGCCCTATTTGCCCAAGAAATTCACAGTGCCGTAGACACTGGCGAGCAGATTGATGCCGTATTCCTGGACTTCAGGAAGGCATTTGATACGGTTCCGCACTTACGTTTAGTGAAAAAAATTCGAGCTTACGGAATATCGGACCAGGTTTGTGATTGGATTCAGGATTTCCTAGAAGAAAGAACACAACATGTCATTCTTAACGGTTCAAAATCTGCAGATGTAGAGGTAATTTCGGGAGTACCGCAGGGAAGCGTGATAGGACCTTTATTGTTTACAATATACATAAATGACTTAGTTGACAACATCGGTAGCTCCGTGAGGCTATTTGCAGATGACACGGTTGTCTACAAGAAAGTAGCAACATCAGAAGACTCGTACGTACTCCAGGAGGACCTGCAGAGGATTAATGCATGGTGCGACAGCTGGCAGCTTTCCCTAAACGTAGATAAATGTAATATAATGCGCATACATAGGGGCAGAAATCCATTCCAGTACGATTATGCCATAGGTGGTAAATCATTGGAAGCGGTAACGACCGTAAAATACTTAGGAGTTACTATCCGGAGCGATCTGAAGTGGAATGATCACATAAAACAAATAGTGGGAAAAGCAGGCGCCAGGTTGAGATTCATAGGAAGAATTCTAAGAAAATGTGACTCATCGACGAAAGAAGTAGCTTACAAAACGCTTGTTCGTCCGATTCTTGAGTATTGCTCATCAGTATGGGACCCTTACCAGGTTGGATTAATAGAAGAGATAGACATGATCCAGCGAAAAGCAGCGCGATTCGTCATGGGGACATTTAGTCAGCGCGAGAGCGTTACGGAGATGCTGAACAAGCTCCAGTGGCGGACACTTCAAGAAAGGCGTTACGCAATACGGAGAGGTTTATTATCGAAATTACGAGAGAGCACATTCCGGGAAGAGATGGGCAACATATTACTACCGCCCACATATATCTCGCGTAATGATCACAACGAAAAGATCCGAGAAATTAGAGCAAATACGGAGACTTACAAGCAGTCGTTCTTCCCACGCACAATTCGTGAATGGAACAGGGAAGGGGGGATCAGATAGTGGTACAATAAGTACCCTCCGCCACACACCGTAAGGTGGCTCGCGGAGTATAGATGTAGATGTAGATGTAGATGTAACAGCCAACAGCCCAACACTACGATGGCCGACAACAATGCAAACTAGCCACAGACTGCACACAACTCAGCCAGTAATTTTCATACAGAGCGCTACGTGGCGTTACCAATATAAAAACCTAAACAGCCTACTTACATAGCCCCCATGCTCCCCACAAAAAATTTTACAAATTGTTTTGGGCACTGGCCAATACAGATTTGAAAAAATTTTTCATAATTATAATTACAATAACAAAGAAATCAAATGCATACAGTTATTGACACAATGTTGGTCAAAAGCTAAAATTTTCTCACGGTCCATAAAGACAGTCCTGATCGTTCATCACAGTAAAATAGCAGTGTTTTTCTCAATGTCTGAGCAGTAAAAGAAAATGCACACGGAAGTAGTGGATTTCCATGCAGTCTTGAAGAAGTAGTGTTGTCCTTCCAACGGAAAGACAGTGCTGACTCTTGACACGCAGACAGGTAATGCAGACAGGTAATGGGCCACAACAAAGCAAACCCACAGCAGAGTCATTCGAAGTTTTGAAGAATACTGGTAGGTAGGTCATCACAGAGCAGTAGTCCTGGTAGAGAATATGGTATTGGTGGGCCACCAGAGGTGCAGACCCACTGCAGTCCTTGTAGAGATAATGGTATTGGTGAGTCATCAGAGGTATAGACCCACTGTAGTCCTTGTAGAGACGGCCAGCAGCCATCTGTTGCGACTGTGGAGGTGCACAATCACCATCAAAGAGTCTTGCAGAGAATATAGCAAGTCCATAAACCACCACTGGTGCATGCACAAAGTTTTTGGAATTGTCCTTAGAAGTCTTGCAGACAATATAGCAAGTCCATAAACCACCACTTGTACACTCACAAACTTTTTGGAATTGTCCTTAGAACCAGCAATGCTGTTATCCAGTCCCTTGCTGAATTATTAACACACGTGCAAACACTAACAGTCCCAACTTCTCAAATATTGTGCATTACTATGACCAACAGAAATGTGTGCAGTGAAATCAATGCTTACAAGTTACTTAATTTGATGAACTGGTGTCAATTGGCTGGCTCTGAGCACTATGGGACTCAACTGCTGTGGTCATAAGTCCCCTAGAACATAGAACTACTTAAAGCTAACTAACCTAAGGACATCACACACATCCATGTCCGAGGCAGGATTCGAACCTGCGACCGTAGCGGTCGTGCGGTTCCAGACTGTAGCGCCTTTAACCGCTCGGCCACTCCGGCTGGCTTGGTGTCAATTACAATATTATAACATGAGAATACAATAACAAAGGTACAAAATACATCATTAAAGAACATAACAATACAGATAACATTTGTAGTAATACAGGCTTTAGAAAAGAATAGAAATATACATATACATCAGTGTTATAGGAATTATGACATAAGTTCATACATAAAGATCAGAAGAACCTTTGAAACATCACCTTCACATGTGAGCAACAAAACAGAATAAATAATGTCCAAACATCTTTACAAAGTAAATAACATAGTATTAGAAAAATTCTACAACATAGCTCTCATCAGTTAAACATATAAAGACAGGAAAAACACAAATACACAAGGGTACACAAACATATAGAGGGATGACACAAAAGGAAAGGACAGGGTTTGTTTTACTGCAGTATTTTGCATGGAGATCTCCCTTCGTTCATCATTATTCCCAAAAAGTCCTATCTAAGCCTGCTTTCTGTATTCTATTCACATCCTCTGTCAAAAATAGTTTTTCTCCACTGTACACTACCTTGTTTTTTGCCAAACCATTTTCTTATAGCTTCTCAAAGCATTTCTTATAAATTCATCATAGTTAGTTTCTTATATAGTCTACCCCCTCTTAAGCTAACTTAAATCTACTGAGCTCAGATATACATGCCAAGGGACAAGGCAATGCAGCAGCACATAACAAATTAACACAAACAGCAATGACAAAAATTCAAATTGGCAAAGCAATTGCAATATTACAACTAATATAAGGCACTGTGCAGCAAAAAATAAAAATAAATCCGTAGTAAAACTGGCTTAACAGTGTAATACAAAGTCAAATTCAGTAACATTATGACTGGCAAACAGCAGCAGCAAATACAATAACTTCTATCTAAACATGACAAAGCTCAAGCAGAAAAAATATTACAGTAAAAATGGCCATGTTTAATACCTGTGCCACATCTTAACACTAGAGTGATGCATCACAAAAACTTACTCTACCAAAAAAATTACCAAGTAGTTGAAAAGAAAATTATGTATGCAGTTACCGTTATTAATCAATTATTATTGTTCTTTCCATTCCAAGTGCAGATCTGTTGGCAGAAAGTGTTCACATTAGCAAATGCACTTAATTTAATTTTATAAAGCCAATGCTGAAACACAGCTGGAGACCAGACATTAAACAAAATGAGCAATCTCTCAACTAGAAAGACAATAGATGTAAAATGTTTCTCATCATTTCATTAGGCATTTTAGTAAATATCATAAATTAAGAGCTCCACAGTGTAATCATTTGTTTTCAAATTTGAGCGTGTCGTATTTGCGATGCTTTCTACAAAGGAATGTCAATAGTGAGGATAATGGTCTTTTTCTTTTTTTTACCTGTGCCTCTGAAAGGCACACACTAATGGCTTTTTTCCAGGCATCTGTCACGCAGCTGGGTGCCCACGACGTATTATGTGAAGGTGTTCACTTAACTTTCTTACCGAAATATTTACGACAGCAGTTTCCGCTACAGTGACAGTCTCATATAAAATATTTCACAGGTCATGAATTTGCTTTACAAATCTGTAGAAACAAAATCCTATTGATATAACAGTGTCCAAAAAATTTTCGTCGGCATTGTAATACATTCACGCATTTACATACATTTCATAACTCTTAAAGTACGATTCTTGGTTTCCAACAACCTTTTTCACAAACCAGCGTCCCTACCCACTACTCATTATTCCTTACCTTATTCGTCGACACTTCTTCAACATTTCATCATAACAGATACGTTGCTGTTGTTGTTGTGGTCTTCAGTCATGAGACTGGTTTGATGCAGCTCTCCATGCTACTCTATCCTGTGCAAGCTTTTTCATCTCCCAGTACTTACTGCAACCTACATCCTTCTGAATCTGCTTAGTGTATTCATCTCTTGGTCACCCCCTACGATTTTTACCCTCCACACTGCCCTCCAATATTAAATTGGTGATCCCTTGATGCCTCAGAACATGTCCTACCAACCGATCCCTTCTTCTTGTCAAGTTGTGCCACAAACTTCTCTTCTCCCCAATCCTATTCAATACTTCCTCATTAGTTATGTGATCTACCCATCTAATCTTCAGCATTCTTCTGTAGCACCACATTTCGAAAGCTTCTATTCTCTTCTTGTCCAAACTATTTATCGTCCATGTTTCACTTCCATACATGGCTACACTCCATACGAATACTTTCAGAAATGACTTCCTGACACTTAAATCAATACTGGATGTTAACAAATTTCTCTTCTTCCGAAACGCTTTCCTCGCCATTGCCAGCCTACATTTTATATCCTCTCTACTTCGACCATTATCAGTTATTTTGCTCCCCAAATAGCAAAACTCCTTTACTACTTTAAGTGCCTCATTTCCTAATCTAATTCCCTCAGCATCACCCGACTTAATTAGACTACATTCCACTATCCTTGTTTTGCTTTTGTTGATGTTCATCTTATATCCTCCTTTCAAGACACTGTCCATTCTATTCAACTGCTCTTCCAAGTCCTTTGCTGTCTCTGACAGAATTACAATGTCATCGGCGAACCTCAAAGTTTTTATTTCTTCGCCATGAATTTTAATACCCACTCCGAATTTTTCTTTTGTTTCCTTTACTGCTTGCTCAATATACAGATTGAACAACATCGGGGACAGGCTACAACCCTGTCTTACTCCCTTCCCAACCACTGCTTCCCTTTCATGCCCCTCGACTCTTATAATTGCCATCTGGTTTCTGTACAAATTGTAAATAGCCTTTCGCTCCCTGTATTTTACCCCTGCCACCTTTAGAATTTGAAAGAGAGTATTCCAGTCAACATTGTCAAAAGCTTTCTCTAAGTCTACAAATGCTAGAAACGTAGGTTTGCCTTTCCTTAATCTTTCTTCTAAGATAAGTCGTAAGGTCAGTATTGCCTCACGTGTTCCAGTGTTTCTACGGAATCCAAACTGATCTTCCCCGAGGTTGGCTTCTACTAGTTTTTCCATTCGTCTGTAAAGAATTCGTGTTAGTATTTTGCAGCTGTGACTTATTAAGCTGATAGTTCGGTAATTTTCACATCTGTCAACACCTGCTTTCTTTGGGATTGGAATTATTATATTCTTCTTGAAGTCTGAGGGTATTTCGCCTGTCCCATACATCTTGCTCACCAGATGGTAGAGTTTTGTCAGGACTGGCTCTCCCTCGGCTGTCAGTAGTTCCAATGGAATATTGTCTACTCCGGGGGCCTTGTTTCGACTCAGGTCTTTCAGTGCTCTGTCAAACTCTTCATGCAGTATCGTATCTCCCATTTCATCTTCATCTACATCCTCTTCCATTTCCATAATATTGTCCTCAAGTACATCGCCCTTGTATAGACCCTCTATATACTCCTTCCACCTTTCTGCTTTCCCTTCTTTGCTTAGAACTGGGTTTCCAACTGAGCTCTTGATATTCATACAAGTCGTTCTCTTATCTCCAAAGGTCTCTTTAATTTTCCTGTAGGCGGTATCTATCTTACCCCTAGTGAGATAGGCCTCTACATCCTTACATTTG
Organism: Schistocerca serialis cubense; assembly: GCF_023864345.2. Lineage (NCBI taxonomy): Eukaryota > Metazoa > Arthropoda > Insecta > Orthoptera > Acrididae > Schistocerca > Schistocerca serialis. The sequence goes on along the minus strand of NC_064638.1, from coordinate 243,484,986 downwards.
TCCTCTAGCCATCCCTGCTTAGCCATTTTGCACTTCCTGTCGATATCATTTTTGAGACGTTTGTATTTCTTTTTGCCTGTTTCACTTACTGCATTTTTATATTTTCTCCTTTCATCAATTAAATTCAATATTTCTTCTGTTACCCAAGGATTTCTACTAGCCCTCGTCTTTTTACCTACTTGATCCTCTGCTGCCTTCACTACTTCATCCCTCAAAGCTACCCATTCTTCTTCTACTTTATTTATTTCCCCCATTCCTGTCAATTGCTCCCTTATGCTCTCCCTGAATCTCTGTACAACCTCTGGTTCTTTTAGTTTATCCAGGTCCCATCTCCTTAAATTCCCACCTTTTTGCAGTTTCTTCAGTTTTAATCTACAGGTCATAACCAATAGATTGTGGTCAGAGTCCACATCTGCCCCTGGAAATGTCTTACAATTTAAAACCTGGTTCCTAAATCTCTGTCTTACCATTATATAATCTATCTGATACCTTTTAGTATCTCCAGGGTTCTTCCATGTATACAACCTTCTTTCATGATTCTTAAACCAAGTGTTAGTTATGATTATGTTGTGCTCTGTGCAAAATTCTACCAGGCGGCTTCCTCTTTCATTTCTGTCCCCCAATCCATATTCACCTACTATGTTTCCTTCTCTCCCTTTTCCTACACTCGAATTCCAGTCACCCATGACTATTAAATTTTCGTCTCCCTTCACAATCTGAATAATTTCTTTTATTTCATCATACATTTCTTCAATTTCTTCGTCATCTGCAGAGCTAGTTGGCATATAAACTTGTACTACTGTAGTAGGTGTGGGCTTCGTATCTATCTTGGCCACAGTAATGCGTTCACTATGCTGTTTGTAGTAGCTTACCCGCATTCCTATTTTCCTATTCATTATTAAACCTACTCCTGCATTACCCCTATTAGATTTTGTGTTTATAACCCTGTAGTCACCTGACCAGAAGTCTTGTTCCTCCTGCCACCGAACTTCACTAATTCCCACTATATCTAACTTCAACCTATCCATTTCCCTTTTTAAATTTTCTAACCTACCTGCCCGATTAAGGGATCTGACATTCCACGCTCCGATCTGTAGAACGCCAATTTTCTTTCTCCTGATAACGACATCCTCTTGAGTAGTCCCCGCCCGGAGATCCGAATGGGGGACTATTTTACCTCCGGAATATTTTACCCAAGAGGACGCCATCATCATGTAATCATACAGTAAAGCTGCATGCCCTCGGGAAAAATTACGGCTGTAGTTTCCCCTTGCTTTCAACCGTTCGCAGTACCAGCACAGCAAGGCCGTTTTGGTTATTGTTACAAGGCCAGATCAGTCAATCATCCAGACTGTTGCCCTTGCAACTACTGAAAAGGCTGCTGCCCCTCTTCAGGAACCACACGTTTCTCTGGCCTCTCAACAGATACCCCTCCATTGTGGTTGCACCTACGGTACGGCTATCTGTATCGCTGAGGCACGCAAGCCTCCCCACCAACGGCAAGGTCCATGGTTCATGGGGGGGGAACAGATACGTAGCATAATCAAATAACTCATATAGCATCAGCTTATTGATCATAAACATACTGCAACAGCATAATACACATAGTCATCGTAATAATAACATCATAGCACCTCAGTCAACTCTCAATATCGTCGTAGCTTCCTCCAATAATTTCAAAACCTAAAAAAAATTTTCTGCTCATGTCAAAAGTGTCATCTGCCTCAAACGTACTTTAAAAATCGTGATCCCATACCAAATATATCATTCAAAGCTCTCATAATATCACAATGGGTCCAAAAAAATATGAACAGTTCACAAAGTACAGACAAAATACAATTTCGTAAGTGTGAAGTTATCCAACGGTGTAATTACGTAAACACCTGTCACTGCCGTAGTAAAAAAAGTTTGTCTCTCTCAGTTAAATGATCAGATAGCTGTGTAATTATGTGTTAGAGAAATATGGTACTGATGTGTACAGTTGTGTAAGCAAATACCATATTAGCTAGGGCTCCTTGTGCTTGCCAAACACATGATACACAAAATAAGCATGCACCCCCCTTAGGATTAATGTAATTATATCCTCAGGTGTTACAGATTACAGCAATGGAATGAAATGTATCACGGAAAACCTTTGTATCACTGTACTTCAAATATCTTTAAAAATAGATGTTTTAAGTACAAAATTAATCACTCAAATACGTGTACTGTAGCGCTAAACAGTGCGTCATGTTGTAAGATAATCTCTGTGGAAGTCTCATAGTTATCATTCTCCAAAAGCTAAGTTCTAGAGAAATCAATGTACTTACCTCATGATAAACAAAAGTGAAATGCTTTGCGTATAGATATCTTATTTATTACGCTTATTGTTGTGATGAAGAAAGTACTGTGCTGTAATGTATTGTTGTGTTACGGTAAAGGCTGTCTCCTTGTAGCTATACCAGAAAAGTTACTACTAAAACATGTTTTACTTTCCAGAAGAATTCAGAAAAGCTGTGCAGATATAAAACATATACACCGCAAAAGCAACATTGTAAATTGTCACTCATTAGTAGTGTCGTGATAAAATCGTGTAGCTGTCACATAAACTAACCACTGTGTCATCTGGCATCTCACAGAAAGTACTTTAAATCCAGAATGTATTTTCAAGTAAACCAAAATGTTGCATTAAAATCTCATTAGCAGTACTGGTAAATGTTCTAAGTATGTGAGCCTTATAGTCGTTATGTAATCGTGCTACTAACAAGCAAGAATGTACACACACAATAACACTGTCGTCTATTCAAAATAACAATGTATTCGTAATTTCTGTTTAAATAAGTTCTCTGGGTTCTTGACTGGATATTTAACTTCAAACATTGTTGCATGTTAACAGCTTCTAAGTCTGTCAATGCATGCTAGAAATGTGAAGTGAAAAGTTTTATGGCAAAGACAAAGTTAAAAAGCAGATTATCTCTCAATAAACGGTTTTACATGTGCAATGTGGTGCAATCTTTTACTCTTCATAGTGCTCAGAGTTTCAACTTGAACGCAATTATCATGCGGTATACGTCGGTAACGAATACTGGAATTTTTCTCAAGGTTAGCGTCTATGTTATTTTTCTCTGAGCCAGTCGGCGCACGTGGCTGCCTGCGGTGCGAGTCATTGTCTGTCTCTTTGTTGGCGCACGTCGTTATTAGGATTAGGAGACCTAACTTCTACAAATTCACCTTGTCAAGAGTTTCCTGCTCTGTTTGAATCTCGCCAGTTCTGATGCAATTCAAGTCTGTTGTTACGATCATATCGTCTGTCGTCATGTCGGTAGTTCCTGTAGCTTCTTTCTTGTCGGTTAAGTGGTGGAGAATTTCTCCCTGAATTATCACTGCATGGTGGACCATTGCGTCTGAAGTTATTCTGTCTCCCGTGATAATAATAGTTCTGGTTGCCATATTTTCTGTTTCTATGATTGTATCTGTTATATTCATTACTACGGAAATGCAATCTTTCTCTGTAATTATTACTACTCTGCCAACGGTTGTCATATGGGTGGTGCCTGTTTTGGTCACGATTTGTGTTGTAAGAATAGCCTTGTCGCGTCCAGTTATTATTTCTTTCAACGCGGAATTGCGGTGGATGTGACCTGTAATTGTTGTGTTCCTGTTTTCGCGTTCTGCGATTGTCAGTGTCAATTTCTAATTCTTGTAAGAGTCCCTGAAAAGCTTCAATGTCGTCTTTGCAACGTCCTACCAAAATAATATGTCGTAAATGTTCAGGCAATTTGATTAAGCAAATGCGGATGAGTTCTGAGGGGCTGTATGGGTTTGACAGGTACTGATTCTTGTGCAACATGTTTTCAAAATATTTCACAAGACTGGAAAATTCAGATTGTTCGAAATGTTTCATCATTATGATGCCATGTTTTACGCGGTCTTGTGTGGCTTGAGACCAATATGCTGAGAGGAAGGCATGGTAAAATTCTCCTTCACTGTGGCAATCGTGAATGACCGATCGCATTCTTACAGCTGGTTCATTCTCTAAGTAGCCACACATAAATTCTAATCTGTGTTCTAATGACCAGTTGGGAGGAAAACAATGAGAGAATTGACGAAGCCACGCTTGTGGATGAAAGTCGTTGTCAGAATTCTTAAATGTTTTGAATTTACGTGTAGTAATGAACAGCTTATAGTCAAAATCATCATGTCGGCGAGTCGCATGTCGGTCATTGTTACGTCGTTTCGGCGGTTCCATCTCAAAATTCGGTATACCTTGCCAATTTCTTTCATAATTTCCGAAGTGTCCTGTGTTATTATTTTGGGTTGTTCCGTATTTCTATGTCCCTCTTCCCGTACTGGAGTGCGAGTGTCCTCTGAAATATGTAATTCTTGTATTACTTCTGCCAACTGATCTTGTACTTCCCGGATTTTTCTTTTGTACAGTGTATTGATTTGATTTTGATTTTGTTTGAATTTTCTAATTTGTGCATACTCTTCAGTGTCAGTAAAGGCTACAGGTCTTGTGTCATTCAGATCATCATCTACCTTATTTAGTTGATCTGAAAGTTCAACTACTTTCTCTGATAATGAACTAATTTCCTCCATGTGTCTTTCTGAACCAATTTTCAGAGTATCTACTGTGTCCTTTAAGTTTTCTTGAGTTTTTGCAAGTTGCGTAACCGAATCGGTAGATGCAACTGAGTCAATTTTAGCTTGCAAGGTCTCATGATTTTCATGAACAATAGTTTGCAGTTCTTTTATGGCTGCTTCGTGATTCTGTAACGCATTTTCATGCCGCGAAAAAATAGGTTGGAAATGCTCACAAATTTGTGTTTTTACGTCATTACAGACTTTTTGACATTTCGATTCAATGTTATGTAACTCAGTAGTTAAATCTTCACATGTTTGTTCAAGAGTGGTGTCTAACTTCCGAAGATTTTGTTCCATTGTGTCTAACTGTTGCTGTGTTTGTCTCTGGTATTGTTCCACTGTGTCTAACTTTTGAAGATTTTGTTCCATTGTGTCTAACTTTTGAAGCTTTTGCTGTGTTTGTCTCTGATTTTGTTCCATTGTGTCTAACTTTTGAAGCTTTTGTCCCATTTGTTCCATTAATTGTAATAACAATGCACTGGTGTCTGAAACATGTTCCTCAGTGCTTTTCAGCAGTGAATTTGCACCGGCAACATTCACATTTTGACAAGCAGAAACTGTGTCTTGACTCATTTGAGAAAACGGTGAGAACCCAAAACTTGAATCTGCAGTATTTGCAAGATTGTGTCCTGTCATTCCCGATTCCTGAGGTGGGCTGTTGCCGACCGATCGACCGATAATGCTTCCCTGTTCCCTAATTGTTTCACTGTCTACACCATTGTTTGCCGGCCGCTCCATTTCCCTATGCACGATTACCAAATTACTATGCTGAACATTAGTTAACTCATTAGACGGTGGCGCTAACACACTGCTTTCGTCTTCACTATCATTTCTCAGTTTACTTTGCAGCCTAGTATTACGTTTTTCACATGCCATAATTGTCACAATATTTCACACGACAACACAGAAAAACACAATTTGAAGATCAAAAATAAGAGAACACATTAACATAGGACTGAAAATAATATCTAGTTAATTGCAAGCGCAGCTGCGAAATACTTGGTGCAAATCTACATGCGTGCCACACCTGTTTTACTGTACAACAATGAAAGACTGCAACTACAAAGGAGATTCTCTCTACAATTACGCGCTAGCAATAAACAAAATCTACATTAATTACACAAACTACAAGAAAAAATCAGAAGATTCCAGTGAGGTATCCTCGGCTAAGGGTCGACATATGAAACGTCCCCTTAGAACAATTTATGAATTACTGTGCTGATAAACCTCTTACATTATTTGCTTTTCAAACAGCTGAGCAAAACTTAACGTACTCAAACATTCATTAAAGTGACACACAATATTTTTTAGTGCAACGTAATCTGACTTTCAAAAATCCCTACAAAAGAATGGCCCTGACTAACATTAACCTATACCATTCACAAATCACTTACCTCACAAAAATCTTCGTTACTCGAACTACTGCAATACAGCGAGCGCCACTACTGCCAGCTAAATAAAAGATTCAAACTACGGAAGGCACTAACTACTAATAGGCATAGTTAGCAAATGAAAGATTTTAATAGAGAACAAACAATGTATTTACCTTAATAGTCATCAAAATTCATAATATATATAGCAGTTCATGACATCCAGTCTTACAAATTTCAAAACTCCGCCATTTCTCTCCCCACATCCACCACTGCTGGCGGCTCACCTCCAACTGCGCAACGCTATGCGCTGTTAACAGTCAACAGCCCAACACTACGATGGTCGACAACAATGCAAACTAGCCACAGACTGCACACAGCACAGCCAGTAATTTTCATACAGAGCGCTACGTGGCGTTACCAATATAAAAACCTAAACAGCCTACTTACACAGGGAGGAGTCAGCGGCACGGTTCACTGAAGAAGGGTCATGACACCCGTCACAGATGGCGCCACCACCACAGACGTGGCACCCAGTGGCCGTCGTGCAGACACGACACGTAATTACGGGCTGATTCAGTTCGTACCCTATGCTTCAATGATCAGACGGTCTCGGAAGTAAAAATAGTTGTTATTTGCTGCGTCACGTAACGCTAGGCGCAAACTGAGACGTGTATAGCGCATGTGGCGCGGCGCAGCGCACTGCGGTCTTTCGTAAGTTAGCAGGTTCAAGTGGGACCGCGCAAATTGCGACGCGATGCGTCTGGGACGCGACACGCGCCTGCGCCAGATCGCGCGGTGTTTGTGGTTGTGGCACAGTTTCTCGCGCCGCGCGTCACGCGAGCACTGTGTGTGAGATTCTCGCGCCGCGCCGTGGGAAATTTGTGGCGGGGAGCGGAAAAGTAGCCCAGCCACATGCTCACATCGGAACGGCGCATATGATCAGTGGTAGTATTGCCTATACGATAAATTTTGCCTTACTGTGTACTGCATTTTATTGCCTTTGGGCAGTGTTTCATTTTTCGCCATTTAAACGCTACACCTTTCTTCGTTAGTACGTTATAATTTTCTGTTATTTATATCTGTATAGTTTTGTTTTGCTTTGTTTTGTTTTTCTTCTGTCAAGAAAAATGCATACTTCAGTAACTGATGAGCCATTGGGCGCTGGAATTGTATCATATGCATCCGCAATGTTTTCAGATCGTAAGAAGGGACAGAGGGTAGTGAATAAGGAAGCAAGAAATATTATAAAATCATGTGATTAAGAAGGAAGGCAGGAAAGTAAAACAAGGTATCTTCTCGCTGCCTAGTAGGGTTCAAATGGCTCTGAGTACTATGGGACTTAACTGCTGTGGTCATCAGTCCCCTATAACTTAGAACTACTTAAACCTAACTAGCCTAAGGACATCACACACATCCATGCCCGAGGCAGGATTCGAACCGCGACCGTAGTGGGTCGTGCAGTTCCATGCCTAGTATGCTGGCATATCTGTACAAACTGTTACAAAAATTTAGAATGGGATAATCTCCACAGATGTGATCCCTTTGTGCTCGTGGTAAAAAGCGTCCCAGATCTGAAATATAGAAGTCTCACTGTGATTACTTGGATGTGGATGTAATAATATAATACTACACATTGTACTACATGCACGTGGCTGACCGGTGTGGCCGTGCGGTTAAAGGCGCTTCAGTCTGGAACCGCGTGACCGCTACGGTCGCAGGTTCGAATCCTGCCTCGGGCATGGATGTGTGTGATGTCCTTAGGCTAGTTAGGTTTAAGTAGTTCTAAGTTCTAGGCGACTGATGACCTCAGCAGTTTAGTCGCATAGTGCTCAGAGCCATTTGAACCATTTGAACATGCACGTGAACATCACATTTCCACTGCAAGCTAGATACAGTAGAAAAGCAATCACAAATAACAATGTTTTAATAGGTTCACCGTGATGAGAAAAAGCATTTCAATTGTTGCATGCACATTATCAGCATTAATAAACTAATTATACCACAGGCTACACAAATGAAGAAAATGGTCGGTATTATTACGAAAGTAGGAATATCCTAAAAGAGTGTCATCATTAGATATATTTAATTTGTTGAAATGTACTGCTGACAAAGGCAGATATACCTTCATGACAATGTTTTTCGAACTCCAGCTCACAAGGGACACATGGCTAGCTAGTGCATTCCTGTCACACACATTATCCTCCACTGCTGACAATACTCTGATCATTGTGTTGTGCGACAGATCAATTGTTTATTTTTCTCAATACCAACTATTTTATTTGTGATCAGACATTGTCAGTTTGGCAAGCCATAGGTGAGTAATCAGTATCTGGCATGTACCTATCATTCCGCCTGAAGGAACGTTCTTCATTATTTTAATACTGCTCAGATCAAGAGAAGGAATAAAATCCTTTGGTAAGTTTCCATTCCAGCCGCTCATTGTTAAAAATACGGTGGGTTACGGGGATTCCACCAAAATTCCAACAGAATTGGCACTTTATTTTTGCGTGAGTTGTTAACCTTTTCTCATTCAAAGAAGCATCACCATTTGTGAGTAACGGCCACATTTCTCTTAGTGACTGGTTTAATTGTACTTTCTTTGTCACAGTGTAATTTTCCAAACTCATCTCACAGCAGATATTGCGACAGAATTCCGAAACGGAGTGCCTTATGAAACAAGTAATCGGCGATCACAGAGCTCAATAGCTTACGAAAAGCCTCATAGTGTAGGTTGCGCTGGCCTCTGGTGGCCGAGCGGTTCTAGGCGCTTCAGATAGAACCGCGCGACCGCTACGTCACAGGTTCGAATCCTGCCTCGGGCATGGATGTGTGTGATGTCCTTAGGCTAGTTAGGTTTAAGTAGTTCTAAGTTATAGGGGACTGATGACCTCAGCAGTTAAGTCCCATAGTGCTCAGAGCCATCTGAACCATTTTTTGTAGGTTTGCAGTAACATAAAAGAAGAAATTTCATTTTTATTTTCATCCTAGGAAGCTCTTGTTTCGCTAGCTGTCGATAGCTCTAAAAAAATTACAGTGGCTGGAGTGAAATAAATAAAAAGGGAAGTATAAGTACTGATATATCGCCATAGATAAGAAAGTTCCGTGTGTTTAAGAATTGGCAAAACACTCTCCTCCTTGTGTGCTATCATTCTCCAAAGTTTCGTTTCGATGTCATCATATGGTTTAGGAGATATGATCGATGTTGCTAATATTTCATTCTCGCGGGCGTGAGATTGGAAGTGAGCGCGCTACATAGGATCCATTTTCTCGAGATCGGATGCAGATAGAGACCTCCTCCCAAGTCTAAACAAAAACTCAACATGTTACCTAAATTTCATACGCAGCAACATATGGTGCAATATGCACCAAACGCAAGATCACAGCGACCCCTAATTTTCGTTGCAAACTTTTTTGAGTTTTGCGTAGTGTCTTACTAAAATGTGTACATAACAATAAGAATGGTCATAACCGAGATGATGGACACTTCGCCACGAAGCTGATATATAACGCTACAGGTTAGGCAAAAATCATATATTTGCAGAGAATAGTTTCTGTAAAATCGTTTGAGAAAGATAACAGGGTGCGCGCACTTCGGTTCTGTCAGCGGAGAACGCGTGCGAAGTATGGTGTACGCGTCGCGATATGCGCTGGACCAGCGCGACTCGCGCGGCACGTGCGTGTCGCGCTGTAGTGTCTTGTCACGTCACACGTGGTATACGCATCTCAATTTGCGCCTAGCCTAATGCTAGGCGCAAACTGAGACGCGTATAGCGCATGTGGCGCGGCGCAGCGCAGTGCGGTCTTTTGTAACTTAGCAGGTTGAAATCGGGCCGCGCAATAGCGACGCGACGCGTCTGTGACGCGACGCGCGCCTGCGCCAGGTCGCGCGGCATTGTGGCTGTGGAACACTTTCTCGCGACGCGCGTGACACGAGCACTGTGGGAGGCGGGGAGCGGGAAGGCAGTCCTGCCATATACTCACTTACGCATGGCGCATATGGGAAGCAGAAGTATTGCCCATCCGAAAAATCAGCCTTACGGTATACTGAATTTTATTGTCACTGAGTAGTGTTTCGTTTTTCGCCGTTTAATAGCTCCACCTGTTTCTGTTAGTACATAATACTTTTCAGTTACATGTATCAGTATATTTTTTTTGTTTTTTCTTTTGTCAAGAACAATGCACAGTTCAATAAATGGTGAGCGATTAGCCAGTGGAATTATATCTTCTGCCTCCACAGTGTTTTCAAAGAAGAGACAGATGATTCATCGTGAGGTTGGTGAATAAGGAAGTAAGGAATATTATAAAATCATGCGACCTAGAAGCAAGGCAGGAAATTATATCAAGGTTATGTATTTGCTGCCTGTTATGCTGACGTATCTCTATGATGTGCTAGAAAATGTCGAATTGGCGTAATTTCCACAGGTATGACCGCTTTGTGCTCCTGTAAAAAACGTCTGAGATGTGAAGTACATAAGTTTCACTATATGGATGTAATAAGAGACATTATACTACTTACACGTGGACATCACATTTCCACTGCAAGCTAGAAACAGTCGAGAAGCCCTCACGAATAATGATGTTTTAATCGGCTCGTCGTAACGAGGGAAAGATAAGGGAAATTAGAGCTCGTACTGCGGCGTTCAGACAATCGTTTTTCCCTCGGGCGATCCGCGAGTGGAACAGTGGGGGAGGGGGGGGGGGGGGGCAGGGGATATGACTGGCACGAATGGTGCTCTAGGCCACACACCGCTTGATGGGTAGCGGAGTATATATGTAGATGTAGAAAGCACATTAGTGGTTGCATACACACTATCAGCATTAATAATTATACAACAGACTACACAAATGAAGTATTGGTTAATATTATTCCGAAAGTATGAGTATCTTGAATGAGTGTGGTGATATTTATTTTGTTGAAAGGTATTGCGGAGCCGGCCAGTATGGCCGAGCGGCTCTATGCGCTACAGTCTGGAACCGCGCGACCTCTACGGTCGCAGGTTCGAATCCTGCCTCGGGCATGGATTTGTGTGATGTCCTTAAGTTAGTTAGGTTTAAGTAGTTCTCAGTTCTAGGGGACTGATGATCTCAGAAGTTAAGTCTCATAGTGCTCAGAGCCATTTGAACCGTTTTTTGTATTGCTGACAAAGGCAGATCTACTGTTTTTCGAACGACGTGTACTCTTCCTCTCACAAAACACACTTGGCTAGCTTCCGCATTCCTGTCGCGCGCATATTCTCAGCTACTGACGATATCCATCTGATGACCATCGCGTTGTGCCACGTATCATTTGTTTACTTTTCTCAATAATAACTATTTTATTCGCGAATCACACATTGTCAGTTTGGCAAGCTGTAGGTAAGTAACCAGCATCCGGATAGTGCGTGTCATTCCACCTGAAAGGTACACTCGCCATCATTTTAATAATGCTCAGATGGAAAAAGGAATAAAATCCGTTGTTAAGTTTCCATTCCAGTTGCTCAGTGTTAAAAATACGATGGGTTATGGATTTCAACCAAAGTTTCAACAGAATTGACTATTTATTTTTGTGTGAATTGTTAACCTTTTCTCATTCGAAGAAGCATCACAATTTACAAGTAACGGCCACATTTCTCTTGCTGACAGGTTTAACTGTACTTCTTTTGCCAAAACACAGTATAATTTGCACAAACTCATTTTTGCAGCAGCTATTGTGACAGAATTCTGAAACGAGTGTCTCATTAAACAAGTAACTGGCGACCAGAGAGCTCAATAGCTTACGAAAAACCTCATAGTGTCGGTTTGTGATAACATAAGAGAAGAAATTTTATGTTTATTTTCATACTAGGATACTCTTGTTCACTAGCTATCGGTAACTCTTAAAGAATCACAGTCACTGGAATGAAAAAAATAAAATAGAAAGTACAATTCTGATACGTCGTCTAGAAAAGAAAGTTCAATGTGTTTACGAACTAGCAAAGTACTCTCTTGCTCGTTTGCCATCATTCGCGAAAAACTCGTTTAGACGTCTCGAGCGGTTTAGGAGATATGACAGATGTTGTGAATATTTCATTCCCGTAGGAGTGAGATCGGAAGTGATTGTGCTACATACAATCTACCGGTATTTTCTCGAGATCGGAGGCAGATGAGAGACCTTCTCCCAAGTCTAAACAAAAATTCAATTTTTATTAGCTAAATTTCATACGCAGCAACATATGGTGTAATATGCACCAAACGCAAAATCAAGGCGACCCCTATCTTTCATTGCAAACTTTTTGAATTTTGCGTAGTGCCTTACTAAAATGTGCGTATCACTAAAGTATGACCATTAACGAGATAATGGGCACTTTGTCACGAAGCTGACATATACCGCTACAAGTAAGGCAATAATCAAATATTTTCATTTAATAGTTTCTGTAAAATCGTTTGAGAAACATTACAGGGCGCGCGCGCTTCGGTTCTATCAGCTCAAAACGTCGCCAATCGGCGCGTGCTAAGCACACTACTGGCCATTAAAATTGCTACACCCCGAAGATGACGTGCTACAGACGCGAAATATAACCGACAGGATATGCAAATGATTAGCTTTTCAGAGCATTCACACAAGGTCGGCACCGGTGGCGACACCTACAACGTGCTGACATGAGGAAGGTTTCCAAGTGATTTCTCATACACAAACAGCAGCTGACCGGCGTTGCCTGGTGAAACGTTGTTGTGATGCCTCGTGTAAGAAGGAGAAATGCGTACCATCACGTTTTCGACTTTGATAAAGTTGGGGTTGTAGCCTATCGCGATTGCGGTTTATCGTATCGCGACATTGCTTCTCGCGTTGGTCGAGATTCGATGACTGTTAGCAGAATATGGAATCGGTGGGTTCAGGAGGTAATACGGAACGCCGTGCTGGATCCCAACGGCCTCGTATCACTTGCAGTCGAGATGACAGGCATCTTATCCGCATGACTGTAACTGATCGTGCAGCCACGTCTCGATCCCAGAGTCGACAGATGGGGACATTTGCAAGACAGCAACCATCTGCACTAACAGTTCGACGACGTCAGCTCGGAGACCATGGCTGCGGTTACCCTTGACGCTGCATCACAGACAGGAGCGCCTGCGATGGTGTGCTCAACGACGAACCTGGGAGCACGAATGGCAATACGTCATTTTTTCAGATGAATCCAGGTTCTGTTTACAGCATCATGATGGTCGCATCCGTGTTTGGCGACATCGCGGTGAACGCACTTTGGAAGCATGTATTCGTTATCGCCATACAGGCGTATCACCCGGCGTGATGGTATGGGGTGCAATTGGTTAAACGTCTCGGTCACCTCTTGTTCGCATTGACGGCACTTTGAACAGTGGACGTTACATTTCAGATGTGTTATGACCCGTGGCTCTACCCTTTATTCGATCCCTGCCAAACCCTACATTTCAGCTGGACAATGCATGACCGCATATTGCAGGTCATGTAAGGGCCTTTCTGGATACAGAAAATGTTCGACTCCAGCCCTGGCCAGGACATTCTCCAGATCTCTCATCAATTGAAAACGTCTGGTCAATGGTGGCCGAGCAACTGGCTCTTCACAATACGCCAGTCACTACTCTTGATGAACTGTGGTATCGTGTTGAAGCTGCATGGGCATCTGTACCTGTACACGCCATCCAAGCTCTGTTTGACTCAATGACCAGCCGTTATTACGGCCAGAGGTGGTTTTTCTGGGTAATGATTTCTCAGGATCTATGCACCCAAATTACGTGAAAATGTGATCACATGTCAGTTCTAGTATAATATACACTCCTGGAAATGGAAAAAAGAACACATTGACACCGGTGTGTCAGACCCACCATACTTGCTCCGGACACTGCGAGAGGGCTGTACAAGCAATGATCACACGCACGGCACAGCGGACACACCAGGAACCGCGGTGTTGGCCGTCGAATGGCGCTAGCTGCGCAGCATTTGTGCACCGCCGCCGTCAGTGTCAGCCAGTTTGCCGTGGCATACGGAGCTCCATCGCAGTCTTTAACACTGGTAGCATGCCGCGACAGCGTGGACGTGAACCGTATGTGCAGTTGACGGACTTTGAGCGAGGGCGTATAGTGGGCATGCGGGAGGCCGGGTGGACGTACCGCCGAATTGCTCAACACGTGGGGCGTGAGGTCTCCACAGTACATCGATGTTGTCGCCAGTGGTCGGCGGAAGGTGCACGTGCCCGTCGACCTGGGACCGGACCGCAGCGACGCACGGATGCACGCCAAGACCGTAGGATCCTACGCAGTGCCGTAGGGGACCGCACCGCCACTTCCCAGCAAATTAGGGACACTGTTGCTCCTGGGGTATCGGCGAGGACCATTCGCAACCGTCTCCATGAATCTGGGCTACGGTCCCGCACACCGTTAGGCCGTCTTCCGCTCACGCCCCAACATCGTGCAGCCCGCCTCCAGTGGTGTCGCGACAGGCGTGAATGGAGGGACGAATGGAGACGTGTCGTCTTCAGCGATGAGAGTCGCTTCTGCCTTGGTGCCAATGATGGTCGTATGCGTGTTTGGCGCCGTGCAGGTGAGCGCCACAATCAGGACTGCATACGACCGAGGCACACAGGGCCAACACCCGGCATCATGGTGTGGGGAGCGATCTCCTACACTGGCCGTACACCACTGGTGATCGTCGAGGGGACACTGAATAGTGCACGGTACATCCAAACCGTCATCGAACCCATCGTTCTACCATTCCTAGACCGGCAAGGGAACTTGCTGTTCCAACAGGACAATGCACGTCCGCATGTATCCCGTGCCACCCAACGTGCTCTAGAAGGTGTAAGTCAACTACCCTGGCCAGCAAGATCTCCGGATCTGTCCCCCATTGAGCATGTTTGGGACTGGATGAAGCGTCGTCTCACGCGGTCTGCACGTCCAGCACGAACGCTGGTCCAACTGAGGCGCCAGGTGGAAATGGCATGGCAAGCCGTTCCACAGGACTACATCCAGCATCTCTACGATCGTCTCCACGGGAGAATAGCAGCCTGCATTGGTGCGAAAGGTGGATATACACTGTACTAGTGCCGACATTGTGCATGCTCTGTTGCCTGTGTCTATGTGCCTGTGGTTCTGTCAGTGTGATCATGTGATGTATCTGACCCCAGGAATGTGTCAATAAAGTTTCCCCTTCCTGGGACAATGAATTCACAGTGTTCTTATTTCAATTTCCAGGAGTGTATTTGTCCAATGAATACCCGTTTATCATCTGCATTTCTTCTTGGTGTAGCAATTTTAATGGCCAGTAGTGTATGTGTACGCGTCGCAATATGCGCAGGACCCGAGCGACATGTGCGGAACGTGCGTGTCGCACTGTAGAGTCGTATCACGTCACACGTGCTGTGCGTGTCTCAATTTGCGTTTAGCCTAAGGGAGGGGAACTTCATCATTTTGTGAGACAAGGCTTCAAAGAGTTGCTGCAAGTCGCTTCTCTGAATTCACAGGGTGACAGTTATCGACCTATGCGAAATAAAATCGTCGTACTTTCTGCAAGTTTGCGTTAGGACGTTCAAACTGCACGTATATCCGAGGGGCCTGATGGGAGTTAGTTTAAGTACTTTTATTTGCGTGGGTTCTTCAGTATGCAAAACTGGCGTATTTGGAGGTCGGAAATCCGCATTTCGCGATAGAGAAGTCTCTTCACCCTCAACAGGTGTCTGTGTGGAGTGCAATGTCCAGTCACGGAATAATTCGTATTAAAGACAAGGTGTACAGCAACAACCTCAAAACAATTCTTGAACTGAAAACAGCCATCCAAGAGATCATCGTGATGTCCATTATAATTATCCGGGCTGTTATGCCGTGGTCGGTTGACGAATTCTGTGGTGATTCCCAACGTTTCGTCTCCGACTGCGGGAGACATCTTCAAGGGGGTCTGTAGCTCGATGGAAGGTCCAACACACACACTGGCTCGCTACTCTTCTTAGTAGCGAGCCAGTGTGTGTGTTAGACCTTCCATCGAGCTACGGACCCCCTTGAAGATGTCGCCCGCAGTCGGAGACGAAACGTTGGGAATCACCACAGAATTCATCAACCGACCACGGCATAACAACCCGGATAATTATAATGGACATGATATTTCCGGCCGTGAAAGTCTACATTTTAGTATCAGATCATCGTGAGCATCAGTGTTCCGACACTTCAGCGGGTCATATAGAATTTCGCTATTTTCTGCGCCACATTATTGCCAGTAAATGGCAAGCATATCGAACATGTTATAACATAAATCACTATATCTGTAGTGGCGTTGACATGTTGAATCAACTTTGTACACGCCGTAGTTTGCAACTAATTTACTTTTTTCTCACATTGTTCAATAATTGTCACACTTTATTTTAATGGTGTAGAGATAGTTCATAATTTTGTTTACACCACCTACCTAATGATGTGTCCATGTTTGGCACGAATAACAGGGGCGATGTGTCGTGGCTTTGAGGCAATGAGGCCTAGGAGCACTGACGCCACATTCAATCACCGATATGTTCGACTGGGTTCAGATATGACGAGTTGGGGAGCCAGCACATCAATTGGAACTCGGCAGTGTGTTCCTCAAACCACTCTATCACATTCCGGGGCTTGTGACACGCGGCATTATCCCTGTTGAAAAATTGTTACCGCCATCATGAAACGTGATCGTCATCAAGGGATGAACGTGGTCTGCAGCCAGTGTACGATACTCCTTGGCCCACCATATGCCTTGCACGACCTCCGTTGGACCCACGGACGTCCATGTGAATGTTGTCTAGAGAATAATGGAGATGCTGCCAGCTTGTCTCGCTCGAGCAATACAGTTGTTAAGGAGCCGTTCCTGTGGAAGACGACGGATTCGCGCCCTCCCATCGGCATGACGAAGAAGGTATATGGTTTCATCGGACCACGCAACGCTCTGCCACTGCGCCAATGTCCAGTGCCGATGGTCATGTGCCCATTTCAGTCGTAGTTCATGATGTTGTGGTGTTAACATTCACACACGCAAAGATCGTCGGCTGCGGAGGTCTGTCGTTAGGAGTGTTTGGTGCACTGGGTATTCAGACACACTTGTACTTGTCCACCACAGTTCGCCGCCTGTCCTGTTTTATTAATCTGCCCAGCCTACAAGGTGCGACATATGTGATGAGGGTGGCCAGTTAACCCTATGATGTCTCGACGTGGTTTCCCCTTGGTTTTGCCAAGTGTTGAAAGCACTCACCACAGCACTCATCGAACACCTGACAAGTCGTGCAATTTCCAAAAAGCTCGCGCCGAGCCTCTGGGCCATCCCAATCTCCCCTCGCTCAAACTCAGACAGATCGCGCGCCTTCCTTATTCTACACAACGATAGCACTCTCCCTGATACAACATGTACTGTGCGTGAGTCGTTCCTCGCCAGGTAACTCTGCTACCATGTGGACGGGTTTATATCGATAGTAGATCGGTGGTCATAGTCTTCTGGCTGATCAGTGTATAACTAATAAGAGATATTTGGTCCTTCTTAAGTCATTATAAACTACTGATTTTGTTGGCATTGCAAATTTTCTCTGGAGGACGATATCACAACATTTAGGGGGCTGTGTGGCATACTCTCACGGAAGTCAGTGCTACGAAGACATCACAAATAAGTCGGTTTCTGACTACATACAACTGTGATGGGCATGATTTCAAATAATATATTTAACTGCCTCACTTACTTTTTGCTTTAGTAACTCTCTGTTGCAACCTCTTTTTGGAACAAAGATATTTTATTATTATTTTGTTCTCATTAATACCCCAGTAGTAAGATATGTACAAACTTTTATTTTTTATCGTGTTCATGTATACGTTGGCCTTGACTCATGCATGAAGTTCAGAGTCTCCTTTTAGCGTTGTTGGTCGTAACATTATGTTCAGAGCTCAAATACTATGGAGTAGTGGAAGGAACAATCTATGTTTTGCTTCGCTGTGTGTCCCTGCTATGCAACACTGCTCCAAGCATAGACGTGCCGAAATCCAAAGTGTAGGGCAGTATGGGTTGCCAGCCAACAGCTGGCAATCGAGGGAAGTTGCCTGCAGTAAATTTAATGACTCCAAAACCGGCTGCTTTTCCGGAGAGGAATGGACAGCTGACATAAAATGGGCTGAGAGCATTTTTCATGTCAGTAACGCTGACTGTGGAATCATAAGAGTATGGAAGCTGACATGAAAAAAACAAAGAGCGATAGCTGAGAAATTGTTGTGCCATGAATAAAAAGACATTTTCTGTGATAACTAGCAGTTGGTGCACTATAGGATTGTGAATTCAATATCCCAATGGTTAATGAAAGTTACACTGTCTTTCAGTATTCCTCCTGGACTGATGTTGTATACCTAAGTCAAACTTGGTGTCTTTTGGTGTCTCCTTCCAGCCAGCTGTTACCAATCAGAAGAGTCATTTGTTTCACTGGTCAATGCATCATTATATGCCAAGTGAGTAGGATATTTTAGTAGGTTCTAGCTCAGTTCTATTTCACTAGCTCACTTGTACCTTGTGACGTAGCTCACTAGAATGTACCTAGAACCGACTAAAATATACCTTGGTAATCTGCTTTTCAGGTCTGACTCACTTAATTTCATTTTAATAATGTCTGTTTCATATTAAATTACTTAGAGAAATTAATAAAAATGAATATTTTTCATATCACATTCACCAATTTTCAAAGCAATTATTTTTTTTCATACAAAGGGTAAATGAAGGAAAATAAATTTTATATTTTTTATAGAAGTTGAAGGAAAGTAAATAAATAAAATAAATTACAGTGAACATAAAAAAATTTGAACACACAAATAAAGACAGTATCTATTAATTATTTTAAATTGTTTGAAATACTCTCCAATGGATCCACTGGAAATTATACTATCTAAAAGAAAAACTACCATATGTTAAAGTTTTAAGAAATAACAAAACTTAATTTATTAAAGTAAAATATGACAATGCTCTTGTTTTAGAATAGTTTTCACAGAATGAATTCAATATCATAAAATTAATTATTTCTATTTTTAAAATTCTTCATTCCTTTATATTTCATTTTCATCTGTTCATTTTCAATTAATTAAATATCCCAGTCAGTAAGTATCTATCTGGTAAAGTAATCTTAAACTCATTATTAAGTTCCACAGAACTTTATCCTCCATATCTAATATATAAATATTCATATCCAGTAACACTATATAAAACATTTATTCTAACTCAGTTAGCTTTTTAACCTATTTCAAGATATGTTGTTGAGATTCTTGATTAGTCTCCATTTATATAGAAAATTTTTATTAGATTTCTTTTTATAATTTGTAATATCCATATGGTTCTGTATCTATTTTATTTTCTGAAACATATCTTTTGTCACCATGAAAGCTCAATGTTTTCTTGTTTATTGCGACTGTGTCTGTCTGGTGTTTTTCAATTCAAACAATGTTAATTCTTCTGTACAGTTCTCTATTCTTAAACAAACAATATTTATAATCGTCTAAGTATATTCTATTTTTTATAATAAATTTCTTAACTCCTTCAGATTTTTTCTCTGTTTTATCACCAACTTTATAAGGATACATTTTTGCTGCCAAACCACAAAATTCTTCCATTATTTTTCCATTGCATTCATTTGTCATTTTTCCTACAGCTTTCTTGTAAACCTGTGGAATACCATAAACATTATTTTCAGAATAATCACTAGTATTAAATTTATCAATCTTCATCTTCATGTCTTCATAAAAATCTTCAGTTTGTATATCATGGATATAAGTGTCAGTGTCTTGATAACACAACTCAATATTTTCTTCATATTTCGGTTTCATTATTCTATAGTGAAAATCATACATCAGTTCTTTAGATAAAACAGGTATAATCATACCAACATAGATGGGTTTATTAAATGTAATTTTTGTTTTAGTCATATGAATACCAGCAAGATTTGCATTAAATATAGTTCTCACTTTAAAGTTTCACTTTGCTGTTAATTTATCACATTTTCCTCCATCTGACACTAATTTTATATTCACTCTGTTTCTTATATTTACCATTGTCTTGCCGAAGACTGAATATCCTACTTTTAAAGAAATCTTTTTCAAATTCATTTTTGGCTTTAGTCCTCATTACTGTATTTAAATCTATATCCTTCTTCAACCAATTGCTTTGTTTAAATTTTAAAACTCAGTGTATTTTTGTTAATTTCATTCCTAATGATATATACTGTTTAAGATTCCTATAATGAACTGAATATTTATTTTTTTCGTTCAGAGAAGTGAAGGATTTACTTTCATTAGTTCATGGTACAGTTTTATTTTCAGGAGCTAATGGTAAATTTTTAAGTAAATCACACAGTTTTTTTGGATATTCCAAATCTACTTCAAAAATAAATACAATTTTAGCAATATCTGATATTTCGCTTATTTTATATGAATAAATCAATAAATTATTTGCATCTAAATATGCTAGATAATTTGATACATTTTATTATAAAAATCCTTCATATATTTATTGTTTGCTTTAACATATCTTTTACCACACTATGATATTCCTCCTCTTATTCCCTTTTCAACCATTAAAATTATACAATAATCATATAATAAATCAAGTGGTTGTTGAGTCATTTTCAACATTGCATCCCAAAATAATCCTGGTGCAGTAAAATGCTAAGATGGATCTAGATCATATGCATTTATACAAGTTTTTCGAAAATTTTCAAATACATTAGGCAATAACAGTACAGCAGTTTTAAGATAAGAATCATGATGCTCACCTAGATTTTTAATATTAATATTTTTCCAAACTACTTTTGAATGTTTATGATTTTCATCACTTATTTCACAGTCATTCAATTAATTATAGAATTCCCCCTTTGCTGGTACTTTTGTCTCTTAAAAATTTATCCAAGATTCCATGTAATCATACTTGTTATACACCTTTTCTGATCAGTAAATCGAATAATTCTTCTTAGAAAAAGTTTCGAATTTTTTTCATTTGATCTCTCTTCAAATATGATGAAAGTTTAAGTGAAGAAGCCATAAATTTAAAAGTGTTAATAAGTCTCATTTTCAAACTTCCAGTCTTTTTTCCAAAACTAATGTATATGTCTCCATTGTTTGATATTAAATATATTTCTCTCCTATCATAACCAAGTTCTTTCACAAACTGATGCAAATCATATCCTGATAAATTATGTGATTAAAAACTCAGATGTTTTAAATTTAAATTACATTTATTTTGTAATGGATTTATATATTTGTCACTCAAATGACCATGATAACTACCGTTTTTGTTGTTTATTGCATAAATGACCTTAAATGTATACAAACTTTTGGTTTATTATATCTTGATTGTTCTTCAGGAGTTAATGGTTTCATTTCTTCAACTTTACAACAGATTCTTTAATTTATTGAAAGTCTTTTTTTATACATTCAATAATTTTCATATTAATTTTGTCCTCTATAAACAACAGGACCTTATAGTGTTCATTTACATATTTAATATAATAACAGGCTCCACTTGTTCATGTTTTTGGTATTTCATTGTATATGAATTTCCTGATTTCGGTTGACAGTTGCCCATCTTCAGTAGTGAACTTTCAGAATCAGCATAAATAACTAATGGAACTTTCTGCATATGTTGTTAATAAGAACCTTTCTCTGGCATTTCTACTTTTAATCGTTCATTAACTAAACAGCTTGTTGTATGATTATCTAATTTTTCTTTACTAGTGAAATGGAGTAAACATACATCACAAATAAATTTTACTTCTTCATGTTTATTAATTTGTCTCAAAACAAGCCTAGATATATATTTTATGCACAGTAGTGCGAATTATGTCCTTCTCTGAAATAATGGAGATTTATGTGTTTTTCTTTCTTACCTTTCGTAATTTTTCATGGGTTAACTTGATACTTTCATTTAACGAGTATATGTTGATAAATACATTAATTTGATATTCAGTTATTGGAATATGAGCAACCACTACAGGAAGCTCAAATTTTTCAAGTTTTTGATCAAGATCAAGACCAAGATTTTTATATTTTGTTAGTCTTTCTGAATTTTTATGTACAGGATGTAAATCAGATTTTATAGACCACAGAAAACATTTTTCATCTTTATTATTCATATTAATACATCTTTTTTTAATTTTTTATTTTATCTGGTAATTCAATGTAAGATGAACCTCTCAGTGAAACATGTCTGGTAATTCCTAGTTTTAAACCCATGATTCTATTTAATGTCCACCCTGTTCAACATGTTTGAAAATTACTTATTCTTGATAAAATTTCAAATTTTTTAATTATCTCTCTTTCATTTGTGCTCCTATAGTTTTCTGTCTGGAACTGAAATTCCATTTTCTATTTGTCTGCATTTTGTACTCACAAGAAAGTCTTTAAGTTATTTTCAATCCATAATGTATTATTAGATTGTCTTTTACAATGTTCGAACACAATATATGTTCCAGAATCCTGCTGCATATCGAATTTAATGATATGGGCCTGTAGTTTAGTGAATTCTCTTACTACTGTTCTTGAATATTGGTGTGACCTGTGCAACTTTCCAGTCTTCGGGTACAGATCTTCAGTTCCACGAACAGTCGTATATGATTGTCAAGTATGGAGCTAATGCAGCAGCATACTCTTAAAGGAACCTAAGTGGTATACCGTCTGGACCAGAAGATTGGATTTTATTAAGTGATTTAAGTTGCTTCACTACTCTGAGGATATTTACTTCAACATTAGTCATGTTGGCAGCTGTTCTCGATTCGAATTATGGAATATTTACTTTGTCTTCTTTTGTGAAGGCATTTTGGAAAGCTGTATTTAGTAACTCTGCTTTAGCAGCACTGTCTTTGATAGTATCTCAATTGCTATCACACAAAGAAGGCATTGATCGTTTCTTGCCACTAACATACTTCACATATGACCAGAATCACTTTGGATTTTCTGCCAGGTTTAGATACAAACTTAGGTGGTGGAAACTGTTAACAGCATCTCTCATTGAAGTCTGTGATAAATTTCGAGCTTCTGTAAAAGTTCGCCAATCTTAGGGATTTTGTGTCTGTTTAAATTTGGCATGCTTTTTTATTGTTTCTGCAACAGTGTTCTGACCTGTTTTGTGTGCCATGGAGGGTCAGCTCCATCGATTGTTAATTTATTTGGTATAAATCTCTCAATTGCTGCTGATACTATTTCTCTGAATTCAAGCCACATCTGGCCTACACTTATATTTTTAATTTGGAAGGAGTGAAGATTTTCTCTCAGGAAGGTGTCAAGTGAATTTTATCTACTTTTCTGAATAGGTATATTTTTCTCTTATTTTTCGAGGATTTGGGGGTTACAATATTCAGTCTGGCTGTGACACCACTGTGTTCAATAATCCCTATATCCATAGTGATGCTCGTTATTAACTTGGGATTCTTTGTTACTAGGAGGTCAAGTGCGTTTTCACAACCATTTACTATTCGTGTGGGCTTATCAACTAACTGCTCGAAATAATTGTCAGAGAGTGCGTTTAGCACAATTTCGGATAATGTTTTATGCATACCTCCAGAATTAAATATGTATTTTCCCTAACATATCGAGGGTAAATTAAAGTCACCACAAACTATAATCGTTTGAGTCAGGTACGTGATTGAAATCAAACTCAAGTTTTTTAACCTTTCAGCAACTGTATCATCTGAATTGGGATGTCGGTAAAAGGATCCAATTATTATATTATTCCGGTTGCCAACAATGACCTCTGCTCATACTAACTCACAGGAACTATCAACTTGCGACAAGATAAACTACTTCTAACACCAACAAACACGCCACTGCCAACTGTGTTTTGCATATCCTTTGGGAACACCATTACGTTCTTCACAAAAATTTCGTCTGAGCTTATCTCTGGCTTTAGCCAGCTTTCAGTGCCTATAACGATCAGTGCTTCCTATCAGTGCTTGGAGTTCTGGTACTTTCCCAGCACAGCTACAACAATTTACAACTTTATAACGATGGCTCCTGTATCTACATTCTTCCTGTGTTTGGCCTGCACCATTACTGTAATATCAAATCGTCAAATTCCAAAACTCTGTGTATATTCTTACCAATGACAATAATTCTTTTAAACCTGGAATCATATTCAAGATTTCGTACTTTTTATTCATCTCCAGGCATGAAAGTAAATTCAATTATTTGTCTGTCATATACTATATTTTCCATTCTATTACACCTATCTAAAGCAGAAGTAATATCTGTATGCACACTTTTCAATTTTTCATCAATATTTGTTGTAATGTTAAAATCATCTTGATGCATCTGAGAAACTTTTTCATTAAAATATGTTTTAATGTCATAATTATCGAATTGTATTAAAATACTTGTATATTCAGGTTTTGTAACTTTTTTTCCAAGTATCATATAGTAACAGCTGATAACCATTTACTGGGTCATTTATATTCTTCTACCTTTAAAATCAAAATATCCTGTAGTTCTTTTAAAAATGAGATGTAATTCTTTATGGAATTGTTTATTTAAACTTTCTATCTTTGATCAATTTTTGCTTCTAATTCATTTTTTTGTTTTCTAAATTTATTTGACCATCAATTGTGTCATCTTTAGGGTGTGCCTTATTTCCACAAATGTCCATTTATTAGAGTCAATATATCATTAAACTGATAATTCATAAATAATAGTTTTAAAACAAATATACACAAATGACCACATATACTTTATCAAAATTCTGAATTCGTTGTTCACTGTAGTACAACTCACTTGAACCGAAATATATAACCAATTCTTTCTGAATATTTCCTCCAAATGAATGAAATACAATTTTTTTTATTATTATTCTTATAATAACAAATCCACTGAGTACCAGGATGGTCAGATGTATCTAAATTAACTATTCCACATCCTAAATATTTTGGTTCATTAGATAATTCAGCAATTATAAGAATGACATGACAATATCTAATTTTTAATTGCTTAGCTAATTTTTCAATGTCAAAATTAAATAAACATTATTAAATTTTGTATTTATTTGTTTGAATTTTTTTAATCCACCGCCTTTTGTCTCCATTGCTTGATTATGACGTTTCTGTTCTTCCAATTCTGCATCTATTAAATGAACTAATAGTTACTAGATATGGTAATGCAGCTAATAGTAATGGAAGAAATCCATCTTCATGTAGTGTTAGTCCTTTATATTCTTACTTTTTTTATTAGATATTCAATAATCTATTTCACAACAGGAGTATTTAATGTAACAAATAAATTTCCACCACTTTTTGGACGCATTATCGCTTTCTCTACCTTTATTTTTTGAAAATCGGTTAAAAATGGTTCAATACTATTTAATTATTCATAATTCAGTTTAAATTTAAGTGATTTTCATCTAGTTTTGCCACTTTAGCACAGTATAATCAATTGAAAACTTATTCAATTATACAGATAAAACATTTGTAAGAATTAATAATTTTAGAGTTCCTATCCATTTTCGTCAAGCTGCAGGCTTACTGCTTCAGCTGCCTCTAGTTCAATAACCATACCCAATTTTCGTTTTCCATACATTATTCCTCTCACTGTAATTGCGGCTATTTTTTCCTCTAACGAAGCATCACTTGCATGCATTCGTTCTTTTGCAGCTAATTGAAGTTATTTATCAGTTTGATGTCTAGATTCTAAATCTTTATTATCTCTATAAACAATATCATGTTTTTACAAGCTTCATCTATGGATTAAGTCCTTTATCTACAATTACTAGTCTTTCTTCAAACTTAGTAAATGGCCTGCATTATTTATTATTGATAGGTGCATGTCTGGCATTGGTAAATTATTTAAAGCACAATTTATCAGACCTTTTCTATTTTTTCACCTTCCAGAATGTATTTGCTAAAATCTGTTCATAAATGGAATTCCTTTGGGATTATTAATAATAAATTCACTAAATTTGTTTGGTAACATCTGTGTTACTCCAAGTTTTTCATTATGGTAATTTTCATTTCCAGCTGTTTCTTCTCCATGAATTAATCGATCGATTAAATCTCTAACATCACTGATCCAAACATATTCAAATGGTTTTTCTGCATAGTACACATGTTTTTGAATCTACATAATCTGAAGAATCTGAATCTGATGATATTTGATATACTTTTGAAAAATAGACATTAACGGTTGCTTATATCAGTTTATTGTATTTTTTACCTCTACTTGATTTTATTATATTTGAGTTACTCTCAGAATATAATGCTCCTGAATTGTTCAATATATCTGCATAATATGATAACTCAACAGACTAAAATTTTTCACCCATATCGTCGATAATAATTTGGTTTTTAGTTAAAAGATTGATTAGAGCACCTGTGCCTGCCAATATAGATAAACAAAATTTTAATTTTTTGACATTGAAATCAACTGCAGAACTCCAACAAATATATATCTATCAACAGGTTTTAATCCAAAAGTTAGATCTTCACTATGATTAGTATACCTCAACATTCTTTCACAAAAATGATGATTATGAATAATATCCAGCTACACTGCTATATAAATTGTTTATATTTTATATCATTTATGATGTGCCCATTTTGGCGAATTGCTGTCATCAGGTGCTCTGTAAATATATAAGTAAGCGATGGTCTTAATATAATGGTTTTGTAACTATGATCTGAAAAGCTATAATATATCACTAGGTGTTTTTTCCTTACATGAAACATAATTGCTATCATGTCCTGTCTTTTTTTAAATTTATTATTTCCTCCCAGTTGTACAGTGGATATGTATATCGGATTTTACTTGTTTTCCATATGCTACTTTTCTGACAGCTTGGATGACTGTGGGTCAGCTATATTACACAGTTAAATAGTTACCATTATAAATAAATGATATGTGGAATTCAGTGGTTTTTATAATTTTTATATATTTGTTTCTAGTTGTGTTTTTGGCTATAGCTTGTTTTAGTTTTATTTGATATTTTTGTTTTAATTTTTTTCATAATAGTCGTTACTGTCCATGAGTTAACTGGAAAACCATGGCCTAGTTAGCTGGTAAGAGCTGATGGTAGGGTTCGAGTGTGGTGCAGACCTCAAGAAGCTATGGACCCAAGTTGTCAACAAGACACTGTGCAAGCTGATGATGACTCCATAATGAGGTGCGTTGTGTTTACATGGAATAGACTGGGACCTCTGGTTCAACTGAACCAATCACTGAACTTTTGCAGCCATTCACGGACATCATTTACCCAAACAACGATGGAATTTTTATGGATGACAATGCATCATGTCACTGGGCCACAATTGTTTGTGACTGGTTTGAAGAATATTCTGGACAATTTGAGCGAATCATTTGGCCACCGGAATCACACGACATGAATCCCTTCAAACACTTATATACAGATCGTACACAAAATCCTACATCTGCAACACTTTGGTAATTATGGACGGCTGTAGAGGCAGAATGGCTCAGTATTTCTGGAGGAGACTTCCGGCGACTTGTTGAGTCCATGCCACATACAGTTGCTGCTCCACAGTGGGCAAAAGGAGGTCCGACACACTGATAAAAAATATCCCATTACCTTTGTCATCTCAGTGTACGTGATAATATATTTCTATTCTTTTCATTTTAAGGTAGAGCAGCCATTTATTACCTTTTATTTATTTTTTATTTACTACTCCTGAGAGTGGAGAAGGCTGTTTGAGATCCGGCACATTAAGGAAAGTCTTCCTTTTGAGGCAAGTTTCCCACTAGACCAGAAGCAGGCCAGAAGAAATTAAATAACGGGCCTAAATAGCGCTCCTGATCCTAATTTCGTCCCCCTACGTATTTCGGGCTTCCATTGTTGATCAGAAATGTTTAACTGTGCGTGCATGAGAGAGACCTCAGTCCATAGCTTTGCTGAGACAGTATGTTGTGTGCAGTACGTTTAGCTTCCGAGTTCTACGGAAGTAATCTTTTTAGACTCAGGTGAGTTAGTGCAGCAGCCAAATTAACACCTTGTTATTCATATGAGCATTAGTTTCTGTTAAATTATTGGGCTTTATTTCAGTTGTGCATTGCCGTTTGTTGTATGTAATCGCTTTTGTCAACGGTTTTGCCAATATCGCTCTAGCGGCCATTATAATACATTCCTAGGGTGTTCGTAATTTCATCCCCCTTACAATTCCTATTTTCGTTCCATTCACGAAATTTGTGTTATTAGTAATTCATTTTATGTGGTATTTTTAGAAATTATTTTGGTTTTTCCTATTGTAAAGGGCTTTCGGAGAGAAATGGAATCGTTGCGCAAAATACTTGGTTTGTTGTCTCAATCGATTTATAATAGCGAATGTGCTTGGCAGTGTTATAATCGAAAAATACATTTAAATTAATTGTGTGTTTGAGAACTTTTATGGGGGACAAAATGGCGAACCCTTTTTTTTTGTATTTCTGTTTTTGCAGTGCTAATGATTATGTTAAATACTGGCTTTAGTACGTTATAATAATTGAATTGTTAATTGCTTACAAGTGGAGAATAAATTCAGGAATGTGTATATCAGTTTGTAGTCTTTTCCATAACCTTTCAGGGCTTATACAGGTCCCACCTGTTAAGATGACGAAAGTTGGGCCCCCCTACTTTGCCGCTACTACTTACCAATACAGTGGCTGTTCTGAAATGGGTTTTGAATGATGATAAGTTTACAGATGTTCAAAGTCTTTAGTTGAATCGCCGTTTTAACCAAGACAATGATGTTTGGCTTGTGGGGCACTCAGAGCCCGTACAATTCTTACACAGTCCAATCTAGCCACTGCCACGAATGATGATGATGATGACATGATGAGGACAACACAAATATCCAATCCCTGGGCAACCAAGACGACCTACATGGTTTTATGTAGGGTGACCAGACGCCCGGATTAGTCCAGACATGTCCTCCTTTTTAGCCCTTTGTCCGGGGTCCGGGCGGATTTTTACAGTGTCCGGCTTTTTTGTAAAGTTGAGCGTAATGCAGTTAAATTTACAATTCATCCCGTTCTATTGCTCTTTTATTAAAGTAACAATAATTGTTAAGGAATGTATGTATGTTATGTCTGTATATAATAAACTAATTTATTTCAAGATTTTAAACATGGCTGAAACAGCAACTGTTCAAATTCTTCATGGTAAATGATAACAGCCAAACAGTTGCAGGATAAAGATTTATTAAAATTCTTGACCACAGTTTCGGTATATCTAAATATACCTTCAGCAGAAGTAAAATACACTAAAATCACATCCTGCAGTGGAGATACATAAAACAATTGTGCCAAAGGCGTCGTCAGCAGTTTGGCACAATTGTTTTATGTATCTCCGCTGCAGGATGTGATTTTAGTGTATTTTACTTCTGATGAAGGTATATTTAGATATACCGAAACCGTGGTCAAGAATTTTAATAAATCTTTATCCTGCAACTGTTTGGCTGTTATCGTTTACCGTGAACTCATTTATTAAAATTGGACTTATGTTTGATGGGGAATACTGCAGATGAGGATACCACCCATCAGCTTTGGACAAGTCACATGAAAGTAGCCAATCAAGAGTGGCGTTTAGGCAGCCATCTTTGTTAAATCTTAAAACTAAGTGTAAATATAAAAACAATTGATGCCGCACTGTCACCAAAATCAATGTTTTTAATTTAAAATAAAAAAATATTGCTCTGGGTATCACCACCAGACAACCAGTAACAATTAGCTACTGCCGGTCGGATTGGCCGAGCTGTTCTAGGCGCTCCAGTCTGGAACTGCGTGACCGGTACGGTCGCAGGTTCGAACCCTGCCTCGGGCATGGATGTGTGTGATGTCCTCAGGTTAGTTAGGTTTAAGTAGTTCTAAGTTCTAGGGGACTGATGACCTCAGAAGTTAAGTCCCATGGTCTTCAGAGCCATTTGAACCAATTAACTACTAGTTTTACCGGTAATTCCCGGCAGTGACGTGATTTGTCCAAAGCTGACGGGTGGTATCCTGATCTGCAGTTGACCCGTTTGATGTGCCCACTTTTTTCTTCCTTTGTCCTCCTTTTTGAAGCTGTTTGTCCTCCTTTTGAAACAATTGCGTCTGGTCACCCTAGTTTTATGGAGCAAACGAACGAGCGACGCGCGTGTTCGGCTGCGGCCGGTTCCTGGGCCTGTTGCGGCTATAGTAGATGCCCAGCGGGTAGCGCTGGCGGTGAGTTTGCGGCCGGCGCCGCCAGAGCACACTCTCGGCGGCGAGCGCGAGCGCCGCGACGGCGAAGCCCGCTGCCAGCGCGACGCCGGCGCCCAGCAGCTTGCGCAGCCCCACCAGCGCGCGCGTGCTCGCCGGCCGCGACGTCCGGCTCTCGGCGGCGCGAGTCGCCTGCATCGTGTCGGCCAGCCACTTCTCCACCAGCCCCGCCTCCACGCACCGTCGCACCTACACACACAAACATACTAAAGTTTTGCCTATAATAATGATTGTTTAATTTTTTTATCTACATCTACAACTACATCCATACTCCGCAAGCAACCTGACGGTGTGTGGCGGAGAGTACCTTTAGTACCTCTATCAGTTCTCCCTTCTATTCCAGTCTCGTATTGTTCGTGGAAAGAAGGATTGTCGGTATGCCTCTGTGTGGGCTCTAATCTCTCTGACTTTATCCTCATGGTATCTTCGCGAGATATACGTAGGAGAGAGCAATATACTGCTTGACTCTTTGGTGAAGGTATATTCTCGAAACTTCAACAAAAGCCCGTACCGAGCTACTGAGCGTCTCTCCTGCAGAGTCTTCCACTGGAGTTTATCTATCATATCCGTAACGCCTTCGCGATTACTAAATGATCCTGTAACGAAGCACGCTGCTCTCCGTTGGATCTTCTCTATCTCTTCTATCAACCCTATCTGGTACGGATCCCACATCAGTGAGCAGTATTCAAGCAGTGGGCGAACAAGCGTACTGTAACCTACTTTCTTTGTTTTCGGATTGCATTTCCTTAGGATTCTTCCAATGAATCTCAGTCTGCTTTACCGACGATCAACTTTATATGATCATTCCATTTTAAATCACTCCTAATGCCTACTCCCAGATAATTTATGGAATTAACTGCTTCCAGTTGCTGACCTGCTATATTGTAGCTAAATGATATGGGATCTTTCTTTCTATGTATTCGCAGCACATTACACTGGTCTACATTGAGATTCAATTGCCATTCCCTGCACCTTGCGTCAATTCGCTGCAGATCCTCCTGCATTTCAGTACAATTTTCCATTGTTACAACCTCTCTATTTACCACAGCATCATCCGCAAAATGCCTCAGTGAACTTCCGATGTCATCCACACGGTCATTTATGTATATTGTGAATAGCAACGGTCCTACGACACTCCCCTGCGGCACACCTGAAATCACTCTTACTTCGGAATACTTCTCTCCATTGAGAATGACATGCTGCGTTCTGTTATCTAGGAACTCTTCAATCCAATCACACAATTGGTCTGATAGTCCATATGCTCTTACTTTGTTCATTAAACGACTGTGGGGAACTGTATCGAACACCTTGCGTAAGTCAAGAAACACGGCATCTACCTGGGAACCCGTGTCTATGGCCCTCTGAGTCTCGTGGACGAATATCGCGAGCTGGGTTTCACACGATTGTCTTTTTCGAAACCCATGCTGATTCCTTCAGAGTAGATTTCTAGTCTCCAGAAAAGTCATTATACTCGAACATAATACGTGTTCCAAAATTGTACAACTGGTCGACGTTAGAGATATAGGTCTATAGTTCTGCACATCTGTTCGACGTCCTTTCTTGAAAACGGGGATGACCTGTGCTCTTTTCCAAGCTTTTGGAAAGCTACGCTGTTCTAGAGACCTACGGTACTCCGCAGCAAGAAGGGGGCAAGTTCCTTCGCGTACTCTGTGTAAAATCCAACTGGTATCCCACAGGTCCAGCAGCCTTTCCTCTTTTGAGCGATTTTTATTGTTTCTCTATCCCTCTGTCATCGATATCTACCATTTTGTCATCTGTGAGACAATCTAGAGAAGGAACTACAGTGCAGTCATCCTCTGTGAAACAGCTTTGGAAAAAGACGTTTAGTATTTCGGCCTTTACTCTGTCATCCTCTGTTTCAGTAACATTTTGGTCACAGAGTGTCTGGATATTTTATTTTGATCCAATCACCGCTTTGACATAAGACCAAAATTTCTTAGGATTTTCTGCAAAGATCGTTCCTACATCTACATCTACATCTACATCTACTTTTATACTCCGCAAGCTACCCAACGGTGTGTGCCCGAGGGCACTTTACGTCCCACTGTCATTACCTCCCTTTCCTGTTCCAGTCGCGTATGGTTCGCGGGGGAGAACGACTGCCGGAAAAGCCTCCGTGCGCGCTCGAATCACTCAATTTTACATTCGTGATCTCCTCTGGAGGTATAAGCAGGGGGAAGCAATATATTCGATACCTCATGCAGAAACGCACCCTCTCGAAACCTGAACAGCAAGCTATACCGCGATGCAGAGCGCTTCTCTTGCAGAGTCTGCCACTTGAGTTTGCTAAACATCTCCGTAACGCTATCACGCTAACCAAATAACCCTGTGACGAAACGCGCCGCTCTTCTCTGGATCTTCTCTATCTCCTCTGTCAAACTGACCTGGTACGGATCCGGCACTGATGAGCAATACTCAAGTATAGGTCAAACGAGTGTTTTGTAAGCCACCTCCTTTGTTGATGGACTACATTTTCTAACGACTCTCCCAATGAATCTCAACCTGGCACCCGCCTTACCAACAATTAATTTTATATGATCATTTCACTTCAAATCGTTCCGTACGCATACTCCCAGATATTTGACAGAAGTAACTGCTACCAGTGTTTGTTTCGTTATCATATAATGATACCATAAAGGATCCTTCTTTCTATGTATTCGGAATACATTACATTTGTCTATGTTAAGGGTCAGTTGACACTCCCTGCACCAAGTGCCTATCCGCTGCAGATCTTCCCGCACTTCGCTGTAATTTTGTAATGCTGCAACTTCTCTGTATACTACAGCATCATCCGCGAAAAGCCGCATGGAACTTCCGGCACTATCTACTAGGTCATTTGTATATATTGCGAAAAGCAATGGTCCCATAACACTCCCCTGTGGCACGCCAGAGGTTACTTTAACGTCTGTAGACGTCTCTCCATTGATAACAACATGCTGTGTTCTGTTTGCTAAAAACTCTTCAATTCAGCCACACAGCTGGTCTGATATTCCGTAGGCTCCTACTTTGCTTATAAGGCGACAGTGCGGAACTGTATCTAACGCCTTCCGGAAGTCAAGGAACATGGCATCTACCTGGGAGCCTGTATCTAATATTTTCTGGGTCTCATGAACAAATAAAGCGAGTTGGGTCTCACACGATCGCTGTTTCCGGAATCCATGTTGAATGCTACAGAGTAGTTTCTGGGTTTCCAGAAATGACATGATACGCGCGCAAAACACATGTTCTAAAATTCGACAAGAGATCGATGTCAGAGATATTGGTCTATAGTTTTGTGCATCTGTTTGACAACCCTTCTTGAAAACTGGAACTACCTGTGCTCTTTTCCAATCATTTGGAACCTTCTGTTCCTCTAGAGACTTGCGGTACCCGGCTGTTAGAAGAGGGGCAAGTTCTTTCGCGTACTCTGTGTAGAATCGAATTGGTATCCCGTCAGGTCCAGTGGACTTTCCTCTGTTGACTGATTTCAGTTGCTTTTCTATTCCTTGGACACTTATTTCGATGTCAGTCATTTTTTCGTTCGTGCAAGGATTTAGAGAAGGAACTGCAGTGCGGTCTTCTTCTGTGAAACAGCTTTGGAAAATGGTGTTTAGTATTTCACCTTTACAAGTGTCATCCTCTGTTTTAATGCTAGTATCCTCCGAGAGTGTCTGGATATGCTGTTTCGACCCACTTACTGATTTAAAGTAAGACCAGAACTTCCTAGGATTTTCTGTCAAGTCGGTACATAGAATATTACTTATACTTTTTAAGCCGTTGCAAATGTGAAGTGCTAACCCATGTAACAGCCAGAATGTTGAAATACGCAATAACGTGCATTGTGTTGTACAAGCGCAGCATGTCAGTTTGTGGCATGGAGTTCCAAGCGCGTCGCACTAACTCGGTCAGCTCAGGGAGGGTTTAACGTTTTTTGCGAATGACACTGTAGTTGTGTGACTAAGGCCTCCCGTCGGGTAGACCGTTCGCTGGGTGCAAGTCTTTCGATTTGACGCCACCTCGGCGACTTGCGCGTCGATGGGGATGAAATGATGATGATTAAGACGACACCAAATCCCTGAGCGGAGAAAATCTCCGACCCAGTCGGGAATCGAACCCGGGCTTTTAGGACCGGCATTCTGTTGCGCTGACCACTCAGCTACCGGGACCGGACACACTGTAGTTGTCATCCAGTGATGTCCCACATGTGCTCTACTGGAGACAGCCAACATGTTGGGTTACAACAGCAGTATGTGGTCGAGTGTTATCCTGTGAGAAAGACCCCTGGAATACTGGTCATGAATGGCGGCACAACAGGTCGAATCACCAGACTGACGACCAAATTTGAAGTCACGTGGGATAACCACTAGAGAGCTACTGCTGTCATACGAAATCGCATTCAGAACAAAACTCCAGTTATAGACACTATAGGGCGGTTGTCCTTGGAGTAACCGATTTGCCATAGTTCATTGCAGTGCTGTTTTTCTGGGGGAACGCTGGGGGACGCGTACCCCTACACTTTTTCGTCGACAAAGTAATTTTTTTACGATGTTGTGAACTTGGAAGAGTGCCGAAGATTATTTCACGGACGTACATTTTTTATTTCATTTTTTCGCGCTTCATTTTATCTTTCCACAGTCAGCAATCTGATGTTCGTAAAGTTTGTTGGCCCTCCACTGGTGTTGTTCGAGCCCATCGACTATGTACGCTCTTGGTTCATGAAAGGCAGACATTTTGCTACTGATAGCAAGAGTAAAGTAAGAATCCGTGAAGACTACAGCATCCATGACCTAAAGTCAGTTTGGAAACTGTTGTAATGTTATTAATATAAGTTACACTGTAGTTTTATAGTTAAATAAATTTTCAGCTGTATTAAAATTTGGGTCAGTTGAAGCACAGGTTACTGGCCATCATCTATGCAATTTCGGGAGCCGAACAAGATTACAAAAGATTTTTGTAGTGTAGTTTCTATTGCTGTTGATGATAGGTGTGGATGGCTTTTGTTGTATTGTGTCTTTTAGTGGCGTTTTATAGGTTAAAATATGTGTTCGGTAATATTTCCTTGTATCGTTTTGTATGTCGGAGGGTTGATTGGACTCACCTGTTTCATTTGAGGTGTATTATAGGTCAATTGAAGTGTACGATACCATTTTCTTTTATTGTTTAGGAGTTGGTGGGAAACGCATGCTTCAATTGAGGTGATGCAAACAGAAGTGTTCGATACCACATTCTCTTGTATGTTTGGGTGTTTCTCGGTATCGCCTGCTTCATTTGATGAGTCCGATACCGTTTTTTTATGACGTCATGGCTAAAAGCAGACGGGTGGTATCCCATGCTTCAGTTATAAGTAATTTTCCCTGCATTATATCCAATGTCGAAGTAGCCTCAAACTTTTTAAAGAAAAAAAGCATTGGTTCATTTTGTCGCTGTGGTGCCAACTGCTGCTCAGATTGCTACTGCAGTTACAGTACGATGGCTAGAGCCCTACGCCGAACACGATGGTCTTCTCTCTCGGTTGTGACACGTGGCCGTCTGGAGGCCGGTCTTCTTGTGACCGTACATTCTCATGACCACCGTTGTCAGCACTCATGTACAATGGCTACATTCCTGCCAAGCCTTTCCGCAGTATCGCAGAAGGAACATCCAGATTCTTGCAGCCCTATTACAAAATCTCGTTTAAAGTCAGCGATGTGTTGATAATAACGTCTTTGTCGTCTTACAGGCATTCTTGACTAACATCAACTCACCACGTTCAGAAGACCGTTACAGCGCGTATTTAATTCAAACTTGACTGGCATCCTCATAGTAACGCGACTAGCGCGAGACTTTAATAGAGATCATGTTTCAGATGTAGAGACACACCTGCCAACTTCCATTTATGTCACACAACTCCATCGTGGTACTGCGATTTTTTTTTCCGTCAGTGTATATACAAATGTAATGTAACATACAAGGCGATCAGAAACAGGCGTGAAAGCTTGTAAGAAATTTGAAGGGTAGGTTCTACTGAGGAAAAACTGTTAAGTAAAAGATTCGATACGTTGCGCCGTTTGCAAGTTAATTACACTACTGGCCATTAAAAGTGCTACACCAAGAAGAAATGCAGATGATAAACGGGTATTCATTGGACAAATATATTATACTAGAACTGACATGTGATTACATTTTCACGCACTTTGGGTGCATAGATCCTGAGAAATCATTACCCAGAACAACCACCTCTGGCCATAATAATGGCATTGATACGCCTGGGCATTGAGTCAAACAGTGCTTGGATAGCATGTACAGGTACAGCTGCCCATGCAGCTTCAACACGATACCACAGTTCATCACGAGTAATGACTGACGTATTGTGACGAGCCAGTGGTTCGGCCACCATTGACCAGACGTTTTCAATTGCTGAGAGATCTGGAGAATGTGCTTTCCAGGGCAGTAGTCGAACATTTTCTGTATCCAGAAAGGCCCGTACAGGACCTGCAAAATGCGGTCAGGCATTCACCTGCTGAAATGTAGGGTTTCGCAGAGCCACGGCGCGTAACACATCTGAAACGTTACGTCCACTGTTCAAAGTGCCGTCAATGCGAACAAGAGGTGACTGAGACGTGTAACCAATGGCACCCCATACTATCACGCCGAGTGATACGCCAGTATGGCGATGACGAATACACGCTTCCAATGTGCGTTCACCGCGATGTCGCCAAACAAGGATGCGACCATCATGATGCTGTAAACAGAACCTGGATTCATCCGAAAAAATGACGTTTGGCCATTCGTGCACCCAGGTTCGTCGTTGTGTATACCATCGCAGGCGCTCCTGTCTGTTCAATGGCTCTGAGCACTATGGGACTTAACTACTGAGGTCATCAGTCCCCTAGAACTTAGAACTAGTTAAAGCTAACTAACCTAAGGACATCACACACATCCATGCCCGAGGCAGGATTCGAACCTGCGACCGTAGCGGTCACGCGGTTCCAAAATGACGCACTTAAAACCGCACGGCCACACCGGCCGGCCGCTCCTGTCTGTGATGCAGCGTCAAGGGTAACCGCAACCACGGTCTCCGGGCTGATAGTCCATGCTGCTGCAAACGTCGTCGAACTGTTCGTGCAGATCGTTGTTGTCTTGCAAACGTCCCCATCAGTTGACTCTGGGATCGAGACGTGGCTGCACGATCCGTTACAGCCATGCGGTTAAGATGCCTGTCATCTCGACTGCTAGTGATACGAGGCCGTTGGGATCCAGCACGGTGTTCCGTATTACCCTCCTAAGCCCACCGATTCCATATTCTGCTAACAGTCATTGTATCTCGACCAACGCGAGCAGCAGTGTCGCGATACGATAAACCGCAATCGCGATAGGCTACAATCCGATCTTTATCAAAGTCGAAACGTGATGGTACGCATTTCTCCTCCTTACATGAGGCATCACAACAACGTTTCACCAGGCAACGCCAGTCAACTGCTGTTTGTATACGAGAAATCGGTTGGAAGGTTTCCTCATGTCAGCACGCTGTAGGTGTCGCCACCGGCTCCAACCTTGTGTGAATGCTCTGAAAAGCTTATTATTTGCATATCACAGCATCTTCTTCCTGTCGGTTAAATTTCGCGTCTGTAGCACGTCATCTTCGTGGTGTAGCAATTTTAATGGCCAGTAGTGTAGCATTGAAGTTAGCCAATCTGGCCGTTGCACCCTCAAATTCAAGCGGGCCGCCAGATTTTATTAGCGTCAATTTTTCTGATAGTGTAGATGATAGCGCATGAAACTGCCCAGTCTTTGGTTCGGGTTCGGTCCTTACTACCCTCACATGTCCAATGTTTGTATTGTTCTCTTGTTCGGTTTTAGGAACCAAACGTTTGGCGACACCTTATCTGCTGGACCGCTTGAATTCGTGCACGCTATGGTCTGACTGGATAACTACGTACAATGCTAATTAACTGGGAAACGACGCAACGTATCGAATTATTTTTTTAAAAATTACTTCTCAGCACAACCTGCCCTACAGCACTCTTACAACCTTTTCACGCTGCTCTGACCACGCTGTATATACCTAAGAGTCGTCAGACGCATTTTCTCTGGTATTTCGGCAGATATTTGTAATTTATTTTTTGCAATGTGTAGCTGGAGTCAGCCCAAACAAATACTGCTCATCAAATCTTTTTTTGTAACGCCCACTGTCGACAGAAAGCATCATTTCCTTTCCCGTTACAAATAAATGCGGAATTTTACGTGCCCATTCGATAGAGTGGTCCAAATTTCGACCCGTTCGATATTTACTTTATCGATATGTATCAAGGGGGACATAAACACGAAGATCAGCAGTAATCCAGCGCTGACTGGGCAGCATTGCTGCTTGGCAATAGTAGCCAGTGGGCGCCCAGGGCGCTCCTATCGTTGTTATACTGTGCCTGTTAATACGTATCGATAAAACAAATATGGCGCTTGACTGCTTTGGGTCCACTCAGCCGAATCGGCGCATAAAATTCCGCTTTAAAGAACATTTTATTTTTAACGGAAAACAAACCGACACTTCCCATCAACAATGGATGTGGCATGAAAGACATGATGAGTGGTATTTGTTTGGGCTGCCTCCAGCTACACATTGCAAAAAAGAAATTACAAATATCTGTCGAAACACCATAGATAAATGATGGCATTCTGTATGCATACAATAAAATACAAATATATGTTTAGCCTTCATGGAATTTGTTTCTTGCGTTGCATATGTTGTCCTAATTACTTTCGTTTACTCTACAGCACTCTTTTATATTTACTTAGTAACAATGAAATTATTTAAACATACAAAACACTACGCACGGAAATATAGAAGGTAACTGCAAAAAATGACAAGTTACAACACAGTACAGAATACACATTAAACTGAAAGTCCCTATATAACTGCCCAGGTAAATTATTTAGAATGTAGGAAGGTGAGGGCTTTTCACGACTAATAGGACACTGTCAGTGAAATAGTGTGCTATCAGCTACATACGGGGTCTTCGCTCTCTCACATAGCAACCAGTCATACACTGGCAGCCATTGGGTGGGCTACATGGCTAGCGACAGGGGCTGCCTCAGCAGACGACAGCCAGAAAGCTTCAAATGGCCAACAGGCGGCAGAAAGATCACAATGAGTGGCCGCTGGCCTCGATGACATACTTGCCCCCATGGGGTCATGTGGGTGAAAATAGGTCTGGCAGTATCCTTGTGACTCGATAGTATTTAGGGAGGCCCCCAGACAGTGCCAGGCGAGTTCATTGCTATTCATCTCTCTGGCCAGGCATCAACTGCAAAAGGGCTTCATCAGTCAGTGTCTCTCTTAGCAACCATCGAGCCTTCATTTCTTTGACACCTTTGATCCTACAAGAAGCTGCTACTTCCTGGAACAACCAGTGCCGTCATCGGACCTCGCTGAGACATGGCTTTTTCTGCACGGACTTGTTTGAGCATTGGTATTGGGTCGTTACAGTATTGTCTTGATGAGCTTTCTATTTATTTGTGAATCCAGAGCTTGACGTACTACTCAATTTGGCGTTCAGTTCCCCAAGACCGTACTGTGACGTGTGGAGACAAGTATACTCAATCAAGCGCTGTCATTTTCTTTTCGATGTAACTCTAACTCCAAGAAGGAGAATTAAGTCCATGTGTTAAATAATAAACTTGATATTCATTGTTTGCCTAGGCCTTACTTCTTGGGAACTTCCATCGGTGCAGTGTATATAAATTTGAGAAGGCGTTTTTTTTTTGTTTTTTTTTCGTGAAATCAGTTCTCAGGCATGTGCTACTTCCTTGGTAGACAGTGTTTATTTGTGTGATTTCCAGGTTTCGAGTAACTGATATTTTACCAAATGAATTCGCAATTGGAAATAAAGACTATCATCATCTGTAGAACAGAATGGCGACAGCCAAAATTTGTGCCAGACCGGGACTCGAACGCGGATTTCCCGCTTTTCGGGAGCGTTCGCCTTACCATTTGCCTATGCGTGCAGAACCCACGGCCACACCCAAACTTTCATATATCGTCAACCATGCGTCTACGACCTGTGTTCGCACATCCATTATGTAGCTATACTCCCGTACATGTCAGACCTTGTTCTTGAAAGTCAGTTGCCCGGAATCGGCAGATAAATATTATACTGCACTGTCTGTGTTATTCTGTTTGTGATGGAAAATTCCTTTTGGACATGCATGCATGTCTAAAGAACTTTGCATCGTAATCAGAATAACACAGGCACTGCAATATCGTAACTGATATTTTTTGTTTATTCCAGCATCACTATTCAATGGATGTGACTGCACAAATGTTACTGCTTCTCCAGTATACGCGGCAGACTCATGACTTGATTCTAGAGAATATGTCTGCCATCACCATGGTGCCACCAGAAATCTATAACCGCCTGTCATATAGAGACTCTCTGCTGAAAGTATTCCAGACTGTGCCACATATGTTCCAGCCGTTTAACTAGAAGGTCGAACCATGGGCCAACTACACGGCTCGCCTTGAACAACATTTTCTGACACATGTTGCTACGGGTGACTGTGCACACTTTTTGATCTATGCCAACCCTGAGATGTAACAATTACCACAGCAGCTCAACCCAGAAGTCAAACTGTACATCCGCCCCCTCCCCATATTAACATTTCAAGTCATGGTTATTGGAATACTTTGAATCTCAGGTGCGTATCTCGACGACCTCCCACCAATTTTCCAGTTGTCATAAATAAAATGGGCAGTCACTAGGAGAGTGGGTAGGAAGGTTATAGGGTCTTTTCAGAGACCGCCGTTTTCACTGTGCAAATTCTCATAGCAAACGGTCATATGCAGCTTCACTAGTTAGGGGCATGATCCTCGTGCAACGCTCCAGATGAAGGACTCAGAAATGACACCCTTAAGCTTAATGATCTATTCCATAATTAGGGCCGATGAAGAGTCTACTAGATCGTCGGCGGTGTTGCAGGACCTCTCACAGGTTTTTGCCACCAGCCTGCCTCTCCAGATCTAGCTCTAATCACGGCCTTCTGAGACATTAACCAGTGACAAAGACTCCATCAGCCAGCGACGCCCTCACCAGTCGCCGTCCTGTAGTAATTATTTTGTGACCCGTCAGCATTAACAGTACTACTATCGTCGAGACAAGTGCGCTAACTGTAGACAAATGGACATAGAGTTGAAGTCTGCAAGTCATCAATATAAATGATCAATGATTGCACTTATTTGGACACCCAGATCTCGGGACAGATGACGTTTATGGTGTTGTTGATATTTACAGTCCCGACATTTTCCAGGTACAGGCAGTTCCCGATATTCTTCAGGTGCAAGCTGTCCTTCCCGTCTCCAATAGGTTATTAACTTTGATAGTGGCTAGCAACGCAGTCCCAGTGGTATTCCCAATCGATACCGGAACCTCAACAACCGTCATCGACTGGGAAATATAATACTGACGAGGTTTCCCACCCGCCCCCACCCCACCCCCAAACACTTTTCAAACAATTACAAAGCTACAGTTATGGTATCATCAAGGCTAAGGGCCGGTTCAGCGCCCAGATACAGTACCATACAGCTTCCTTAACAGCTTATATCCTCATGGTTGATTTTGATATGTGTCACTCATATTCTAGGGCTTTGTTCAACGCAAGTCCATGATCCTGCTAACAATGTCCAATAATTTGTGGCCAACTCATACCTGCAAGACCATTTCTCCAAATACGCTTTATTGTTTTCACACCCCTGAACTGGAGTCCCCAGCTTTGAGGTGCAAGTCGCGCTACTTCGCTTGACAATGCCTAGATTTTTTAAAGTGAGGAACGTTCCTTTTGCGCTACGAGATAAGCTTCATATAGAGTTTCAACGCCTCCAGGATGAAGATATTCTGACCTCAGTCCCCAACGGTGAGTGAGCCACGGCCATTATCACGATGGAGAAGCAAAATGGTTCGTTGCGAATTTGTGGAGACTTGAAGACCACCAGGAATGCTCAGTCCGTCATAGATGCGGACCCTGTACCTGGGGTAGAAGATATCACTATGCACCTTGACGGCGGGGAAGTGTTTGCCAATCGATTTGTGACACATCTCCAAATTCCACTTGATGAAACCTCAAGAAACAACTTGGTCATCAGCACACAATTTTGTCTTTTTCGACATAGTCAGCTACCCTTTGGCATTGCCAAGGCACCGACCATCTTTCAACATTACTTAGAGCATCTCACTAGAGACGTGCTCAGGATGGTCAATTACTTGGACGATATTATTGTTACGGGGGAAAAAAAAAGCGCGCAGTACCTGGCCATCAACTTAGACTTCTTATTCAGCATGCTCCAGCAGGTAATAGTAATGGGTAATAAGGACAAATGCTGTTTCTTTGTGCTGCAAGCAGAATATCTGGCCGTACGTTCAGTGCATCAGAGATGTGGCCGACCATGCTGCACTATGTCGAGGCCATTCAGAAACTCAGTTCCCAAAGGCACTAAATAACAACGAGAATCCGTGCTTGGTCACCTCAACTACTATAGAAAATTCATTCCTTATGTAGCAAACATCATGGAGCCACTCCAGTAGCTTCTATGCAAAAATGTCACGTTGAACTGGACTAACGCAATGATCTTAAACGAACTCACCTCTGCCTGATATGTCTCATGGCCTACTATCCTTTCATACTCTTAATAGTAGCAGCAGATGCCTTAAACTAAGGACTGGGAGCAGTCCTTTCTCATGTGGTTGATGGTATGGAATGCCCTGTAACATTTGTTGCAAGGTGCCAACGTAGACACAGTGAAACTACAGCCAAGTCGATAAGAAAGCTCTAGTCATCATTTTTGCATTGAAGAAGTTCCACGAGTACGTCTGTGATAGACATTTCACATTGTTAACAGATAATAACCTCTTTTGCCTCTGTTCTAGGCCAGTTTCAATACGCCACCCAGGATTACATGCTACCTTCAGCGATGAGCCCTGTTCCCTTAAGGGTGCCACTGTGACATCCATTACCAATCCATGGCACTACGTTCCAACGCCGATATCCTATCAAGGCTGCGTCTGGGGCAAGTCCTAGAGTTCGCCTCACTGCCAGAAGTCTGTTTTAACACTGACACCAAAGCTACAGAGTTGATGACCAGCTTCCCATTGGCTTTGGCAGTCTTCAGACAAACCAGCCATCTGGGAAATAATTAAATTAGTGGATCAGGATCGGCCAGCAGACTCCAAAGCTCTATCCAGATGGATGCGCAGGCATTCTGGTATTGTCAGAATGATCTATTCATCCTCGATGGTGTCCTGTTGCTTCAAGGAGTCAGTGGTGATACTCAAGTGGTCATTTCACGAGTTCTTAGACAGCACGTCCTGAAGCTCCTCCACGAGGGTCATTGGGAATAGTCCTCACGAAATGCCT
Organism: Schistocerca serialis cubense; assembly: GCF_023864345.2. Taxonomy (NCBI): domain Eukaryota; kingdom Metazoa; phylum Arthropoda; class Insecta; order Orthoptera; family Acrididae; genus Schistocerca; species Schistocerca serialis. The sequence goes on along the minus strand of NC_064638.1, from coordinate 243,441,445 downwards.
GGTTCATCAACATGCTTACTGAAGAGGTATTGACAATGGTGTTGCCCAGATAGTAGCAGCCTGTGCATCTTTTCAAAGCAAATGTAGCTCCAGCTAATTGATATTTTCTCTGCCAGACACATCATCACTGTGGCCTGCTGGGCTTAGTGGGCCCCATGTTGGAATACTCTTCACTAATCGTCAATGATGAAGGCAGTGGTTTTACATACGTATCGCAAATGACTTCAGTGTCATTGCAAAAATAACTCAAGCAATTTCTCACATTTTTTTCAATTGAAGGGAATGTGCAAACCATCTTCACAGATAAAAGCCCACAGTTCATGTCAGCAGAATTTGGCACCTTCTGTGCAGATAACAGCAGCGCTCAAGTTCACATAACAACATTTTATTCTAATTCTAATGCTCTCGTGGAGACGTTTGTCCACATATTCAAAATGCAATTGGCAAAGTGGCAACAAAACTACGCACTTTACAACATGCTCATATTATTCGTCGCCTCTTACTGCTGTTCCGCACTAGACGGCTCTAATCTGGTCGAACAATTGCATGGCAGGCCATATCGTACACATCTTTCTTTATTAGTCCTACCGCCAGCCCCTGTTCCCCTTCTTGACGTCCAAGCCGAAAGCCAACACCGATACTCCGTCCACAACGTGGTCTGGGTTCTCATCTTCTCCAAGGGTCACTACCACTGAGTGGCAGTTTGTGTTATGCACCTGTTGGTTAGGATTATGATCGAACTCCAGGATTGCTCCGGATGATGAAAACACACAGACCAGGTGCCCGCTTGCAGCGCACCAACCTCCTACACTGGAAATCTCTCACAGCTTTTTGCTACAGAGTCAGACACTTCCACACCCAGGACGGTCGATAGCAAACGCCTGGCATTACATCAGTGGTCTTGGGAAGGCACAGACGCCAGTCCTTCCAAGTTGCTAGTACTCACATTAATGGACGTCGACAGTAGCCCTCCGGGTTTGTTGATTCGACAGGCCTCTGTGAGGCCATGCGGCCAAAAATACGTCCAGCAGTATCCTGGCTCCTCCACGGTATTTAGGACGGTGGCTGGGCAGTGCCAGGTGAGTTCAGTCCCAGCGAACTCTCTATGCCAGGCACGACCGCGGCGACGGTTCATAAATCTGAGTATCATCTAAGAGCCATCAAGCCTTCAAATTCTTCGAGACCTGTCATGCTACCAGAAGCTGCCGCTATGTGGTGCAGCCAATGCAGTCGTCAGACCTTGCCAAGAAGAGGCCTCTTTCGTAGGTACTTGTGTGGATATTGGTATTAGGCTGTCACTGTGGTGTGTTAATGAACTCAAACCTTAACTTACTATTCAATTTGGCCATCAGTCCTTCAATCCGATATTGTGACTTTTGGTGATAAGCAGATTATCATTATCTTTTGGATGTAACTCTGACACAAAGAAGGAGACTTTAATTCATGCACTAATTAACAAACATGATATTCATTATTTACCTGGGCTTAACTTCTTGGGTGCTTGTATTGGTACAGTACATGTCAGAGTTCATAGCAGTTTGTGGACGAGAGCTGCTTTACCTTTAAGGCGCACTCTCTAGCTTTCCGATACACTAATTTTAGTTTCTATGTAGTTCTCAACCATTGATTGCAGTTGTTCATCCTAATGTTACTATCTGTGGATGTGTTGTGGTTATGATCACTCAGCCCACTTTAAGCATCAAAGAAAATTGTACTTTTGTAGGATATAGCACTTTTTAGTACACTACTGGCCATTAAAATTGCTACATCAAGAAGAAATGTAGATGATAAACGGGTATTCATTAGACAAATGTATTATACTAGAACTGACATGTGATTACATTTTCACGCAATTTGGATGCATAGATCCTGAGAAATTAGTACCCAGAACAACCACCTCTGGCCGTAATAACGGCCTTGATACACCTGGGCATTGAGTCAAACAGAGCTTGGATGGAGTGTACAAGTACAGCTGCTCATGCAGCTTCAACACGATAACACAGTTCATCAAGAGTCGTGACTGGAGAATTGTGACGAACCAGTTGCTCGGCCACCATTGGCCAGACATTTTCAAATTGTGAGAGATCTGGAGAATGTGCTGGCCAGGGCAGAAGTCGAACATTTTCCGTATCCAGAAAAGCCCGTACAGGACCTGCAACATGTGGTCGTGCATTATCCTGCTGAAATGTAGGGTTTCGCAGGGATCGAATGAAGGGTAGAGCGACGGGTCGTAACACATCTGAAATGTAACGTCCACTGTTCAAAGTGCCGTCAATGCGAACAAGAGGTGACCGAGACGTTTAACCAATGGCACCCCATACCATCACGCCGGGTGATACGCCAGTAGGGCGATGACGAATATACGCTTCCAATGTGCGTTCACCGCGGTGTCGCCAAACACTGATGCGACCATCATGATGCTGTAAACAGAACCTGGATTCATCCGAAAAAATGACTTTTTGCCATTCGCGCATCCAGGTTCGTCGTTGAGTACACCATCGCAGGCGCTCCTGTCTGTGATGCAGCGTCAAGGGTAACCGCAGCCACGGTCTCCGGGCTGATAGTCCATGCTGCTGCAAACGTCGTCGAACTGTTCGTGCAGATGGTTGTTGCCTTGCAAACGTCCCCATCAGTTGACTCAGGGATCGAGACGTGGCTACACGATCCGTTACAGTCACGCGGAGAAGATGCCTGTCATCTCGACTGCTAGTGATACGTGGCCGTTGGGATCCAGCACGGCGTTTCGTATTACCCTCCTAAGCCCACCGATTCCATATTCTGCTAACAGTCATTGGATCTCGACCAACGCGAGCAGCAATGTCGCGATACGATAAACCGCAATCGCGATAGGTTACAATCCGACCTTTATCAAAGTCGGAAATGTGATGGTACGCATTTCTCCTCCTTACACGAGGCATCACAACAACGTTTCACCGGACAACACCGGTCAACTGCTGTTTGTGTATCAGAAATCGGTTGGAAGCTTTCCTCATGTCAGCACGTTGTAGGTGTCGCCACCGGCGCTAACCTTGTGTGCATTCTCTGAAAAGCTAATCATTTGCATATCACAGAATCTTCTTCCTGTCGGTTAAAAAAATGGTTCAAATGGCTCTGAGCACTATGGGACTCAACTGCTGAGGTCATTAGTCCCCTAGAACTTAGAACTAGTTAAACCTAACTAACCTAAGGACATCACAAACATCCATGCCCGAGGCAGGATTCGAACCTGCGACCGTAGCGGTCTAGCGGTTCCAGACTGTAGCGCCTAGAACCGCACGGCCACTCCGGCCGGCTGAGTTTTTGTGGTTAGTTGGTGATTGCCTTCACCTTTACAGTTCAGAAATTTGCGGAATTATTTGGAAAAAATCTGCAGCTGAAATCTGAAGAGCAGTCAAATATGAAAAGCCTACGGGAAAAACAGGCTAAGTCCATTTAACGAGGAAATGAGTTTATGGCTTATTCTGATGGGCGGCCATTGGTGTTGCAAGGCAATTGAAATTACTTTCAAATTAACATGGCGAGTCACTGATGTACAAAGGTTCAAAAAATGGCTCTGAGCACTATGGGACTCAACTGCTGAGGTCATTAGTCCCCTAGAACTTAGAACTAGTTAAACCCAACTAACCTAAGGACATCACAAACATCCATGCCCGAGGCAGGATTCGAACCTGCGACCGTAGCGACCTTGCGGTTCCAGACGGCAGCGCCTTTAACCGCACGGCCACTTCGGCCGGCGATGTACGAAGGGTTCTACTGTTAATGGAAAGAACGTTCTGTTAGTCTTCTCACGGAAAGAGTGAGGCAAGTCGAAGTTTTGCTTCCACTGTTTGCATTACACCTGTTAGGCCGGTTGGGTTGCGACTGTAAACGTGGTCGGTTGAGTTTCTTACTCTGTGTTGTTTCTTTTTGGTAATAGCGTTTATTTTGAAGTTTGATAATAGTGTGATTCTCTTCGGATCTTTAAAATATGTGGATCATCTCAAGATGAAGTTATAAGCCATTTGTTAATCAATCTTCGTAGGGACCTTCGGGTAATGTTTCATGAGTTAGGCAGTGACTGCAAATGCTCACTGTTTGATTATTTCCAACAAATTACACTCCACAAAAGAGAAAAGATTATTAAGAATTTTAATTTGTTAGGTAACTGGATCTTATTTAACCAGCTTAATTTCTGTGAAGTTCATTACTCGTAGAACGCGTTGGCATGACGATTGCAATGCCAGAGATTGACCTTCCCGATTCACTGTAAGAATCAAACGAAATGATGCCATGAGTGAAAATTCCTGTTTGCCAAACGGTCTTTATTGCTTTGCATGGATTTATCGTTTTGCAGTTTCAACACTCATCAAAGGTCCAACAGTGAGGAAATATTTTATACTTACATTGAAGGTGTAGGGAATCAAGGAGAAAATGAAATTATTCATATTTGCACAATTATATGAGCGAAATCCTTGATCCAAAAGTAACGGTTCTTGTAATATTCTGTGACTCCAGCTCACGATGGAATAAGAACTATACAGAAACTTCCTGGCAGATTAAAACTGTGTGCCGGACCGAGACTCCAACTCGCGACCTTTGCCTTTCACGGGCAAGTGCTCTACCAACTAAGTTACCCAAGCACGACTCACGCCCCGTCCTCACAGCTTTAATTCGGCCAGTACCTCGTCTCCTACCTTCCAAACATCACAGAAGCTGTGAACTATACAGTCTTTACATCTTTAGTATCCCGTTAAATACCATTAAGAGATTACATGGTGTCAAAATAGTATTTCCAATAACAGGACACTTTAACATGGAATGTGATTATTTGATCCGGTAAAAAAGAATGTTACTGCAGAGTTACCAAAAGACTGGTCTAATACGTTTCAAACCGCGAGGGTGAATCCGAGACCTTAAAAAGTCGTTGCAGCTCAACAAGAAATTGTATGAGATTGGACGACCTTCTTAAAAGCATATTACAAACCGAAGCGTTATTTCGAGACAAGACGGATCGCAGCAGCTCTTGTTGTGAAGCTGTTCAAATATATGATTACTTATGACACTGGACACCAGTAGATTTGGAGCATTCTGATGGTCTACAAGCAGACGTCGAGCACATCAATCGCAGGCATCTGACAAATTCTTATGGCTTAATCGAGCATGTAATGGTAACTGTTTTGTAATATCGAAACGTCTGGTGCTTTGATTACAACTAATCCTAGGGGTATATTTTCACAGCTCGTGCCAATACCTTATGTAAAACATGAGGACATTCAGGAACTTAAATGGTTGTGTGGTAAAGACACCCGAAGTTTCTGTTCCTGCCTTCTATATGACGAACCAAAATCCAAGACCAACAAAAAGAAAATTCAGTTATAAACAACACGAAGAAGGGACGAAAGCCTACCAAAAAGTGATACACTGATCAAGTTATTTTCGTGACAAAGATGTATTGCTTTGCATGTATTGTCTCTTTTATCATATAATTTCAGTTGTTATTTCTTCTAATGTACATCCTACACAGTCACTAAATTCGGTCTAACAATTATATCAGTGACACTCCATTGGAGTGTTTCATGTATTTTTTTTTGTAAACTTGAGAGATTAAATTGACTACACTGAGAAGTGTGCAAAATGTGTATTATCCCGTTTTTTCCTTGGGATATTCATGTGCGGCCACATAAGTAGTGGGGCAAGGAGAGCATCACCCAAGGGAGGACATCATCCCAGGGAGGGCGTCACCTCAGGGGGGGGGGGGGGGAGGGGGCGTCACACCGAAGTACCATTATCCAAGATGGCGGCCGTGACGTCAGCTGATGACGCAGTTGACGTCACTCAAGATGGGTTTGGCGGTGTACAAATCGTATTAGAGTAGGACAAAAAACAATATTTCAAACAACGAGACAGGGTCACAGGGTATATCTCTTGCGACTTACAGTATAGTCCTCGGGAAACGATCATCCTCCTACAGAACAGGTGATGAACCTTTAAACTGGTCTGTGCACTTGATCAAAACCCGTAATTTCATAAGATCGTCACATGTGCTCGATGCCTACATGCATGCGGTATTTCTTTTCGATCTGTGAGAGGAGAGAGATGCAGTAAAAATCTTATCGTGTTCTCTATCGGATGAAGTTAGCCGAGCTTTTATAGTTTGTAATTTTTCTCTGTTGGATGATACAGAATAACGAAGATAGCATGTTGGGAAGATAGATGTGAATGGACGCGGATCTGTAGTACTTGTATGTAGTTTGGAAATGCACCACAGTGCAGTAGCAAAAAATACTTATCCTTCTCGCAGTTCCCGTTTCCATCGAATGGTCAAAACACTGTCCTTTCACAGTAACGCAGCTTAGCCTGTTTCTACATGGGTTGCAGAAGGTGGTAGACATATTTTCCCCCACGACTCCTACTCATTTCGGACTTAAATTGGAACGATCACATGCGTAAAGCTGGAGAAATGGCAGCAGTTGCAAGATGCGTGGGGGCTACCTAAAACGAGGTTCGAATTCTACTGTAGCAGATACGTTCGAGAAAGGTGACTCGTTTCGAGAAATGAGACTGCTAGAAATATGATTCACTAGTGGCTGTAATCAATAAAGGACTTCTCCATAGGATCCCACGCAGGTATGTGCTTTAATGGAGGGGGGTGGGGGCACTTGATTCCAAATGCTAGTATACTCCAGCGATCACCGTCTATAGTCATTGTTACGGTATTTGTCTGAGCAAACACCACCTCATTCAGAGATAATGTCGTACCTCGATTTATAAAGCGAGTATAGCTTTTAACATAGGCACTTGTATGCACCTGTAGAACCAAGATTACTTGTGATGGTAATATGGTTGTGTTTTTTAACATATGACGGTTTGAGGGACGATTTAGGCCTCTCTTTCTAAAACATAGTGGTATCACTCTCAAGAAAAAATTATGAGACATGACCACCAATCGTTGATTTTTGGTCAGTATTACTTCGTATCGTCGGCAATCAGTTAATGTCGACGTATTATACTCGTACTTAGTGGTAGGGGTTGTATGATAGGTTCACCATGAGCATCAGGTTTATAAAGTATGTGTTTGTGTTCCAGCATGTGTAAAGGAGATGATTATGTCTAGTCGTAAGGAAAGTGTGGATTTGACGTGGAATACTGTGATAGCAAAGGGGAGGGTATGTCAAGCCATAAGAATGGTACAGGTATTACTATTTCCAGAGCCACAGCCGTCAACAGGGTGTATTTCCGATACTTCGCTCATTGTCGAATGTCATTCAACTGAAACCACAATCGTAATATTTTAATTGTAAGCATAGCGATCAAATATATATGTGGTCGATTTCATAGGATGATTCTGTCTGTGCGGGCCTGTGGTTGGAATGATTCACGTTTCCCACTAACGGCGGGGACCGTCCAAACGGAGAGGGCTGTTGCAATGTGGGAATGTAGTTGACATAACCGTGTAGTCCTCTAGACGACCGAATAGCAAACTAATACGTAGTATGTGTTGGACAGCTTCCGTGATCAAGTGGAAATTTGACAAGAGTCAATATGGACGTGTGTTTGCACTGGGCCATTATTTCCGTATCATGTAAATTGTTCGGTCGACTTCTTCTTCGCATTTGACTTCTTTATTTAGTTGAGAGGAGATCGACTGTGATGTGTGCATCTATCAGGTGGAAGACAAGTTTGCCGGTTTTCAAAATATGAGGGAGACCTTATTTGACTTTGTAAATTATAGGGGGTTATTTGGAATCTGCTAAATCACCGACATCTGTATTTGCGTGTGGAAATATCTATCGGTTTCCACGTAAATGTCTTCGCAGACATGACAAGTTTCTCAGTCTAAAGCGAAAAAACTATCCTGGTTTTGGTCATAAAACTAAATCAAACTGGACCTTGTCAATTTTCATGGAAGGAGGACATTTATTATGGTCGGAAATATTTTTTTAATAGTTGTTTTCTTATAGGAGTCACGTTGATGTTAAATAAATAATCGAGCGCAGAACGGTTGCTCTCGTCCAGTCTCTGCTCAAGCGTACTACGTGACATCAAAGACTCAGAATGAGAGGCATTGGGGACCTGTGACATCGACGCTTCATAGCCGTTAGGGGCGGTTGCATCAGTATACTTTTAGACGAACAGGATGCTCTTTTTTTTTTTTTTTAGGCGTGTGTAGTCAATTCTGATGTCAAACAGGGATAGATGCTATATGCTTGCAGGTAATACACCTTTTTTTAAATTCATCTCTGCCCAGCACAAGGATCTAGTGAGTTGAACGTTTTTCCCCTTTGCTTGTAGGTTTAGGGTAGAGTTTGAGTGTTTCTGTCGCTGGATTTGCGTGGTATAATTTCTTATTCCCAGCAGGATAACACGAGTTGTATCGTATAATTAGTTTTTGCGATTGTCAGCCGTCCTTGTGCAGTGCTATGCATATAGTTGTGTAATTAGAACCGATCTCTGTGATTGATGAAGTAATTGGGATGGATAATTGAGTCAGTTTCCCAAGTAAAATAAATAAATTACAATATCTTAACCATCCCCTACCGCATGTGGACAGTTTCCATGCGTTAGGGGGTGGACTTAGGTCTTCCATCCAGTAGAATCAGAGTTCGAGTGGTTGATAAGTTGGATTTTTTTACTTGCAGAGAGTGTTTGTGCATTGAATTGTTTGTGGGTGTTTAAGCTTTTTGAGCGTGTTTGAATGCACTATTTCGGTGATCTACGAGTAATCTGCATGGTGTGTACTGGATTTTTTGAGTAATTTTAGAGTTGTTTGCGTCTCTGCACATCAGCGTAATTAGTTTCCAGGTCTGTAAACTGTATATTGTGACTCCAAGCACGAAATGCTGTGTTTTTTGATTCAGCGTAATAAATAAATAAATAAATGAGGTGATATTCGTGGCTAAATAAATTTTTGAAAAAAATAAATAAAGTACACATCTTCCTCTCTCCAGCAGCCCAGAACAGGCTGATTCCTTTTTCACACCAATATTCCTCCTCCGGGCCGCTGGCAGGGTGAGTGTTTTCAATCATCATAACAATAAAACTAGGTGACATCTATCTCTCGATGTATGTAGGAAATGTGGTTGAATGACCTTGAAAAAGTAGTTGAAACTAGGTAGTTAAAAGCGTAGCGAACCCCTGTTCTTACGTATATGAGCGTTCTTAGAGAAAGCGACTGTTTATGTCCGGCAGACTTTAATATCCGGACAGACGGCAGTGCCGCACTTGTTTTCACCGTTGACACTTGGGTAAATACTTCGAGTCAGAAGGAAAGTGTGTGTTTACAAGCACGGTCGACTGTCCCGATGGTATGATGCCACGCAAAACTAATACTAGTTTTGAGATACGACAGCTTGTGATTTTTCACAAGGCAAAATATAAATCGTATAGACAAATTGCTGCCACGCTCAACATAAGTAAGAGTACTGTAGCAGACATCGTCAGACAGTTCAAAAATGAGGACCACAAAAGGGCCAGCCACCGTAGCTGGATGCACGTGACAAGAGGCAACTAATATGGAAAATAAAGAAGGGTCCCACACTCAGTGCACTCAGATTAGCATGTGAGCTGCTAAACGAGCCTGGCAGGAAGGTACATCCTCAAACGATTCACAGAGCATTCAATGAAAGTGGCTACAGTGGAAGAGTGGCCAGGAAGAAACCGTATGTGAATGAACAGAATCGAAAGAAGAGATTGTACTTTGCCAGAGAGTTTATTACTAAGGATAAAATATGGTGGAACGACGTCGTTTTTGGGTCGGATGGATGAAGCATGGCGTGGTGGAAGGAGAACCAAGAATTTACAGTCAGAAATATTAAACCGACTATAAAGAATGAGGCCAACGGCCTTGCCGCAGTGGTAACACCGGTTCCCGTCAGATTACCGAAGCTAAGCGCTGTCGGTCTGGGACAGCACTTAGGTGTCTGTCGAGTGCTGTTGGCAAGGGGGTGCACTCAGCCCTTGTGAGGCAAACTGAGGAGCTACTTGATGGAGAAGCAGCGGCTCCGGTCTCGTAAACGATCATATGGCCGGTAGAGCGGTGTGCTGACCGCCTGCCCCTCCATATCTGCATCCCATGATGCCAGAGGGCTGAGGATGACACGGCGGCCGGTTGGTGGCGTTGGGCCTTCATGGCCTGTTCGGATGGAGTTATAAAGCATGGAGGTGGCAGCGCTCGTATCTGGGGCTGTGTGTCGATATTTGGACTGGGCGAATAGGTGTTCATTGACAGTATTATGGAAAAATACGTCTATTTGAATGTATTAAAAAACAACTTACAAAAAAGTACTGAATCCAAGGGGATATCAAACACGTTCAAATTTTACCAAGACAATGACCTGAAACAGGGAGGCTCGCATTGTGCAGAAATATTTGTTATACAATTACCCCAAAGTCTTACAACTACCACCTCAATCATCTGATCTCAACCCCATTTAGAATGCGTGGGGAAAACTGGAGCGACTATTAGGAAAACAGCAGTATCGTCCAAGGAAACTCTGCAGCATCAATTAAGTGTTAACACAGAATGGCTACCTGACAACATACTGAAACATTTAATGTTCCACAAAATCTTGTCTTGAAATGATTAGTTCTGCAAAGTGTCCGAATATTAAAGTAACGTGAATATAGGGCCAGGTTGTATTTAAATAGTGTTATAAAAGAACTTATGTATGTTATCTTAATAAAGTTTATGCTATTATTTACAAGGCACTTCACGGAATATAATATTTCGATATATGTTTCGTTAGTTTCATTATGAATATAGTTATGATGCTACAAGATTAACATATCACAGTGTCCGAATATTACTGTCATGCACTGTATATGTATCTCACAACGACTGTAGTCGCCGCAGTGCCTGTTCCTTCAGACATGTATGCATGTCCGAAGGAACATTGCATCGTAATTCGGAATAACAAAGGCACTGTAATATCGTATGAAGTCAATAGATTATAAACATTTCCCTGTTTGACTGTTACCAGATGCTCTCTACTTACAAAGTTCTTTCACGATCTATAATTGCATTAAACTGAACTTCAGACAAAATTTTTAAAATTTATAGATACAACTTACAAACTATACAGGTAAAAGCAAATACTCTTCGAGTTTTGCAGTATCTTTTCTTCTACGATTTCCAGTACGATAAAATATGCAGAACTACTTCTGTGAAGTTAGGAAAATAGGAGAGGGTTACCGACAGAGTTGAAGCTATTAAGAAGATTTCGAGCTGAGCCTGAATAGGAAAAAAAGGGACGAAAGAAACAAGAAAAATGATAGCGCAAAGAAAGGGTCTGGTTTCGAGTACAGATGCAGTACATAGTTTTAGTCTAGACGCAGTACTTAGTTTTAATCTGTCAGGAAGTTTTAAATTTAAAATATTTTAGCTATGGATGACACCTGCTGAAGCACAAAGGTGCATGAATTTACTTAAAACAGTCAGGTTTAAAGACAGCAATGTCACTGGAATGATAAAACCGTATAGTGTCAGAAGGCATAGATGTGAGTACAGTAGTGAACTCTCTGTTTAGCCAGAGCCATATGGCAATAGTGCCTACAAAATGATAGCATTTGTAGAGCCCATATAAAAATAGGGAACAATACATATGAGATAACAACACAAGTTGACACCTTGAGCCATATCACATATCTGTTTCTCCATGGCTGTGATAAAAATGTAGCTGTATTGTAAGGCATCTGGATTTTACAGACCTTACATGAGCTTGATCCATAACGAGAATACAATACAGCATGACATCCTCAGAATATAATCAGTATATCATATCAACGAAAAGCAATTGCAGTAATCTCATGTACCGAAAACTAACAAAACAGTATCTACCAATATATGGACAGGGACATGCACACATAAGTTAAAGTGAAACACATTTTGGAGATAAACCGAGCAGGTGGTTAATGGCATTGGAAAACCCTACTTAACAAGAGAACGGCAAGCTTCAGCACAGAAAGGGATAAGGCCAGAACAATACATTATTCCTTTTCACGTAAATACGGTCGGGACCAAGGGTAAGTGGCTGGACAGTTTTAACAGGACTAGGCAGCGACTCGGCAAGAAAAATAAAATTCACCTCTAACGAAATGGCGATTGGCTGAAGCCATATTGGGCAACGCAGACGCGACATGGTGGGGAGATCCCCATTATGTAAAAGCATTTTGAGACCTAAAATTTCGAGATCTCTCTCTCGTCTCATGGCGGACTGCTCAAGTGTGTGGAAAATAGCTAGGGCATCGACAGCTTTGCTTCTGCGAAGTGTGCATGATATGCTTCACGTAACATGGCGATAATTATTCCTCAGGGAATTTTTGCTGGCAAAGAAATTGCGTGCATGTCGCTCCAACCGTTAACGAGTGTGCAATAGCCATTATTTCGACTAGGGAAAAATTAACGTTCTGTGGAACGCAGGCATGTTGAAACTGAGTGAATTTAGTCAAAGGTAGAGTAGGGAATTAGCGTTTCAGATCCAGCATGGAGACAACGCTGTTGCAGATCCTGCATTGTAAAAAGTACCATCACACATTAGGTCACAGTTAATGTTGAGTCGAGATTTTGCTCACTCCAACTTGCATACGCATTGACCATTGAACATCGAAAAGCTAGGATACTAACCTACCCTCACATTGAGTATATAAGAGTTTTTAATTGGTTTAAAAAGTGAAATTATTCTCCACCAACTCAGTCTATTGACCAGCTATGCCATCGTAGACATAAGTTAGCTGATGAAGATTTTTAATCATTCTTTCCTGTGAGAACAACTTTCATTTGTAGAGATAACGAATTTAATAATCGCCAAGTCAATATGTCCAAGAGTTAAATATTTTGTTATTGAGTGTTGGAAGTAACTGAACATGATTGTTGTGTATCACTTGACCCCTGAAAGCACAGTGATAAATTATATGTAGAATGAAAAAGGGAACAGCTGTTTTTTCTTTCTAGAATAGATCCCAACCTTTCACTTTTATTAATTTATGCATTCGTATTACGTGACAGCAGCATTTCTAATTGCACATAATATTAGCTGCATTACAGGGCCAGGTTCATATTTATCTAGAATGTCTGTTTAACACTCTGGGCTTGAGAAGATAGTTCAGATGTTTTGTCTATTTGCGCGCTTCACAGTATGTGCATGGCTGCAGCCAGTAACATAACTTCGTGTGTTTCAGTTGGTTATACGGACATAGCACTCCATGTTTCAGCCTCGTATATCATCTGGTGCCTTATTCACCCAAGTCTAACGCAGAATATATCTATACACTGTAAAACAATGTAAGATTGGTGATCTATTACAGAAGCTTGAAATTTAGAGCGGACTTCAGTGCGAGACGGTTATAATAGTTTCTACAATGAGACTTTGTCTCGAAACATGGCAGAAAATCCAAAGACATTCTGGTCGCACGTAAAGTATGCTAGCGGCAAGTCATAGTCAGTGCCTTCTCTGCACGATAGCAATGGAAATACTTTCGACGACAGTGCTGCTAAGGCAGAGTTATTGGACACAGCCTTCGGAAATTCCTCCACCAAAGAAGACGAAGTAAATATTCCAAAATTCGAATCAAGAACAGCTGCCAACGTGAGTAACTTAGAAGTAGATATGCTCGGAGTAGTGAAGCAACTTAAATCGCGTAATAAAAGCAAGTCTTCCGGTCCAAATTGTATACCAATTAGGTTCCTTTTAGAGAATGCTGATGCAATAGCTTCATACTTACAATCATCTAAAACCGCTCGTTCGACGAAATATCTGTACCCAAAGGCTGTTAGTTGCACAGGTCACAAGAATATTCAAGACAGGCAATTGGAGTAATACACTAAATTATAGGCTCATATCATTAAAGTCAACATGCAGCAGGATTTTGGAACATGTATGGTGTTCAAAAATTATGAATTACTTCGAAAGGAATGGTCCATTAACACACAGACAGCATGGATTTAGAAAACATCATTCTTGTGCAACACAACCAGCTCTTTACTCACACGAAGTATTGAGTGATATGGACAAGAGCTTTAAAATTGATTCCGTATTTCTACATTTCGAGAGGCTTTTTGACACTGTACCTGACAAGCGGATTGTAATCAAATTCCGTGCTTATGGAATACCGTCTTAGTTATGCGACTGCCTTCGTGATTTCCTGTCAGAGAGGTCACAGTTCGCAGTAATAGACGGAAAATCATCGAGTAAAACAGAAATGATTTCTGGCGATCTCCAAGGTAGTGTTATGGGCCCCTCTGCCGTTCCCGGTCTATATAAACGAATTAGGAGACAATCTGAACAACTGTCTTAGGTTGTTTGCAGATGATGCTGTCGTTTATCGTCTAGTAAAACCATCAGAAGACCAAAACAAATTGCAAAACGATTTAGGAAAGATATCTGTATGGTGCAAAAACTGGCAATTGACCCTAAATAATGAAAATTGTGAGGTGATCCGCATGAGTGCTAAATGGAATCCGTTAAATTTCGGTTACACGATAAATGATTTAAATCTAAAAGCTGTAAATACAATTAAATACCTAGAAATTACAACTACGAACAACTTAAATTGGAAATAGCACATAGAAGATGATGTGGGGAAGAGGAACCAAAGACTTCGTTTTATTGGCAGAATCCTTGGATGACGCAACAGATCTACTAAAGAGTAGGCTACTCGCTACGCTTGTCCGTCCTCTTTTGGAGTGCTGCTTGTTGTGCGCTGTGGGATCCTTACCAGGTAGGAAATAACTGAGTACAGCGAGAAAGTTCAAAGAAGAGCAGTTTGTTTCGTATTCACGAGAAATAGGGAAGAGAGTGTCACGGACATGATACAAGATTTGTGGTGGACATCATTTCTTTTCTCGTTTCTCGTTGCGACGGGATCTTCTCATGAACTTTCAATCACCAACTTTCTCCTCCGAAGGCGGAAATATTTATGCTGAGCCCGATCTATGTAGGGAACAACGATCGTCATAATAAAATAAAGAAAATCAGAGCTCGTACGGAAGTATATAGGTCTTCATTATCCCCTCGCGCTGGTCGAGAGTAGAACAATAGAGAATTATTGTGGAGGTGGTTCGTTGAACCCTGTACCAGGCACTTAAATGCGATTAGCAGAGTATCCATTAGATGTAGATGTGAAGTACATTTGCAGGTGAAGCGGTGGTCTTATCGTGATTGGCACGCTTAAGTTTTAAATCGAGAATCCTTAACTTCATTTCATAATAATTCTGCAGTTGTTTAGTTTTATTCATTTTGATTTTGACGCGGAAATGTATGTGCAGTATTATCAGTATGATAATATTGTTAAAATGGTATTGAACTGACATGTGCGTGAGGTTGACATATTACATACTCATATTACCTACTATTTTTTGGGTAGAATAATATGTGATCTCGAACAACATTTCGAAACACGTTGGGCAGATGTGTCCACCTGCTCACCCCCCCCCCCTCCCTCCTCTTCCATCCTCATCAACATCCTGCGAATAGGAGAGCACTGGTCGTGACTCCAGGGTACAGCACTCTGCCCTCGGTCATTAGGCGCTGCAGTGGGACGGAGCGAGTGCCAAACAACCAGCGCGCGTAACAGTTTAAAATCTATACTTTCAGAGGGCCATAATTCTGTACTTCAGAATTATGGCCTAAATTTTCGTCCAGGATCGATTGCTAGATCTGACATATTGCAAGTGCGTTTTTTACTCCTTAAAATGCGAGGTCGCGTTGGTGATGTTGTCTTGTAAGTAAAAAGCACTCCGTCTTCAGGCACGAGTAGTCTACTGGGACCATCCGACCGCCGTGTCAGCCTCAGTTGAGGATGTGGATAGGAGGGGCGTGGGGTCAGCACACCGCTCTGTCGGTCGTTATGATGGTATTGTTGACCGAAGCCGCTACTATTCGGTCGAGCAGCTCCTCAATTGGCATCACGAGGCTGAGTGCACCCCGAAAAATGGCAACAGCGCATGGCGGCCTGGATGGTCACCCAACCAAGTGCCGACCACGCCCGGCAGCGCTTTAAACTCCGGTGATCTCAGGGGAACCGGTGTAACCACTGCGGCAACGCCGTTGCCTGTCTTGTAAGTAAACGATTCCATATTTGTTTTTTATTTCATATAAAACAGTATAGGTTTTAACGCATAGTGTTCTATGGACCCATATGCTTTTCTTCCCGAATCGTGTGTGCAATGATCGATTTATGTTTCTTGCAAGTATTTTATACGTTTTATGTACTTCTGCGCATCTGGAGAACTACATGTTAGCAGCTTTTGACAGAACTGATATTCAACTTTACTACATCTTATCACCCCCCCATGAACCATGGACCTTGCCGTTGGTGGGGAGGCTTGCGTGCCTCAGCGATACAGATAGCCGTACCGTAGGTGCAACCACAACGGAGGGGTATCTGTTGAGAGGCCAGACAAACGTGTGGTTCCTGAAGAGGGGCAGCAGCCTTTTCAGTAGTTGCAAGGGCAACAGTCTGGATGATTGACTGATCTGGCCTTGTAACAATAACCAAAACGGCCTTGCTGTGCTGGTACTGCGAACGGCTGAAAGCAAGGGGAAACTACAGCCGTAATTTTTCCCGAGGGCATGCAGCTTTACTGTATGATTACATGACGATGGCGTCCTCTTGGGTAAAATATTCCGGAGGTAAAATAGTCCCCCATTCGGATCTCCGGGCGGGGACTACTCAAGAGGATGTCGTTATCAGGAGAAAGAAAACTGGCGTTCTACGGATCGGAGCGTGGAATGTCAGATCCCTTAATCGGGCAGGTAGGTTAGAAAATTTAAAAAGGGAAATGGATAGGTTGAAGTTAGATATAGTGGGAATTAGTGAAGTTCGGTGGCAGGAGGAACAAGACCTCTGGTCAGGTGACTACAGGGTTATAAACACAAAATCAAATAGGGGTAATGCAGGAGTAGGTTTAATAATGAATAGGAAAATAGGAATGCGGGTAAGCTACTACAAACAGCATAGTGAACGCATTATTGTGGCCAAGATAGATACGAAGCCCACGCCTACTACAGTAGTACAAGTTTATATGCCAACTAGCTCTGCAGATGACGAAGAAATTGAAGAAATATATGATGAAATAAAAGAAATTATTCAGATTGTGAAGGGAGACGAAAATTTAATAGTCATGGGTGACTGGAATTCGAGTGTAGGAAAAGGGAGAGAAGGAAACATAGTAGGTGAATATGGATTGGGGGACAGAAATGAAAGAGGAAGCCGCCTAGTCGAATTTTGCACAGAGCACAACATAATCATAACTAACACTTGGTTTAAGAATCATGAAAGAAGGTTGTATACATGGAAGAACCCTGGAGATACTAAAAGGTATCAGATAGATTATATAATGGTAAGACAGAGATTTAGGAACCAGGTTTTAAATTGTAAGACATTTCCAGGGGCAGATGTGGACTCTGACCACAATCTATTGGTTATGACCTGTAGATTAAAACTGAAGAAACTGCAAAAAGGTGGGAATTTAAGGAGATGGGACCTGGATAAACTAAAAGAACCAGAGGTTATACAGAGATTCTGGGAGAGCATAAGGGAGCAATTGACAGGAATGGGGGAAATAAATACAGTAGAAGAAGAATGGTTAGCTTTGAGGGATGAAGTAGTGAAGGCAACAGAGGATCAAGTAGGTAAAAAGACGAGGGCTAGTAGAAATCCTTGGGTAACAGAAGAAATATTGAATTTAATTGATGAAAGGAGAAAATATAAAAATGCAGTAAGAGAAACAGGCAAAAAGGAATACAAACGTCTCAAAAATGAGATCGACAGGAAGTGCAAAATGGCTAAGCAGGGATGGCTAGAGGACAAATGTAAGGATGTAGAGGCCTATCTCACTAGGGGTAAGATAGATACCGCCTACAGGAAAATTAAAGAGACCTTTGGAGATAAGAGAACGACTTGTATGAATATCAAGAGCTCAGATGGAAACCCAGTTCTAAGCAAAGAAGGGAAAGCAGAAAGGTGGAAGGAGTATATAGAGGGTCTATACAAGGGCGATGTACTTGAGGACGATATTATGGAAATGGAAGAGGATGTAGATGAAGATGAAATGGGAGATATGATACTGCGTGAAGAGTTCGACAGAGCACTGAAAGACCTGAGTCGAAACAAGGCCTCCGGAGTAGACAATATTCCATTGGAACTACTGACGGCCGTGGGAGAGCCAGTCCTGACAAAACTCTGCCATCTGGTGAGCAAGACGTATGAAACAGGCGAAATACCCTCAGACTTCAAGAAGAATATAATAATTCCAATCCCAAAGAAAGGAGGTGTTGACAGATGTGAAAATTACCGAACTATCAGCTTAATAAGTCACAGCTGCAAAATACTAACACGAATTCTTTACAGACGAATGGAAAAACTAGTAGAAGCCAACCTCGGGGAAGATCAGTTTGGATTCCGTAGAAACACTGGAACACGTGAGGCAATACTGACCTTACGACTTATCTTAGAAGAAAGATTAAGGAAAGGCAAACCTACGTTTCTAGCATTTGTAGACTTAGAGAAAGCTTTTGACAATGTTGATTGGAATACTTTCTTTCAAATTCTAAAGGTGGCAGGGGTAAAATACAGGGAGCGAAAGGCTATTTACAATTTGTACAGAAACCAGATGGCAGTTATAAGAGTCGAGGGACATCAAAGGGAAGCAGTTGTTGGGAAGGGAGTGAGACAGGGTTGTAGCCTCTCCCCGATGTTGTTCAATCTGTATATTGAGCAAGCAGTAAAGGAAACAAAAGAAAAATTCGGAGTAGGTATTAAAATTCACGGAGAAGAAATAAAAACTTTGAGGTTCGCCGATGACATTGTAATTCTGTCAGAGACAGCAAAGGACTTGGAAGAGCAGTTGAATGGAATGGACAGTGTCTTGAAAGGAGGATATAAGATGAACATCAACAAAAGCAAAACAAGGATAATGGAATGTAGTCTAATTAAGTCGGGTGATGCTGAGGGAATTAGATTAGGAAATGAGGCACTTAAAGTAGTAAAGGAGTTTTGCTATTTGGGGAGCAAAATAACTGATGATGGTCGAAGTAGAGAGGATATAAAATGTAGGCTGGCAATGGCAAGGAAAGCGTTTCTGAAGAAAAGAAATTTGTTAACATCGAGTATAGATTTAAGTGTCAGGAAGTCATTTCTGAAAGTATTCGTATGGAGTGTAGCCATGTATGGAAGTGAAACATGGACGATAAATAGTTTGGACAAGAAGAGAATAGAAGCTTTCGAAATGTGGTGCTACAGAAGAATGCTGAAGATTAGATGGGTAGATCACATAACTAATGAGGAAGTATTGAATAGGATTGGGGAGAAGAGAAGTTTGTGGCACAACTTGACCAGAAGAAGGGATCGGTTGGTAGGACATGTTCTGAGGCATCAAGGGATCACCAATTTAGTATTGGAGGGCAGCGTGGAGGGTAAAAATCGTAGAGGGAGACCAAGAGATGAATACACTAAGCAGATTCAGAAGGATGTAGGTTGCAGTAGGTACTGGGAGATGAAAAAGCTTGCACAGGATAGAGTAGCATGGAGAGCTGCATCAAACCAGTCTCAGGACTGAAGACCACAACAACAACAACATCTTATCATGGAATGCGTATCTATTTCTGCTATGAATAGTGTTGCTTCTTGACAGTGAGTAGACTTTGTTGTCTTCGTGACTAAGGAATTCTTCCTGCAAATGCTAAAAATACAGCAAAAGTTACGCTTATGTTTCATACTTACTGACAGGTACTACAAACAATACATTTTAACAGAAATCAATGTACTATACTCATCCATCCATTCCAACGAAAATTTAAAAGCCAATTTTACAGATCCTCATGCTTTCACCACTGGATCTACTTACGAATTCTGTATAGCTAGAGTTTACTAAACGCAGAGGATGCAGTATAGTGGAAGTACATCCACACTATATGCAGTATAACACAAAAGGTCGCAATCAGGAACATAGTGCGATGAAACCAGTTTCTGTTTACTACAAATATGGAAGACAACAAATTATCCAATAAGAAACCGAGATGACAGAAGGATAAACTTGCAGCGCTCCAAGTGGCCTGGCAGCGAATCAAGGTCTTGTTACCGGAAGACCGCATATGAGTTTCACATCACTGCTTTGAACTACAATTGCGTAAGAAACCAGTAGAGATCGGAAATGAACTACCTCGTTACGACACTGCCAAACTCAGTAACCATTTCCGCCGTAGTCGTTAACGAACGTTTTACGTGCTCCGCTTTTCCTTGTGTTGCTCGTTGTGTTCTTTGCTAATTATGAAGTGGATGATGAGACTAATCCCTATTTATCAGGGGTTTCAAAACGATTTCCATGATACCAGAAAGGATCATCATTCCAGTCGGTTCTGCTTGCGTAAAAGCAAAGATCCAGGTTGCAGACTGCCAGCCCTGCGAGACAGAGGTGGGGCTTGTTCCTCTGCTTCAGTTGGTCTCTCATTAATTTGTCTACATTCGCGGCCGACTGCCTTGTTAAAGTGTCAACACTACAGTGCAGGTCACATGTAGTAAACTCTTTTTTAATTTTCACATTTGCGCGCTTCCCAGACATCCTTGCTTATGTTTTGGCCCATAGACTCCTATATTTTTAAGCTTTAGCTATTGATGATGTGACATAGTGTGACATAGCTTTTAATAGAAAACGACAGGAAAAAGACCTAGCGTCTATGAGAAAGAGAAACCGAAAATACAGAACTGCATTTAAAGCTCAAGTCAAGATGGTGTGAATTTAGTCGCGTCAGTTTATCTTTGTTCTGAGTTTTCTTGATGTTATTTAGTATTCTTTCCTAAGGTTACTGTTGTAGGCTGGTTTATAGCAATGTAAGAGTTTTTTTAAAGTTTTTCAATTTTATCTGATATTTTCCCCAAATGTGGCATGTTTGCATATTTATTTGTATTTCCATGAATGCTGCTAGAGGCCTATTGATCTATGTTTTACTTTACATTTTTTGGATGAACTTAATCTTAGTTGTATGTATCCATTATTTATAATTATCTTATTAATTGTCTTTATTTCTTGACCGATTTTTTTTAAATTTAAAGGCAGTTTATAGGCTCTGTGGTGAAAGGCAATGAAGTTTTCTATGTGAGTTTGGATGTACAGAGATCAGAGCTCTGGTGGCATCTCTGGAAGTTGACTTTATGTAGAATTTAAGGGAGGGTACACTTTTAAATATGGACCGTGTCATCGCCAGATAATTAATGGCTGTGTTTTCTTTATGTTCGATTGTGAAATCAATATTTTTGTCTAGAATTAATATTTTCGCAGATAATTAATGTTTTGTGCAGGCTGTTAATTCCACATGTAACATTTTAAGTCCTTCAGTGGAACTTTTAAAAATATATAATATGCCTTCTACATATCTTGAGCATAAGACTGTTTTGGCACCATAACCTTTCTTGTTGTCCATCACTTTATTTTCTAGGAAATTAACGGCCGGCCGGAGTGGCCGTGCGGTTCTAGGCGCTACAGTCTGGAACCGAGCTACCCCTACGGTCGCAGGTTCGAATACTGCGTCGGGCATGGATGTGTGTGATGTCCTTAGATTAGTTAGGTTTAATTAGTTCTAAGTTCTAGGCGACAGATGACCTCAGACGTTAAGTAGCATAGTGCTCAGAGCCATTTGAACCATTTTTTAGGAAATTAATGAAATATCTGCCGGGAAGCCACTTAAAGAAATCACCATCGCTACTAACCTTTCTTATTTTTATACTTTATTGTTAAATGTAAAGTAGCTGTGGGACAATACTACTGTATCTTTATAATAAGTTTGATTACTTCAACTAAAGGTATGCTTTATGCTCGTAAAGACTCTGTCTTATTACTGCAATACTTTCATCTGCAAGGACATGTGTATACTCGTTGACTACGACCAAGAAGTGAAGTTTGACTTGTAGCGGTAGATGTTTGTTGATAACTTTTACAATAACTTCATAGTTCGCTCCCTTTTCTGTACCATGTGAGTTGTTTTACAGCTGTATGTTTTTGTCTATATTGCCTGTAGCTTTATCAAATGTCCATATTTTGCCACAGAATAATGTCGCAGACGATAAACATTGCGTTTGCACAACACCAGACATTGCTTCATCACGATGTCACGATGCCAGCGACATTTACAAAAATGGTTCAAATGGCTCTGAGCACTATGGGACTTAACATCTGAGTTCATCAGTTCCCTACAACTCAGAACTACTTAAAGCAAACCAACCTAAGGACATCACACACATCGATGCCCGATGTAGGATTCTAACCTGCGACCGTAGCGGTCACGCGGTTCCAGACTGAAGCGCCTAGAACGGCTCGGCCACGCCATTTACATACGTTACAGTAAAATATCACTGCAATGTCGTTGCAGCACCAGTTGATGCTACCCAACTGCTGTTAAACAAAGGACAGACATCAAGAAAGGAAACAGGCTCCTATAATAGGTTGACATAGAATAGCTTTCATTTTATGTTATAGTGTGTAGGTATGTTTTGTATTAGATTTCACCATAATAAGACACAAGATGATAGACGAAAGTTCGAAACACGTAGTGCTATGCACGTATAAGCAATAATATCGCATGAGTTAATAATATCATGTGACTGCTGCGGTCATAAACACATAGTTGCATATACAGATTGAGTCACTTGGCTTTTTCGCCTGGAATACCCTTTGAACACATGATAAAGATAAAGAGGAACAAAGTCAACGTTTAACGACGTGCTTCTTTTTATCGTGTCAATAATTATTACTGAGATAAGATTATCTGTCTCGTTCTAAACAAAACAGATGCCCCAGAGTACCATAATTCAAATTCCGGCAAGTAATTTATAAGAAAGACGGAAAACATTAGTCTTCGATTGTGCACTTCTTTCGCATATTTGATACCCTGCGTTTATACAGTACTGTGGGCTACAGCACAAACCCCAGTGAATATTACGCGAAGTTTTCACAGGCTCTGACACGTACGACAATTTTTTAAAAAACTTAAAAAGAACTTTGGTAAGCCTTGCCAGACACCGGATTTCGAAATTATTTTTATTTTGATGCTGGGACAACAATAAAAGTACTATTCTAACGAAAACCACAGTACTCTAAGATGAGAATATATGAATGGACTCTTCACTCACAATTAATTCGACTTCATCATTTGGATTCGCAGCTCTTGTATCTTTCGTGTTTGCAAAACACCGTTTTTCCAAATTTCTCAAACATGTTTCAGCACCTCTGTGTCATGATCAGTGGGATTCTGTTGTATTTAATCTTTACATTCGGTTTGCATGTTTTTGCAAGCCCATTTGCGCATTATTTTGTACTGGTAGCTTGTCACTTTTTTGTGTGGCAAGCCTTTATTTCTCAGCATCCTGATGAGGTGTTGTGAAGCACACGTAAATATACAACACATATTTTCAGAGATTTTGTCGCAAAAAGCACTTTACATTTGACCAAAGGACACTGTAATCGTGTTATCAACAAAAAAAAATCAAACAGGAGAAATGTAGGACACATCCGGAGACGTCAAGGAACCGTTGATCGCTAAAGGAGGGAAGTGGAGGGAGCCCAAAGCGTGACGACAGTAAGTGGGTTGAGATGGATATATGCTGCAGTGGTTATGCAGAGTTTTTGGATTCGATACTACAACAACAACAACACATCACCTCTAATTTATGTTTTTCCTGCCGGCCGCGGTAGCCGTGCGGTTCTAGGCGCTGCAGTCCGGAACTGCGGCACTGCTACGGTCGCAGGTTCCAATCCTGCCTCGGGCATGGATGTGTGTGATGTCCTTAGGTTAGTTAGGTTTAAGTAGTTCTAAGTTCTAGGGGACTGATGACCTAAGATGTTAAGTCCCGTAGTGCTCAGAGCCATTTGAACCATTTTGTTTTTCCTCTGCTGTTCCAAGTTCACTTCGGCGCAATCTGCAGATCCTGCATTTCTCCTCAGTCAGTACACATTGTAATTGCCGAATCGAGAAATGACAATGTATCGAGAAGTGATATTCCCTCAAGAAGGTGCCCGCATGTAGCGCGGGAGATAAGCCTCCGAGACTGGACCTAGAGTTACGATTTCTGTTTACTCGCACGCCAGATTCCATGAAAGATAAGGATAAGTTCGACCGATAGACCTTAGATATCGTCGGCAAAAACAAACATCGGACGTAATGGGCTGTGTAGCCTTCAGTCGTCCCACTTGTTATAAAACATCTTGTATAGTGCAGCGTCAGCTCAGTGAAATTTCGATGTAGAAAATATTGCAGCAAGACCCATTATTTTACTCTGTTTTCCTAGGACATTTACCAAAAACTAATTTTGTGCATCTAGTTGTAAACATATCATTAGGCTTCTGGTATCAGTGAAGGTGATAAACACAACGTGAGAGGCCAGTGAGCACCACAATAAAGTTTATTCACGGTAAGACAGCGAATAGTAAGCGTAAATGCGTGTGTACCGGTGGGCTCCTATTGAAAAAGAAATTAGCAATATCATCATCAGCCGACATCTACTTATAGATAAATGGTTCCTCCAAACTTTTCCACACAGTACAATCTTCACCTGCAGTCATCCTTGTTGGTCCTGCATGATATCCGTCATCTACCCGTCTTCCATTAGGTCGTGTACTTGGACGTTTCTTGTGTCTGAGGATTCAGCAAAGAAAGTCATGCCCACGTTCATTTCATTTTCATTACAGTCACAAACGTGTGTATGACTTTGGTTACTACCGAAAGAACAATTCCAAGGAGTTTACTTAGAAGCAGAAAATAAAACGAGGAAGCAGAGATGAAAAGTTTATGCTCGTTATTAGGAAAGCTTTCACGAAGTATTTAATGATGAAGAAAGTAGACGAAATGTCATATCCACACTCATATGGGACCCGAATGCAACTGACACTACAAAAGTCAAAAATGTATACAATTTATAGGTGATTTAATAGTGAAAGGTTAGTGAATTATGAGAATATGGTGCAGCACTGCTCTTTGTCATATGACCACACGGTATTCGGAAAGAACTGTTGCACAACGCAGTGCACAGTGAATGGGTGTAGTTGTTGGTAAGGATGTGAGTGTTCGAGTTTTACGGAGAAAACGAAGCGATTTATCGATATTTATAGAAAAAGGGCTACGATGGACCGGAAGACTAAGCTGCGATTTCGAAATGTCCTGCATTTGGGGTTCGGTTGGGCTGTTTGGGGAAAGAGACAAGACAGCGAGGTCATCGGTCTCATCGGATTAGAGAAGGACGGGGAATGAAGTCGGCCGCGCCCTTTGAAAGGAACCATCCCGGCATTTCCCTGGAGCGATTTAGGGAAATCACAGAACACCTAAATCAGGATGGCCGGACGCGGGATTGAACCGTCGTCCTCCTGCATTTGAAAAGCGCTTATAAGGGTGGTCCATTGATAGTGACCGGGCCAAATATCTCACGAAATAAGCATCAAACGAAAAAACTACAAAGAACTAAACTCGTCTAGCTTGAAGGGAGAAACCAGATGGCACTATGGTTGGCCCGATAGATGGCGCTGCCATAGGTCAAACGGATATCAACTGCGTTTTTTTTTTTTTTTTTTTTAGATAGGAACCCCCAATTTTTATTACATATTCGTGTAGTACGTAAAGAAATATGAATGTTTTAGTTGGACCACTTTTTTCGCTTTGTAACAGATGGCGCTGTACGTGGTATCACGTAACATTCCGCCAGTGCGGACGGTATTTGCTTCGTGATACATTACCCGTTAGATGGAAAAATTGCGGAAAAGGTCGATATCGTGTAGATGTATGGTTGTTGTGATAAAAATGCCCAACTGGCGTGTGCTATGTATGCTGCTCGATATCCTGGACGACATCATCCAAGTGTCCGGACCGTTCGCCGGATAGTTACGTTATTTAAGGAAACAGGAAGTGTTCAGCCACATGTGAAACGTCAACCACGACCTGCAACAAATGATGATGCCAAGTAAGTGATTTAGCTGTTGTCGCGCCTAATCCACACATCAGTAGCAGACAAACTGCGCAAGAATCGGGAATCTCAAAAACGTCGGTGTTGAGATTCCTACATCAACATCGATTGCACCCATACCATACTTCTATGCACCAGGAATTGCATAACGACGACTTTGAACGTCGTGTACAGTTCTGCCACTGGGCACAAGAGAAATTAAGGGAAGATGGCAGATTTTTTGCACTCGTTCTATTTAGCGACGAAGCGTCATTCACCAACAGCGGTAACGTAAAACGGCATAATATTCACTATTGAGCAACGGAAAATCCACGATGGCTGCGACAAGTGGAACATCAGCGACCCTGGCGGGTTAATGTATGGTGCGGCATTATGGGAGGAAGGATAATTGGCCCTTATTTTATCGATGGCAATCTATATGGTGCAATGTATGCTGTTCTACCGATGTTACTACAAGATGTTTCACTGCATGACAGAATGGCGATGTACTTCCAACGTGATGGATGTCCGGCACATAGCTCGCGTGCGTTTGAAGAGGTACTGAATAGCATATTTCATGACAGGTGGATTGGTAGTCGAATCCCGCACGTTCACCGGATCTGACGTCCCCGGATTTCTTTCTGTGGGGAAAGTTGAAGGATATTTGCTATCGTGATCCACCGACAACGCCAGACAACATGCGTCAGCGCATTGCCAATGCATGTGCGAACATTACGGAAGGCGAACTACTAGCTGTTGAGAGGAATGTCATTACACGTATTGCCAAATGCATTGAGGTTGACGGGCATCATTTTGAGCATTTATTGCATTAATGTGGTATTTACAGGTAATCACTCTTTAACAGCAGGCGTTCTCAGAAATGATAAGTTCACAAAGGTACATGTATCACATTGGAAAAACCGAAATAAAATGTTCAAACGTACCTACGTTCTGTATTTTAATTTAAAAAACCTATCTGTTACCAACTGTTCGTCTAAAATTGTGAGCCATATGTTTGTGACTATTACAGCGCCATCTATCACAAAGCGAAAAAAAGTGGTCCAACTAAAACATTAATATTTCTTTGCGTACTACACGAATACGTAATAAAAAATGTGGGTTCCTATTATAAAAAAACGCAGTTGATATCCGCTTGACCTATGGCAGCGCCATGTAGCGGGCCAACATTGCGCCTTCTGGTTTCCCCCTTCAAGCTAGACAAGTTTCGTTCTTTGTAGTTTTTTCGTTTGACGCTTATTTCGTGAGATATTTGGCCCTGTCACGATCAATGGGTATATTGCTATTGTATATTGCTGGGCGTCTAGATCGTTGCCAACTTGGAGAAAGAAGAACTATTAGCAAAACTGCGGACTTCAGTGACGCGAAAGTGACACTGGAAGCAGACAGTGGATTTCGTACTTGTTGTCGTGTGAACTGCCACGATACCGTCGAGCAGCTGATCACCCAGTAGCGACCTGCTCGAAGTGATAGCTCTGATAACACTCTGCCACGCTTATTGGCTGTTACAGCAGACGCCCTCAGTTCCTCAGACGATTTGACGGTGAAAAAAAACTCGCCTCCACAGCTAATGACATAACGGTGCGTTAGTGCGGTAACGCTCCACCAGGAGGTAGCCTGTTCGTACTCTTGTGGCGGAAGAAATTTTCGACCGCTGCGGTCGCAGGTTCGAATCCTGCCTCGGGCATGGATGTGTGTGATGTCCTTAGGTTAGTTAGGTTTAAGTAGTTCTAAGTTCTAGGGGACTGATGACCTCAGAAGTTAAGTCCCATAGTGCTCAGAGCCATTTTGAAGAAATTTTCGTTAACGATATCTGGCTGGCAAGACGTTGATAATTAATAGCATTCAGATCCTGATTACCAGACTGTGAACTGATGGCCTGGGATACGTTTCAAGCCTCAACGCAGGGAATTTTTTGAGGTAGTCGGCTTCAATTACAGGCCGCATTTCTTGTGGACACACATTATTTGTTTTTGACGCAGTGATTTTTACTGCCTTCTGCCTTCCCCTGCTGTTGATTATTACTGATTCTGCTCCCTTTAGTAGCAGTTTCCTACCCAAATATGAAGAGGGTGCGCTGAACATCTAGCTACTCATCCACCCTTTTCGACAAAGCCACTAGAAAACTGAAGGCGACTGCTTAAACTGAAAGTCTTCGGTCCCCATTGGTAACGATTTTAATTGAAATTGCGAGCGGTGTCTGGAACACAGCCCAGGAGCATTTGATTAATACAAAAAAACGCTGACCGTAGACTATTCAGAGCTTAATGACAGAAAAAACATGTGTTACTGGCCGGCTCGTCTGATGGAGACGTTAAACTTGGCGATCCTTATGGTGCTATTTCAGAGGAGTAGCGTATATGGCGGTACCGAATTTCTCTCTTACTACCATCAACTAAAGTAATGTTTCGAAAACCCCCCATATTATTAAAGAGAGTGAGAAATGATGCTAATTAGTTGTCCATCTCCATCTTTCACCCAATGAAACACGCTAATTAAACTGTGCGCAGTGGAGTTAATGAACGGTAATTTTTTGCCGCAGCAGCGGATAAGTGGGTGATGATAATCATTTAGTTTCTTTATTTATGCACAGGAATGACTAGCTGTAAAACGAAATTCAAAGGTACGACAAATTCTTGAGTTTATTAGTTAAAGTTGACGTCGGTTAAAAACTTTTCCAAATACAGGGTGTCCACAATGAGACTCCAACATTTTAATATCGTATATCTTTCTCATTTCAGATGGTGGATCTGTGAATCCTGGAGGGGTAGACAGAGCAACTCAACAAGTTTGTGGTGTGCAAATTTGATGCGCCAAGTGGCCGTAGTGGAGCTGCAATCAATTTTTTTAGCAAAATGGAGGATATGAAGGAGCGTGCACAAGTGGTCTGGTGGTATGCAGAGACAAAATCGGCGACCCAAAGCAAAGAAATTTTCGTCGGGATTACAACAAAGCGCCCCCGTCGTTCAAGACTATAAAGAAGTGTTGTGATCAGTTTTTGGCTACTGGGAGTGTTGCGAAAGGGCATGGTGGTGGTAAGCCTGGGATCAGCGAACATCATGTGGAACAACTGCGGCGGACATTCGAACAAGTCCACAGAAGTCAGTGCGACAGGCAGCACAAGAACTTCGTATGAAACGTTCAACAGTGCATAAAGTGCTTCATCAGCTATTACGTTTGTTCGCATATTAAGTGCAGGTTGTGCAAGAAATCAAGCCTGATCATCGACCAAAGCGAGAAGAATTTGCATGTGTTATGTCAGATCGCATTGCCGCGGACGAGACATTTTTATCACGCGTGATGTTTACTGACGAGGCAACCTTTCACGTGTCAGGGGCTGTCAATCGTCATAATGCGCGTATCTGGGGGTCCGAAAATCCACATGCACCTAGAGAACACATGCGCGACAGTCCGAAAGTTAATGTGTGGTGTGGTTTGATGATAAATCGCATTGTTGGGCCAGTTTTCTTTCAGGAGCCGACTGTGGATGGAGTCATCTACCTGGACATGTTGGAACAATTTGCCGTGCAACAGATAACAGACCTGCAGCCAAATGTGATGTTTCAACAGGACGGTGCACCACCACATTGGAGCCTTGATGTCCGAAAATTTTTAAATGACGCATTCCCGCAACGATGGATTGGCCGTGAAGGTCCAATTCCTTGGCGGCCACGTTCGCCCGACATAACCCCCCTCGATTTTTTCTTGTGGGGTTATGTGAAAGACCGGGTATACGCTACACCAGTAAAGGACCTGCAAGACTTGGAACAGCGCATAAGAATTGTCATCAACTCTGTCACAGAACAGATGCTCCGGAACACATGGCACGAAATCGATTATAGACTCGATATTCTTGGCGCTACCCGTGGCGCCCATGTTCAAGTGTACTGAACCGTCCACCTGTGTATGAAAACTTGATGAGCTGCTGTACGATTTCCCTGTATTTGTTCGTCAATAAATTGTGTTTCCTCTCAGATTTTATGAGTTCAAATGTTGGAGTCTCATTGTGGACACCCTGTAATTAATTAAAAGTTACTCAAGATGCAACGACAATGATCTATCTACATCTACATCTACATCCATACTCCGCAAGCCACCTGAAGGTGTGTGGCAAGGGGTACCTTGAGTACCTCTATCGGTTCTCCCTTCTATTCCAGTCTCGTATTGTTCGTGGAAAGAAGGATTGTCGGTATGCTTCTGTGTGGGCTCTAATCTCTCTGATTTTATCCTCGCGGTCTCTTCGCGAGATATACGTAGGAGGGAGCAATATACTGCTTGACTCCTCGGTGAAGGTATGTTCTCGAAACTTCAACAACAGCCCGTACCGAGCAACTGAGCGTCTCTCCTGCAGGGTCTTCCACTGGAGTTTATCTATCATCTCCGTAACGCTTTCGCGATTACTAAATGATACTGTAACGAAGCGCGCTGCTCTCCGTTGGATCTTCTCTATCTCTTCTATCAACCCTATCTGGTACGGATGCCACGCTGCTGAGCAGTATTCAAGCAGTGGGCGAATAAGCGTACTGTAACCTACTTCCTTTGTTTTCGGATTGCATTTCCTTAGGATTCTTCCAATGAATCTCAGTCTGGCATCTGCTTTACCGACGATCAACTTTGCATGATCTTCCCATTTTAAATCACTCCTAATGCGTACTCACAGATAATTTATGGAATTAACTGCTTCCAGTTGCTGACCTGCTATATTGTAGCTAAATGATAAAGGATCTTTCTTTCTATGTATTCGCAGCACATTACACTTATCTACATTGAGATTCAATTGCCATTCCCTGCACCATGCGTCAATTCGTTGCAGATCCTCATGCATTTCAGTACAATTTTCCATTGCTACAACCTCTCGCTATTCCACAGCATCATCCTCAAAAAGCCTCAGTGAACTTCCGATGTCATCCACAAGGTCATTTATGTATGTTGTGAACAGCAACGGTCCTACGACACTCCCCTGCGTCACACCTGGAATCACTCTTACTTCGGAAGACTTCTCTCCATTGAGAATGACATGCTGCGTTCTGTTATGTAGGAACTCTTCAATACAATCACACAATTGGTCTGTTAGTCCATATGCTCTTACTTTGTTCATTAAACGACTGTGGGGAACCGTATCGAACGCCTTGCGGAAGTCAAGAAACACGGCATCTACCTGGGAACCCGTGTCTGGCCCTCTGAGTCTCGTGGACGAATAGAGCGAGCTGGGTTTCACACGATCGTCTTTTTCGAAACCCATGCTGATTCCTACAGAGTAGATTTCTAGTTTCCAGAAAAGTCATTATACTCGAACATAATACGTGTTCCAAAATTCTATAACTGATCGACGTTAGAGATATAGGTCTACAGGACTGCACATCTGTTCGACGTCCCTTCTTGAAAGCGGGGATGACCTGTGCCCTTTTCCAATCCTTTGGAACGCTACGCTCTTCTGGAGACCCACAGTACACCGCTGCAAGAAGGGGGCAAGTTCCTTTGCGTACTCTGTGTAAAATCGAACTGGTATCCCATTAGGTCCAGCGGCCTTTCCTCTTTTGAGCGATTTTAATTGTTTCTCTATCCCTCTGTCGTCTATTTCGATATCTACCATTTTTCCATCTGTGCGACAATCTAGAGAATGATGATAAACACAAAGGAAGAAAAAACTGAAATGAATTGTGGATGGAAAAGTTCGTGAAGGGAAGCATGTGATGGTAAGTTCAGCTCTCTAGCACGTCAAATTTTGACTCTAATTCACGACTGGACAGTGCCAGCCCCAGCGGCAACGTAGAACCTATCTGTGAAATTGTTGACGGTTATTAAATTCATGGGCTACCTATACCGTCAAGGCTGCCGGTTAATCTCGCCATCGCTGGAGTGTGAATGCGCTGGATGCGGAGGCGCTGATTGCTCGTTAACCGCTGCTGAGTCGCCCTCGGACGAGGTCTGACTCGGGAAGTCTGCTGGTGTAGTCTCCGGCTGGAGCGTCGTGACCGCAAACAGTCTCAGCGGAACCCAGACTATCTCTACCGAGTGTAAGGCGCGAAGAGAACCTACTGCAAACTAAAGTGGAAGTGTCTCCTCTGTACGGAGCGCCTGAAGTCGCTCTACCCAGAGCAAAATCCGAAGCTAAGCTAAAATCGGAGAACCCGTCAGTTCCGTGGACCTTTCGTGCGTCTCAAGCAGCAACTGCCAATCAGAAAGTAACATTTTTGTTCCACCAATAACAAAAGTTAAGCACATGCCGCTGTACGCCCACCAGCGTAGGAAAAATGCGGCCTTCTTATTAAGTGCACTCAAATTCATCTTCCAGAAACTTGCGCCTAAAAATGTTTTGTTACGGTACTTCAGCCGGTGTGCGGACATTTGCCACGCCGGACATTTTCCACGATTTTACATGCTCCGAAGAGTTGGGTCCCTTGTCTCTCCCTCCTCCTCCTCCTCCTCCTCCTCCACACTCGCCGCCCGACCCGCAGTAAAGGTGCTTACTGAGCCTTTCCGCTGGCTTACTTAACATAGGACCAGTATCTCTATGGTTTTTACGCAACATTTCTAGAGAAAGTTTCGTTGTGGAAACTATTAAATGCATCTCGCATTGAAATCCGCATCAAATTTCGTGCCTCAGTAGTAAAACTTCGCCGATCTTGGAGATTTTGCGCTCGTCTAAATTATACGTGCCTTTTTCGGTGCTCCTGCAGCATCCTTCTTTCGTGTTTTGTATACCATGGGGAATTAGTTTCGTCTGTTATTAATTTATTTGGTATGAATCTCTCGAGTGCTGTTGATACTATTTCTTTGAACTTAAGCCACATATGGTCTTCAGTTACATAGTTTGAAAGGATTGGAGACTGTCTCTTAGAAAGCAGTCAACCGAATTTTCAGTTGCTTTTATAAATAGATATATTTCGCGTTTAGTTTTGATGAATTTCTCTGTTATGGAATTGAGCCTCGCTACGACTGTGTGTTCACTAATCCCTGTATCCGTCGTGATGCTCAGGATTATTTGTGGTTAAGAGGTCAAGTGTGTTTTCGTAACCAT
The DNA here is from genome assembly GCF_023864345.2 of Schistocerca serialis cubense. Lineage (NCBI taxonomy): Eukaryota > Metazoa > Arthropoda > Insecta > Orthoptera > Acrididae > Schistocerca > Schistocerca serialis. The sequence continues at coordinate 243,408,507 of NC_064638.1, read as the reverse complement.
TTACAATTTGAATAGCCTCGTGAACTAATTGTTCCAAATAATTTAAGAAAAAACATTTAGAACAATTACGGAAGTTGTTTTCTATCTACAATAGGGTCTGAAAATGTATTTTTGTGAACATACGGAAGGTAGATTCAAGTCACTGCCAACTATAATTGTATGAGTAGGGTACCTATTTGCGATGAGACTCGAGTTTTCTTTGAAATGTTCAGCAACTGTTTCATCTGAGACCGGGGGTCGGTAAAAGGAACCAGTTATTAATTTATTCCGGTTTTCTAATATAACCTCTGCCCATACTAAGTCACAGGAATTACCTGCTTCAATGTCGCTTGTGAGCTGGAACACACATTACATTATTTTTCCCTAAGTTGTACTTCTTGTTTCTGTTGTTGTGGAGATCATTACAATTACGGCTTTTACCTCCAAAACCTAGGATGCTTTCTCTGTGACCCTGTAAATACCAGAGCTAGACAATGTAGAACGACAACGTACGTTACAAGCATAACATTATGTATGACTTCATTTCCTTATTTCTAACATTTTAAAACTGTACGTCGAATTTAGATGACATGTCAATCAGAGATGTTCTTATCTCTGTTTATGAACGTACTTTCAGTCATGTTTTGAACATTGTCCTGCTACACTTTATTAACTAATGTTTCGCCGCAAGGGATACCGGATTTTAGAGAGTAAATTAATATGGAGTATGTCGTTCTTCTTTTCGAACATTCACATACCCATTTCTTCCTTCCTTGTTGTCTTTTGGACATGCAGTTGTAGCAATTAAAGTAGGCACAAATGCAGTGATCAAAAAGAAATGATTAGCGTACATTCGCATTCTCTTTACATCGTTCCTTTCTTTTTGCTCCCATGGCGATGGACTGTTTCTATCGCAATCGGTAAGCGTGAAAGGAAGCTACCGTACAGACAGAGGGATCTATATTTACACTTGGAAAAACTATTTACATACTGACATAATCGTCGGAATTGCTTTCGTTTCCCAAAAGTTATAAATATTTCGATTTCCGAAAAGAAGCTCTGTATTTCGCCAAGATGTCGAAGAAGAAAGTCCCTTGCGTACTGGTTGTATCGAGTAAGTTGCGGAGACGGCGGTTTGAAAGCGGACAGAAGTACGAGGGAGGGCGTCCCTTACCTGAGGGATCGCGACCTGGCGAAGGGACAAGTGTGGCAAATTTCCGGCGTGGCAAATGTCCTGTATTCCTTCAGCCAGCCCAGATGTCTTATATTTGGCGCCTTTTCTCTGCCATTTTCTGGCAAAGGAACATAAAAGAGAAAAAAGAAAAGAAAAGGAAAAAATGTTCGTTCAGATGCCGAGCAGGCGGCCGAAGCCTGTGACCGTCATTCCCAGGGACTCCCTGTGTCTTTTAGAAAGTTTTCGAGATCAGTAACTCCCCTCGAAAGCTTTCTCTTAACAATCGCTCAAAAAATTGGCCAAGTTGTTTCCCAAATCCTCTTTGCACCAGGGGAATATTATTTCGCAGACGTTCTTAGCAGAAAAGTGTCGCAGAGTGCTGATGAATCTCATTCGGGGTGACACCTTCTGCTGTCAAGAATTCAATGACTGCACATTGCTTAAATCGCATTGACCGACCGACTGCACAGAATTCCACACTTTACACTGTAACAACGCAACCGTTCAATGCTACGGCTTCCCGCCAACTGGAGCTGTACAGAAGAGGCTACGGAACAATCCAGTACCTGCCAAATACCAATACTGCCAAATGTTGAAGAGTTACGAAGGTGGAGGCATTACTTTTCACTCAAACCTCGTACATGTCACCTGTCAAAGTCGATCTAGCCGTATCAGGGGTCGCATATCAGTCCACTTGCACACTCCCCACTCCATTACAGAGCCTCCACCAGCTTCAACAGTCCCCAGATGACATGCAGAGTCCATGGGTTGATGAGGTTATCTCCATACCAGTACATGTCCATCCGCTCAATACAATTTGAAACGAAACTTGTCCGACCAGGCAACATGTTTCCAATCATAAATAGACCAATGTCGGTGTTGACGGGCCCAGGCGAGGCGTAAAGCTTTGTGTCGTGCAGTCATCAAGAGTACACGAGTGGGCCTTTGGCTCCGAAAGCCCATATCGACAATGTTTCGTTGAACTGTTCGCACGCTGACACTTGTTGATCGCCCAGCATTGAAAGAGGTAGCTATTTGCGGAAGGGTTGCACTTCTGTCACGTTGGACGGTTATCTTCAGTCGTCGTTGGTCCTGGTCTTGCAGCATCATTTTCCGGCCCCAGTGATGTCTACTTTACATCTACATGATTACTCTGCAATTCACATTTAAGTGCTTGGCAGAGGGTTCATCGAACCACAATCATACTACCTCTCTACCATTCCATTCCCGAACAGCGCGCGGGAAAAACGAACACCTAAACCTTTCTGTTAGAGCTCTGATTTCTCTTATTTTATTTTGATGATTATTCCTACCTATGTAGGTTGGGCTCAACAAAAATATTTTCGAATTCGGAAAGGAAAGTTGGTGACTGAAATTTCGTAAATAGATCTCGCCGCGACGAAAAAGTCTTTGCTTTAATGACTTCCATCCCAACTCGCGTGTCATATCTGCCACACTCTCTCCCCTATTACGTATAATACAAAACGAGCTGCCCTTTTTTGCACCCTTTCGATGACCTCCGTCAATCCCACCTGGTAAGGATCCCACACCGCGCAGCAATATTCTAACAGAGGGCGAACGAGTGTAGTGTAAGCTGTCTCTTTAGTGGACTTGTTGCATCTTCTAAGTGTCCTGCCAATGAAACGCAACCTTTGGCTCGCCTTCCCCACAATATTATCTATGTGGTCTTTCCAACTGAAGCTGTTCGTAATTTTAACACCCAGATACTTAGTTGAATTGACAGCCTTGAGAATTGTTCTATTTATCGAGTAATCGAATTCCAACGGATTTCTTTTGGAACTCATGTGGGTCACCTCACACTTTTCGTTATTTAGCTGCCACCTGCCACACCATACAGCAATCTTTTCTAAATAGCTTTGCAACTGATACTGGTCTTCGGATGACCTTACTAGACGGTAAATTACAGCATCATCTGTGAACAACCTAAGAGAACTGCTCAGATTGTCACCCAGGTCATTTATATAGATCAGGAACAGCAGAGGTCCCAGGACGCTTCCCTGGGGAACACCTGATATCACTTCAGTTTTACTCGATCATTTGCCGTCTATAACTACGAACTACGAACCTTTCTGACAGGAAATCACGAATCCAGTCGCACAACTGAGACGATACCCCATAGGCCCGCAGCTTGATTAGAAGTCGCTTGTGAGGAACGGTGTCAAAAGCTTTCCGGAAATCTAGAAATACGGAATCAACTTGAGATCCCCTGTCGGAGATTTGATGTTTTATCGGATTCCTGATATTCACGGTACACTCTGAAATGGTCTTACGTGAAAATCCCCACTTCATCGGTACCTCGGAAATACTGTGTCCCATTGCTCGTGCGCAGAGTATAACACCACGTTCAAAGTCACTTAAATCTTGATAACCTGCCACCGTAGCAGCAGGAACCGCTCTAACAACCGTGCCAGCACTTGTTTTCTTACGTAGGCGTTACCGACTTCAGCGCCATATTCTGCCTGTTTACATATCTCTGTATTTGAAAACGCGTGACTTACCAGTTTCTTTGGCACGTCAGTGTATTTCTATGAACTATCTGCTTGATAATACGGCACGCCCGTGGCCGTCATAACCGCCAGACCTGTGCCCGACAGAAGATGAATGGGACCAGCTCGTGTGGCAACTTTGCCCAGCGCCACTATCAAGTGGGTTCACAGTGTCTAGTTCTTTGTAAATTTGACCTGCTTTTGTAATCACTAAATGAAATCATGTACCCTCTAAACTCGTGGAGTTTAATTTCGTTTTCTCCTCCTTTTCTGGGTGCTTGACCTTTTTTGTCTGGCAGTGCAGATGGAGATGACGACAGAGACAGACCCGCACGTGACTGTGGACAGGCGCAATCCATGGAATTCTTACTGGAATGCGACATATGCGGCTTGGACAGAAACCAGTCAAACTTAAACAAGTGCCCAAATACAGGACTGGTATGACTAGAGAAGTTTAGCGCGGTAGTATAGAATTGGCGGATCATTCTTCTCAAATGGTTCAAATGGCTCTGAGCACTATGGGACTTATTTTCTGAGGTCATCAGTCCCCTAGGACTTAGAACTACTTAAACCTAACTAACCTAAGGACATCACACACATCCATGCCCGAGGCAGGATTCGAACATGTGACCGTAGCGGTCGCGCGGTTCCAGACTGTAGCGCCTAGAACCGCTCGGCCACCCCGGCCGGCCATTCTCCTCATTCTACATCTTAAATGATGTGTTTTATATGGATATGCTTTTGGATAGCGAATGAATAATTAGAAAGTGAGCAGGTGATTGTCAGCGAGGAGTACCTGCCTGTCGATGCGCGGTTTGAGGGGCGAGTTGCGCTCCAGGCCGATAGCGACGGGCATGTGGACGGCGCAGTCCTGCATCACGTGCAGCCGGTGCCCGTCCAGCTGCGAGCCGTTCATCCCGCTCTGCCAACACCACGGCGTCAGCGCCAAGCTGTACAAGCTGAAAAAACTACACGGAAACGTATGCTGAACAAGTATTCAAAGAGCAGCAACTCTGTGTTCCTGTGAAAGGAATGTGTGTGCGGGGTCGTGAATGTACGAGTGCAAGTGATTTGCTGTGAGGGTCACTTTATAGGGCGACACAGAAAAACGGGAACTTCTGAAAATACACTACTGGCCATTAAAATTCTACACCAAGAAGAAATGCAGATGATAAACGGGTATTCATTGGACAAATATTCTAGAACAGACATGTGATTACATTTTCACGCAATTTGGGTGCATAGATCCTTAGAAATCAGTACCAGAACAACCACCTCCGGCCGTAATAACGGCCTTGATACGCCTGGGCATTGAGTCAAACAGAGCTTGGATGGCGTGTACAGGTACAGCTCCCCACGCAGCTTCAACACGATACCACAGTTCATCAAGGGTAGTGACTGGCGTACTGTGACGTGCCAATTGCTCGGCCACCATTGACCAGACGTTTTCAATTGGTGAGATATCTGGAGAGTGTGCAGGCCAGGGCAGCAGTCGAACATTTTCTGTATCCAGAAAGGCCCGTACAGGATCTGCAACATGCGGTCGTGCATTATCCTGCTGAAATGTAGTGTTTCGCAGGGATCGAATGAAGGGTAGAGCCACGGGTCGTAACACATCTAAAATGTAATGTCCACTGTTCAAAGTGCCGTCAATGCGAGCAAGAGGTGGCCGAGACGTGTAACCAATGACACCCCATACCCTCACGCCGGGTGATACGCCAGTATGGCGATGACGAATACACGCTTCCAATGTGCGTTCACCTCGATATCGCCAAACACGGATGCGACCATCATGATGCTGTAAACAGAACCTGGATTCATCCGGAAAAAATGACGTTTTGCCATTCGCGCATCCAGGTCTGTGATGCAGCGTCAAGGGTAACCGCAGCCATGGTCTCCGAGCTGATAATCCACGCTGCTGCAAACGTCGTCGAACTGTTCGTGCAGGTGGTTGTTGTCTACCAAACGTCCCCATCTGTTGACTCAGGGATCGAGACGTGGCTGCACGATCCGTTACAGCCATGCGGATAAGATGCCTGTCATCTCGACTACTAGTGATACGAGGCCGTTGGGGTCCAGCACGGCGTTCCGTATTACCCTCCTGAACCCACCGATTCTATATTCTGCTAACAGTCATTGGATCTCGACTGACGCGAGCAGCAATGTCGCGATACGATAAACGGCAATCACGATAGGCTACAATCCGATCTTTATCAAACTCGGAAACGTGATGGTACGCATTTCTCCTCCTTACACGAGGCATCACAACAACGTTTCACCAGGCAACGCCGGTCAACTGCTGTTTGTGTATTAGAAATCGGTTGGAAACTTTCCTCATGTCAGCACGTTGTAGGTGTCGCCACTGGCGCCAACGTTGTGTGAATGCTCTGAAAAGCTAATCATTTGCATATCACAGCATCTTCTTCCTGTCGGTTAAATTTCGCGTCTGTAGCATGCCATCTTCGTGGTGTAGCAATTTTAATGGCCAGTAGTGTAGTAGTAGCAGCCATATACAATTGGGAGCACTGCGTAGCAGGGACCTTGATCTGTAAACATTATTACCATTTAGTAATCATTGATCACTGGAAAGTTCAACAATGTGCTTTTGCCACAAAAATATTTTACAAAAAAACGTAGTTTGGAAAGGGCGCAGAGGGAGTTCCGACGATTTTTCATCTTAAGTTCCACAGAAGATCTAAGTTGTACGCGTTTCAGTCTTACAGAGCCCATGACGTTCAGATCGCAAGCAAACAGCTGCGGACAGGGTGTTCCGAGAGAGTGTTCGCCGAATTCTGCATTTCCATTCAAAATTTCATCTGTACCGTCTGCAAACCGTGCACCAACTGAAGGAGAAAGATTAGCAATTGGGATCAGAAATTTTCTCAGCAAGTTATGACATACGTAAACGAGGGCAATGGATTTCTAGACACGCTACGGATGTCTGTAACTGTCGTTACTGGGCAGACAGCAGCCTAAAGGAAGTTCAAGAACGCCCTTTACACGTCAGAAAGGTGACAATATGGTGTGCACTTTTGTCACGCGGTGTCATCGGATCTTACTTTTTCGAAAAATGAAAAGCGGATCACAGTGTCGCATGTCGGATCGATATTTTGAGATGTTGCAATCTTTTGTTGCATCTGCATTGAAGAATATTCTACAAGTGCATGAAACATGATTTCAACAGGATTGTGCGACATCACATATTGCACATCAGTCAATGGTAACTGTGTGAGAATTGTCGGTTAGCATGTCATCTCAAGATTCGGTGACATTAGCTGGCCCCCAAGATCACCAGATTTGTCCGCTTTTTTTTTTTTTTTTTTTTTTTTTTTTTTTTAGGGGCTACCATAAGAGTCAGGTCTACATGACTCGGCCAGAACACTGGATGAACTGAAACAAAGAATTCAAGACGAAATTCATGGTATTTATGCTGAGACGTTGCAGCAGTCGATCAGGAACATCAAAAGCAGATTGGAAGAATGCATACGTACATGAAGTCGCAATCAACAGGATGTAATTTTCAAACACAGATAATTTGATTTCTATCTCTTAAAAGACAAGCTGTATTGATTCAATTTAGCACTCCGTCTTCAGGCCACGAGTGGCCTACCGGGACCATCCGACCGCCGTGTCATCCTCAGTGGAGGATGCGGATAGGAGGGGCGTGGGGTCAGCACACCGCTCTCCCAGTCGTTATGATGGTATTCTTGACCGAAGCCGCTACTATTCGGTCGAGTAGCTCCTCAATTGGCATCACGAGGCTGAGTGCACCCCGAAAAATGGCAACAGCGCATGGTGGCCCGGATGGTCACCCATCCAAGTGCCGACCACTCCCAACAGCGCTTAACTTCGGTGATCTCACGGGAACCGGTGTATCCACAGCGGCAAGGGTTGCCTAGTGGTTCAATTGCTGTCAATAAAATTTTTCATTATATTTTTCCTACTTTTATTGGGTGTTTCAAAAGTTCGCTTTTTTTGTTTCAGTACGATTCAGCACACAACCCGCATAAGATAGAAGCTCTTACGTTCTAGGCCGGTCACTTTGGCAGTCTATCCCTGGAGAACCACTGAATCGGTGCGGAAAACTACACCAAAGACGCAACTCGATCAGCAACCTGGTCGTCGTAGAAAGAACTTACTTGCGGCAGATCCACTTTGCAACCGAACGTAGAAATTTCGATCGCAAACTGTTTTTCGTGAAATTTGTTTGGTGGATGAACAAAGTTAAAGCTGCACGCTGTTAGCTGGTGAATGTGCAACGAACCACCCAATGAGAGTAAGCCGTGGTAAAGAGAAGAAACGTACTTTGCGAGACAGAGTTGTTCGAGTGGAGCGTTAGAGGAAATTGGAAATTTGTGGTAAGGACTATGGAACCAAATTGCTGAGGTCATCGGTCCCTAGACTTACACACTAATGAAACTAACTTAACCTAACTTACGCTAAGGACAACACACACACCCATGCCCGAGGGAGGACTCGAACCTCCGACGGGGTGAGACGCGCGAAACATGCAACACGTCCTATACCGCGCGGCTACACCGCTAGAGAAGAACACTTGGACAGGGCTCGTGTTGGAGTTTTGCAGGAATCAAAATGCTTCACTAACCATGGCGATGATGCTGTAACTTGGGGATGGTAGCCTTACCGATATCTCCCATTATCATCTGGTCCATGTGCCCTTACTAGCGGCGGTGCAGGTGTTCCCTTTCCAATAAACAGAGACGAGAGAAAGTAATCGCCCAAGCTCCGGTTGGCCGTTACTTGCCTCTTGTCAGCTTGCCACCGACCCGCTGCCAGCGGTAGTTATCTCTTTTATGGAGTCCTGTCCCTTACTACCAAGGCAAAATGTGCTGTGAGAATCTTGTTCTCTCAGCCATTGGGAAATATTTGTTGTTCTCGATCAGTCACTGAGCTGTGAAGACTGCATATTGAGCAAGCAGTAAAGTAAACAAAAGAATAATTTGGAGGAAGAATTAAAGTTCAGGGACAAGAAATAAAAACTTTGAGGTTTTGCCGATGACATTCTAATTCCGTCAGAGACAGCAAAGGCCTTGGAAGAACAGTTGAACGGAATGGACAGTGTCTTGAAAGGTGGATATAAGATGAACATCAACAAAAGCAATACGAGGATAATGGAATATAGTCGAATTAAATCAGGTGATGTTGAGGGAATTAGGTTAGAAAATGAGACGCTTAAAGTAGTAAACGAGTTTTGCTGTTTGAGCAGCAAAGTAACTGATGATGGTCGAAGTGGAAAGGATATAAAATGTGGACTGGCGATGGCAAGAAAAGTATTTCTGAAGCAGTGAAATTTGTTAACATCGAGTAGAAATTTAAGTGTCAGGAAGTCTTTTCTGAAAGAATTTGTATAAAGTGTAGCCAAATGTGGAGGTGAAACAATTTAGACAAGAAGAGAAAAAAATGGTTCAAATGGCTCTGAGCACTATGGGACTTAACATCTGTGGTCATCAGTCCCCTAGAAATTAGAACTGCTTAAACCTAACTAACCTAACGACATCACACACATCCATGCCCGAGGCAGGATTCGAACCTGCGACCGTAGCGGTCACGCGGTTCCAGACTGAAGCGCCTAGAACCGCACGGCCACAAGAAGAGAACATAAGCTTTTGAAATGTGGTGCTACAGAAGAATGCTGAAGATTAGATGGGAAGATCATGTAACGATTGGGGAGGTACTGAATAGAACTGGGGAGAAGGAGAATTCGTGGCACAACTTGACGAGAAGAAGGGATCGGTTGGTAGGACATTTCTGAGGCATCAAAGGATCACCAGTTTAGTACTGGAGGAAAGCGTGGAGGGTAAAAATCGTAGAGAGATACCTAAAGGTGAATGCAGTAAGCGGATTGACAAGGATGTAGGTTCCAGAATGAGAATTTCCACTCTGCAGCGGAGTGTGCGCTGATATGAAACTTCCTGGCAGATTAAAACTGTGTGCCGGACCGAGAAGGTAGGAGACGAGGTACTGGCAGAAGTAAAGCTGTGAGGACGGGACGTCAGTAGTGCTTGGGTAGCTCAGATGGTAGAGCACTTGCCCGCGAAAGGCAAAGGTCTCGAGTTCGAGTCTCGGTCCGGCACACAGTTTTAATCTGCCAGGAGGTTTCATGTAGGTTCCAGTAGTTACTCGGAGATGAAGAGGCTTGCACAGGATAGAGTAGCATGGTTGTGTGGAGGCTGTAGCAGGTTTTGATTGGCATGTAGTAACCAACAATGCGCCCAGCTGAATGAATTAATAGAATATCTTGAACCCAACTAAAAAAAACTACGTATCCCATAAATTCAAATCCCAGCGTGTATTTTATAAATCAGAATAGCAGGTATAACACTTTGGTTTCCAAAGCATGAACCGAAACATGACACAAAATTAAAGCCGTATTGAAGTACTTTAAACTGCTCATGATCATTGCAGCTTGATCACAGCAGAAAAATATAAAATAAAACTTAACCTTTTAGAGTGTCCCACTATTTATACCGATACATCTGCAACTAAATGACTACTCTGTAATTCACGCTTCAGTGCCTGACAGAGGATCCTTCGAACCATCTTCAGACTATTTCTCTAATAGCTTGTGGGAAAAATGAACACATACACCTTTTTGTACGAGCTTTGATTTCTAATTATATTATTGCTATGATCGTTTCAACGTATGTAGATTGTCAACAATAAAATACTCTCTAAAACAAAAGAAAGACGCACCACGTAGGAATTATTCGAGTGGAAGGGACATCGGTAGTGTGATGCACATGTACAGACACACAAGTGATTACAAGTTCATGAAAATTGGATGATTTATTCAAGGCGTAGAGCTTCACAAATTGAGCGAGTCATTAACGCGTTGGTCCATATTTGGCCCTTTTGCAAGCAGTATTCGGCTTGGCATTGACTGACAGATTTGTTAGATGTGCTCCTCGAGGGATATCGTGCTCAATTCTGTTCAACTGGCGCATTAGATCACCAAAATACCGAGCTAGTTGGAGGGCGCTGTCCGTATTGCTCCAAACGATCACAATTGGGGAGAGATCCGGCGCCCTTTTTGACCAAAGTAGGGTATGGCAAGCACGAAGACAAGCAGTAGAAACTCTCAACGTGTATGGGCGGGTATTATCTTGCTGAAATGTAATCGCAGGATGGGTTGCCACGAAGGGCAACAAAACAGGGCATAGAATATCGATGATGTACCGGCTGTGTTGTAAGGGCGCCCCGGATGACTTCCAAAGTGGTCCTGCTATGAAATGCAATGGCTCCCCAAACCATCAGTCATAGTTGTGCCGTATAATGTGCGACAGTCAGGTTGGCGTCCCAGTGCTATCTAGAGTGTCGTCAGACACGTCCTCGTTGGTCATCGGGACCCATATCGAGGTGGTACTCAATGAGATTCCAGGCCGAATGTGCCCAGTAGCACAGAAAACAGGCTTCTTGGTGTACAGAGGTCGATGAGCTCAGTCTCCATTCTGTGAGCCGCTTATTAACGATCCTTGTGAGCACTGAAGCACCAGTTACACATTAGGTCGATGATAATGATGAATCCGAGGGTCTGAGTGCCTCTCCGATGATTGCTCGGTCCTCACGTTTCTGTCGTCTCCCTAGGTCGACTGCTTCCTTCTTGGCGCTTGTTCGGCCATGGTTCACCCATTCCTGCCAACATAGTCGAATGGTGGCATTGCGCTTGTTCAAATGTCGTGCGATTTGCCTATTATTTCAACCGGCTTCTTTGAGCCCGACGTTACGTCGTGTCTCAAATCCTAACATTTACATATATTGTTCAAGCGCCCATCTGGGAAGAATAGTTACTGTCCAACTGCGTAAACGGAATGAAATTCGCAAAGGCTTTGTACGCTGGTATCGATATGTCCCCTATTTACCATCCTTGCCAGCTATTTGGTAAAATTGCGCTGCAGCGTCACATGTTCATCCGCCGGCCGTGAAAGTTTACAATTTTGCATTTTCCGTCGATGCCTGTGTAAATATCAGTTTGTGACCAGTTTTCATAACTCCTTCGTGATGCGTCACTTTGTTTCTTAGATTGTATTTCAACTGGTATGGCACAGTGAGGTTATTTGTTACGTCTTCCAGCAGGTGTACTTGACATACGACTAGAACGTCTTTGGATTTTCTGTGTCATATTTCGAGAGAGAGTTTCGTTGTGGGAGCAATTAAAAGAATTTAGCATTGAAAAGTCTGCGCTAAGTTTCAAACTTCAGTAAAATATCGCCAATCTTGGGGATTTTGTGTTCTTTTAAATTTCGAATGCTTTTCTCGTTGCTTCTGCAATAGTGTTTTGATCTTTTTTGTCCACCAGGAGGAATCAATGCCCTCTTTTATTAATGTATTCGGTATAAATCTCTCAATTGCCGCCGACCTGGTCTACTCTTACATAGTGGTTTGGGAAGGAGTGGAGATTGTCTCTTAGGAAGGCGCCGAGCGAATTTTTATCTGCTTTTTCTAAATAGTAAAACTACTGGTGAAGTACGGATGTACATTGACGAGGTGAAAAATTAACACTATCTCTTTAAAAGCGCTATGCGTGTCATGAGTCCACAAGCCCTTGGTTGGTTTCCGGCGGTATGTGACACCAGATATTTACGTACATGTCACGTATTCCCTTAAACGCCATCACCTTCTGTAAAGACTTCAATCATGGAGGGAGGCAGGTGGTCCGTAATAATGTTCACAGTTATCATAGTGCTTTCTATTGTGGCCGCAGGTCCCTTGGAAGCGCAGGTGAATATCCCATATAGTACGAGGGTGGGTCAAATGAAAACCTTAAATATCTTTTTAAATATTATTTATTGTGCAGAAGTGGTACAAAGCTGTATCACTTTTCAACATAATCTCCCCCACGCTCAATGCAAATCCTCCAAGGCTTACAAAGTGCATAAATTCCTTTAGCAAAAATTCTTTTGGTAGTCCGCGCAACCACTCATGCACCGCGTGGCGTACCACTTCATCAGAACGGAACTTCTTTCCTCCTATTGCGTCTTTGAGTGGTCCAAACATATGGAAATCACTTGGGGCAAGGTCTGGTGAGTATGGTGGATGAGGAAGACACTCAAAATGCAGGCCTGTGATTGTTGCAACTGTTGTACGGGCAGTGTAGGGCCTTGCATTGCCATGTTGCAAAAGGACACCTGCTGACAGCAATCCACGTCGCTCTGATTTGATTGCAGGCCACAGATGATTTTTTAGGAGATCTGTGTATGATGCACTGGCGACAGTGGTCCCTCTAGGCACGTAATGCTCCAAAATGACACCTTTTTCGTCCCAAAAGAGAGTTCTGTTGGAAACTTCTTTGGTTTTGGTGATGAGGAATGGGGCCATTCTTTGTTCGCTCTCTTCGTTTCCGGTTGGTAGAAGTGAACTCAGGTTTCGTCCCCAGTAACGATTCTTGCAAGGAAGCCATCACCTTCTCGTTCAAAGCGCCGAATAAGTTCTTCATGAGCATCAACACGTCGTTCTCTCATTTCAGGAGTCAGCTGCCATGGCACCCATCTTGCAGACACTTTGTGAAACTGGAGCACATCATGCACAATGTGGTGTGCTGACCCATGACTAATCTGTAACATGCTGCAATGTCATTCAGTGTCACTCGGCGGTTTTCCTTCACTATGGCTTCAACTGCTGCAATGTTCTGTGGAGTCACAACTCGTTGTGCCTGGCCTGGACGAGGAGCATCTCCCACTGAAGTCACACCATTCGCGAACTTCCTGCTCCATTCGTAGACTTGCTGCTGTGAAAAACATGCATCACTGTACTGAACCTTCATTCGTCGACGAATTTCAATAGTTTTCACACCTTCACTACGCAAAAACCAAATAACAGAACGTTTTTCTTCCCTGGTGCAATTCGCAAGTGGGGCAGCCAACTTTATACTGATACTACAACGGTATGTGTGCATCTGCACTATGCTGCCACCTACAGGCCATTCTGCACGATGTTTGCAGCACGCTTACAACTTACAGGATAACGGCGCGAAATTTCGATTTGTTATTACAAATATAAGGTTTTCATTTGACTCACCCTCGTATAATACAGCCCCCACCGGCGTACGTATGTTGAAACAGAAACATCGGAAAAACGATGCAGCATTATCCGCATATTTTGCTGTCTGTTTATGGATGAAAATTGGTAAAATGGTTTGCTCTTTGGAATTATAGGGTAAAAATTATATAAACAGAATGTCAGACAAAATATGAACGAAATAAGCACCACCTTGCTTAGCTATATCGATTTAAGAAATGTGTGAATGAAGTCTTGCAGCTGTGTCCTTATGGTGCTTGCTCTTGATTCAACAGATGTTTGAAAAAATCGGCGAAGTAAGCTGACTGCCAGTCCCCCAAACAATCACAGCCAATGTATCTCCAAACAGTCACTAACATACACCCTTTGCTACCAAGATTGCCTCTAGTAGACGGTTTCCTGTCAGGAATATACAGGGTGGTCCATTGATCGTGACCGGGCCAAATATCTCATGAAATAAGCGTCAAACGAAAAAACTACAAAGAACGAAACTTTTCTAGCTTGAAGGGGGAAACCAGATGGCACTATCGTTGGCCCGATAGATGACGCTGCCATAGGTCAAACGGATATCAACTACGTTTTTTAAATAGGAACCCTCAATTTTATTACATATTCGTGTAGTATGTAAAGAAATATGAATGTTTTAGTTGGACCACTTTTTTCGCTTTGTGATAGATGGCGCTGTAATAGTCACAAACATATGGCTCACAATTTTTGGACGAACACTTGGTAATGGGTAGGTTTCTTAAATTAAAATACAGAACGTAGGTACATTTGAACATTTTCTTTCGGTTGTTCCAATGTGATACATGTACTTTTGTGAACTCATCATGTCTGAGAACGCATGTTGTTACAGCGTGATTACCTGTAAATACCACATTAATGCAATAAATGCCCAAAATGATGTCCATCAACCTCAATGCATTTGGCAATACGTGCAACGACATTCCTCTCAACAGCGTGTAGTTCGTCTTCCATAATGTTCGCACATGCATTGACAATGCGCTGACGCATGTTGTCAGGCGTTGTCGGTGGATCACGATAGCAAATATCCTTCAACTTTCCCCACAGATAGGTATCCGGGGACATCAGATCCGGTGAACGTGCGGGCCATGGTATTGTGTTTCGAGGACCAATCCACCTGTCATGAAATATGCTATTCAATACCGCTTCAAACGCCCGCGAGCTATGTGCCGCACATCCATAATGTTGGAAGTACATCGCCATTCTGTCATGCAGTGAAACTTCTTGTAGTAACATCGGTAGAACATTACGTAGGAAATCAGCATACATTGCACCACTTAGATTGCCATCGATAAAAAGGGGGGCCAATTATCCTTCCTCCCATGATGCCGCACCATACGTTAACCCGCCAAGGTCGCTGATGTTCCACTTGTCGCAGCCATCGTGGATTTTCCGTTGCCCAATAGTGTATATTATGCCGGTTTACGTTACCGCTGTTGGTGAATGACGCTTCGTAGCTGAATAGTAGGCGTGCAAAAAATATGTCATCATCCCGTAATTTCTCTTGTGCTCAGTGCCAGAACTGTATACGACGTTCAAAGTCGTCGCCCCGCAATTCCTGGTGCATATAAGGTTCCCGGGTTCGATTCCCGGCAGGGTCAGGGATTTTCTCTGCCTCGTGATGGCTGGGTGTTGTGTGATGTCCTTAGGTTAGTTAGGTTTAAGTAGTTCTAAGTTCTAGGGGACTGATGACCATAGATTTTAAGTCCCATAGTGCTCAGAGCCATGCTCTTCTTCATACTTTATGCATATGCTGGGTGGAAACCTCTTACAGGTTCTGAAATGCATATAGTGAGCGTTTTCGAAGTTTAATATCAGTGAATTGGCTTTAAGCCATTTATTAATATCCATGAAAATATCATTAGAAGATCTTTCTAGAACTACACTCAACATACTATTTATTGCAATACTTGTGTCATCCGCAAACAAAACGAACTCTGCTTCTGGCAGTGTAACTGATGAGAGATCATCAATGTACACAAGAAAAAGCAATGGCCCTAAGATGGATCCTTGTGGGACACCACACGTAATTTCTTCCCATTCTGATGATGACTGATGACTTAATTCACTAGTCCCTTGCACTGACACCCTTTGTTTCCCATTAGTGAGGTATGTCTTGAACCATTTTGCAGCACTGCACGTGACACCATAGAATTCTAATTTATTTAAAGGGATGTTGTGGTTCACACAATCAGATGCCTTTGACAAATCACAGAAAATACCTGCTGCTTGTAATTTGTTATTTAATGAATTAAGTACATTTTCACTGTAGGTGTAAATAGCCTTCTCGATATCAGAAACCTTCAGAAATCCAAACTGTGTTCTTGATAATATGTTATTTGTGGTCAGGTGGTTGAGAAGCTGCCTGTACATTACTTTTTCTAAAATTGTCGTCCATAGCGTAAGTTAGTTTAAATTAGATTAAGTACTGTGTAGGCTTAGGGACCGATGACCTCAGCAGTTTGATTCCGTAAGACCTTACCACAAATTTCCAACACCTGCCATGTTTCACTCTTAGGACTTAATCTCAGTCAGAAGTTGGAAACAGAGTGACTTATCCGACCAAATGCCTTTCTTTCATTGTCCATAGTCCAATCTGTATGGCTTCGGTAACCTACTTTCCTATCAGGCATTTGCATTATTGATGAGTGGGTTTGTGATTCACGCTAGCCTAGCAATTCCACGCTTGTGGAGTTCCCTTCATGTTGTTTTGGTGCTGACAGGTTTGGCTACTGTGACATTCGGTTCTGCAATTCTTCTGCAGCTGTTCCCCGCTTATTTTCGTCAGAATAGTATTTAATGACCGTCCGTCTCGATCACTCAACACACACTTTCGTCCCCGTTGTGACTCAGCGGATGGTGTTTTCCCTCTCCCCCTGAGTGCGGTATAAATCTTCGATTCGTGCCGCTTGAAATAGCAAACACTTCGGCTCTCGTGGTTACCGTTGCATCCGCCATATGAACACCAATAATTTGCCCACTTTCGAATTCTCTTAGCTCTGACATAATCCACTCACACATACACAGAACACTGTTCTGAGCCGGCCGTAGTGGCCGTGCGGTTCTAGGCGCTACAGTCTGGAACCGAGCGACCGCTACGGTCGCAGGTTCGAATCCCGCCTCGGGCATGGATGTGTGTGATGTCCTTAGGTTAGTTAGGTTTAATTAGTTCTAAGTTCTAGGCGACTGATGACCTCAGAAGTTAAGTCGCATAGTGCTCAGAGCCATTTGAACCATTTTGAACACTGTTCTGGCCGCGGCTGACGCTTGCAACGTACTTACATTGGACAGGTGCTGTTCGTGGTGAAGTACAACAGCGCAACCTGCAGGATCGGCTTGCATCTGCATCTATGTTGAAGCATGCATTTCCCGCCAAGTTTCCATACTTTCGTCCAATCCTTCTGGGTTGAGGCGTTTGTTGAAGGCAGATCAAAGGTAAGGCGAAACTTTCTCGGCGCTACAGAGGATGGAAGGATGGACACTCAGTCAAATGCACCTGTCTTCTGACGTATCTTATTTCATGGGTCTTCTAATTATACAGAATGGTAAGCAGTAAAAATTCGAGCGTGTTCCAATAGATTGTTTGATGTAATGGATGTAAGAACTTAGGAAACGGATGACAGCATGTTAGTGGGAAAAGGTGTAATAAGACGTCAATAGTCTTCAAATGTCCGGCTGTGGTGGGCGAGCGGTTCTAGGCGCTACAGTCCGGAACCGCGCGACTGCTACGGTCGCAGGTTCGAATCCTGCCTCGGGCATGGATGTTTGTGATGTTCTTAGGTTAGTTAGGTTTACGCAGTTCTAAGTTCTAGGGGACTGATGACCTCAGATGTTAAGTCCCATAGTGCTCAGAGCCATTTGAACCATTTAATCTTCAAACTACCACATTAGATCACAGTGAATTGTTGAAGTGTATTGAATTACATTTCTCGACTGCAAAAAATTCATTAAATCGCAGTGTATAATATTGTTTGACAAATGATAATGTCAGACTAAGATGTATACGCCTATTAGTACGTAAAACTAAATGAGAAGTACAAGATGAAAAAGATATTGGCTTACACAGTGGGCTGTTCAATTACTATGTATAACGGGCCAGACAGTGTTATGTTTTGTACCAGCATTCACTGCTTAGACTCCATCCACCTCAACGTCTCCGCCAAGATCCTCCTAATAGTGTGCTTGAGCATTTCTCAGCTAGAAACCATACATCATACGATATTAATTAACACAGGCCTTCGAGATGACAGAATATGCTGAAGGAAGGGGCACTTTCTGACCAGTTACAAACCGAATGTATCTACATATCGCGTAAAAATGTTTGAAGTTACCTACGAAATTTCTACCATTCCCATGTTAACTCTCGCTTTAAGCAAGTTATTATCGAAACGTCAAGAAATACGGGATGCAAACTGCTGGCAAACAGATTTCTTTACAACAGATGATAATAATGCCAATTAAATCAAACTTTCGAGAAGGTGTCATACATATTATTTTTCGAATACATAGAAGGCAATTTTTGTTTCCATTTGCTCAGGAAAAAAAACAAAAGGCGATATTCTATTCATGTGCTAGTAATATCGCCACTGATCTCTCTTAAACAACCACCAACCTATTCGTGATACGCTGTAGGTGAAGCTCAGGGTAGTTTCGATAAGGCCTCCCGAATCTGTCTATTACACTTGTATAACCAGAGCTTAAGCTCTGTCTTCAGTAAACTTGATTTCAAGGAAACTATAAACACTAGCATTCCTTCCTTCTGTTACACACAACACATGGCGAAATACCAACACGTTGGACGAAAACAGTGTGCTATAGATATACAACTCACGAACTCTTTCGTTGAAAAGATTAAAGCTCTAATTTCTCACAATCAACAACAGATAGCAGTAGCTGTGCGATAAGTACTCCAGCTGTAGTGAAAGCAATAGACAAGAAAGAGATATCTCCTCGAAGCTCCGGAAACACCATATCGTGTCGATATAACCGACCGCGGCGCGCTAAGGACGATTTCTGAGGCGACTCATCTTACACACTCCAGCCTAATTCGTCCACAATGCGGCTTGTGGTTAACATGAATGCAGCTTTAACAATAGTGCTGTAAGGTACTGCTTTCTGAAGCGCTATCGCGCCTACAGTGACTATCTAGGCCAGCGTTCAGGGTCTTAAGGGGCTCCGGAAAGGCTCAAAATCATGAAAAGTTCAATTTTTACTTTTTTGCGTTTTCTGAATCTGGAGACTATTACCTTTCAATAGATATATAATTTATTCAATTCCGAAGACTACAACTATTTTTAAATTTTTTTTTTAAATGTGTTCTACATGGGCGTGACCCACTGTGGCGCTGTTAAACTGCTGTCAAATGGTGTTATTATTAACGTCCGTCTTCATCAGGTACGTTTTAGTGATGTGAGATAAAGTATGTGTTGTGGCTAACCTGTGATGGTTCAATATATATCGCTGGTGTGATTGTCGATTGTTTCATGTTTATTTACTCTGTCGTTATGTCGAAAATATTCGTAATTAATTCTGTTTCTTGAGTCTCTGTTTTGTTGAAGTATAATAATGAGTAAAAGTAAAGTTATTAGAAATCCTCTGAAGGCTTTTAAGAAAGGGAGAAATGTTGGAAATCCAAAGGTATGTGTTATTACTGTAAACAATAAAGACGATAACCAAGTGAGTGACCCTAACCTCTCAAGTACACCTGCCCATAGCAGTCAAAGTGGGAAAGAAAATACTTCAGAAACTGCAAAAAGGTGGGAATTTAAGGAGATGGGACCTGGATAAACTAAAAGAACCAGAGGTTGTACAGAGATTCAGGGAGAGCATAAGGGAGCAATTGACAGGAATGGGGGAAATAAATACAGTAGAAGAAGAATGGGTAGCTTTGAGGGATGAAGTAGTGAAGGCAGCAGAGGATCAAGTAGGTTAAAAGATGAGGGCTAGTAGAAATCCTTGGGTAACAGAAGAAATATTGAATTTAATTGATGAAAGGAGAAAATATAAAAATGCAGTAAGTGAAACAGGCAAAAAGGAATACAAACGTCTCAAAAATGAGATAGACAGGAAGTGCAAAATGGCTAAGCAGGGATGGCTAGAGGACAAATGTAAGGATGTAGAGGCGTATCTCACTAGGGGTAAGACAGATACCGCCTACAGGAAAATTAAAGAGACCTTTGGAGATAAGAGAACGACTTGTATGAATATCAAGAGCTCAGATGGAAACCCAGTTCTAAGCAAAGAAGGACAAGCAGAAAGGTGGAAGGAGTATATAGAGGGTCTATACAAGGGCGATGTACTTGAGGACAATATTATGGAAATGGAAGAGGATGTAGATGAAGATGAAATGGGAGATACGATACTGCGTGAAGAGTTTGACAGAGCACTGAAAGACCTGAGTCGAAACAAGGCCCCCGGAGTAGACAATATTCCATTGGAACTACTGACGGCCGTGGGAGAGCCAGTCCTGACAAAACTCTACCATCTGGTGAGCAAGATGTATGAAACAGGCGAAATACCCTCAGACTTCAAGAAGAATATAATAATTCCAATCCCAAAGAAAGCAGGTGTTGACAGATGTGAAAATTACCGAACTATCAGCTTAATAAGTCACAGCTGCAAAATACTAACACGAATTCTTTACAGACGAATGGAAAAACTAGTAGAAGCCAACCTCGGGGAAGATCAGTTTGGATTCCGTAGAAACACTGGAACACGTGAGGCAATACTGACCTTACGACTTATCTTAGAAGAAAGATTAAGGAAAGGCAAACCTACGTTTCTAGCATTTGTAGACTTAGAGAAAGCTTTTGACAATGTTGACTGGAATACTCTCTTTCAAATTCTAAAGGTGGCAGGGGTAAAATACAGGGAGCGAAAGGCTATTTACAATTTGTACAGAAACCAGATGGCAGTTATAAGAGTCGAGGGATATGAAAGGGAAGCAGTGGTTGGGAAGGGAGTGAGACAGGGCTGTAGCCTATCCCCGATGTTGTTCAATCTGTATATTGAGCAAGCAGTAAAGGAAACAAAAGAAAAATTCGGAGTAGGTATTAAAATTCATGGAGAAGAAATAAAAACTTTGAGGTTCGCCGATGACATTGTAATTCTGTCAGAAACAGCAAAGGACTTGGAAGAGCAGTTGAATGGAATGGACAGTGTCTTGAAAGGAGGATATAAGATGAACATCAACAAAAGCAAAACAAGGATAATGGAATGTAGTCTAATTAAGTCGGGTGATGCTGAGGGAATTAGATTAGGAAATGAGGCACTTAAAGTAGTAAAGGAGTTTTGCTATTTGGGGAGCAAAATAACTGATGATGGTCGAAGTAGAGAGGATATAAAATGTAGGCTGGCAATGGCAAGGAAAGCGTTTCTGAAGAAGAGAAATTTGTTAACATCCAGTATTGATATAAGTGTCAGGAAGTCATTTCTGAAAGTATTCGTATGGAGTGTAGCCATGTATGGAAGTGAAACATGGACGATAAATAGTTTGGACAAGAAGAGAATAGAAGCTTTCGAAATGTGGTGCTACAGAAGAATGCTGAAGATTAGATGGGTAGATCATGTAACTAATGAGGAAGTATTGAATAGGATTGGGGAGAAGAGAAGTTTGTGGCACAACGTGACCAGAAGAAGGGATTGGTTGGTAGGACATGTTCTGAGGTATCAAGGGATCACCAATTTAGTATTGGAGGGCAGTGTGGAGGGTAAAAATCGTGGAGGGAGACCAAGAGATGAATACACTAAGCAGATTCAGAAGGATGTAGGTTGCAGTAGGTACTGGGAGATGAAAAAGCTTGCACAGGATAGAGTAGCATGGAGAGCTGCATCAAACCAGTCTCAGGACTGAAGACCACAACAACAACAACAACAACAACGTGTAAGATGTATTCATTGTACTGAAGTTGGTCTGGAACTCTCCATAATAAAGCACGTAGGACTTGCTAGTGAAATACAACTGAAATGTGATAAGTGTTCATACATGACCACCTTTTGGAACAGTGTTGCAGTAACTGCAACTGAAGAAAATGATAGCAAAATCTACGAACACAACAACGAGCGATGCTTGCTTTAGACAAGGAACGCCTTCGGGCTGCAGACAGGGCTGTAAAGAGTCTAGAAATACAAGCAAGAGTAAACAGGAGGAGGAACAAGAGGAAGCTGGAGGAGGAGTTTGCAGAGGATGAAGATAATACATCCTATGGACCTGGAATGCACTAAAAAGTTAATCCAATCTTTGTCGCTCGATTCCCAAAACTTTTATTTTCTCATACTAATTACATGTTTTCTAAGGATTTTCCAAACATATTTGTTTCAAACTTTCAGTAAATGTTACACAGTACCTTCTGCATAATTTAACACAACCTTTTTCCAAAAAACTGTATATTTTTGAATATATAAATAAAAAATTGCAAAAAATGTTGTGAATTTTCATTACAATTGAAAAAAAATCATCTTTAATAACTGAACTAAAATTTTGTAAAATCCCTGTGTTAAGTTGTAGCCCATATTCCAATAAATAATCTGTAAAAAGTTCAACTTCCTACCTCAAATACTTTGTGAGGAAAGATGTAATTTATAAGCGTTATTTTAACATTGCAAGTATAGGGCGTTCCGGAGCCCCTTAATAAGACTTAGTAGCCAGTCGCGCTTCTCAGAAGTCACTCTCATCGTCAGTGTCTGAGCCACTGTCACCGTTCCCTGTAATCTGTGTCGCCACAGCCCCTGTTGCAGCCGTCATCATCTTTCACCTTGTCGTCGTCCGCCTCCGTAGCTGAGTGGTTCGAGCTCAACATTTGCCTGCAGCTTTGACGACCTTAGACCTCAGCCAGGCGTTTGACCGGGTCTATCAATCTTTCCTTACTGCTGTCCTCCGCCATTTGGGTTATGCAGAAGCTATCGTCGAGGTGGTTACCCGCCTCCTGCGTGGAGCGATTTCCCGGATGCTGTATAATGGCAGGCGCACACAACCTATCCTGATTAGGTGCTGAATGCGACAGAGGTGCCCCCTGTCGGTGCCACTGTATGCCTTCGCCGTAGAACCATTTTTATGTGGTCTGCGACAGCGACTGACATAGATGTCGCCAAGTGGACATCGATTCTGCTGCACCCCCTAAGCGGACGATTTCGTCCTTTGCCTTCGAACTGCCGACGATACCCGGGCAGCGCTTGCTTGGGTGGCGACCTATGAAGAGGTGTCGGATAGCTCTCGTAACGTACGTAAATCGCTAGCAATTTCTATCGGTACACGCTTGCCTCAGGAGAAAGTCCATTCGCTCAGCGTGACTGATACCTTACGTTGTCTTGGCATCGACTTCACGGCTGCTGACCTGTTTCGGACTACGGCGCTAAACTGCAGACGCCTGCAGCAATGGATGAGGATTGGTCTTGCTGAACATCGCCTCCGCTCCCTTGATCTCCTGCGACGTGCGCACTATGTCAATACTCACATAGCACCGTGGATCCCTCACGTGGCGCAAACTTTCCGATCCCGCACATCCTGGCTCGCCACATGTTAGCTGCGATGGTTTCCTTTGTTAGCCAGGGGATGAGCTTTGAAGTCCGCTATGAGTCCCTCACCCTTCCCCAGGCTCGGGGGGGTGTGAGTCTTTACCATGTTCCAGATAGAGCTCGGGCCCCTTTCTGTCAGTTCACAGTCGGTGACTTGGCGGCGTTGCCCGACGTGCCTTACCAGCTTATTGTTTGACGCATATGCCACGGCCTCGTTGGTCCCTCCAGTGACGTTGTCGAATACCCCATCGACCTTCTATCACATCGGACTCTCTCTCTCTCGCTTTTTAACAGCTATATTTCTGCCTCTTTGCCACTTCTGCGCTTGTTGTCGACAAAAGTGGTCTACACTGAGATGCGACTGGACCGCGCTGCCAGTGTGACTGAAGTACCCACATTCTAGGTGGGGCAATAAATTGCGGGCGATGAACGCCCCTTTTCTTGACACTACTGCACGCTCCGTGTGGTATGTCACTCTCAACAGAAAACCACCCATCTCGTCTCCATCAAGTTCACCTCACCAAATCTCTGCTTTTTGTCGCGTGTCTGGTACCGGACACAGATGATCATTGCTTCTTCTGTGGCCCAACAGTAGATGTCTGGCACATGGTCTGGTGAATTCTGGCCTTTCTCACACGTGCCGTTCCTGACCGCATTGCACTACACGTGATGTTGTTCCCGGATGACGTACACTACCTGCAGAGGAAGACTCACTCTGTAAATTGGTTCTGTGGCCTTGCAGTTCGATATCTTTTTGCAGTTGGCGAGAAGAGTGTTCTCGATTTCTGGACGTACGCGAAGGAACGACATTGTGCCATTGTCTGTAATCCAAAGTACAGACAATACTTTTCCAACTTCCTTTGGAGTGCTTTCTACCATCCGCCATGTAATTGGAATGTTCCCGCTATGAGAAGCTGATCTGACCTGATATACTATTTTTGGATTTTTGATATGATCTCTAATGGTATTCCGCTTTATTTTCAAGAAGATGTGCATGGATTTCTCCACAGCTACGAGCGGTTTCATGGACTCCAGTCCATGGTAAAAAAAATTCTTCTCTGTTACATCCATTTGATACCCTCTCTCCCCCATTTCTTCCCTAGTTTCTTAGATTAGGTAGAATTATTGGGATAGCCGTAGTTAAATGCCAACCCTTGAAGTGGCACAGGTATTACTTCTTTAGGGTCAAAAGTGGCAGTGCCAAATAGGCCTTTTTGTGTAGGTTCCTGTATAATCAGGAAAGTGAGAGGGTAAAGAAAATAGAGTGGTCAGCCCCGCGGAATGCCGAGCAAGGTGGCCCAGGTTCGATTCCCGGCTGAATATCACTCAGCATAGTTCTCTGTTATCTAGATCAAGTAAAGACATTATAATAGAATCCACTGTATTAATTATTCATTCATATTTATTTACTGTGTCTTTATTAGTGCGCAATTCTAGCCAACCCATGGACAATTTGACTCCAGGATTGCAGTTAGAACTCATTATTTGCAGCGAGTTAGCTGCTGGGCATGAAAGGAGACAAGTGTGTCTCGACCCTGCGGCATTATCGAGCTACCCTTTTTAAGCCGAGCCGTGCATAGACCAGTTCTCTAAGGCAAGAGCAACATCAGGTAAAGTCGCAATTGGTTTGCTCGTACGGAATGCTGATAAGAGAGCAACTACTCAGCAGAATATCCCATCAGGTAACTTCGAAAGTTCAGAGACGACAATTACTTGTATAGCATGACTCTGTACCCTGTCATAAGACAGCATCTGCGAGGCAATGTCTTGTGGGTAATAACATTGCTGAAATTGAATGGCTTGTCCACAGTCTCGATCTGACACCAGTGGATCACTTTTGGGTTAAGTTAGAATGTCGACTCCGCTCAAGACCCTAACATGCAATGTCACTATCTTCTCTGGTATCTCTTCTTGAAGAAGAATAGGCTGTCATTGCTCCACAGACATCCAGACACATCACAGAAAGTGTTCCCAGCGGAGTTCAAGCCATCGTACAGACGAAGAATAGACTCACGCCATATTAATATCCACTAATAGCTGTCTGGACACTTTTGCTCACGTAGTGTGCCTATATAAGAAAGAAACAATTATCTTAATTTTAATGAGGTGTCTGAAGCCAGCAAGCGTGACAGTGCTATAGCCTCCCGTTAAAGTTTCCCAGGTGAGGGATTTGGATGCATATGGGATTGGTAAGGAAGCGTCATGAGGGGGGATGTGATGTGAATATTGGGAAGTATCAAGAGGTTGTGCTAGAGGCGAGCAGAAATGCTGTCTGCAGCGAGAGTGTGACTGGAACCTACGTCTGGGAATGAAACAGAGAGGTTAGGGTGTAGTTGGTAGGATGAGTCTATTTCATGAGTTATTTCATGGTTTGGAAGGGAAGGTCGACTGAATTTTCTCTGGGAAGGACACACAGAGTGGGGACATTGGGGACATGTTACGAATGTGGAACGTGTTGATACAGGTGCCATGATGCTCGAGGACTGTGGGTACAATGCATTGCTAGGAATCGATTTTGCGAGATACGTAGGACTGACACAGGTATTCTAGTTTTTGAAAAGATGTAGGATTTCTTATGAGCCAGTGGTGAGAAATTTCTGGGACTGTTTTATTTCGGTCAATCTCTGTTTTCTAAAATGTGTGTGACAGGTGTCACACTCCACGACCAAATATTTTCTGGTAATGTCACATAAGCAAGGCATGAATGACTAACTCACCGGACAAAATGTTATCTACCCTCTTATATAAACACATTGGTGGCTTTGGAGCGCTGTAGATTGTACAGAACCGGTACCTGGCGGTCATGTGACTCTCCACCCCCCACAGAGGAAGTAAGTCATGGAGCGGCGTGTGTGCCTCAGACAGTTGCATGGAATCAGCACAGTGAGCTGGATCGACACGAGGACATGACAAAATGACAGAAACAAGCTGTCGTGTTTGCACATACCATGGCCACACCGTGGATGCTGTTGCGAGGTTTTCTGGTTATCAACGCGGACTGTCCAACGCGTATACAAAAAATGGTGCAACAATCGCAGCTATGCAACATGGCGTAAGAACTGTGGTCGTAAAATAAATCTAACTGACAGGATTGTCGCATTTTCTTAATGACAATGTCAATGAATGCTCGTTCATCTCCTTTAGTATCCGAACTATCACTGCGAAGGGAACTGCACTGCAACGGACATTGTTTACCTTGTGAAATACCATTACTCATAGTGGCATATATACTCACACATCTTCAGTGATCCAACCACCATAGAAACTGGACAGTAGCCAGCCGGAGGTGTGTAGTAGAGTCCTCTACAACAGGATTTTGCCTCTTTTAAAATGATGCAAAGTGTCGAGAGCACAGACGGTCCTATCTGGTGGTTAACTTGCAGTACATAGAAGATGTAATACAAGCTGCAAGTGGTGCTTTGGGAGGTTTTCGGTGTTTGTGCTCACTCATTCAGTTTACCATGAACATGAACCAGGATATTCATTTGAACATTCTAGGTGATGCTCTTCTTGACTAACTCTCAGGCATCATATAGTGTCTCGACTGGACAGTAAATTACACTACTGGCCACTAAAATTGCTACGCCACGAAGATGACGTGCTACAGACGCGAAATTTAACCGACAGGAAGAAGATGCTGTGATATGCAAACAATTAGCTTTTTAGATCAGTCACACAAGGTTGGCGCCAGTGGCGACACCTACAACGTGCTGACAAGAGGAAAGTTTCCAACTGATTTCTCGTACACAAACAGCAGTTGACCAGCGTTGCCTGGTGAAACGTTGTTCTGATGCCTCGTATAAGGAGGAGCAATGCGTACCATCACGTTTCCGACTTTGATAAAGGTCGGATTGTAGCCCATCGCGATTGCAGTTTATCGTATCGCGACATTGCTGCTCGCGTTGGTCTAGATCCAATGACGGTTAGCAGAATATGGAATCGGTGGGTTCAGGAGGGTAATACGGAACGCCGTGCTGGATCCCAACGGCCTCGTATCACTAGCAGTCGAGATGACAGCCATCCGCATGGCTGTAACGGATCGTGCAGCCACGTCTCGATCCCTGAGTCAACAGATGGGGACGTTTGCAAGACAACAACCATCTGCACGAACAGTTCGACGGCGTTTGCAGCTGCATGGACTATTAGCTTGGAGACCTTGCCTGCGGTTACCCTTGACGCTGCATCATAGACAGGAGCGCCTGCGATGGTGTACTCAACGACGACCCTGGGTGCACGAATGGCAAAACGTCATTTTTTTTTTGGATGAATCCAGGTTCTGTTTACAGCATCATGATGGTCGCATCCGTGTTTGGCGACATCGCGGTGAACGCACATTGGACGTGTGTATTCGTCATCGCCATACTGGCGTATCACCGGGCGTGGTGGTGTGGGGTGCCATCGGTTACACGTCTCGGTCAACTCTTGTTCGCATTGACGGCACTTTGAACAGTGGACGTTACATTTCAGATGTCTTACGACCCGTGGCTCTACCCTTCATTGGATCCCTGCGAAACGCTACCTTTCAGCAGGATAATGCACGACCGCATGTTGCAGGTCCTGTACGGGCCTTTCTGGATACAGAAAATATTCGACTGCTGCTCTGGCCAGCACATTCTCCAGATCTCTCACCAACTGAAAACGTCTGGTCAATGGTGGCCAAGCAACTGGCTCGTCACATTACGCCAGTCACTACTCATGATGAATTGTGGTATCGTGTTGAAGCTGCATGGGCAGCTGCTATACCTGTACACGCCATCCAAGCTCTGTTTGACTCAATGCCCAGGCGTATTAAGGCCGTTATTACGGCCAGAGGTGGTTGTTCTGGTTACTGATTTCTCAGGATCTACGCACCCAAATTGCGTGAAAATATAATCACATGTCAGTTCTAGTATAATATATTTGTCCAATGAATACCGGTTTATCATCTGCATTTCTTCTTGGTGTAGCAATTTTAATGGCCAGTAGTGTAGCTGAGCTCAATCTCACAGAAAGTGTCTGGAAATATCTGTAACATCTTCATGATGAGTATGCTGTGAACACTCCTGACTTCCAAGATGACAACATCCGTGTTCAGAGATCTGCTCACATACATTCCTCGGCTCCTCATCATACTGCGGCTGGCCGATTAAACACTCCATCTTAATCTCACTGAGAGTGTCTGAGGCTGTTTGTAACAGCGGGTGAAATTTAGCAATAAAATCCCCGTAATTTGGTAGCTTTACTGGATGTAATCACAAATGAGAATTCGGTCTGGATATGGCACACCTGAAGAAGCTCACGGACTCCCTTCCTCGCAGAATTGAAGCCATTATCAAGACTTAAGTGGCGGTGTGCTACCCGGTATCAGCGTGGTGTCTCGAGAGGGTGAGTGATGCCTTGCGCGGCGTGCTTACTAGGGAGGGGGCGAGACCTGGTAGCGCACGCTGGCGAGCCGCAGCGCGTGCACGTTGTCGTAGAGCGCGAACTGCCCGCTGGCCACCCGGCGGACGGCGTGCTCCGCGTCGCGCACCACCTGGAAGCGCGTGCCCACGCGCTGGCTCGCGCCGTCCAGGGCCGTCTCGAAGAACTCGCGCTGCTGCTCGCTCCAGCCGCCGACGGCGATCGCGCTGTCCGCCAGCTGCTCCATCGTGTCGATGGTCACCCTGCGGACAAACGTCGAAAGCGCTGCCGACTCGCGCCGTGTCATCAAGATTGGAGATCTTTCATGTTGTTGTAGTTGTGGTCTTCAGTCCTGAGACTGGTTTGATGCAGCTCTCCATGCTACTCTATCCTGTGCAAGCCTCTTTATCTCCCAGTACTTACTGCAACCTACATCCTTCTGAATCTGCTTAGTGATTCATCTCTTGGTCTCCCTCCACGATTTTTACCCTCCACACTGCCCTCCAATACTAAATTGGTGATCCTTCGATGCCTCAGATCGTGTCCTACCAACTGATCTTTTCTTCTAGTCAATTTGTGCCAAGCTCCTCTTCTCCCCAATTCTATTCAATACCTCCTCATTAGTTATGTGATCTATCCGTATGATCCTCAGCATTCCTCTGTAGCACCACATTTCGAAAGCTTCTATTCTCTTCTTGTCCAAACTATTTATCGTCCATGTTTCACTTCCATACATGGCTACACTCCATACAAATACTTTCAGAAACGACTTCCTGACACTTAAATCTATACTCGATGTCAACAAATTTCTCTTCCTCAGAAACGCTTTCCTTGCCATTACCAGTCTACATTTTATATCCTCTCTACTTCGACCATCATCAGTTATTTTTCTCCCCAAATAGCAAAACTCCTTTACTACCTTAAGTGTCTCATTTCCTAAACTAATACCCTCAGCATCACCCGACTTAATTCGACTACATTCCATTATCCTCGTTTTGCTTTTGTTGATATTCATCTTATATCCTCCTTTCAAGACAATGTCCATTCCGTTCAACTGCTCTTCCAAATCCTTTGCTATCTCTGACAGAATTACAATGCCATCGGCAAACCTCAAAGTTTTTATTTCTTCTCCATGGATTTTAATACCTACTTCGAATTTTTCTTTTGTTTCCTTTACTGCTTGCTCAATATACAGATTGAATAACATCTGGGAGGGGCTACAACCCTGTCTCACTCCCTTCCCAACCACTGATTCCCTTTCATGCCCCTCGACTCTTATAACTGCCATCTGGTTTCTGTACAAATTGTAAATAGCCTTTCACTCCCTGTATTTTACCCCTGCCACCTTTAGAATTTGAAAGAGAGTATTCCAGTCAACATTGTCAAAAGCTTTCTGTAAGTCTACAAATGCTAGAAACGTAGGTTTGACTTTCCTTAATCTTTCTTCTAAGATAAGTCGTAAGGTCAGTATTGCCTCAAGAAGGCCGAAACTTAGCCCGGACATCAATTCGAGATACTTATAATAGATTCCACAACAAAATTTTGTCTCGAAACATTGCAGAAACTCCAAAGAGATTCTGGACACATGCAAAGTATGCTAGCGGCAAGACAAAATCAATGCCTTAGCTTCGCTGTAGCAATGGAAATAATATCGAGGACAGTGTTGCTAAAGTAGAGTTACTAAGCATAGCCTCCTGAAAATCCTTCACTCAAAGATGCTTAAGGTGGGATTCCTATGCCGCGTTTGACGCATGAGGCAGCCGTTGTGCGTCTGACGTAGTGCGGCTGACGCATATCTGTCGATTCCTATAGAGCGGCGGCCGCACAGTGTTTAGTTGCTGTGCTGCGTCTGTGCCGAAAGGATGATTTGGCGCGATTTGTTGTGTTATCTAATGTTAGAAGACGTTGAAGATGAAGGAATTCAGCTTGAGCTATGTGAGGGAAATGCTGAAACACATCCGATGTTGGGTAATATGGGAAAGAAGGTGACAGTGGAATATTTGATAAAAGTAATATCGGGAAAATGTTTTGAAGTGGTAAGATGTTTCCTCCGCTAACTAAGCTGCCGGATTCGGACGTAGTAGTGCCATATGTTTTTGTAGGCGACGAGGCATCTCGATTACATCCAAACATGATGAAACCTTTCTCTCCTCGAGTTGCTAGTACGTTCTGACACAAAAAAAAAGCTATTTGTAACTACCGTCTTTCACGAGCTCGTAGAGTTTCTGAAAATGCCTTCGCTCTGTTAAATAAAGTATTTCGCATATTTTATTCTCCGATCACTCTGAAGCCAGAAACGACGGATAATTTGATCATTGTTGCTTGCTGTTTACACAAATTACTTAGAGATGCATTCTTAGAGAAAAATAACGAGCCTCATTTTGAATTAAACAGAAGTGAACCACTACCTACTGAAAATCTTGGAGCATTAGCAAGGAGTGACGGTTATGCAGATGCTGATGGATTTTCTGTGCGAAAGTCATTTACAGAATACTTCAACAGCGGTGCAGGTGCAGGGATGACACCGTGGCAAAGTGATCACGTTAGCAGGACTCAATAGGCTTTGAACTCCCTAGCGTTACTGAATTATCTTCAAAAATTTGTACGCACATTACAATAAATTGAACTTTTCTGACATACATCAGGCTTTGGTATTCACTTTGTGTACACCTCATTGTTATTATTATAATAACTGAATATTATTTGGGACGATAATACGTATTCTTGTTTATTACAATATGCATTATTTGCCTGGCAACTAAGTAAGAAACATTATGAAGAAACAGAAAATATATAATACTTTTCTTACTTGTTCTTTCCACGTATTCCGCTATCTCTCTCCAAGCATTATCCTTCACAGTTTGGTCCTTGTATACAGGTAACAATACATCGTAGATACAAGGAAATGTAGAAACCTATTCTACCAGTTTCTCATCTTCCACCACTGTGAACAGTACTTTTCCCTCGGCATGCTATCGTGTTCTCCTTTGCGGGTGCGTCTAGACTGCTCTCAGACCGGCTGGGCCGATTCTGCATGCAGCTGACGCAACATGGGACACAGTCCCGTTTAACACCATCTGTAGCAGTATCGTGCGGCAGACGCACAACGGCGGCCGCATGCGTCAGACGCTGCATAGGAATCCCACCTTAAAGTTCCTACTCTCCAACGTAACATCATAGAAGTGGAAATTTCGATGGGAAGTCCCATAGGCAGGAGAGTTTTTATATCCCTAATCTCGTTTATTCCCGACAATTTCGAATTTGCTTCATACGTGTACCATTCTCAGTGACCTTATGTTATATCACGACTGTAAACATAGCACAAGACCAGACACAACGTGCTGCAAGCATGGGTTTTAGTGTCAGTTGCTTTCCCCACAGCCAGCTTCTACGAGGGTGAGTCAAATGAAAACCTTAAATATTTTTTTAAATATTATTTATTGCGCACAAGTGGTACAAAGCTGTATCACTTTTCAAAATAATCTCTCCCACGCTCAATGCAAGTCCTCCAGCGCTTACAAAGTACATCAATTCTTTTGGAAAAAAATTCTTTTGGTAGTCCGCGCAACCACTCATGCACCGTGTGGCGTACCTCTTCATCAGAACGGAACTTCTTTCGCCCCATTGCGTCTTTGAGTGGTCCAAATATATGGAAATCACTTGGGGCAAGGTCTGGTGAGTATGGTGGATGAGGAAGACACTGAAAATGCAGGCCTGTGATTGTTGCAACTGTTGTACGGGCAGTGTAGGGCCTTGCATTGCCATGTTGCAAAAGGACACCTGCTGACAGCAATCCACGTCGCTTTGATTTGATTGCAGGCCGCAGATGATTTTTTAGGAAATCTGTGTATGATGCACTGGCTACAGGCACGTAATGCTGCAAAATGACGCCTTTTTCGTCCCAAAAGAGAGTCAGCATAACCTTCCCTGGCGATGGTTCTGTTCGAAACTTCTTTGGTTTTGGTGATGAGGAATGGCGCCATTCTTTGCTCGCTCTCTTCGTTTCTGGTTGGTGGAACTGAACCCAGGTTTCGTCCCCAGTAACGATTCTTGCAAGGAAGCCATCACCTTCTCGTTCAAAGCGCCGAAGAAGTTCTTCACGAGCATCAACACATCGTTCTCTCATTTCAGGAGTTAGCTGCCGTGGCACCCATCTTGCACACATTGTGAAAATGGAGCACATCATGCACAATGTGGTTGGTGTGCTGACCCATGACTAATCTGTAAACATGCAGCAATGTCATTCAGTCTCACTTGGCGGTTTTCCTTCACTATGGCTTCAACTGCTGCAATGTTCTGTGGAGTCACAACTCGTTGTGCCTGGCCTGGACGAGGAGCATCTTACACTGAAGTCACATCATTTGCGAACTTCCTGCTCCATTCATAGACTTGTTGCTGTGACAAACATGCATCACCGTACTGAACCTTCATTCGTCGATGAATTTCAATAGGTTTCACACCTTCACTACGCAAAAACCGAATAACAGAACCCTGTTTTTCCCTGCTGCAAGTCGCAAGTGTGGCGACCATCTTTATACTGATACTGCGACGGTATGTGTGCATCTGCACTATGCTGCCACCTACATGCCATTCTGCACGCTGTTTGTAGCACTCTTACCAACTTACAGGATAATGGCGCGAAATTTCGATTTGTTATTACAAATTTAAGGTTTTCATTTGACTCACCCTCGTACATGGCTCTCTCCAGTGTTTGTGAAGCAAATAAGCTCTTTGTTGATGGTCATAATCACACTACTTCAAACGTTACAAGTAAGCTTTATAAGACAAAAATAAATTCCGCATAGACGAAATCACAGGCAGAGCAGTAAATAAATGCATGGGCAATGACGGGTCTCTCAGCTAGTTTTGGAGAAAAGGGAAGAATCAGAGAAGTGATATTTGGCCTTTGCAGATGATATTGCCATCTCAGCTGAATCTACAGAAGATGCAGCAATACAGACAAGTTTCCTATAAGAAACAATTGCAAAAGCAGGCATATATATATAAGAACAGAGAACATAACAACGGCGAAGGAGACACCGAATAATGTGGATAGCGATTATCGAAGTAAACGCCATAAAATTTGAATATCTGTATGAAACAATACAACGAAATGCTCTGGACAGAAACTTACTTTGCAAGTTCTAGGAAAGTGAAAGTAGCTTTCCAATTAACAAGCTACTTTTATAGCAAAAATCTTTGAAATTTTTATCTATTTTGGATTTGGAACACTGCAATGTGTAATGAATAAAGGTTTTTAAAAACAATTTCAACTCGTCGCCTTTCGTGATTGTTCAATTTTTATTATCCCACGACTGCCGGTGGTACACAGTTTTAAAGACTATAACACATATCCGTGGCACGAGAGAAAACACGAAACAAGCAAGCACTGAATGCGACGAGACATCAGGTATTATTTAAATCATAAGATCGACTTGAAGGCATTACGTACAGCTGTAAGTAATGCCTTCATGTCGGAGCAAGTAAGCACTGAATGTGGTGAGATACGCGACATTCACTGCTCACATCTTTGTTTTTTTTTTCTATCTTACCACAGCTATACGACTGCAACAATGCCACTAACAATCATTATAAGTATATACCATCTGATGATGAGTCACTAGAGGGGATTCGAAACTGGTGACGGTATAATAAAATTTGATTGAAATTTCTCATTATTAGAGACTGAAAGGAGCGATCTGTACTTACATTGAAGTAATCTTTAATAGTAAAGATCGTTTTCAATTATATTTATTTCTGTTGACCTGTTTCATCACTTAAGTCTGTGATTGTCCGATCTTCAACTTGTCGTTATATGCCCTGTTCCATTAGGGCAGTAACACACATATATGGTGTCCCATAAAGTACACAATTTTTAAATTAATAACTAAACACATAATTTATTGTAAAATTGCTAATATTATTACGTGAGTATGAAACGCTAAGACTGCGATTAAGCATGAACTTAAGTAGCCCACAAATGCCCTCCACAGCTTCGTCTGCACACGTCCAGTCTGTGGACAAAATTTTCGACGACTCTAGAGCAAAGTTCCGCTTGAATCTGAACCATGACACATCTAATTTCTGCCTTGGGTTGAGGAATGATTCGTGGACAGCTGACAAAAATGCGAGATTTGACATACCCCCACAAAAAAGCCACATAGTGTCAAATGACACGATCTCGGCGGCCAGTTCTGATCGCCACTGTGAGAAATGAGACGAGCAGGGAATCTTTCTTTCGGAAACCTTCTCGTTTGAAAGGGAGTGTGGCAGGTTGCCAATTCATGTCTTCAACATTCAATTCTTGCTATTGCGACCGTAAAGACTCAGTCTCGTTTTCAAAAAGGTATGGCCCAATTAGTCCGCCAGCCCATAACCTACACCAAACAGTGACTCATTCTGGATGATGACACTTCTCATGGACCATGCGAGAATTCTTTGGGTCCCAAATCTGGCAGTTTTGTTTCTTCACATAACCATTAAGCTGGAAGCGTACCTTGTCACAGAAGATTATTTTCTTGTGAAAATCACTGTCGATTTCTTGTTCTGTGAATACCCAATCGGCAGACATTCGACTCTTCAAATAGTCCATCGACTTCAGCTCTTGTAGTAATTGGATCGTAAAAGGAAGCAAACTGCTTCTCGGAATGGCTAACTGTTGAAAACGGCAGCAAGTCGTCTTCATTGGACTGATAGTGATGCTCAAATTAACGAGAGCGACATTCTCTACCGATTGAAGAAAACGAAGACATTCAGCTGATTTGATGTACGCCGTTGATCCTGTATTTTCACAGTTCCTTACTAGTCTCTGCACTGTTGAAACAGTAGGCGCATTTCACCTACCAAAAATTACACGAAATCTTCGAACGATTCCTTAGGTTTAAGTAGTTCTAAGTCTAGGGGACTGATGACCTCAGATCATCGCCATCTTCAGGAAAATGCTGCTTCTGCTGATGAGTCCCGCTGAGCACTTTCCAAATCGGGATGCGTTGATCCATCATGTGTCGTCCCATTTTAGGTGATAACAGAACGCACAAATAGCAACTGACAATGAGAATCAGTAAACGCAATGTTAGCAGGTGACAGTCATCTAAATTTTAAGTCCAGCAACCTAACAAACTGAAAGAGGGGCTCAATTTAAAAATTGCGTTATTTATGGTACTCTTTACCATGTTATAGTGGATAGTATGTAGCACATTCGACACGGGTTTGTTAATCTAAAAATCGATTTGTCAGAAATAAAACAATTATAGTTAAAAATCACCTTGAGTAATTATGGATGATCACATACATAACGTTCCACTTATGCTTGTTACACATTAACCTGCATGGCAGTGTATGTTCATGCACATGTTTACATTTACATAACGAATTAAATACATCATGGATCCACATTGCCGGCCGAAGTGGCCGTGCGGTTAAAGGCGCTGCAGTCTGGAACCGCAAGACCGCTACGGTCGCAGTTTCGAATCCTGCCTCGGGCAAGGATGTTTGTGATGTCCTTAGGTTAGTTAGGTTTAACTAGTTCTAAGTTCTAGGGGACTAATGACCTCAGCAGTTGAGTCCCATAGTGCTCAGAGCCATTTGAACCATTTGGATCCACATTCTCTGAAGTACACAGTTAATTAACTGACAGTAAGGCACAGACAAGGCATGCAAATAAATGCATGAAGACAAAACAGGTACAATAACGACAGAAGAAAGAAAAGAACAACATAGGGTAGTTTTTCATAGAAAGAAATGAAATAAGGAAGAAGATTTGATGTGGTTTCAGTAAAGCAAATCAATAAAAAAACTTGTGATTACGTAGGCTTTCCAGGCGTAATAAGTCCCGAAAGTCTCTTCGGTTTTGCTGCCGGATCCTAAAATCAACTTGACTCGATATTTCGGCGATCCATCTGTTCGTCATCTTCAGGAAAATGCTGCTTCTGCTGATGAGTCCCGCTGAGAACTGACGCCAGGCTGCAAATCGACGTCCTATATAGGCAACCGTTCAGTACACGGCGCATGCGCCACCCATCACGGTTGCTGCCCTCCGAGACACGGAGGTAGCGCCGCCCTTAGTGGAACACTGCTGGCAACGATATATCGCACCCAGGGCCGCACCGAAGAACGTTCAATTTGGATGCGAAATAATACAGGATTCCACGTCTTGCTAAGATGAAACCCATTGTCTCTGTTGATTATATTATCCGCCAACCTAATTTCAAAAATGGTTCAAATTGCTCTGAGCACTATGGGACTCAACATCTGAGGTCATCAGTCCCCTAGACTTAGAACTACTTAAACCTGAGGACATCACCCACATCCATGCCCGAGGCAGGATTCGAACCTGCGACCGTAGCAGCAGCGCGGTTCCGGACTGCAGCGCCTAGAACCGCTTAGCCACCGCGGCCGGCAACCTAATTTCAATCGCCTCTTTATAGACACTGTTCCAGAAACCGGAAATGTTGGCAAGTACCACAGTTTCATCAAATTTCATACAGTGTCCCTCATTTAGGCAGTGTTGTGCTACTGCCGATTTTTCCGGCTGTTGTAGCCTCGTATGACGGCGATGTTCCACACAACTGTCATGCACTATGCGAATCTAACGGCCA
This sequence comes from Schistocerca serialis cubense, assembly GCF_023864345.2. Lineage (NCBI taxonomy): Eukaryota > Metazoa > Arthropoda > Insecta > Orthoptera > Acrididae > Schistocerca > Schistocerca serialis. The sequence goes on along the minus strand of NC_064638.1, from coordinate 243,371,299 downwards.
ATGTAAGCCTTCCCACATTGACACGGAATTTTGTACACACCACTGCATTGGTGTGGTGGATGATAACGCTTAGGATACAGATACCAATCTGTGTGCGTCGGTTTTCGGTAAACACTGTGTCCCAAAGTACCATCTGGTTTTTTATAAACCATAACGTCTAAAAATGGAAGCAGTGGCGTTCTTGGGACAGCTTAACCCAAGAACTTGCGCATTTGATGGCTGTTTTTAAGGAAAATGGATACTCCGAGAAGCAGATACGTCGGGCTATGGAGTTTGGACCATCTCCGGAGGTGTATGAAGAGGAACATAGATCGGTAGCCATTCTTCCTTATGCTGGAGGCTTATCGTTTAAGATTGGACGAATTTTAAGAAATTTTAACATTAAGAGTGTTTTCCGTTCACCTTCTAAGATTAGGGCACTGCTCGGCTCTGGAAGATGATTTGGGGCTTGGGAAACTCGGTGTGTACAAAATTCCGTGTCAATGTGGGAAAGCTTACATTGGCCGTTCGATTCGCACAGTGCATGACAGGTGTGTGGAACATCGCCGTCATACGAGGCTACAACAGCTGGAAAAATCGGCAGTAGCAGAACACTGCCTAAATGAGGGACACGGTATGAAATTTGATGAAACTGTGGTACTTGCCAACATTTCTGGTTTCTGGAACAGTGTCTATAAAGAGACGATTGAAATTAGGTTGCCGGCCACAGTGGCTAAGCGGTTCTAAGCGCTGCAGTCCGGAACCGCGCTGCTGCTATGGTCGCAGGTTCGAATCCTGCCTCGGGCATGGATGTGGGTGATGTCCTTAGATTCAGGTAGTTCTAAGTCTAGGGGACTGATGACCTTAGATGTTGAGTCCCATAGTGCTCAGAGCAATTTGAACCATTTTTGAAATTAGGTTGGCGGATAATATAATCAACAGAGACAATGGGTTTCATCTTAGCAAGACGTGGAATCGTGTATTATCTCGCATCAAAATTGAACGTTCTTCGGTGCGGCCCTGGGTGCGATATATCGTTGCCAGCAGTGTTCCACTAAGGGCGGCGCTACCTCCGTGTCTCGGAGGGCAGCAACCGTGATGGGTGGCGCATGCGCCGTGTACTGAACGGTGGCCTATATAGGACGTCGATTTGCAGCCTGGCGTCACCCCATATTCCTGCCACCTCCTCAGGGCTCCCTCTCCCTCCTCCTGAGTGGCTTCCCCCTCCTACTCCCCCTCCCTCTCTTGTGCCCCCTTTCAGTGTCTCTGCACTCCATCCTGCCCTGTCTTCCCTCTTCATCTCCCGCCCCACATGTCTCCTGCCTCTTCGTGTACCTGCTGACGCCCCTCCTCTCTTCATCCCGCCGCTTCCCCATCTGCCCCTTGCTCTCCCCTCCTTTTCCATCCTCTCTGACCTTTCCCTCGGCAGGTCCCACCTGGAAGTTTTATTCTTTGTTGTGTGTGCTCCAAGTGGGTTTTAAGTGTTTAACCTGTGCATGTCCATTCAGTGTCTTCTCTGTGTTTTAAGAATCGACAACTGTGTTTTTTTTTAACTTTCTGGTGACTTTTTTAACTGTCCCCCATGAACGTCTCTATCTCAGTCTATTTTTACCTCCATTTTCTCCCATTACTCTGTTTTATGTTCCCCTTTTTTATCGTCTTATGTATGTAACATTTTATTCTTATTTTAGTTGTCATGTCACTCAGTTGAAGAGTGGCGGATTGTGCCGCTGACACGGCCGAAGTGGCCGTGCCGTTAAAGGCGCTGCAGTCTGGAACCGCAAGACCACTACGGTCGCAGGTTCGAATCCTGCCTCGGGCATGAATGTTTGTGATGTCCTTAGGTTAGTTAGGTTTAACTAGTTCTAAGTTCTAGGGGACTAATGACCTCAGCAGTTGAGTCCCATAGTGCTCAGAGCCATTTGAACCATTTTTTTTTTTGTGCCGCTGACAGCCCTCCCCTGCCCATATGGGGCAGCGGAATGAAATCACAATAAAAAAAAAAAAAAAGCCCGGCGTCAGTTCTCAGCGGGACTCATCAGCAGAAGCAGCATTTTCCTGAAGATGGCGAACAGATGGATCGTTGAAATATCGAGTAAAGTCGATTTTAGGATCAGACAGCAAACCCGAAGAGACTTTCAAAATAAAAAAAGCTTGTAAATGGAACGTGTGGAGAGAGCAGCGAACCTGGGCGCCGGGTTGGCGAGTATGGCGGTGAGGCTGGCGCGGTAGGCGACAGCGACGAGCAGGCACTGCAGCCACCAGCAGGCCAGCACCAGCCTGGCGCGCCAGTGGCGCCGCCCTGGCGGCTGCGACGCCGGCACCAGCAGCAGCGCGCCCACGGCGGAGAGCGCGCCCACGCGGCCGCCGCCTACCCACTGCAGCGCAGCCGCGCCAGCCGCCAACGACACCAGCACCGACATCCACATCAGCGACCTGCACGCCACCGACAGCCCCTCGTCTGCTGCTCCAAATCACACTCGTCAACATCTACGTAGCACCGTATCAACTAACACATTAAAATACCTAGGGTTAACCCAGTTCTAAGCAAACAAGGGAAAGCAGAAAGGTGGAAGGAGTATATAGAGGGTCTAATCAAGGGCGATGTACTTGAGGACAATATTATGGAAATGGAAGAGGATGTCGACGAAGATGAAATGGGAGATATGATACGGCGTGAAGAGTTTGACAGAGCACTGAAACACCTGAGTCGAAACAAGGCCCCAGCAGTAAACAACATCCCATTAAAACTACTGACGGCCTTGGGAGAGCCGGTCCTGACAAAACTCTACCATCTGGTGAGCAATATGTATGAGACAGGCGAAATACCCGTAGAAGAATATAATAATTCCAATCCTAAATAAAGCAGGTGTTGATAGATGTGAAAATTACCGAACTATCAGTTTAATAACCCGTGGCTGCAAAATAGTAACACGAATTCTTTACAGACGAATGGAAAAACTGGTACAAGCTGACCTCGGGGAAGATCAGTTTGGATTCCGTAGAAATATTGAAACTCGTGAGGCAATACTGACTCAACGACTTATCTTACAAGAAAGATTAAGGAAAGGCAAACCTACGTTTCTAGCATTTGTAGACTTAGAGAAAGCTTTTAACAATGTTGACTGGAACACACTCTTTCACATTCTGAAGGTGGCGGGGGTAAAACACAGAGAGCGAAAGGCTATTTACAATTTGTACAGAAACCAGATGGCAGTTATAAGAGTCGAGGGGCATGAAAGGGAATCAGTGGTTGCGAAGGGAGTGAGACAGGATTGTAGCCTATCCCCCATGTTATTCAATCTGTATATTGAGCAAGCAGCAAAGGAAACAAAAGAAAAACTTGGAGTAGGAATTAAAATCCATGGAGAAGAAATTAAAACTTTGAGGTTCGTCGACGACATTGTAATTCTGTCAGAGACAGCAAAGGACCTCGAAGAGCAGCTGAACGGAATGGACAGAGTGTTGAAAGGAGGCTATAAAATGAACATCAACAAAAGCAAAACGAGGATAATGGAATGTAGTCGAATTAAATCGGGTGATGCTGAGGGAATTAGATTAGGAAATGAGACACTTAAAGTAGTAAAGGAGTTTTGTTTGCTATTTGGGGAGTAAAGTAACTGATGATGGTCGAAGTAGAGAGGATATAAAATGTAGACTGTCAACGGCAAGGAAAGCGATTCTGAAGAAGAGAAATTTGTTAACATCGAGTATAGATTTAAGTGTCAGGAAGTCGTTTCTGAAAGTATTTGTATGGAATGTAGCCATGTATGGAAGTAAACGTGGACGATAAATAGTTTAGACAAGACGAGAATAGAAGCTTTCGAAATGTGGTGCTACAGAAGAATGCTGAAGATTAGATGGGTAGATCACATAACTAATGAGGAGGTATTGAACAGAGTTGGGGAGAAGAGAAATTTGTGGCACCACTTGACTGGAAGAAGGGATCGGTTGGTAGGACATATTCTGACGCGTCAATAGTATTGGAGGGCTCCGTGGAGGGTAAAAATCGTAGAGAGAGGCCAAGAGATGAATACACTAAGCAGATTCAGAAGGATGTAGGTTGCAGTAGGTACTGGGAAATGAAGAAGCTTGCACAGGATAGAGTAGCATGGAGAGCTGCATCAAACCAGTCTCAGGACTGAAGACCACAACAACAACAATAGCCGTAGACCATAAATGAACATTAAACCACTTAGAATAATTATACAACAAACAGGTACAGTAGATTAAAAGCACACTGCTGGACAAGAAACTGAAGCACCCACAAGACACAATCAGATGCGAGTGTAACTTTGTACGCATACACACCATAAGCATGTATGTAAATGATTAAAGTTACAATTCTCTGTGACAGATAGAACAGCTACTAGAGTACGCTAGTGTTGTACCTATTTAATGCTGTTACTAGGCCTGGTAGTTTATGTAACGGGTGTGAGCAGTGTCAGATGTTGTGTGATCATCTACACCTACATCTACATCAATACTACGCAAGCCACGTGACGGTGTGTGGCGGAGGGTACCTTGAGTTCCTCTATCGGTTCTCCCTTCTATTCCATGCTCGTATTGATCGTGGAAAGAAAGGTTGTCGGCATGCCTCTGATTTTATCCTCATGGTCTCTTCGCGAGATATACGTAGGAGGGAGCAATATACTGCTTGACTCCTCGGTGAAGGTATGTTTTCGAAACTTCAACAAAATCCCCTATCGAGCTACTTAGCGTCTCACTTGCAGAGTCTTCCACTGGAGTTTATCTATCATCTCCGTAACGTTTTCGCGATCGCTAAATGATCCTGAATGAGATTTTCACTCTGCAGCGGAGTGTGCGCTGATATGAAACTTCCTGGCAAATTAAAACTGTGTGCCGGACCGAGACTCGAACTGCAAGGTTCGCAGGAGAGCTTCTGTAAAGTTTGGAAGGTAGGAGACGAGGTACTGGCAGAAGTAAAGCTGTGAGGATGGGGAGTGAGTCGTGCTTGGGTAGCTCAGTTGGTAGAGCACTTGCCCGCGAAAGGCAAAGGTCCCGAGTTCGAGTCTCGGTCCGGCACACAGTTTTAATCTACCAGGAAGTTTCACTAAATGATCCTGTAACGAAGCGCGCTGCTCTCCGTTGGATCTTCTCTCTCTCTTCCATCAACCCTATCATGTACGGATCCCACACCAGTGAGCAGTATTCAAGCAGTGGGCGAAAAAGCGTACTGTAACCTACTTCCTTTGTTTTCGGACTGCATTTCCTTAGGATTCTTCCAATGAATCTCAGTATGGTATCTGCTTTACCGACGATTAATTTAAATGGTGATTCCATTTTAAATAGCCGGCCGGTGTGGCGGTCCTAGCCGCTTCAGTCTGGAACCGCGCGACCGCTACGGACGCAGGTTCGAATCCGCCTCGGGCCTGGATGTGTGTGATGTCCTTGGGTTAGTTAGGTTTAGTTAGGTTTTAGTAGTTCTACGTTCTAGGGGCTGATGACCTCAGATGTTAAGTCCCATAGTGCTCAGAGCCCTTTGAACCATTTTTGAACCATTTTAAATCACTCCTGATGCCTATTCCCTGATAATTTATGGAATTAACTGCTTCCAGCTGCTGACCTGCCATATTGTAGCTAAACGATACCGGATCATTCTTTCTATGTATTCACAGCACATTACACTTGTCGACATTGAGATTCAATTGCCATCCCCTGCACCGTGCGTCAATTCGTTGCAGATCCTCCTGCATTTCAGTACAATTTTCCATTGTCACAACCTCTCGATATACCACAGCATCATCCGCAAAAAGCCTCAGTGAACCCTCGATGTTATCCACAAGGTCATTTATATATACTGTGAATAGCAACGGTCCTACGACACTCCTCTGTGGCACAGCTGAAATCTCTCTTACTTCGGAAGACTTCTCTCCATTGAGAATGACATGCTGCGTTTTGTTATCTAGGAACTCTTCAATCCAATCACACAGTTGGTCTGATAGTCCATATGCCCTTACTTTGTTCACTAAACAACTGTGCGGAACTGCATCAAGCGCCCTGCGGAAGTCAAGAAACACGGCATCTACCTGAGAACCCGTGCGTATGGCCCTCTGAGTCTCGTGGACGAATAGCGCGAGTTCGGTTTCACACGATCGTTTTTTTCGAAGCCCATGCTGATTCCTACAGAGTAGATTTCTAGTCTCCAGAAAAGTCATTTTACTCGAACATAATACGTGTTCCAAAATTCTACAACTTATCGACGTTAGAGATATAGGTCTACAGTTCTGCACTTCTGATCGACATCCTTGAAAACGGGGATGACCTGTGCTCTTTTCCAATCTTTTGGAAAGCTACGCTCTTCTAGAGACCTACGGTACACCGCTGTAAGAAGGGGGCAAGTTCCTTCGCGTACTCTGCGTAAAATCGAATTGGTATCCCATGAGGTCCAGCGTCCTTTCCCTTTTGGAGCAATTTTAATTGTTTTTCTAGCCCTCTGTCATCTATTTCGATATCTACCATTTTGTCTTCTGTGCGACAATCTAGATAAGGAACTACAGTGCGGTCTTCCTGTACAGGAGATCCAGATTCCACGCACTTCTTGAGACAGTATCATCAATATCTGACAGACTTTGAAAGGGTATTGTGGGTCTCCATTTGGCTGGCTGGTCAAATAGTGCAATATTTAGATTTATTGTTCATTCAAATATGACAGCAACTTGGTATTGGACTGCTTTAGAATGTAAGGGCAGGTACACTCATTGTTGAGGTTCCAATTGATCGTGTTTGATCATCACAACAGAGGATCACCGTATTGTTCAACAAGCACATTGTAACTCCTTCACATCTGTGCCTGTCGTCTGGGAGCAAGTAATGGACTCCCTTCAACATTTGTGTCATCTTGCACCATTGATTGGAGACTAGCTGCAGCCAGATTAGGGAATTACTGCCCCATGTGTCGGCTGGTGTTGTCAACATAACATAAACGGTTGCATTTGGAGAAGCTCAGCAGCTCTGTGAGCAGGAAGCACGGAATGCTGATGAGTGGTGTCGCGTTATATTCAGCGATAAATAGTGGTTCTGCACTACTCTGGATGACCATCATCAGCAAGTATGGCAGCGGACTTGAGGGTGAGCCATGCTCTGGCTCGCGTTGGTGCTGTTGTAGGTTTCCATCCTCTGCTCGAGGCCAGACTGTATCGATTAATTGAAATGGTTGCGGTTGTCTTCTTCTTGTGTTGACTGGTGCCACTTGGTTTCGCACGCGTTGCCTGTCCGCTAGTGACAGTAGCGGCGGTTATCGATATGTAGTAACTGTGGCCCTATCTTTGGGGTGACGTCGTTGTTCTTCCCCGTCGTGTCAGTGTGCAGTTCGGTTGGGGGACTCAGGAGGATCCAGGTCCACGCAGAGCGGGAACTTGCCGGAACCACTGGCGGCGCGCGTGGACTGCCAGATCGAAGAGCTGTGGTCACGAGGGTGCATGACCTCGTCGAAACCGGATCCTGCAAGTTTTAAGTTGAGTGCATTTCGATTCGAGTAGAAAATGTTCAAATGTGTGTGAAATCTTATGGGACTTAACTGCTAAGGTCATCAGTCCCTAAGTTTACACACTACTTTACCTAAATTATCCTAAGGACAAAGACACACACACATGCCCGAGGGAGGACTCGAACCTCCGCCGGGATCAACCGCACAGTCCATTACTGCAACGCCTTAGACCCCTCGGCTAATCCAGCGCGGCAGTTCGAGTAGACAAACCTCCTCCATCGTGAAATCTCGCCTTTCTCCAGTGACTTGGGTTCGTGTTGCTGCTCGTAGTGTCGCCGAGGCAAAGGGCAGCGAGTGGAGTGCTTGGGGAAGACGGATAAGATTAGTTTTCCTGGGGTTATAATTACTACTTACTGCCTTCAGCTTGTTAAGTTTAACCAGCGGTATTTTCCTGCCTGGTGGCCGCTAACGCTGCTGTTACCTGCCCTGGGGGTTAGTGTATGTAACGGCAGTGCACGTTTCCTCGCCTTGCCGCTGCTGTCCGGTAAGGCGTGTAAGTTTGACAGCTTTCTTGATTTTAGGTTGGTTGGCGATTCTTCTATCTTGGTGGTAGTGATTCCTTTCTTATTGCGGGAGCTCTAAGCACAGTATTCTGCGGGCGGAGTCCAGACCGCCGGTTCTGGCTTTGCCGTATTTTTACATCTTTGCATTTGGTTTACTGGACGTCAGGTAGCCTCACCAAGATTATCATTAGTCACTCGTTAGACTGCCACTAGTCTGAGTTACCATCTTGTGGTGTGAATGCACAACTCTTGGCTGCCTTTCTCATCGCTCGCGGAAGGGTTTTTGGCCTGACCTACTCAGAGGCCGATTCCTGGAGCACCATCTGTGGCTGGCCCTTATGTTTTTTATTGTGTTATTATTTTATTATTGTATTACCGAGTTACCATTATTTGTCTCACCTGCTTGGTGATCAGTTGCTTGTCCTTTTGAATTAACCTTTGTTATTATATCTGCTGTTTTGTTGTATGTTGTTAAATTTTTTTAATAATTGCCATTCTTGGCGTTAAAGACCGTCAGCCGTGACTATGGTTACTTGTCTTAATATTCTAATTGCGGCCACATTGGCTAGTTTTCAAAACATTATTTGCTGTGTCTGTATTTTATGTATGTTGGTTAAATTTTTTAATAATTGCCATTCTTGGCGTTTAAGGCCTTCAGCCGTGAAACAATTCTTAATTTATTGCCATTAAGGTCTTCAGCAGTGAGCATGGTTACTTGTTTCAAAATCCTAATCTGGTAATTCTATTTTAGAAGTGAGCTTTAAGATCTTGGTGATTTGTCTTGTGTACCTTAATAACTGTAATTGTAAGTTACAACAAGTTTAAACAATTCCATTAAGGCCTTCAGCCGTGAAACGATTCTTAAATTATTGTCATTAATTTTATTTGTTGTTGATTTTAAATAAATTGTGTGTGATTCAAATAAAAGCCAACCAATAGTAACTGATTATGGCTCCGTCCACAATCTTAACCGAATCCTGCCTTCCTTGACTAACAGGTCTCAGGGAGAGGTCTCTTTATTCCAATGTTCTGGAGTGGTTAAGAGGTGCTACTCCTTGTGCCATGCTGTGGGAATCCATCGGTTATGACTTCATGACATGGCTGGAAGTGATTAAAGGGAACCATGAGGCCACAGTCGTAAGACACAGACTTGCTGCGTCCATTAATGTTAACTCTCACGCAACAGTGATGTGGTGCCTGTTTTCTGCAGGACAATGCACATCCAGGCTTGACACGTGTCTCTATAAACTGTCTACGTGATGTTGAGAAGCTCTAATGACCAGCAAGATCCCTGTACTGACCCCAATAGAATTTGTGATGGACGAGATTGAAAGTCAACTCCGTCCCAGGGATTATCAAGGACCAGTTACAACAGTTCTGGGCAGCTTACCTCGGAAGAGGATACAACGGATTTATGCAATCCTTCCCAACCGAATCAGTGCTTGTTTCTAGGCTAGAGGGGATGCAACGTTTTACTGACAAGTGGCCTCATACTGTCAACTGCTTTGCAAATGGGACTCGATTTTGTAATAATCGAAATAACATCACATACCCTTCGAACCCTCGAAATTTCATTTCTTCCCTCCTTCCCTCGCGGCTACTTCACTGTTTTGTTGATCAAACATCGAAGTTGCGTCCCTCGTCCATACTCTCCATCTCCAAAGCCTTAAGCCAACTTCTCTCCTATTCTAACGACGTCGCCTGGGTTTTGGCTTCTGACAAATCATCGAATGCCATGCTTTTCACTTCCTACATCTATCAGTCTTCCCCCAGTCGAATCCTGTATGAAACTGTTAATTAGTATCCTAAGTAATTTCTGGTCCTCCTCCCCCATACTGAATTCTTCCGAATTTCCTACACTTCCCGAAGACCTGACGCCAATCAAACTACAGTTTCATCCAAGATTGTTAGCTACAGTATTCTGCCATGCTTATACCAAAATATCTAATTTTAAACGTAAAGAGTCTCTAAATCCTTCGGGAATGTAACTTTAAACACTGCCCTCTACGTGCCCACACAATTCGCTGAGGGATTTACTCATCTTTCCAGCTTCAACTGATATAATTTTTCCTCTCCATCGCACAGGTTCTCTTTCTCCATTTTTATCCCTCCCATCCCAAGAGCTTCTTTTGGGGTCGCCCTCCTCATATTTTTTATCCCAGATTCTTTTCAGAACAGTCCCAAAAACCCTCATCGCCTATTGCTCATTTCTGTCTGCAGCCCGTCTTTCATCCATCCCTTCTCCGTAATAGTCCCAAAACCCAAATCATGCACCACCTTGAACATGCGCAAGGTATTTTATCTAGTCATGGTGTTTCTTCTGAAAGCAGCTCTTAAATTATTGAGCTTCTCCTCCATGTACTGTGGTTTACAGATTCCTTCAGCCTGATGCGCTAACGTATGGATCAGTCGTCTTTTCTGTTTGGAATGGCGATGGGAATTTTTTTTGGAGGTGTCTGTCTGTGTGGGTGAGTTTTCTGTAGAACTTTTGCCCCCAAAATTCCGTCAACTTGTCTGAGTATGACTTCATCAAAAATGAAACTAGACCTCCTTCCCCTTTTTATATAGTGAACTTTATTTCAGAATTAATATCACTCAGAAAATTTAGATATTCTGAGATCTTTTTCTCCATGAGTCCGTATGACAAAAGTATCATCAGTATACCAAAACTAACATGAGGCTTTGTTCGTTTCCGTCTGAAGGGCTGATTCTCCAAATTTTTCCATGTATAAAATCGCTACAACTGCGATCAGTGAGACTGCCAAAGGATTGGCCACTTTATTGCAACCATTTATATATGAAAAATTGACATTTATAACCAAGATTCAGGTGATTTTGGAGAAAAAATAATATTCTTCAGATTGAGTCCAAGAGAAATGATATGGCACTATATCGCTGTCTGTCACAGTTGGAAAGAATTTTCGTAAAGAGTGTGACAGATCTCCTTAAAAATTGTCTCACCTCGACTTACTTTCAGAGGGACGTCTGTGAGGAAACCATAGCAAATTTTTGTATGGAGAAATTGGAGCTGCGTTTCTGTCCTAACTCAAGACCACTCAGACGCTACCCACAACTATGAGAGACAGGTCAGAGCTGATGGAGACACACATATCACTCTCAATAACACACCAGTAGGACTGAGACTTTGGCATATGGAGAGCCATGTGAGTACAACTACCTTGGTGGGACGTTCCTCAAATCATTCTGACTCGTTTCAGGAGAAATGGGATGGTGCAGTATCTTGCTAAAGACAATAATAGATCGCCTAGAGGTTGCTACAGACTAACAGCTCTAACCACTCGCTCGGAAAATGCTTTTCTGCATCATTCGCCTGTGAGAGATGATTTCATCCCATATCAACATCCCCTACATAATGACATCCCCGCAACTGTCAGCATGTACCAACTTGTGCTGCAACTCCAGGTTTCAAGGGTTCAATTGTGGTGCGCCTACGCCAAACTACACTGTTTACCCCTAGTCAAGAACTGTTCTGTGTGGTATGGCTAGTAATTTCTTGTTGTTCTTCTTGTTCTTGTCAAATACTGAATTGGCGAATGATTTGCGTTACTGTGGTCCGCCTATCCAAAGTAATACTTGTAGCTCGCAGTACTCGACGACGTCCCTATCACAAAGACATCGATTTGCGCATTATAAACCATGACAGCGGTTGTTAACCTGTGCCGAGATACGGTATGGAATTGGAAAGGTGACACGTGAAACGTGCAAGGCCGGCCCTACCCCAGAGACACAGTGACCCATACATCTTGAAAACACTACCTGACTATAATGAAATGTGTTCATATGGCATGTCCTGCAGATGTTGCCTTCGACTGTAATGAAGCTGGCCAGTACAAGATCCGACAACATACCAGGCACGTGACACGTCGAACTGTTTAGTTCATCGTGGCGTTAGGAGTAGGAGGGTGTATTTTAATGCTTCTCATAATCCATAATGAGAACATTGACGGTACATGAGCCACTGGTGATTAACGGCTTGAGTAAGACTTCAGTGTCAAAATCAGACAACAGCGTTCTTTCAATAGTGCTACTGCCATAGGCAGACAATGAAGAAAGAAGGAGACACATGACGTTGTTGACTAGAAGACTTCGAGTGGAAGGTTCAGCCACCTAATCGGGTGTGATTTGCTTCCCCAACGGATGAGGCCTTCGAGTTGTTTCACGATGAGAGAAGAGAGAGTGAGGAACCTACACTTCTCTAAAATAACTAAGGAGACAGTCGAGCTTAACATGGGACGCTGTGGAAGAGTTTGTAATTTAATCAAGACACCTACAATTATTAGCGAAGGTTTAAAAAGCAGATGAGTAATATTGCCTGCAGTGCTTTTAGGGAACCAAATGTCGTTTTCATAACTAAGTTCCTCATGTGTCACAAAAAAAGTGCAAACGAAAACAAAATTTATCAACTAGATGGACCAACTTTCACTACATCATGAATGTTTGGGGAGAAGCGATAGTGTCGTAATATCATTGCAGTGTATTAGCGTATAACGAACACTGGATGACGTGAAAGGATGACTGCTGGCAAAAATGCAGGAATAAACGTAATCGGATATTTTTATTATTTGATTTAATACTAGGGCAGAATGAAGTTTCATTCTGTAGTGGAAGCCGTGGTGATTTGAAACATCCTGGCAGATTAAAACTGTTGCTAGACTGGGACTCGAACCTAGGACCTTTGCCTTTTGCAGGCAAGTGCACCAGCGAGTGAACTCTGTCCTCAGAGCTTTACTTACACCGATACCTCTTCTCCAACCTTACAAACTTCATCGAAGCTCTCCTGCATACCCTGCGCGACTAACGCTTCAGGAAGAAAGGATGTTACGAAGATACGGTTTAGACACACCCTATGGCGTTGTTCCCGCAATTAACTTTTCGTTGCAATCGACGCAACAAAGAGGCAAAATCACGACTCGTCGAAGCTCACAATACACCTCCAGTCAGCTATTCTGTCCTCTTTTTGTATTGCTTAGCCCAATGGAAGCGTGCAGCTTTCTGTACTGCTGTGAGCAATCGTCTTTAGCTAGGTAGCTGGCTCCAAATGTCCAATGAACGCAGCTCGTTTTGCAATGCTTGCTCGGAAACTGGTTGACTGTTCCCAGAATGAGATTTTCACTCTGCAGCGAAGTGTGCGCTGATATGAAACTTTCTGGCAGATTAAAACTCTGTGCCGGACCGAGACTCGAACTCCAGACCTTTGCCTTTCGCGGGCAAGTGGTCTACCAACTGAGCTACACAAGCACGACTCACGCCCCGTCCTCGCAGCGTATCTCGTCTCCTACCTTCCAAACTTTACAGAAGCTCTCCTGCGAACCTTGCTGAACTAGCACTCCTGAAAGAAAGGATATTGCGGAGACATGGCTTAGCCACAGCATGGGGAATGTTTCCAGAATGAGATTTTCACTCTGCAGTGGAGTGTGCGCTGGTATGAAACTTCCTGGCAGATTAAAACTGTGTGCCGGACAGAGACTCGAACCCGGGACCTTTGCCTTTCGCGGGCAAGTGCTCTACCAACTGAGCTACCCAAGCACGACTCACGCCCCCTCCTCACAGCTTTACTTCTGCCAATATCTCGTATCCTACCTACCACACTTTAAAGAAGCTCTCCTGTTCTGCGTGGTTCGCAGGAGAGCTTCTGTAAAGTTTGGAAGGTAGGAGACGAGATATAGGCAGAAGAAAAGCTGTGAGGACGGGGCGTGGGTCGTGCTTGGGTAGCTCAGTTGGTAGAGCACTTGCCCGCGAAAGGAAAGGTCCTGGTTGAGAGTTCATTGACAGAAGCAATTCCTGTAGGGTTTGGAACCGATTGTCATTGGCTAGGCATGACTCTAGTCTCAAATCCCTGTAGGCTAGAATTTTTTTTACAGTCTTTGTCCTTAGGGCGTTTTCCGTGGATGCGAATGGTACACCTTTACTTGTAGACCCACTGGACAGCGCACGATGATACACCAACATATCGGGTCATGGCCTCATCCAAACACAATAGCTCCTTTTTGCCATTCTGTAGCGTCTCCACATCTACCGACAGCACTTCACTACCATGACATGTCAGCAGTGCAGGGTCACATGAGTTCTGCGTCATCTACAGCTCTCCCGGGACTTTTTGCTCTAGTAAGGGGGTGACTACTGTATGTTTTCAAAAAACAGAATTTGAATTTTGTTGGCGCGATTTTTTCGTAGTTATGTTGGTATACATGTCTGAAAATTATCTCCGCACTGTTAGCCGTGCGGGATATTATATGTTGTTAACAGTAGAAGAGGTTGCCAGTTTTTTGTTAGCATCGGCGATTATTTGATTTGTGTAAGAATGGATCAGAGAATTTGCATTAAATTTTTCAGTAAGAACGGCATAAGTTTTAGAAATACACTCATGTTCAGAAAAGCAGAAAACTCTAAACGACAAGAGCTAGAATATTCAAATTCACAGGACATGTACGGCACTATGTTCTACAGAAATGATCAGCATTTCAGTCAACTGGGTTCAGCAGGTGCCCTGTGGTCTAGTGGGCACATGGTTTCGATAGCGACTACGAGTACCTTCATCAGAATAAGCTATAGTTACATGAGTTCACATTGCACGGAGAGGTAATAAAACCACATTAGGGGGCTCAAGTGCTCGAGTCAAATAAGTAAAAAATATTTTGTAAAGCCAACATTAAAACCACAAGCTTAGCAAGCCACTACTACTGGTATCAGTTATCCTGTAAATGTGGGACAGATAACTGCCCTAGAGGCTTGTTATGCTTGTGGTTTTAATAATGGCTTTCCAAGATAACTTTTACTTATTTGACTGGAGCACTCCAGCTCATATGGTTTTGTTATCTCTCCGTGCAATTTCAACCTATGTAACTATACCTTATTCTGATAGAAGATACCCTTAGTCGGTATAGAAGCCAGATAAATGCAATAAAATTTGTGCAACTGATTGCCTGTTTTTATTCTTCATTTAAAAATGATTAAGAAATTATTCTGAACGATCGTTGAACCACAATCGGGGATGTCATTGATGTTGGCATACCAGTTCCATCATTTTTTGTGTGCTTTGAGTATGAAACATGAGAAAGCAAAATCTGTTCTAAAATTGTTGAATTTCGAAAAAAAAACATCGGATAATGCAAGCTGCTCAAGAGTCACTGGACGAAGTCTAAAAGACTACTTAACATGTCATGAAAGATGGTGAAACATAGGTTTACTCATATGACGTCGAAATTAAGGATCAGTCGTCCCAATGCAAATAGTCCGGATCGCCAAGACTGAATAAAGCTCGACACATGCGGTCATATGTGAACGTCATGTTCAGTGTGTTCTCTGACGTATTTCAGTGGCATAGTGCACCATTAGTTCTTAAAACACAGTCAATAACGAGTAGTATTGCACCTAAAAGATCAATGCCGTTTGCGCAAATCAAAATGTAAAACAACCCTGGATTTGTGGTGAAATAGTTGATGAATTTTGCACTATGACTGTGGACCTGGTCACAATTCGTTGTTTGTTCGCGCGTTTTGGACCAAAAACAGTACTGTATAATAATGCCCTGGCCTCCATAATCGCAATATGTGACTTGTTTAAGGTACAAAAATAAAGAAAAGCTTAGAGCCAAGTCGTTTTGCAAGCTTAGATTAAAAAAAGTATCGTTGAGTGAGGCAAAAGTTATATCAAACCTCGAGTACCAGAAGAGTTTCTGGAGTCGGTAGAAGCGCTGGCTTAAGTATGTTGGATAACGCTGGAGAAAGGGATATTCAAATGGCTCTGAGAACTATGGGACTTAACATCTATGGTCATCAGTCCCCTAGAACTTAGAACTACTGAAACCTAACTAACCTAAGGACAGCACACAACACCCAGTCATCACGAGGCAGAGAAAATCCCTGACCCCGCCGGGAATCGAACCCGGGAACCCGGGCGCGGGAAGCGAGAACGCTACCGCACGACCACGAGCTGTGGACGAGAAAGGGATAACACTGATGTAGAAGAATAAATTAATTTTTTCCAAAAATACAAAAGTTCCCATTAATTTTCGAACGCACGTCATACAATGCACTGCCTGACAGAAAAGTGAGCCGGCCAGAGTGGCCGAGCGGTTCTAGGCGCTTCGGTCTGGAACTGCGCGACCGCTACGGTTGCAGGTCCGAATCCTGCCTTGGGAATGGATGTGTGTGATGTCCTTAGGGTTCTAAGTTCTAGGGGACTGATGACCTCAGAAGTTAAGTCCAATAGTGCTCAGAGCCATTTGAACAGAAAAGTGAAACACTTAGAAGGGGCGGGAACGATATGAAACTTCACAGGTTGTGAGCGTGTGTGTTGTTATTTCAGTGGTTACAAACTTGGCAGTATGAGCTCACTTGTCTGCACGACGTTGCATCCCATCTGGCCTGGATGCCTGATACGATTGTTGCCCACACGGGAGAATCAGACGGATAGTTCATAGGAGACACGTGACATTATGTTGACAAATGGCACCAGATACCGTCGCATGAGAGGCAATATATGGCGATGCAGGGAGCCTCTGACATACCGGTATGCAGTCAGAAAATTCTCAATCGCTACTAGTTATGACCTGAAGCCACATCTGCTGACTCCCCACACCACGCTTCCAGGAGAAACTGCTGTGCATCTTCAAACATTGGAAGAACGTTATTTCGCTACCTTGCGGCCATACTCGCAGCCGATGGTCATTCGGGATAGTGCAGGACCACATTTCATCACTGAACGCAGTGCGACGTCGTTCATCTGAAGTCCAGGCTTCCCTAGTCATGGGATCATTCAAGAGGCAGCCATTTGTGCTGTGGCGTTAACACCAGTGTACACACTCTCGTGTGCCTGCTACTAGTCTCTGATCAGCGGTGCGGGATCATACAGAATGTTGCAGGGAGTCCATTTCTTGTTCTCGGATGTCAGCTTCAGATGTGAAGGGATTTCGATATGCTTAGTGTTCATCACGGCGATCGCTTGTGGTGGTCAGACGTAGCTGACCAGAGCCTCCAGGGCCTGCCCTCAAGTTCCCATCTGGTCCAAAATCGGGCCACTGTCACATCTGAATGCCCCATAAATTTGGATATTCACGATTCGACCAGCTGGTCAAATGAAGACCCACAATGAAGCCCCCCTTTCTCTATTGGCCTTTGGCATTAACCATCTATCCAGAGAAATGAGTAAGCAAATTTGGTAAACAATATCACAGATACAGCATTGGCATCAGATAAATGGTTCAAATGGCTCTAAGCACTATGGGACTTAACATCTGAGTTCATCCGTCCCCTAGACTTAGAATTATTTAAACCTAACTAACCTAAGGACATCAAACTCATCCATGCCCGAGGCAGGATTCGAACCTGCGACCGTAGCAGCAGCGCTGTTCTGGACTGAAGCGCCTAGAACCGCTCGACCACAGTGGCCGGTCATAAGCATTAGAAATAAATTGGAAATTTGTGGTAAGGTCTTATGTGACCAAACTGCTGAGGTCATCGGTCCCTAAGTTTACGCACTACTTAATGTAACTTAAACTAACTTACGCTAAGGACAACACACACACCCATGCCTGAGGGAGGACTCGAACCTCCAACGGCGGGAACCGCGCAGACCGTGACAAGACGCCTCAGACCATAGGCATTATAAATTACATTAATTCCAGGTAAACTTCATTGTACACTCTGCACATTCAGATACTCAACACAGTGCACATAGCACAACTTCCTGCTCTGGAACCTTTTTGTCTGATTTATAACTGGATATCCGCCTCCTGCAGAAACTGGGCAACACTGACATAGCCTTCTGTGGTCAGCGTCAAAACAAGTCTGTGGCAGATGTAGATATTGTGTGTGGCGTGGACTGGGCGGTTTTTTAGGTTAGATGGCCTCGAGCAAGTACAGAAAGGGCAACAGCCTCAAAGGGTGCGGGGCAGGACATGCGGGAATCAGTGATCATAAGGCCGTTGCAGCATCCCTGAATATGGAAGTAAATAGGAATATAAAAAAGGGAGGATTGTTTACCTGTTTAGCAAGAGTAATAGAAGGCAGATTTCAGACTACCTAACAGATAAAAACGAAAATTTCTGTTCCGACACTGACAATGTTGAGTGTTTATGGAAAAAGTTCAAGGCAATGGCAAAATGCGTTTTAGACAGGTACGTGCCGAGTAAAACTGTGAGGGACGGGAAAAACTCACCGTGGTTCAAAAACAAAGTTAGGAAACTACTGCGAAAGCAAAGAGAGCTTCACTGCAAGTTTAAACGCAGCCAAAACCTCTCAGACAAACAGAAGCTAAACGATGTCAAAGTAGCGTAAGGAGAGCTATGCGTGAAGCGTTCAGTGAATTCGAAAGTAAAATTCTATGTACCGACTTGACAGAAAATCCTAGGAAGTTCTGGTCTTACGTTAAATCAGTAAGTGGCTCAAAACAGCATATCCAGACACTCTGGGATGATGATGGCATTGAAACAGAGGATGACACGCGTAAAGCTGAAATACTAAACACCTTTTTCCAAAGCTGTTTCACAGAGGAAGACCGCACTGCAGTTCCTTCTCTAAATCCTCGCACAAACGAAAAAATGGCTGACATAGAAATAAGTGTCCAAGGAAAAGAAAAGCAACTGAAATCACTCAACAGAGGAAAGTCCACTGGACCTGACGGGATACCAGTTCGATTCTACACAGAGTACGCGAAAGAACTTGCCCACCTTCTAACAGCCGTGTACCGCAAGTCTCTAAAGGAAAAGAAGAGCACAGGTAGTCCCAGTTTTAAAGAAGGGTCGTAGAGCAGATGCGGAAAATTATAGGCCTACATCTCTGACGTCGATCTGTTGTAGAATTTCAGAACATGTTTTTTGCTCGAGTATCATGTCGTTTCTGGAAACCCAGAATCTACTATGTAGGAATCAACATGGATTCCGGAAACAGCGATCGTGTGAGACCCAACTCGCTTTATTTGTTCATGAGACCCAGAAAATATTAGATACAGGCTCCCAGGTAGATGCTATTTTTCTTGACTTCCGGAAGGCGTTCGATACAGTTCCGCACTGTCGCCTGATAAACAAAGTAAGAGCCTACGGAATATCAGACCAGCTGTGTGGCTGGATTGAAGAGTTTTTAGCAAACAGAACACAGCATGTTGTTATCAATGGAGAGACGTCTACAGACGTTAAAGTAACCTCTGGCGTGCCACAGGGGAGTGTTATGGGACCATTGTTTTTCACAATATATATAAATGACCTAGTAGATAGTGTCAGAAGTTCCATGCAGCTTTTCGCGGATGATGCTGTAGTATACAGAGAAGTTGCAGCATTAGAAAATTGTAGCGAAATGCAGGAAGATCTGCAGCGGATAGGCACTTGGTGCAGGGAGTGGCAACTGTCACTTAACATAGACAAATGTAATGTATTGCGAATACATAGAAAGAAGGATCCTTTGTTGTATGATTATATGATAGCGGAACAAACACTGGTAGCAGTTACTTCTGTAAAATATCTGGGAGTATGCGTGCGGAACGATTTGAAGTGGAATGATCATATAAAATTGATTGTTGGTAAGGCGGGTACCAGGTTGAGATTCATTGGGAGAGTGCTTAGAAAATGTAGTCCATCAACAAAGGAGGTGGCTTACAAAACACTCGTTCGACCTATACTTGAGTATTGCTCATCAGTGTGGGATCCGTACTAGGTCGTTGACAGAGGAGATAGAGAAGATCCAAAGAAGAGCCGCGCGATTTGTCACAGGGATATTTGGTAAGCGTGATAGCGTTACGGAGATGTTTAGCAAACTCAAGTGGCAGACTCTGCAAGAGAGGCGCTCTGCATCGCGGTGTAGCTTGCTGTCCAGGTTTCGAGAGGGTGCGTTTCTGGATGAGGTATCGAACATATTGCTACCCCCTACTTATACCTCCCGGGGAGATCACGAATGTAAAATTAGAGAGATTCGGGCGCGCACGGAGGCTTTCCGGCAATCGTTCTTCCCGCGAACCATACGCGACTGGAACAGGAAAGGGAGGTAATGTCAGTGCCACGTAAAGTGCCCTCCGCCACACACCGTTGGGTGGCTTGTGGAGTGTAGATGTAGATGTAGATCTGACGATGTTCAAGCCTGGTAAAAACACTAAACACGAAGAACATCAATGCAATCTGTTTGCTGTTCTATCTCTCACAGAGAATTGCATCTCTACTCATAAATCTACCCGTCAGTGGTGTGTAGGTACACTGACGTCCGACCGCGTCTTCTGGTTGCTTCACTGCTTTTGTCAGGTAGTGCGTTTCGTCTGGTGAGGTTTCTGGTGTGGGTGGTGTGGCGCGGCCTTACTTGAAGGGCAGCACGAGTGTCATCCAGGAGTTGTCGGTGAGCATCTCGGGCGTGAGGAAGGTGAGGCAGTGCGTGGTGTAGGGCACGCTGAGGTCTATGAAGCGCAGGTGGTGCGGCGTGTAGTGGAAGCTGCCGAGCGCGAGCGCGGCGCGGCCCTGCTGCAGCTGGCCCAGCAGCCCGTTGACGGAGCCGTCGGCGCGCTGCGTGCCCCACTTCTCCTCCTGCCAGCCCGCCGGCACGTACAGCTCCACCGCGAAGTTCATCGACTGCGACAGCGCTCCCAGCACCTGCACCCGTCCACCTTACCCGCTCACTGCACAGTCCACCGGCGAGGCTTTTCGTAAAACGGAGAAAATACCAGCAAAAAATGCAATTCGTCCATAGTAAAATACTCTTACCTTCAAGCATTATGACCACTTCGAAGATCGAAAGTCTCCTCTTTAGAAATCAGCATGGATTCTACAAACAAAGTTGTTCCGAATCCCAGGTCGCTCTGTTGGTCCTAATACCCAAAACGCTTGTCGTGGTACAAATGTAATAATACTGTACCAACAGCAGTTATTTTCATATTGTTTTATTAGACAACCAATTACGATGTTCCAGTCACGTCATCTTCAGGCCTGTCACATGAATAACACCAAATACCACTCGCACATGTATAAGACAAGGCACCAATGTCACACATGTGACAGCTGTTCACAGTACAATATCAAAGTACACTACTGGCCATTAAAATTGCTACAACAAGAAGAAATGCAGATGATAAATGGGTATTCACTGGACAAATATACTACACTAGAACTGACGTGTGATTACAAAAAAAAAAAAGTGGTTCAAATGGTTTTCAATACTATGGGACTTAACATCTGAGGTCATCAGTCCCCTAGAACTTAGAACTACTTAAACCTAACTAACCTAAGGACATCACACACATCCATGTCCGAGGCAGGATTCGAACCTGCGACCGTGGCGGGAGCGCGGTTCCAGACTGAAGCGCTCAGAACCGCTCGGCCACACCGGACGGCCATGTGATCACATTTTAACGCAATTTGGGTGCATAGATATTGAGAAATCAGTACCCAGAACAACCACCTCTGGCCGTAATAACGGCCTTGATACGCCTGGGCATTGAGTCAAACAGAGCTTGGATGGCGTGTAAAGGTACAGCTGCCCATGCAGCTTCAACACGATACCACAGTTCATCAAGAGTAGTGACTGGCGTACTGTGACGAGCCAGTTGCTCGCCCACCATTGACCAGACGTTTTCAATTGGTGAGAGATCTGAAGAATGTGCTGGCCAGGCCAGCAGTCGAACATTTTCTGTATCCAGAAAGGCCCGTACAGGACCTGCAGCATGTGGACGTGCATTATCCTGTTGAAATTTAGGGTTTCGCAGGGATCGAATAAAGGATAGAGCCACGGGTCGTAACACATCTGAAATGTAACGTCCACTGTTCAAAGTGCCGTCAATGCGAACAAGAGGTGACCGAGACGTGTAACCAATGGCACCCCATACCATATACGCCAGTATGGCGATGACGAATACATGCTTCCAATGTGCATTCACCGCGATGTCACCAAACACGGATGCGACCATCATGATGTTGTAAACAGAGCCTGGATTCATCCGAAAAAATAACGTTTTGCCATTCGTGCACCCAGATTCGTCGTTGAATACACCATCGCAGGCACTCCTGTCTGTGATGCAGCGTCAAAGGTAACTGCAGCCATGGTCTCCGAGCTGCTGCAAACGTCGTCGAACTGTTCGTGCAGATGGTTGTCTTGCAAACGTTCCCATCTGTTGAGTCGGGGATCGAAAAATGGCTGCACGATCCGTTACAGCCATGCGGATAAGATGCCTGCCATCTCGACTGCTAGTGATACGAGGCTGTTGGGATCCATCACGGCGTTCCGTATTATCCTCCTGAACCCAGCGATTCCATTTCAATCACTGGATCTCGACCAACGCGAGCAGCAATGTCGCGATACGATAAACCGCAATCGCGATAGGCTACAATCCGACCTTTATCAAAGTCGGAAACGTGATGGTACGGATTTCTCCTCCTTACACGAGGCATCACAACAGCGTCTCACCAGGCAACGCCGGTCAACTGCTGATTGGTATGACAAAACAGTTGGAAACTTTTCTAATGTCAGCACGTTGCAGGTGTCGCCACCGGCGCCAACCTTGTGTGAATGCTCTGAAAAGCTAATCATTTGCATATCACAGCATCTTCTTCCTGTAGGTTAAATTTCGCGCCTGTAGCCCGTCATCTTCGTGGTGTAGCAATTTTAATGGCTAGTAGTGTAACTGCTGTTGGTACAGTATTATTGCATTTCATCGACCAGCCGCTGTTCCATACACTGGTGGCCAAGATGCGGTTACATTTTTTCGTGATGGTACATGTCGCCTGCCCACCGCTTCCCATAACAAGTGGACCCCAAAGAAGATGATGCTGTGCTGTGTGGTCTTAGGAACATCTGAGTCCATCATACTGAAATACGCGAATCAAGTAGTAATTTTGAACACCAATGAATCAAATCTAATCATTGGGTGTAAGTGAACGGGGAAGGTTATACCATAATTGTAACAATGAAATGAGCACAAATCTGATTAACTAGCTGAAATTTATTCTGCATTTAAGAGCTATCCTTGGCACTGATTACGTCAAAGCTAACACATTTTATGTGTACTCAGTTTGCAAGTAAACAGCACTAACTATCCACTGACATATTTTTATGAATAAAATTTTGGATATAACTAATGATTTCTTAAGAAAATTTCGTTTTCCTACAAAAATTTGAAAATCAAGACTCACCTGAATAAAAAAAATCAATATTGGTGTGCTTGAATTATTTTATTTATGAGATTTTACTGAAACTTTACTGCGCAGTTTGGCAAAACAGCCAACTTGCACACTACCATTGGTGGCAGTCGAAATCTTCAATTATTTCAGTATTTGTACAGCACTCCCATACCATACTCCTTCGTTCACTCTTACGTCCACGATTCTTGCCATCTATGACATCTCTCTTGTGTTGTGGCTATGGCTGCTCTATGTCCGAGTTTACAAGGATTTTGCCTAGTTTTGAGACAGTCCGGGAGAGTCCTGAGGAGGGGGGGGGGGGAGGGGGTTACGCAACCACCCAGGTTAACGTAGACCTGTTTTGTGTCTGGAAGAATTAGACTGATTTGAAATAAATATATTTTAATAAATCTTAGTTAAAAGTCTTTAACTATATTTGATACAGGCTCCCAGGTAGATGCCATTTTCCTTGACTTCCGGAAGGCCTTCCATACAGTTCCGCACTGTCGCCTGATAAACAAAGTAAGAGCCTACGGAATATTAGACCAGCTGTGTGGCTGGGTTGAAGAGTTTTTACCAATCAGAACACTGCATGTTGTTCTCAATGGAGAGACGTCTACAGACGTTAAAGTAACCTCTGGCGTGCCACAGGGGAGTGTTATGGGACCGTTGCTTTTCGCAATATATATAAATGACCTAGTAGATAGTGTCGGAAGTTCCATGCGGCTTTTCGCGGATGATACTGTAGCATACAGAGAAGTTGCAGCATTAGCAAAATTGCAGCGAAATGCACGAAGATCTGCAGTGGATAGGCACTTGGTGCAGGGAGTGGCAACTGACCCTTAACATAGACAAATACAAATGTATTGCGAATACATAGGAAGAATGATCCTTTACTGTACGATTATATGATAGCATAACAAAAACGCAGTTACTTCCGTAAAATAATTGTGAGTATGCGTACAGAACGATTTGAAGTCGAATGATAACATAAAATTAATTGTTGGCAAGGCGGGTGCCAGTTTGAGATTCATTGGGAGAGTCGTTAGAAAATGTAGTCCATCAACAAAGGAGGTGGCTTACAAAACACTCATTCGACCTATACTTGAGTATTGCTCATCAGTGCCGGATCTCTACCAGGTCAGTTTGACAGAGGAGATAGAGAAGATCCAGAGAAGAGCGGCGCGTTTCGTCACAGGGTTATTTGGTAAGCGTGATAGCGTTACGGAGATGTTTAGCAAACTCAAGTGGCAGACTCTGCAAGAGAGGCGCTCTGCTGCCCGCCAGGTTTCGAGAGGGTGCGTTTCTGGATGAGGTATCGAATATATTGCTTCCCCCTACTTATACCTCCCGAGGAGATCACGAATGTAAAATTAGAGAGATTCGAGCTCGCACGGAGGCTTTCCGGCAGTCGTTCTTCCCGCGAACCATAAGCAACTGGAACAGGAAAGGGAGGTAATGACAGTGGCACGTAAAGTGCCATCCGCCACACACCGTTGGGTGGCTTTCGGAGTATATATGTAGAATGTAGATGTAGAAATGGAGTTTGGCGCATAGGTAGTTTTGTTCATTTTGTATTTTAAAAAACCCAGCGGCGAGCACACTTAGATGCTCTCCTATACATGTATTTTCCGTACTTCGTCGTTGAGACCAATGAGAAACCGCCGACAATCGACGACAATCGCATGCATAGCGCTGCCCCACGCCAATGTATCGTCGACAGACTGTATGTGTCAGGGAAAATAACCCGATTTGACCCAAATGACTGGGATTTTCTAAGTCTTTGTCCAGGGTCGGTAGTTTAACAGTTGGCAAGCCAGTTTCTGACGCTACCTGGGCGTCTCCTCCAACGGTTTAGAGTCCCTGTGTCACATTGTATGCTTTCTACTGCTTGCACCACATAGCTCCACGTGATTTGCTGATGAGTACAGTATTATTCCAAACAATTCACTTTTCTTATTGGCTCCTTTTTATCACCAAACTGCTACATAAAACTGAGGCTGAGTTTGTTTCGGCGTAAAGTCAAGCGCCAGCACGCCAGTCGGTAACGATGGAGCAGAGAGGGCTGTTAAAAGACATCAGCCAATTACACGCTAGCCATCCCCTCTCCAGGACGACAAGGCGATAGCAGCGGCCATTACGCGAAGACGACATAAGCGCCGCGCCCGACTGGTGGTCCCCCCCCCCCCCCCCCCTTCCGTCCTGTTTCCTCCCCACTACGGCTCTCCCTCCCTCCCTTCTCCCCCCCAGTCCTTTTGTATTCCCCTCCTCTGCCTACCCCCCTCCCTGTCGCGTCTGCCCCCTACCCCTCTTATGGGTCCTCATCCTCCATCAGCTCCTTTCCCGGTTCCCCCCCCCCCCTTCGCTTTTACTCTCCTTTCCCCCCTTTTTGTTTTCCCCTCTCCTGTCCAGTTTCCCCCCACCTGCTCTCGACTGTGGTGTCACCTTTGCCGACTTTTTCGTGCTGTGTTCTAGTGCCTATTCAGTGTTGTGTTGCGAACAGAAACCATGCTGTTGCTGGGTGTGACTTTTATATACTTTGCGAACAGAATCCAGACTGTCGCCGTGTGTTTTTTTTTTAACTGTCTATTGTTTTTCCCTGTCTGCTCCGTATGTATTTTTATTCGCTTCATCATCCCTCTGTTGCTTGTTTTAATTTCCCCATTTTCTTTTCCCCTTGTTACTCACTAAGTCCCCGATTTTATCGCCTATTTTTTATTATTATTTATTCTCCTGCTCTTTGTCAGAAAATCTGTAGGCTGCAGAGCGGCGTCCTAAGCTGCTGCCAGCCCGCCCCCTTTGGGGGGAATTGAAATTCAATAAAGAAAAAAAAAAAAAAAAAAAAAAAAGAGTGGTGGTGGCCCAGTTGAACAGCAGCGTCAAGATCAGGCACTTGTATAGCAGCGACTCAGGAACTGTACGAGGACCATCCACAAAGTAAGTTTCGTTTCTATTTCTATCTGCGGCAGCGCTACGATCGCAGTTCCGAGAATGTGCGGCAGTTACTCTGACTCAAGGAGAAGACATGTACGCCATTTTTAGATCGCTGCTGCCGACGTGTGCTTTGTAGTCCTTCTTTATAATGCCGCCGCGTGTGAAATCAAATCTGAGATTCCTTTTCTAAATGCAAAGAAATTTAAACCAAAGGAAATTCATTGGCAATTCTGCGAGGTTTACAGACAAAATGCTATGAGTCATTCAATGGTTAGAAGATGGATCAGATTGTTCAGTGAAGGACATGATCAAGTGCACAATGAAGAACGAATTGGCGCCTGTCTGTGGTTACTGATGAACTGGTTCACACAACTGAAGAGAAGATAAATCACAACAATAAGTTTACACTTACAAGGGGAGGCCATGACGTTTGGAACGCTGATTTATTGCAAACTTTGTACACTCGTAGTACTCCATGAGGACAACAAAATGTGTAGTGTGTACTTCTCAAGCGTTATTGAGAAAATCGCAAGATGATTTCGGTCGTCAAATGTGCGTGGCCATTTTTACCATGAAGCGGCTGCAGCCGAGTGGTGCCGGCACGGTAGCTCAGCGTGTTAGATCGGAGAGCTGGTTGGTCTCTGTAATAAAAAAACTGAGTGAAATGATGAACATACGAACTTGACCGGATGTCATGTGACGTCCGCAACGAACAAACACAACGATCAACAACGAACAAAAAAAAAAAAAGCGTGTTGGGTCAGAGTGTTAGCTACCCTTTCTGATAAAAGAACTGAGCGAACGGGTCAACGAACAAACTCAACAGGTGTCATCGGACGTCCGCCCTGAACAAATTCAATGAGAAATATAGAACAACTGATTTTTTTAAAAAAAGGGGTTCGCGTTCAAGCCGCTGGATCGAGTTCCGTTCGTCAGTTTTCTTTTTTTATTTTCAACACAATCATTTTCTTTACTATTGATGACCTGTGGTATCGTGTTGAAGCAGCATGGGCACGCCATACGACCTCTGACTCAATGCACAGGCGTATCAAGGCCGTTATTACGGCCAGAGGTGGTTGTACTGGGTACTGATTTCTCAGGATCTATGCACCCAAATTGAGTGAAAATGTAATCACATGTCAGTTATAGTATAATATATTTGTCCAATGAATACCAGTCTATCATCTGCATTTCTTCTTGGTGTAGCAATTTTAATGGCCAGTAGTGTAATTAATGTTACTGGACTGTGTATGTAGTGATTGCTAAAACTGCAGTATTTCTCGTCGCAGTCGGTTATGTTTAACCTCCAGCTTAGTAGACTCATCGAGAATGAGGGTGTAACGGTACTTTGCGGGCAGGCGTGTCAATTAGCATCATATTAATTAAAATCGGGGAAGAATTAAAAAGAGGAAAGTAATACGAAACTTTAATAACTGCACAGCATTACTAAGAAGCAATATAATGAAAAGTAATAAAAAGCAAAGTAGCAAAAACCAAGGGGGACAGCAAGATATAGGGGCGCGTTTGTTTTTCAATAGATATAAAAGAACATGTAACACATTATTGAGCTCTCTACCTTCACTTATTGCGATCGGGCTAGTCGATGAAAAAGTGGTACGCGACTGCGAAATTCATTAAGGAGATTGTTTAAAAACTCTTCAAGCACGTTTAAAATACATTACGTGTCACGAAGTGATCAGAGACGTTTATTGTCGGGTGGAGTGAAAATGAATCCGACAACATGATTCGAACTTTGTGTTAGCTGGGAAAAATACTCTTGGAAAACTATTATGGTTGTGGAACCCACGAAAGTTGTGCGCAATGGAAAGCTATAGTTTACGTAATTCTGCATTTTATAAAATGGTGAAACGCGTGTGCGCGGAACATTAATAGAATCTTATCTTTGGACGGTTGCGGGGGTAACTGATACAAACAATGCGCCAGCATAAAAAATAGTTCGCTTATTAACTACCAGATATTAATTAACGGGGACCTATGATACTAAAAAAGAAGGATAGGATCATCATCTCCAATCCCGATTCATATTTCATATTTAATTAGTGGAAAGAAAAGTGTTAATACAGAAACTACATTTCAATTTATCCACGATTTTGGCTTCATTAAGTAGACTTGACTACATGATAAACAATATCTGTGGAAGTTGTATCGCCATAATATTTATCCAACCAATTTTGTGGGACACCAAAAATGTAAATGCATAAAATTGTTCTTACCGCGGATGTATAATGTGTGAGTGTGACGAACTACACTCCTGGAAATGGAAAAAAGAACACATTGACACCGGTGTGTCAGACCCACCATACTTGCTCCGGACACTGCGAGAGGGCTGTACAAGCAATGATCACACGCACGGCACAGCGGACACACCAGGAACCACGGTGTTGGCCGTCGAATGGCGCTAGCTGCGCAGCATTTGTGCACCGCCGCCGTCAGTATCAGCCAGTTTGCCGTGGCATACGGAGCTCCATCGCAGTCTTTAACACTGGTAGCATGCCGCGACAGCGTGGACGTGAACCGTATGTGCAGTTGACGGACTTTGAGCGAGGGCGTATAGTGGGCATGCGGGAGGCCGGGTGGACGTACCGCCGAATTGCTCAACACGTGGGGCGTGAGGTCTCCACAGTACATCGATGTTGTCGCCAGTGGTCGGCGGAAGGTGCACGTGCCCGTCGACCTGGGACCGGACCGCAGCGACGCACGGATGCACGCCAAGACCGTAGGATCCTACGCAGTGCCGTAGGGGACCGCACCGCCACTTCCCAGCAAATTAGGGACACTGTTGCTCCTGGGGTATCGGCGAGGACCATTCGCAACCGTCTCCATGAAGCTGGGCTACGGTCCCGCACACCGTTAGGCCGTCTTCCGCTCACGCCCCAACATCGTGCAGCCCGCCTCCAGTGGTGTCGCGACAGGCGTGAATGGAGGGACGAATGGAGACGTGTCGTCTTCAGCGATGAGAGTCGCTTCTGCCTTGGTGCCAATGATGGTCGTATGCGTGTTTGGCGCCGTGCAGGTGAGCGCCACAATCAGGACTGCATACGACCGAGGCACACAGGGCCAACACCCGGCATCATGGTGTGGGGAGCGATCTCCTACACTGGCCGTACACCACTGGTGATCGTCGAGGGGACACTGAATAGTGCACGGTACATCCAAACCGTCATCGAACCCATCGTTCTACCATTCCTAGACCGGCAAGGGAACTTGCTGTTCCAACAGGACAATGCACGTCCGCATGTATCCCGTGCCACCCAACGTGCTCTAGAAGGTGTAAGTCAACTATCCTGGCCAGCAAGATCTCCGGATCTGTCCCCCATTGAGCATGTTTGGGACTGGATGAAGCGTCGTCTCACGCGGTCTGCACGTCCAGCACGAACGCTGGTCCAACTGAGGCGCCAGGTGGAAATGGCATGGCAAGCCGTTCCACAGGACTACATCCAGCATCTCTACGATCGTCTCCATGGGAGAATAGCAGCCTGCATTGCTGCGAAAGGTGGATATACACTGTACTAGTGCCGACATTGTGCATGCTCTGTTGCCTGTGTCTATGTGCCTGTGGTTCTGTCAGTGTGATCATGTGATGTATCTGACCCCAGGAATGTGTCAATAAAGTTTCCCCTTCCTGGGACAATGAATTCACGGTGTTCTTATTTCAATTTCCAGGAGTGTATATTGAGAAACCGAACATCCATTATGTACTTGCATGTTTATCTGCGAAAATGGTCCTTGTCGGTACATCAGCATAGAGTTGGAATAGAATCACTGGAACATTGCAAACCATTCGGATTCATCGAACATCTAAATACGTATAATGCTGGTACCACCAGGATGTGTTCTTTCTCCCCACCCCCGTGGCAGTAATTGAATTAAGAGTCAGCTGGGAAATACATTTAAATCAACTGACGACCATTGAGCTAGCGTCACGAATTTTCAAACGTCCACTGCCGTGTATGAAGGAGAGTGACACCACGAGTGTTAAAGTCGATCGAGGGGTGTCGCCGTGATCGTATTGAATGACATTGAGCAGTTACAAGGGGTACAATGTAATGAATGGAAATGCCGTACCCAGATTCTGGGAGGGGGACTGAAATGTCGCTTCTCGACCCGGGGATAGTGCCACCACTCATTCGCTAGCCGTTTCAATGCGCGACCCCACTACAGCAGCCGCTCGTACCTCGACTTCGAGGCCAGTGAAGCCGGCGTCGGAGTGCAGGGCGGCGGGGACGTTGTCGAAGGTGGCGGCGACGAGCGGCTGCCCGCGCAGGTTGGCAGCCTTGTCGCGAAACAGGTCGCGGCCCGAGTGCAGGCGGCCGCGCTTCCACGTGTCGAGACGACGCAGCACCAACGGGAAACGCGCCCTGGCCGGGAACGGCACCGTCGACAGCTCGAACCAAGTGTCGCGCTGGGCGCCGCCGTAGCGCCGCAGGAACACCACGTCCACCAGCTTGCGCCACAGGCCGAGCAGCGGGCGCGCCAGCAGCCGGTCGTCGTGCAGCAGCAGTAGCAGTGCGCGGCTGCTCAGCCGCCGCTCCCTGCGTAGCACACCCATACCACTGTCTAACATAACAGTCGCGACATTCACTGCTACTGATGGGGAGCTCCTGAATGAGTCGTTCAAATGAACGCTTCACTCCAGTGAAGTGTGAACTAAGCACTCAATTTCAATGAACTGGTACTTTAAACTCTTCACAGATAGCACACTCCACACTTTTTTCTAGTTCACTCACTCTCTTCCCCTCTCCCTCTACCACTACATCGGCGCTACGTCACTCATCCTCCCTTCTCTTCAGTCCACCCTCTACTGCCTGTCGACGAATCGCGCGGTGTTTGTTGGTAACGACAGGTTTACGATGGGTTATGTAGGTGAGGGGCGAGAGGAAGGCAGCGTCAGCTGCTTCCTGCAGTGCTGACGTCATTACCTGTGACTATTAGAGCAGTTAAACTTGCGTCTACGGGTAGCCTACCGTTGGCAGAGCTTGTTTTTTTTTTCCTTTATTGTAATTTTAAGCACCTCATACAAGGCGGGCTGGCAGCAGCATAATACGCTGCTCTTCAGCCTTAAGGGGTACAATAATACGACATATAGGTGACACAGACAATACAATAAAAATGGCGGGCAAAAAATGTAGATACAAAAACAATAAACATGAAGCCGTTCACGCTGAACGAAAAAAAAACACTAACACTTGTTGACACGGCGCACAGAAGACGGACGATGGCGACGGCACACGTGAACAGTGGAGACGTGACGACGAAAGAACACTAAACGCAGAGGAAGGCACACATACGAGACACTGATGGCGATGATCTCCGGCGCGCGAATGTTCACTGAGCGTGTGCGAGTCCGGGGACCTGCCAAGAGAGGAGGAGGAGGAAGGGGAGTGGGAGAGGGAGAGGGGAGAGCAGAGATGCCAGGGGCATGGGAGATAGGGGGAGAGGGGAAGGGGGAGAGGAAGCCCTGGGGAAGAGGGGTGAGGGAGGGGATGGGGGAAAAGGAAAGAGAAGGGAGGGAGGGTGCCTAAAGGAAAGGACACCAGAAGTGGGGGGGGGGCAGAGTCAAAGTTGATAGGAGGGGTATATGGAGGGGAGGAGGACATCATCAGGGAGGGGGAGCTGGTGGAAGCCACCCCGGGAGAGGGTAAGGAGGGTGGAGAGATGGAGACTTGGTGGGACGTGGGAATACAGGTGCGGCAGCAGGCGGGGGTGGGAGAGGATCTCGGAGACGAGCGGGTGAGGAGGATCGAGTTTACGCGAGGTGTACAGGATCCATATCCTTTCAAGGAAAAGGAGGAGGTGGGGGAAGGGGATGAGATCGTACAGGATCCGTGTGGGGGAGGGGAGACGGATGCGGTAGGTGAGGCGGAGAGCATGGCATTCAAGGATTTGGAGGGATTTATAAAAGGTAGGGGGGGGGGGGCGGAGATCCAAGCCAGATGGGCATAACGAAGGATAGGGCGGATGAGGGGTTTATAGGTGTGGAGGAGGCAGAGCTTGCAGACAAATGAACATTAAAGATACAAACGAAGAGGCTGGCTGTGTGAGCACGCACAGCCAACATGAAAATAAAAGGTTTGTTAATGACACTGAAAGAGCGATTTTACCTGAAATCGTACCATGACTACAGGTGACAGTTTACGTTTTGAATCTGGAGCGTTATTATTCTCAACAAAAATAAAATCTACAGGAAAACTTCTGAATAATTACTTTGCGTAGGTATATAGACTTTGTGACAGGGGTAAACATACTCATTCTATTTTGGATTAAATTTTAAAAGGAACATAAAATTGGACTGCATTTCGTTGGTAATCCTAGTTTTCAGTCCATGACTACAACAAATAACGTTTCATTTGGCAGATAAAGACTTTTTTGGGTGCTTCGTGAGAAAATGTCGAGCAAGATTAAATGTGATACCTTCTTTATGTGTGACACGCTTCACTGTTTATCTTTCCTTTGTCCCCTTCGACCATGCTCTATTTATGTTAACTCAGACGCTGTAAGAGCGTAAAACGTTGCGTGCACGTTACTGCATAGTTCGGCCATCTGTTGGTAAAATTTTGAAGTATTACGAAGCTTTATTGTCCGAGCGAGGGGAAGCGAGCGTAGCCGCGGCTGAGCGGCGAACTGGGCAACTTCGCCAGGCTTCCGTACTTCATGAATGAACTACTTCATTTGAACGCTTCACGGCAAAGAGTGAAATGAATGAAGTAGTTCACGGGAATGAACGAGTTTGACCCATCGCTACTCACTGCTGTAAAAGTTGTTACCGTTCGACAGCTGGAACGACACTAGCGCTCCAAGCGGCGAATAAGGTGAACATCAGACGCGTCGTAAGCACAATGTTTGTTTTCCATCCATTTCCTACGTAATTTACGAAATATTTGACTTATTTTCTTGCCTGCAAGGGTTTGTGTAGTATCAGAAGGCATATATGTTTATAAAAAATGATTCTAAAATAAGCGCAAGTATGGACAAGAACCATGAATCGAGTGGCAAGCTACAACACATTCGTGAAGCAACGCTTGTGACGTTGGATAAAATTGCAGCTTACCTCGTTGATATCAAAAGAATATGAACACACAGATTCACGTGTTAGAAGCACAGACATGAACCTCTACATGCAAAAGCGATCGACAGCTTATTTATCGTTCTGTATGCCTACTGTTAGATTAGATTAGATTAGATTAATACTAGTTCCATGGATCATGAATACGATATTTCGTAATGATGTGGAACGAGTCAAATTTTCCAATACATGACATAATTAAGTTAATTTAACAACATAATTAAGTTAATATAACAACTTTTTTATTTTTTTTAAATTTTTTTATAATTTTTTTGTTTGTTTTTTCATTTTTCTTAATTTATATCTAAAAATTCCTCTATGGAGTAGAAGGAGTTGTCATTTAGAAATTCTTTTAATTTCTTCTTAAATACTTGTTGGTTATCTGTCAGACTTTTGATATTGTTTGGTAAGTGACCAAAGACTTTAGTGGCAATATAATTCACCCCTTTCTGTGCCAAAGTTAGATTTAATCTTGAATAGTGAAGATCATCCTTTCTCCTAGTATTGTAGTTATGCACATTGCTATTACTTTTGAATTGGGTTTGGTTGTTAATGACAAATTTCATAAGAGAATATATATATACCGAGAAGCTACTGTGAATATCCCTAGATCCTTAAATAAATGTCTGCATGATGATGTTGGGTGGACTCCAGTTATTATTCTGATTACACTCTTTTGTGCAATAAATACTTTATTCCTCAGTGATGAATTTCTCATTGTCGCCTATAGCCACAAGTACAACCTTCATCTTTATATTATTCTAAGTGGGACACGCAACTGCCAAATAGTGAGTGAAATACGTTGAAAACATTATAATGAGCTGATTACATTACATTTGGCGCAAAACCAAATATTTGAATAATTTTCAAACAATCTGTCAGTGAACAAGGTACTAACAAAATAGTGTTATCACACGAAGGAAGCAAGGAAAATTATGTGACTAACAACAGAAGTGAATGAAATACATACCAAACGTTACGATTTTGTAAGACACGAATAACTGCACTTAATCTAACCACTTCATCGTCAAAGCGGGTCTGTGTTGACGATTCACACGAATCTGGCACTGATACATGGAGAGCTGAACTGGCTGCTTCTGTGTCACAGGACTGTTTTACAGCTTTAGATGGATTGTCGAATCTTTGTGGCAGTTTCCTCTTCATCGTCAGTTGAGGTAGCTTATTTGGGATGTCAAACAGTGTGGGTACTGCATTCCACAAGAGTTCATGAACTGGTTTTGTTCGAAATGTAGCGAACAAAACCTAATATTATTATACAGGTAAACTGGGTCTTTTTTCATAAGGTCTTCTCGTCTGCTATTAAACAGCCATTTTCTGCTCCTAAAACGAAACATTAATCATTAATACACATGTAGTTTGTAAGTGAATCCTGGCGATATAATTTAGTAACATGATGGTATATACCTCTCAGGATCTTTAGGAAACCTAAAAAAAGACAGCTGTGGTGTCTTCTACCTGTTGTTGCTGCAATTTATTGCGCTACATACGCTCCCGCTTGTAAAAACCATTGTAGAAATCAAAATAAACAACCACTATTCGCTTTCACGACCGCGCCGAACTCACAGTTTAAGTTACTGGCCGCTTGGGGCGCTACTGGCGCCGTAAACAACAAAATCGAGGCGAAGTATCGTGACTGTTATGTTAGACTGCCCATACGAGGTGTAGGAGTATGAAACCAGAATTTCCCTATAGATGGTGCTAGCCGTCAGTGTTGGGACCGTGAGACCGCGTCCCTAACGCCATCTGCTTCCTGTAACGGCTGACGACGAATGTCAACACACAGTAATCAAAGTTCCATACATCTGTGTCTGTTTCAAACCTGTAAACATGTCGACTTTTGTGCCTACGAACTACGATTTGCGGACAGCATTGATTTTCTTATATCATTTGAAGAAAATTGCTGCAGAATCGGATCGAATGATTGTCAAAGCTTTCGGCGAACATGCTCTTGGGAAAACACAGTGTTTCGAGTGGTTCAAAAAATTCAAAAGTGGTGATTTAGACGTGAGAAACGACGAACGCGGAAAACAACCGAAAAATTTCGAAGATAATGAATTGCAGGCCGTATTGGATGAAGATGATACTCAGACTCTACAGGAACTCGGGAAACAATTGAATGTCACGCAGAAAGCCGTTTCTCTTCGGATGAAAGCTATGGGAAAGGTGCAGAAAGCTGAAAAATGGGTTCCACGTGAACTGCATGAAAGACAGCGAACAACTCGAGAAACCACTTGTGAAATGCTACTCGTCAGATACAAAAGAAAGTCGTTTCTCTGTCGAGTAGTTACAGGTGATGCAAAATGGATCCCAAGCGTCGTAAATCAAGGGTCAATCCAGGCAAACCATCGTCATCCGCTGCGAGATCAAATCGCCTTGGAAAGAAGACAATGCTCTGTGTTTGGTGGGATAAGAAGAGTGTCATCGATTATGAGCTGCAAAAATCTGGTGAAACCGTTAACACTCATCGCTACCAACAGCAAATGATCGATTCAAATCGAGCATTAGGCGAAAAACAACCGGAATATGGAAAAAGGCAACACAATCTCATATTACTCCATGATAACGCCCCATCACACCGAGGCGTTCAATTGGGAGATACTAGGGCATGCGGCTTATTCTGCAGACTTGAATCTGTCCAATTATCAACTGTCTGAATCATTGGGACAACGCCTCGCTGAATAACGCTCCAATTCGTATGAAAATGTATAAAAATGGCTCGCTGACTGGTTCGCTTCAAAAGAAGCGAAGGAACTTGCCCCCTTCTTGCAGCGGTGTACCGTAGGTCTCTACAAGAGCATAGCGTTCCAAAAGATTGGAAAAGGGCACAGGTCATCCCCGTTTTCAAGAAGGGACGTCGAACAGATGTGCAGAACTATAGACCTATATCTCTAACGTCGATCAGTTATGGAATTTTGGAACATGTATTATGTTCCAGTATAATGACTTTTCTGGTGACTGGAAATCTACTCTGTAGGAATCAGCATGCGTTTCGAAAAAGACGATCGTATGAACCCCATCTCGCGCTATTCGTCCAAGAGACTCAGAGGGCCAGGTAGATGCCGTGTTTCTTGACTTCCGCAAGGCGTTCGATACAGTTCCCCACAGTCGTTTAATGAACAAAGTAAGAGCATATGGACTATCAGACCAACTGTGTGATTGGATTTAAGAGTTCCTAGATAACAGAACGCAGCATGTCATTCTCAACGGAGAAAAGTCTTCCGAAGTAAGAGTGATTTCAGGTGTGTCGCAGAGGAGTGTCGTAGGACCGTTGCTATTCACAATGTATATAAATGACCTTTTGGATAACATCGGAAGTTCACTGAGGCTTTTTGCTGATGACACTGTGGTGTATCGAGAGGTTGTAACAATGGAAAATTGTACCGAAATGCAGGAGGATCTGCAACGAATTGACGCATGGTGCAGGGAATGGCAATTGAATCTCAATGTAGACAAGTGTAATGTGCTGCGAATACACAGAAAGAAAGATCCTTTATCATTTAGCTACAATATAGGGGGTCAGCAACTGGATGCAGTTAATTCCATAAATTATCTGGGACTAAGCATTAGGAGTGGTTTAAAATGGAATGATCATATAAAATTAATCGTCGGTAAAGCAGATGCCAGACTGAGATTCATTGGAATAATCCTAAGGAAACGGAGTCCGAAAACAAAGGAAGAGCGTTACAGTACACTTGTTCGCCCACTGCTTGAATACAGCTCACCGGTGTGGGATCCGTTCCAGATAGGGTTGATAGAAGAGGTAGAGAAGATCCAACGGAGAGCAGTGCGCTTCGTTACATGATCACTTAGTAATCTCGAAAGCATTACGGATATGATAGATAAACTCCAGTGGAAGACTCTGCAAGAGAGACGCTCAGTAGCTCGGTTCGGGCTTCTGTTGAAGTTTCGAGAACGTACCTTCACCGAGCAATCAAGCAGTATATTGATCCATCTACATCTACATCTACATCTATACTCCGCGAGCCACCTTACGGTGTGTGGCGGAGGGTACTTATTGTACCACTATCTGATCCCCCCTTCCCTGTTCCATTCACGAATTGTGCGTGGGAAGAACGACTGCTTGTAAGTCTCCGTATTTGCTCTAATTTCTCGGATCTTTTCGTTGTGATCATTACGCGAGATATATGTGGGCGGTAGTAATATGTTGCCCATCTCTTCCCGGAATGTGCTCTCTCGTAATTTCGATAATAAACCTCTCCGTATTGCGTAACGCCTTTCTTGAAGTGTCCGCCACTGGAGCTTGTTCAGCATCTCCGTAACGCTCTCGCGCTGACTAAATGTCCCCATGACGAATCGCGCTGCTTTTCGCTGGATCATGTCTATCTCTTCTATTAATCCAACCTGGTAAGGGTCCCATACTGATGAGCAATACTCAAGAATCGGACGAACAAGCGTTTTGTAAGCTACTTCTTTCGTCGATGAGTCACATTTTCTTAGAATTCTTCCTATGAATCTCAACCTGGCGCCTGCTTTTCCCACTATTTGTTTTATGTGATCATTCCACTTCAGATCGCTCCGGATAGTAACTCCTAAGTATTTTACGGTCGTTACCGCTTCCAATGATTTACCACCTATGGCATAATCGTACTGGAATGGATTTCTGCCCCTATGTATGCGCATTATATTACATTTATCTACGTTTAGGGAAAGCTGCCAGCTGTCGCACCATGCATTAATCCTCTGCAGGTCCTCCTGGAGTACGTACGAGTCTTCTGATGTTGCTACTTTCTTGTAGACAACCGTGTCATCTGCAAATAGCCTCACGGAGCTACCGATGTTGTCAACTAAGTCATTTATGTATATTGTAAACAATAAAGGTCCTATCACGCTTCCCTGCGGTACTCCCGAAATTACCTCTACATCTGCAGATTTTGAACCGTTAAGAATGACATGTTGTGTTCTTTCTTCTAGGAAATCCTGAATCCAATCACAAACCTGGTCCGATATTCCGTAAGCTCGTATTTTTTTTCACTAAACGTAAGTGCGGAACCGTATCAAATGCCTTCCTGAAGTCCAGGAATACGGCATCAATCTGCTCGCCAGTGTCTACGGCACTGTGAATTTCTTGGGCAAATAGGGCGAGCTGAGTTTCACATGATCTCTGTTTGCGGAATCCATGTTGGTTATGATGAAGGAGATTTGTATTATCTAAGAACGTCATAATACGAGAACACAAAACATGTTCCATTATTCTACAACAGATTGACGTAAGCGAAATAGGCCTATAATTATTCGCATCTGATTTATGACCCTTCTTGAAAATGGGAACGACCTGCGCTTTCTTCCAGTCGCTAGGTACTTTACGTTCTTCCAGCGATCTACGATAAATTGCTGATAGAAAGGGGGCAAGTTCTTTAGCATAATCACTGTAGAATCTTAAGGGTATCTCGTCTGGTCCGGATGCTTTTCCGCTACTAAGTGATAGCAGTTGTTTTTCAATTCCGATATCGTTTATTTCAATATTTTCCATTTTGGCGTCCGTGCGACGGCTGAAGTCAGGGACCGTGTTACGATTTTCCGCAGTGAAACAGTTTCGGAACACTGAATTCAGTATTTCTGCCTTTCTTCGGTCGTCCTCTGTTTCGGTGCCATCGTGGTCAACGAGTGACTGAATAGGGGATTTAGATCCGCTTACCGATTTTACGTATGACCAAAACTTTTTAGGGTTCTTGTTTAGATTGTTTGCCAATGTTTTATGTTCGAATTCGTTGAATGCTTCTCTCATTGCTCTCTTTACGCTCTTTTTCGCTTCGTTCAGCTTTTCCTTATCAGCTATGATTCGACTACTCTTAAACCTATGATGAAGCTTTCTTTGTTTCCGTAGTACCTTTCGTACATGATTGTTATACCACGGTGGATCTTTACCCTCGCTTTGGACCTTAGTCGGTACGAACTTATCTAAGGCGTACTGGACGATGTTTCTGAATTTTTTCCATTTTTGTTCCACATCCTCTTCCTCAGAAATGAACGTTTGATGGTGGTCACTCAGATATTCTGCGATTTGTGCCCTATCACTCTTGTTAAGCAAATATATTTTCCTTCCTTTCTTGGCATTTCTTATTACACTTGTAGTCATTGATGCAACCACTGACTTATGATCACTGATACCCTCTTCTACATTCACGGAGTCGAAAAGTTCCGGTCTATTTGTTGCTATGAGGTCTAAAACGTTAGCTTCACGAGTTGGTTCTCTAACTATCTGCTCGAAGTAATTCTCGGACAAGGCAGTCAGGATAATGTCACAAGAGTCTCTGTCCCTGGCTCCAGTTCTGATTGTGTGACTATCCCATTCTATACCTGGTAGATTGAAGTCTCCCCCTATTACAATAGTATGATCACGAAACTTCTTCACGACGTTCTGCAGGTTCTCTCTGAGGCGCTCAACTACTACGGTTGCTGATGCAGGTGGTCTATAGAAGCATCCGACTATCATATCTGACCCACCTTTGATACTTAACTTAACCCAGATTATTTCACATTCGCATTCGCTAATAACTTCACTGGATATTATTGAATTCTTTACTGCTATAAATACTCCTCCACCATTGGCGTTTATCCTATCCTTGCGGTATATATTCCATTCTGTGTCTAGGATTTCGTTACTGTTCACTTCCGGTTTTAACCAACTTTCCGTTCCTAATACTATATGCGCACTATTTCCTTCAATAAGAGATACTAATTCAGGAACCTTGCCCTGGATACTCCTGCAGTTTATCAATATTACGTTAACTTTTCCTGTTTTTGGTCTCTGAGGACGGACGTTCTTTATCAACGATGATAATGTCCTCTCTGGTAAGCCGTCAGGTATTTTATCGTTTCGCCCAAGGGGGGGTCCCTCTAACCTAAAAAACCCCCGTGTGCACGCCACACGTACTCTGCTACCCTAGTAGCTGCTTCCGGTGTGTAGTGCACGCCTGACCTGTCTAGGGGGGCCCTACAGTTCTCCACCCAATAACGGAGGTCGATGAATTTGCAACCGTTATAGTCGCAGAGTCGTCTGAGCCTCTGGTTTAGACCCTCCACACGGCTCCAAACCAGAGGACCACGATCGACTCTGGGCACTATGCTGCAGATATTAAGCTCAGCTTGCACTCCGCGTGCGATGCTGGTTGTCTTCACCAAATCAGCCAGCCGCCGGAAGGAACCAAGGATGGCCTCAGAACCCAAGCGGCAGGCGTCATTCGTTCCGACATGTGCTACTATCTGCAGCCGGTCACACCCAGTGCGTTCAATAGCTGTCGGAAGGGCCTCCTCCACATTACGGACGAGACCCCCCGGCAAGCACACCGAGTGCACACTGGCATTCTTCCCCGACCTACCCGCTATTTTCCTGAGGGGCTCCATAACCCGCCTAACGTTGGAGCTCCCTATAACTAATAGGCCCGCCCTCTGTGACTGTCGGGACCTTGCCGGAGAATCGGCCACTGGCCCAACAGGCGAGGCATCCTGTGGTGGCTCGGAAACGATGTCATCACCACTAGGAAGCACCCCGTACCTGTTGGAAAGGGGTAAGGCAGCTGCCACGCGGCCAGATCCCACCTTCGCCTTTCGGCCAGGCACGCGCGAGCCCACCACTGTCCGCCATTCACCCTGGAGTGATGGCTGACCGGTAAGATGCTCACTGCCGGAAGACGCAGCGACATCAGGGGTTCCATGTGATTCCAAGGCCACCGAAGTAGGCATAGGTCTCACCACAGTTGCCCCAACGCCACTACGAGCCGACGCCTGCGCCTCGAGCTCGATGAGCCTAACAGACAAAGCCTCCACCTGCCCCCGAAGAGTGGCCAATTCTCCTTGCGTCCGCTCACAACAACCACAGTCCCTACACATGACTATCCATCCTACGTATATCTCACTAAGAGACCACGAGGGTAAAATCAGAGAGATTAGACCCCACACAGAGGCATACCGACAATCTTTCTTTCCAAGAACAGTGCGAGACTGGAATAGAAGGGAGGACAGATAGAGGTACTCAATGTACCCTCCGCCACACACTGTCAGGTGGCTTGCGGAGTATGGATGTAGATGTAGATGTAGAACAGTCCTTTTTTTTTTGCATGGCATTTACAGCCTACTGGAGAGGTGGGAGAAATGTATAAATAGCAATGGAGATTATTTTGAATAAAATATTGTTTAGCAGTTTCAAACAACAGATGTGTAATTATTGCACTCAAATTCCGGTTTCATGCTTCTACACCTGGTACACAACAGCCGCTTCAGCGCTGGCGAAATAGGGCAGGATAAGATGGCGGATGTGCAGTGACCAATTTCCGTCTAAAGCGCAGGGCAATTTCGTTATGTTCGTCCGCTTTCAGCCGGTCAGCGACGCACTGCGACGACAGAATCGAGGCGCACACCCTGCATTCTTTTGCGAACGAAGCCATTCTGTAAAAAATTTCATTTCTATGTTACGTATAGCTTTATATGTCAGCTTCAAGATGATTTGCCCATCATTTCATACTGGTCATAGTTATTTGTTATTTGCATTTAAGTAGGACACTACACGCAATTGGAAAAAGTTTGAAATGGAAAATAGGGGTCGCTATGATTTTGCGTTTGGTACATATTAAACAATATGTTGTTGCGTATGAAATTTAGCTAACATCTTGAAATTATCTTCAGACTTGGGTGAAGGCCTCAATCTGTCACCAATCTGAAGAAAACTGATGTGATGTAGCACACTCATTTACGGTCTCACGTGCCAGCGATAAAGCGAGAATGAAGTAGCCACAACATCCCTATTATTTTATAAACTGTTTGAGACATCGAAATGAGATTTTTGCGAATGACAGCATGAAAAAAGGAAAGTATGTTGCCATGTTGCTAGTATGCGAAAATTCATTATTTGTCATGTTATTCTACTAACTAGAGACTTTTTCGATGAAAGAATGTAATTTTTAAGGGCCATCGATAGCCGGTGAAACAAGAAATTCTGCGAGTTTCAAATGGTTCAAATGGCTCTAAGCACTATGGGACTTAACATCTGAGGTCATCAGTCCCCTAGACCGTAGCGGTCGCGCGGTTCCGGACTGAAGCGCCTAGAGCCGCTCAGCCACTCCGGCCGGCAGGAAATTTTAACATGTCAACAAGAGAAATGTGGGTTTTATTCAAAATTCAACACTCATGACACTTCTCCGAAAGTTACAAATGGTTAACAACACAGGCGAAAATTAATTTTTTCTTTTGTTGCATTTTCAGGGGAATTATTTTTAGATACTAACCAAAGCAAAGGTGACAGTAAATCGTTGTGAATGCTCACCTGCAAGTTTGGGTATGGAGGGACTCCTGTTAATATTTACAAAAAATATGAATGTAAGCTTCAGTTTAGAATTACACTTTCCCTTCAGCACTTGGCGTTTCCCCTACAGCAGCAGCCCGCAATCCCCACCTACCTCACTCTTGCCGTACCAATTGCGCTACTACCGGTCACGTTATTCCGTGCACACCCTACATCTTGACCGAACGCTATATAGTTGATGCTCCGGTATTTCCATGGCTGTGGGACATGTCGATTAAAAATAAAATCCGTACTTATTAAAAAAAAAAAGCCATTCCTACAGAATTTCAGACGTGTCCAAGGAAAGTACAGTGTCTGATCAGAAGTATCTGGACACTCCCATGTAATATGGAACTGACCACTAGCAGTCACAAGAGGCAAACCCGCCTGTATAAAACGAAGCGAACA
The DNA here is from genome assembly GCF_023864345.2 of Schistocerca serialis cubense. Classification (NCBI taxonomy): domain Eukaryota; kingdom Metazoa; phylum Arthropoda; class Insecta; order Orthoptera; family Acrididae; genus Schistocerca; species Schistocerca serialis. The sequence continues at coordinate 243,328,453 of NC_064638.1, read as the reverse complement.
GTACTGTGTTCTCAATGGAGAAGCAGTAACGGCAAAATGTGTCGCCCAGGAGACTTGGAATGTGGACTACTCATTGGATGTTAACTGAGTAACGTCTCCACCAAGAACCTTTCAAACCATCTAAAGCTGCCTGAGTCGACTGTTGATTCAAATGGCTCTGAGCACTATGGAACTTAACTTCAGAGGTCATCAGTCCCCTAGAACTTTTGTTGTTGTGGTCTTCAGTCCTGAGACTGGTTTGATGCAGCTCTCCATGCTACTCTATCCTGTGCAAGCTTCTTCATCTCCCAGTACCTACTGCAACCTACATCCCTCTGAATCTGCTTAGTGTATTCATCTCTTGGTCGCCCTCTACGATTTTTACTCTCCGTGCTGCCCTCCAATGCTAAATTTGTGATCCCTTGATGCCTCACAACATGTCCTACCAAACGATCCCTTCTTCTAGTCAAGTTGTGCCACAAACTCCTCTCCAATTCTGTTCAATACCTCCTCATTAGTTATGTGATCTACCCATATCATCTTCAGCATTCTTCTGTAGCACCACATTTCGAAAGCTTCTATTCTCTTCTTGCCCAAACTATTTATCGTCCATGTTTCACTTCCATACATGGCTACACTCCATACAGATACTTTCAGAAACGACTTCCTGACGCTTAAATCTATACTCGATGTTAACAAATTTCTCTTCTTCAGAAACGCTTTTCTTGCCATTGCCAGTATACATTTTATATCCTCTCTACTTCGACCATCATCAGTTTTTTGCTCCCCAAATAACAAAACTCCTTTACAATTTTAAGTGTCTCATTTCCTAATCTAATTCCCTCAGCGTCACCCGACTTAATTCGACTACATTCTATTATCCTCGTTTTGCTTTTGTTGACTTTCATCTTATATCCTCCTTTCAGGACACTATCTATTCCGTTCAGCTGCTCCTCCAGGTCCTTTGCTATCTTTGACAGAATTACAATGTCGTCGGCGAACCTCAAAGTTTTTATTTCTTCTCCATGGATTTTAATACCTACTCCGAATTTTGCTTGTTGAATATACAGATTGAATAACACCGGGGACAGGCTACAACCCTGTCTCACTCCCTTCCCAATCACTGCTTCCCTTTCATGTCCCTCGACTCTTATAACCGCCATCTGGTTCCTGTACAAATTGTAAATAGCCTTTCGCTCCCTGTATTTTACCCCTGCCACCTTCAGAATTTGAAAGAGAGTATTCCAGTCAACATTGTCAAAAGCTTTCTCTAAGTCTACAAACGTTAGAAACGTAGGTTTGTCTTTCCTTAATCTAGCTTCTAAGATAAGTCGTAGGGTCAGTATTGCCTCACGTGTTCCAATCTTTCTACGGAATCCAAACTGATCTTCCCCGAGGTCGGCTTCTACTAGTTTTTCCATTCGTCTGTAAAGAATTCGCTTTAGTATTTTGCAGCCGTGACTTATTAAACTGATAGTTCGGTAATTTTCACATCTGTCAACACCTAGAACTTAGAACTTCTTAAACCTAACTAACCTAAGGACATCACACACATCCATGCCCGAGGCAGAATTCGAACCTGCGACCGTAGCGGTCGCGCGGTTCCAGACTGTAGGTTCTAGAACCGCTCGGCCACTTCGGCCGGCGAGTCGACTGTTGGTTTCGTGACTGTGAATTGGAAACGTCTTGGAACAACCATACCTAAACCAAAGTCCGCCTGACTTCGTGTACTGACAGGCAAGGACCTTCGAACGTTGCAGAGTGTAGTTGCAAAAAATTTCCTGAAATCATCGGAAGGAATCACTCGTGAGTTCAAAAGCGCTACCAGCAGACGAACTAGCATAATGGCTACGTGTAAGCAGTTAAAAAGAAAGGAGTGCAATGGTCAAGCGGCTTATCATAAGCTACACGTTTCTGTGGCCCTTACTGCGCAACGCTTTAGGTGGTGTAAAGTGAGACGCCATTGCACAGTGAATGGCTGGGAGCGTGTCGTTCGGAGTGATGGACTACGCCTTACTGTGTGGCAAACCGATGGGGGGGGTCTACATTTGGCGATTGCCTGGGGATCGTCGCCTGCCATTGCGTGTAGTGCCGACAGTGAATTGCGGAAGAGATGGCGTTAAGGAATGGGGATGTTTTTCTTGCTTAGAGTGTGGTCCCCTCATTGAACTTAATAAAACGCTAAATGCACAAGGATAAGGACACATTTTTCAGTATTGTGTACTGTGCATTATAGAGGAGCCTTTCGGAGACGTTCTACATCTACATCTATACTCCGCAAGCCACCTGACGGTGTGTGGCGGAGGGTACTTTGAGTACCTCTATCGGTTCTCCCTTCTATTCCAGTTTCGTATTGTTCTTGGAAAGAAACATTGTCGGTATGCCTCTGTGTGGGCTCTAATCTCTCTGATTTTACCCTCATGGTCGCTTCGCGAGATGTACGTTGGAGGGAGCAATGTACTGCTTGACTCCTCGGTGAGGGTATGTTCTCGAAAGTTCAACAAAAGCCCGTGCCGAGCTATTGAGCGTCCCTCTTGCAGAGTCTTCCACTGGAGTTTATCTATCATATCCGTAGCGCTTTCGCGATTACTAAATGATACTGTAACGAAGCGCACTGCTCTCCGTTGGATCTTCTCTATCTTTTCTATCAACCCTATCTGGTACGGATCCCACACTAGTGAGCAATTTTCAAGCAATGGGCGAACAGGTGTACTGTAACCTACTTCCTTTGTTTTCGGATTGCATTTCCTTAGGATTCTTCCAATGAATCTCAGTCTGGCATCTGCTTTACCGATGATCAACTTTATATGATCATTCCATTTTAAATCACTCCTAATGCCTACTCCCAGATAATTTATGGAATTAACTGCTTCCAGTTGCTGACCTGCTATATCACAGCTAAATGATAAAGGATCTTTCTTTCTATATATTCGCAGCACATTACACTTGTCTGCATTGAGATTCAATTGCCATTCCCTGCACCATGCGTCAATTCGTTGCAGATCCTCCTGCATTTCGGTACAATTTTCCATTGTTACAACCTCTCGATATACCTCAGCATCATCCGCAAAAAGCCTCTCTGAACTTCCGATGTTGTCCACAAGGTCATTTACGTATATTTTGAACTGCAACGGTCCTACACCACTCTCCTGCGGCACACCTGAAATCCCCCTTACTTCGGAAGACTTCTCTCCATTGAGAATGACATGCTTCTTTCTGTTATCTAGGAACTCTTAAATCCAATCACACAGTTGGTATGATAGTCCATATGCTCTTACTTTGTTCATTAAACGACTGTTGATCATTTATATCAGAATGACAATCTACACTGCCATAAAACAGCATCTTTAAGGCAGTGGTTTATGGACAATAACATTCCCATAATGGACTGGCCTGTCCAGTGTCCTGACCTGGACATTTGGGATGAGTAAGAAAGTCAGCTTCCCTCCAGATCCCAGAATGCAACATTACTGTCTTTTCTGGTTGCATCACCTTAGGGAGAATGGCTTGCAATTCCCCCATAGAATTGAGATTCCTCAGTGAAAGTGTCCCCAGGAGAGTTCAAGCCATCATAAAGGCGAAGGGTAGTTAGTTGCTTGGTCGATTTGGGGGAGGGGACCAAACAGCGAGGTCATCGGTCCCATCGGATTGGGGAAGGATGGGAAAGGATGGCGGCCATGCCCTCCCGAAGGAATCATCCCGGCATTTAGGGAAATCACGTAAAAGCTAAATCACGGAAAACCTGAATCAGGATGGCCGGGCGTGGGTTAGCCGTCGTCCTGAATGCGGCGAAGGATGGACACAGCCTAGCTTAAAGTCCACTAACAGACGACCAGGTGACATCAATCAGATAGTATACGTTGGCTGCTTTACTGTTCCTGTTGTCTATTAATAACCTGGCAGGCAACATTATGTTAACCTCCACAAATACTCTGGCATATGTTAGAACAATTTAAAATGGTGGAGATTAGCAACTTGCTTTAAGTGTCCAGAAATGTAAATACTGGCACTTCACAAAGTGCGAAAAAGCAATATAAGGGATTCAGAATGAGATTTTCACTCTGCAGCGGAGTGTACGCTGATATGAAACTTCCTCGCAGATTAAAACTGTGTGCCCGACCGAGACTGGAACTCGGGACCTTTGCCTTTCGCGGGCAAGTGCTCTACCAACTGAGCTACCGAAGCACGACTCACGTCCGGTACTCACAGCTTTACTTCTGCCAGTACCTCGTCTCCTACTGTAACGTTCCCTGGCAAACTCACACATTAACAAACTGAAATTTATTTGTACCATATACGCCACTCTGAGCAATTTGTAGATAATGTAATTATTTAACAAAAAATATTATTGAATTTTGTGTAAAAGACATTTGTTATTATTGTAATATTTTTTGTAGTAATATTATCTCTGTATTTAGGATGGTAATATTTCTATATTAAATATGTAATTGCGAAATGTGTCAATATCTGAGATAACAGAGATGTGAAATTCAGCCTGAGGGAAATAATGTCGTGAAATTACAAAGAAATGTTAATAGTCAGCAATACTATAAAAGCACAATGCACTATGTATTCTTTGGTCTTCCTCGTTTAGAGCTGAAAGCGGTAGGAAGCTGTGTCGATGTATTTGGTGAATGGGTAGACGTCATTTGTCTGTATCTAGATTTAGCCGCCATTGAAGGAGAAATTACGAACTAATGTGAGTTGAACTATTGCTTGATCTAAATATATCAGAATTTATAAAAAGTGTGTATTATTGCCGGCCGAAGGGGCCGTGCGGTTAAAGGCGCTGCAGTCTGGAACCGCAAGACCGCTACGGTCGCAGGTTCGAATCCTGCCTCGGGCATGGATGTTTGTGATGTCCTTAGGTTAGTTAGGTTTAACTAGTTCTAAGTTCTAGGGAACTGATGACCACAGCAGTTAAGTCCCATAGTGCTCAGAGCCATTTGAACCATTTTTTTTGTGTATTATTAATGTAAATTAGCTTGCCCATGGCGTCTATAATATTTCTTTAAAGAGTTTTCAGCATTTTTTTAGCGGTGTTGCTGGGCTGTGCTGCGACCGATCGATTTGCAGCGGCGGCACATTTAAAAAATTGTTCCACTAAAGGAAAAATCAACCAAACCCGTAAATCGGGAACAGATAGATAAACATTAACAGTGAACTAAGAGAATGTTCTTCTTTTACAGCGATCCAGAGACTGACTGAGATTTTAAAAAAAATAGTTACACATTTGTGCATTCTTAGACGGATAGTTAACATTGAAATTTAACAATTTTGGTTCTTTCAAATAACTTTAATGTATAGCGAAGTAGGTTTGATCAGTGATAATTAAATGTCGGCTTGGTAATAATTAACCATTTTCTGCTAATAGTGATAATCTTGTGTTCAAAAGCTAACGCCGGGAAAGAATTCAGTAAAAATATTTAACAAAAAATCCACTGCATTTAGAAAATGTGTGCCAAGGCCGAATGATGTAAAGAATTTAATTTTCAACCAAATATTCTTAATCAGTTAGTATGAGTTCACGTAATTTTTAAATGTACGTAATTCTTTTGAAAGTGAAAATTTTTATTACCACACGTAAATAAGAGAGAGGTTCTACAACAAAGTTCGCACGCAAAGAAAGTAAGGTAAAGAAAATTAACTTAAAAGCAAATTTTATTCTTTAACGAAATTTACACAGCAATTTCGTTAAATAGCCACAGCCTGGGGGATGTTTCCAGAATGAGATTTTCACTCTGCAGCGGAGTGTGCGCTGATATGAAACTTCCTGGCAGATTAAAACTGTGTGCCCGACCGAGACTCGAACTCGGGACCTTTGCCTTTCGCGGGCAAGTGCTCTACAAACTGAGCTACCGAAGCACGACTCACGTCCGGTACTCACAGCTTTACTTCTGCCAGTACCTCGTCTCCTACCTTCCAAACTTTACAGAAGCTCTCCTGCGAACCTTGCAGAACCAGCACTCCTGAAAGAAAGGATATTGCGGAGACATGGCTTAGCCACAGCCTGGGGGATGTTTCCAGAATGAGATTTTCACTCTGTAGCGGAGTGTGCGCTGATATGAAACTTCCTGGCAGATTAAAACTGTGTGCCCGACCAAGACTCGAACTCGGGACCTTTGCCTTTCGCGGGCAAGTGCTCTACCAACTGGCATGTTAAAAGACTTGGCACTCACTGTTTGTGCTATAGCGTTGTCGGATACCCTTCCTGATGCCAGCGAGCCTCCCCAATTCTTGGATGTGGTTTGATGAAGTGCACGGCAATTCGGTTGTGTCAAAACAATTGTGAGAGAAAATCTCTTTTATATTCTTCCACTCTAAATAATACATAATAGTGTGAGTTCTTGTGTATTGTCTAGTCTGCTTGTTTGTGTCGAAACAATTACTAGTGTCAATCTCTTTTATATTCTTCCGATACTAAATAATACACAATAGTGAAAGTTCTTGAGTATCATGTAGTCTGCTTTTGTGTGCCATTTGATAATGAACATATATATTTATACAGACCTGCAAAGTTCTTTTTGGTGGAATGTCTTGTAAGTAAGTTTGTTATTGTTCAAAACTTACAATTTCAGTTCCATAATTTTAAAATGACTGATAAATTATACATTATTTGTAGCGAAATAAAGTCCGAAACAGCTGGTTACTTGTAGGAAATGAAATTGTAATATGATCCACAGATCCACCTAAGGATGAGGATGCGAGTCCCCAAAACGCGCCATGGAGAAAATAAAAATGACTGACATTGTGTTAATTTATCCTTTACTTAATAAAAGATGTTAGTTTAGTAAAAGATGTTATGGACAGAAAGGAGATCGGTGCTTCCATTATAGAAGAATTTAAAATCACAAGAAGTTTATCTTCCTGTGTCAGTCAAGGATACTTGCAGTTCCTTGGGAACATTTCGAGAAGGGAAGGGGGTAATTTTCTTTTTTAGAAATTATAAAAATTTATCTGGAGAATTAAGGTTTTATCAAATGTGAAATATTTTCCAAGGTGCAACATGCTAATGTGGCTGGAAACAAATTACTATTCTATTAAATTTTAAAAGTGTTACAACCGAGAAACTCTTGTCAATATTATATGCAGTCGTCTGTCTCTCACAGTGTTACTGTACTATACATCAGTAATCAGTAATCGAAATCAAATTAAGAAGAAGTATTATAAAAAAAAACAGTTATACGTTAAATGCATTTTTAAACTGGAGCTGTTGGAAACTAACACAAATTTCCATTTTGAAAACAGGTAAAATTTTAAAGACATTAACGAAATTCAGTTGGTCTGCAGGTATCACATGTCCCATGGTAAAAGACCTTCATCCGCTTCAAGGTACACGATGGTGGTCTACAAATGCTACACGAAACTCAATCTTATATCTTGCAACAAGAAAAATGAAGAAAATGATGGAAACTTATCGCGATCTCTTGTGCGCATTCACTCGTGGTCACTAGCCTGAAGCACTGACCAATAAACATCTTGTGTTCTGGTGTACAGTATTCTCTGGGCTGGGTACAACACACTTCCAGACAATATCAACGAGTCATCATTGCAGTCAGTGAACTCATAGAAATGCCTGGGTGTTGCAGCTTGCGGGAATATGTGACTGAATAAATCGTAGGCTCAGTCGTAGGTAGACTTTGGTTCATTGGTAGGATACTGTAAAAATTCAATGAGTCCACAACGGAGATGGCTTACAAAGCATTCGTGTGACTCATCCTAGAATAATGCTCAAGAGTGTGGAAACCGCACCAGATAGTATGGACAAGGGATACTGAATCAAAACAATTTGGAATATTATTACTAGGGAGACAGGACAACCAAGAGTACAGGATGACGGCATCACCATCAAAGCAAATGGAAACTTGATAAACAACTAGCCGGAAGTCGAAAATATTTTGAATAATCATTTTTTAAATATTGTAGAGAAAATAGAATCTAAATGTTCATCAGATAAAGCAAGGCAGTTAATGGAAGAGGCCTTACCCACACTATTTGATACAATTAAAATTCCACCCACCTCTCCATCTGAAATTAGGAAGATAATAAACTCTCTCAAGAATAAAAACTCACATGAGATTGATGGCATTTCTAGCAGGATAATAAAAGCTTGTTCCCAAGAAATAAGTGGGATTCTTAAAGTAAAGTTGTAACAAAATATCAGTTTGGTTTCCAGAAGGGTTTTTCAACGGAAAATGCTATATATACTTTCACCAATGAAATATTAAATGCTCTGAGTAACCGGAAGTCACCCGTTGGGATTTTTTGCCATCTATCAAAGGCTTTTGATAGTGTAAATCATGGAATACTTCTAGATAAGCTCAAGTACTGTGGTATGAATGGGACAGTGCTCAAATGGTTTAAATCATACCTAACTGGCAGAGTGCAGAAAGTTGAAATAAACAGTTCGCATAATATGCAAAAAACTGGTGATTTCTCAAACTGGGCGGCAATCAAGAATGGGGTGCCGCAAGGTTCGTCTTGGGTCCTCTGCTGTTCTTAATATATATTAATGACTTGCCATTCTATATTCACGAAGATGCAAAGCTGGTACTTTTTGCCGATGATACAAGTATAGCTATCACACCTGACAGACAAGAATTAACTGGTGAAATTGTAAACGATGTTCTTCAGAAAATCATTAAGTGGTTCTCTGCAAAGGGGCTCTCATTGAACTTTGACAAAACACAGTATATACAGTTCCACACAGCAAATGGAATGACCCCATTAATAAATATAGACTTCGATCAGAAATCGGTAGCTAAGGTAGAATATTCAAAATTTCTGGGTGTCTGCATTGATGAGGGGTTGAACTGGAAAAAACACACTGAGGATCTGCTGAAACGTTTGAGTTTAGCTACTTATGCTATTAGGGTCATTGCAAATTTTACATCTGAGTAAATTAGCTTACCACGCCTATTTTCATTCTCTGCTTTCGTATGGCATCATATTCTGGGGTAACTCATCACTGAGTAGAAGAGTGCTCATTGCACAAAAACGTGTAATCAGAATAATTGCTGGAGCTCATCCAAGATCATCCTGCAGACACTTATTTAAAGAGCTAGAAATCTTCACTGTAGCCTCACAATACATATATATACTTATGAAATTGTTATTAACAATCCGAACGAATTCAAAAGTAATAGCAGTGTACATGGCTACAACACTAGGAGAAAGGATGATCTTCACTACTCAAGGTTAAATCTAACTTTGGCTCAGAAGGGGGTAAATTATGCTGCCACAAAAGTCTGTGGTCACTTACCTAATAGCATCAAAAGTCTGACAGATAGCCATATAGCATTTAAAAGGAAATTAAAAGAATTTCTTAATGGCAACTCCTTCTACTCATTAGATGAATTTTTGGATATAGTAAGTGGGTAATTCCCCAAACTCCACAAAAAAAATTATTGAGTGTCATGTAATATTTTGTCTAATGTAATATCTTGTACAGACACCTTTTATTAACCTGACACGTTCCACATCATTACGAAGTGTCGTATTCATGATCTATGGAACAAGTACTAATCTAATCTCTGAACATTCACAAATACGAATAGCAGGCGTGGCCATAAAGTTTTTTGACCCATGCAAGAGCATGAGTGAGATGCTGAAGAACACAACATGGCAGTCATTTGAAGACATATGCCAACTATTTTGTGAAATCCACCTATTTAAAAAGTTACAAGAACCAGCATTAAGTGAGGAATCTACGAATACAAGATGCAACAATAAAGTAATGAGACAGATTTTGTTTGCAAGATGTGGCAATCCTGCAGGCTTGCTTAGGCACAATATCTTTGACCTTGGTCTATAAGCTGCTTCTAGTCCAAGCGGCACATCGATGCAATTGCTCAGTCGTGAGTTGTGCTGTAATAAGTTAACACGTGTTTGTGTCTCTCGTCATGGAAGTGGAACCGCATAATATTGCACAATGGCATGCCATTTCTTTTTGCGTTAAATTGGTTGAAAACGCCACGGCAACTTACAGTAAACTTCAAAAGGCTTTTGAAGAGGAGGTTATGTCAAGAGCTCAAGTTTTTCGTTGGCATAAAATGTTTAGTGAATGCAGAACGAATGTTGAAGATGAAGACCGCAGTGGACGACCATCAACCTCATGGACGGATGTCAACTTCGCCAGGGTGCGTGAACTCGTACGATCTGATCGAAAATTATCCGTGAAAATGATTGCAGAAGAACTGAATATCAACTGAGAAACAGTTCGTCTAATAATAACTGAAGATCTTGGTATGAGAAAGATTTGTGCAAAAATGGTCCCCAAAAATCTCACACCACAACAGTGAGATACACGGAAAAATGTGGCAGCCGATCTGTTAGAGCAAACGGAAATCAGTCTAGAATTGTTGCAACGTCTTATCACTGGTGATGAAAGTTGGTTTTTTCAGTACGATCCAGAGACAAAACACCAAAGTTCGCAATGGTGCTCAAAGGGATCACCCAGACCAAGAAAAGCTCGCATGTCATAGTCAAAAGTGAAATGCATGCTTGTGTGCTTTTTTTAATTCCAAGGGGATTGTTCATAAAGAGTGGGTGCCTCCTGGACAAACAGTTAACTAATGTTAATACAACGAAATTTTAGAAAGATGTCGTAAAAGAGTTCTTCGTGTCCGTGCCAAGATTGCTGATAATTGGATTCTGCATCACGATAATGCGCCATCCCATACTGCTCTGTCAGTACAGAAATATTTAACCTCAAAACAAATTTCAGTACTACCACAGCCACCTTATTCACCAGATATCGCTCCGTTCGACTTTTTTCTATTTCAAAAAGTCAAAACGGCGGTCAAGGGACACCATTTTCAAACAACACAAGATGTCCAAAAAGCTGTGACGAGTGTCTTGACTAAAACGGTAAGCAACATTTTTTTCACATCAGTCTAATTACTTTATTGTCGCACCTCGTATACTACAACCCCGTAAATACCGCTCACGCAGTAACGGCGAAGAGCAGTTTACACCAATTGCAGTGTGCATACGGCATTGAAGCAATTGTTCTTCCCGTCCTCCATACACGAATGGAACAGTATGAAGCCCTAGCAATTTGTAAGATGGAAAAAATCGTCTTCTATGCGCTTCACAGTGGCTTGCAGAGTATAGAAGCAGGTATACATGAAGAATGATGTGAGTACGTGATGGCTACTAGGCGTGTCTAACGTTGGTGGAATTTTTCACGTAGGGTTCGCAACACGGCATGTCCAGAGGTTCAATTGTTTCACTAGTGCATCATTCGAAGACTTGATAGCAAGTCTTCGAATGATGCACTGGTGAAAAGATTTAATAAACGACATCCAGGGATTTATGGCGCTATATGACATCATCGTTTACTTGGAGAGATGCATATGGGACCAGAAGATGGCATAGTGGAATGCCGGAACTAGTAGCCTTCAAAATAAAATAAAATAACTTCTCAGTTACATGGCTGTTGGAGAATTTCATTGATATTGACAATTAAGATCCCACACACTGTTGACTGTAGTATAATGACTGTAGAACGAAGGTGACGCTACGAAACCGGGACAGCAGTGTGACAGGTAAAGTAGGCACAAGCCCTTCCAGGACTAGTCACGAGGAGATCGTACGATTGTTCGACTGCCTGTTACGAGCAGATGGATGAGAAGAGATGAAATCCGAGCAGAGGTTATAAGAAGAATGTCTGCGAACCGTCAGGGGGAGTTTACTGGATGCGCGGTTAAGATCTCTGACATGGTTCACTGGAACAGAGATTACTGGTAGGCCAGCGTGTCGGCGCGAATCTCTCTGGTTTTATCTTCATGGTCTTTTAGCGGTATACACGCAGCAGGAACCCATATATTTGTTGACTCTTCTAGGAAAGTACGGTCTCGGAACGTTAACAATAAACCACATCGCGATGCGGAACGCCTCTCTTGTGGTGTCTGCCAGTGTTGATAGATTATCTGAGTGACATTTTCGTGCTTATAAAATGATCCTGTAACGAAAAGAGCTGCTCTTCTTTGGATCTTATCCGCTTTAGAGGAAACTGTCTTATTTGGTACGGATCCCATATTGACGAGCAATACTCAAGGATAGATCGGACTGTAACGTCGCGAGTCAATACGCGATAACTGCTTTGCAGAACAGCCCATAGCATTGGAGCCGTTGGCTGTGAAGGAGACAGCCAGTTGTGTCAGTTATCGTCGCTGGGCAATGAAAACCTCGTAACTCCATCTGACAATAAAATCCACGTAACTCCATTACCAAATGTAGACAATTATGCCACATAGCCTGTTGAAACCGTCCTTCTTCGAGTTGAACGGTGTCGCCATCTAGCGGCAATAATGAAAAACTCACATCTCCAGCGATATGTAGTTTGTGCTGTAAACCTCGCGTCTCCAGGTACGTGTTAGTATTTCTATGTATTTATGTATTGTATTTTAATATACAGAATTAATAATGACCTCATTAAATACAATATTGACTCACGAGTTTTTCATCGCGCGTAAAGCAGATAGCACTCGGTACATACGAGGTTCTAATTTTAGATCTGAACAGAATCCTATACATTCTACAGCAACTACTTTGTTTTCAGCTGTGGGTAAAAAGAGTAAATTCACTCTTCACCTTGTGAAATGAGCCGACAACCGATCACATCATATAAAATCACCGGAAGAAGATTCTAGTCAGGTTCCTCCTTGTCCTGCACCAAAGGAAAGAGTAGACCTACAAAATCAGGGTAAACCGTCGTTCATATTGTTGTAACTTCAAGTAAGATCCTCGTTTGGAAGTTGAGGTGATTAAATTATTTAAATAATATTGATGACATTATTGTTTACACTACAGATAATACAGAAAAAGAAGCCAATACAGAGGCACATTCCACTTCTGAGTTTGAAAGTCTTTTCGAACACAGCAGCGAGGATGATATCTTCAGTGGCATGACCATAGCAGTAACAGCAGCACGGAAGACGAGGATGACGAAGTTGATGTGGGAGTAAAAAGTACTAAGCAACGCCGTAAAAGGAAAAGCAATCAATCACTTCAAAGTTTGCAGAAAGAAAAACGTATGAGGGGACAGGATTATTTAGGAATGCAAAAAGATGAATTTGGCAAAAAGAGACCAACAATGAGCAGAAGTAGGAGGGAAATGAAACCACGATGTACTTGTAAGCATTCTTCCTTGAATCGGAACAGGAATTGCAAGGATATACTGAAGAGCAGAGACAGCTAATATTTAATCATTTCTGGCAGGATATGTCTTGGGGTGAAAGATAAATTTTTGTTAGAAGCCATGTCTACTACGTTCCAGTTAAAAGACGCAGAAATAATTCAGAATCTAATAAATCTCACCGTTGTCTATGTTTCTGAATACTTTGTGCTTAGGCGAATGGAGTGTCAGAACATGGGCATCTAGTGCATCAGGAATAACGCTTGCAGAAGGGCCTCAAATGCTGGAGAGACCAACAAAAGTTTCAGGTGGACGACAATCAGCATCAGATTTTTTTGCAGAGTTGCCGAAACTGGAATCGCATTACTGCCGTCGTTCTTCCACAAAACTCTACTTGGAACCTAACTGGCAGAGTAAATCAGAACTACATAGGGAATATATACAATTTTGCAAGAAAAGAGGACAAATCCCAGCTGCTTACAAACAGTTCTGCGAGGTATTCGATGAAAATAATCTTAACTTATTTTCGCCTAAAAAGGACCAGTGCGATCTTTGTTGTTCTCACCAGACAGACAATCTCTCAGACAATGAATACTCTTTGCATATGGCCCGAAAAACTGAGGCAAGGGAAGCGAAAAATAGTGATAAATTAGGATGAGCTAGAGTGTTTACAATGGACCTTCAAGCACCTCTGCTTTCTCCCAGACTAAAAGCATCTGCACGGTACTATAAAAGCAAACTGAAGGTCCACAACTTTACCATCTATGATTTAAAAAGTAACGATGGTTATTGTTATCTTTAGCACGAGCTTCGGAATTTGTCAGTATACTCGTGCATATTATAGAAACGTACGTCCAAAATGATTCAGAAGCTATTTTCTATAGCGACGGATGCACGTACCAGAATCGAAACTCAGTCATGAGTAATGCACTGGCTCATCTCGCCAATCAGAAAGGCATTACAATAGTGCAAAAATTTCTGGAGAAAGGTCACACTCAAATGGAGTGTGATTCTATGCACTCCACCATAGAAATGAAGTTAAAAAACAGACACATTTATACTCGTGCTGGCTATGTAGAAGTTTGTGCTACCGCAAGACAAAGTCCTAGACCTTATGTTGTCAATTATTTGGACCCGACGTTTTTCAAGTCCTATGATAAACTCTCGTTGTATTCGTCTATTCGGCCAGGATCCGAAATTGGGGATCCAACAGTGACTGATATCCGTTGTCTCAAGTATGATCCCTCCGGAAAAATGGAATATAAATTGAAATTTTTCGATACATGGGAACCACTTCCAAGAAGGATGTCAAACATACCCAACTCATTTACAGTGCTCCCTCTCTACAGTTCACCACTAAAGATCAGCGCAGAAAAGTTTACGCATTTGCAACAACTAAAGCTGGGCCTTCCTAAGGATGTGCATTCACTTTATGACACACTGCCTCACATTTGTAATGAGAGAACATGTCCGCGTCTAAAAAAAAATGCAACCGAAATAAACTTGTTTACAGCCACCTATGACTGTGATAGTAGCAGTAATAGTAACAATAATAAATGTTAATAAACTGTACACATGTTTACAGTAATAAAAGTTTAATTAAAGCTAACGACATTGTTTCTGTAGTTTTTAAACACTGTAATTTATTAACATCCGGATTCCAATATTTTGACCAATGTGAAATTATTCATTTCACTTTATATTTGTAACAATATATCCTTACAGATGTTTCATAATACACAAATAATGCAAAGTTTAAGTAAGTTTGTTTCAAAAACAAATTAAACATTCATTCATTTCAATTCTTTACTGTGCACTCGTTACATGCCTCTTATCTCCATCACTACCAAAAAAATAACTGTGAAAACCTCGTAACTCCAAAAACCGGCAGACAATTTGAAGAGGATAATAAAGTCTTATGTACCAATGACCGGATCCATATTGTGTAGCAGAAACCACTACATTTGATTAATCATGTCCCCATGTGATTTCTATAATTAGTTTTTTGTTTCTCCTGTAAAATTTGACCAATTTGAGTTACGAGGTTTTCATTGCCTAGCGACGTTATGTCTTAACAATGATTCATTCGCACCTGTCGCTATGCTAGCCGTGGGAAGCGGTATCTGTGTCACTTCGAGTGACTGAATATTCAAACCCTAAGAATCTAAATAAAATATGTTAAATATGATTTAATATTATTTAAGGTCGATACACTGCTTTTTGTTATTAAAGAGAATATGGTATAAAAATTTCAGCCTTCTATCTGTCATAGTTCGGAGTTAGAGGAAATTACCTAAAACATCCCAAACCGACACTTAGACTAAAAACTCAGTTAGGAATAATAACAGTTTGTCTTTTAATATCATTTGAAATCATTACTGGAGTTCACAAAATGTCAGGTCAATTTATTAGGATTTTCATATTAAAAACGTTAACTACTTCTCATTTTCTGGGGATAGTGATTGGCGAAGGACAGTTTTGGCGTGAGAATGATCTCGAACGATTGTTCTGATTGGCTGGTCATTTTGATCAACTAATCAGAGTTTAGCAGTTCCCGTATACTGCCAGGTAGTTATAGGCGGTGGAAGGAGCAGCATGCAGGAATCGATAGTCAGCTATTGGACGTGCAGGTCATGTTGATCGTTTCAGTCTTCATTATGTGTAATATGAAGAAGTAATTGGTTTCTAGCGTCCAGATTGTGTTGTGTGTTGCGGTGAAAGCAGTTGCATTTACGGACAGTTTGGTGAAAATTGGAAGTTTTGGAACTGTTTTGTTGGAAAGACAATCGCATGTGAACTTTTGGTCTGTGTGTAAGAAATCCGCGTGGCATGTTCTGTTCTCATATATGGAATATTTGGCGAGCAGTTTCTGTTAAAGAAATCCACTGAAAAGGACCGAATGTGAAACTCTCTATTAGCAACAGAACTTTGACTGCAAGATCTTGTAATCATTCTGGGACGGACTTAGGTAAAATTCTGGCTGCCTTGTGTATGTACTGGGTTGCATGAACTGTGAACTGGGGACAATGATGTTGTTTGCTAATTACATGTGGGCTGATGGCAGGTTTTTTCATTTGAGCTAAAGGAAATAAAAAGACTTGTATTATAAATTTGATATTTTACTGAAGGAAAGAAGCAACCCTTCCGCCCGAAAATTATTATAAGGAATTTACAGGATAGCTGGATACCAGAGTTTACGCGGACTTTGCTACGTAAGTATCGGCGACGTTTTTACCAATGCTGCTGTTACGCCGTCTGAACAGTACATACGTATACAGAGAAACGAGATGGTGAACTGACGCCGTACTGAGGTAGGTAGAACTTTTGCATTGAACAGAGCAACGAACGAGCAAACTTTTATGAACCGCCCCGCCGCATGACTACGGTTTTATAAGATCCTTTGTTCAAGGACTACAGTGCCCGAGGATTCTAACACTGATTATCAGTCTCGCATCTACCTTTCCTGCGATTAATGTAAAGGTCGTTCCTCTACACATGGCTCCGTACGCATAGTCCTAAATATTTCATGGCAGTAACTGCTTCCAGTGATTGATCTTCAATCGCATACTCATACGACAATGCGTCTTTCTACGTGTACGCAATACGTTTTATTTGCCTATGTTGATGGTCCATTGCCACTCACTACACCCAATGTCGATCCTCTGCAGGTATTCCTGCATTTAGTTACAATCTACTAGCGCTGCAACTTTTTCTACATACAACAGCAATCGCGAAAAGCGTCATAGAACTTCCGATGTTGCCTCCTATATCATTTGGCAGTTATGGAACGTATTGTTTAATAGGTTCCTTTTAAATGCCATTTTAAATAACTTCGATTTAAGAATCCTTTTAATCTCCCTGAGCAATGTATTGTACAATTTTATTCCTTCGTGAAAAACGTTGTCCTGAGTTTTATGTTTATTGTATCTTGGTAAATGTAAGATGAGTCTTGATCTTGTTCCGTGGACATATACAGGGATGTTTCTGCAGAAATTATCAAGATTATTTTTGATGCGCGTAACTGATTGGCGAGTGAACTCACATAGTGTAGCTAAATCCCATTATGTTTTGAACATGTCTTTACAATTTGCTCTATTACTATTTTCGATTTCCCCAAACAGCACGCACAATCCAACCATCAGCACGAATGTCAAAATCGAAATTCAAGGCAATGATGATTGTTTTTTTTGACATCAAAGGGATTGTGCACATTGATTGGGTACCAGAGGGACAAACAGTGAATCAGCATTACTACATTAGCGTCGTGGCTACCCTACGTGAGCGAGTACGGAGAAAACGGAACGATTTGTGGAGAAAAAAGTCATGGATCCTTCACCAAGACAATGCCCCAGCTCACAGTGCGTTGTCAGTGAAGACGTTTTTGGCAAAACACAACATTCCCATCTTAGATCATCCACCCTACTCACCTGATTTGGCCCCATGTGACTTTTTTCTTTTCCCTAAAGTCAAGTCAGCTTTGAAAGGAACTAGATTTGAGACTGTTGAAGCAGTAAAAGAAAAAGCGACGGAAGTAATGTATGGACTTACCGAAAATGATCTGCAGCATTGCTATGAACAGTGGAAAATTCGTATGGAGCGGTGTAGAGACCGAGGAGGAGAGTACATTGAAGGAGATAACATGAAATTGTAAATAATTGTAAATAAATGTTTTTTCCAGCATCAGTCCGGTTTTTTTCTAGCCGCACGTCGTATGTAAGCAGCACCTGCACCTGCTAGAAAATCAAGAAATTAGGGGTCTACATTTCAATACTTGTATCACTTAGTAAAAGCGTATACTACGCCCAAAATGAGATGGGCTCAAAAATAATCTTTGGAGAAACAATAAGCAGTTGTCTTAATAGCTGTAAGTGGAGATCGTGATGATGATATTATGATGATAATACCTCCGAAGTAGCACTGAAAGACCTGAGTCGAAACAAGGCCCCGGGAGTAGACAACATTCCATTAGAACTACTGACGGCCTTGGGAGAGCCAGTCCTGACAAAACTCTACCATCTGGTGAGCAAGATGTGTGAGACAGGCGAAATACCCTCAGACTTGAAGAAGAATATAATAATTCCAATCCCAAAGAAAGCAGGTGTTGACAGATGTGAAAATTACCGAACAATCAGTTTAATAAGTCACGGATGCAAAATACTAACACGAATTCTTTACAGACGAATGGAAAAACTGGTAGAAGCTGACCTCAGGGAAGATCAATTTGGTTTCCGTAGAAATACAGGAACACGTGAGGCAACACTGACCCTACGTCTTATCTTAGAAGCTAGATTAAGGAAAGGCAAACCTACGTTTCTAGCATTTGTATACTTAGAGAAAGCTTTTGACAATATTGACTGGAATACTCTCTTTCAAATTCTGAAGGTGGCAGGGGTAAAATACAGGGAGCGAAAGGCTATTTACAATTTGTACAGAAACCAGATGACCAGATGGCAATTATAAGAGTCGAGGGGCATGAAAGTGAAGCAGTGGTTGGGAAGGGAGTAAGACAGGGTTGTAGCCTCTCCCCGATGTTATTCAATCTGTATATTGAGCAAGCAGTGAAGGAAACAAAACAAAAAAAAAAATTCGGAGTTGCTATTAAAATCCATGGAGAAGAAATAAAAACTTTGAGGTTCACCGATGACATTGTAATTCTGTCAGAGACAGCAAGGGACTTGGAAAAGCAGTTGAACGGAATGGGTAGTGTCTTGAAAGGAGGATATAAGATGAACATCAACAGAAGCAAAACGAGGATAATGGAATGTAGTTGAATTAATCAGATTGGGAAATGAGACGCTTAAAGTAGTAAAGGAGTTTTGCTATTTGGGGAGCAAAATAACTGATGATGGTCGAAGTAGAGAGGATATATAATGTAGACTGGCAATGGCAAGGAAAGCGTTCCTGAAGAAGAGAAATTTGTTAACATCGAGTATAGATTAAGTGTCAGGAAGTCGTTTCTGAAAGTATTTGTATGGAGTGTAGCCATGTATGGAAGTGAAACATAGACGATAACTAGTTTGGACAAGAAGAGAATAGAAGCTTTCGAAATGTGGTGCTACAGAAGAATGCGGAAGATTAGATGGGTAGATCACATAACTAATGAGGAGATACTGAATAGAATTGGGGAGAAGAGAAATTTGAGGCACAACTTGACTAGAAGAAGGGATCGGTTGGCAGGACATGTTCTGAGGCATCAAGGGATCACCTATTTAGTATTGGAGGGCAGCTTGGAGGGTAAAAATCGTAGAGGGAGACCAAGAGATGAATACACTAAGCAGATTCACAAGGATGTAGGTTGCAGTAAATACTGGGAGATGAAGAAGCGTGCATAGAGTAGCATGGAGAGCTGCATCAAACCAGTCTCTGGACTGAAGACCACAACAACAACAACAACAACAACAACAACAGCAACATGAAACTTCCTGGCAGATTAAAACTGTGTGTCGGACCGAGACTCGAACTCGGGACCTTTGCCTTTCGCAGGCAAGTCTCGGTCCGGCACACAGTTTTAATCTGCCAGGAAGTTTCATATCAGCGCACACTCCGCTGTAGAGTGAAAATCTCATTCTGGAAACAACATTTTCGTAAAGACAATCTTTGCACATCTATAAACTGTAGCTGATGTTGTGTGGACTATCTGTTCTGTCTTAATTTGTCTAAGGATGGCTTGCGATCTACAATGACCTACCAGATAAATACTCTAGGACATCAGTACTGTTTACTGAGCGATGCAGTTCAGTGGTTAGCACACTGGACTAGCATTCCGGAGGGCGACGGTTCAAATCCGCTTCCGGCCATCCTGATTCAGGTTTTGCGCGATTTTCCTAAATCGCTTCAGGCAAATCTCGCGATGGTTCCTTTGAAATGGCACGGCCGGCTTCGTTCCGCATCCTTTTCTAATCCGATGGGACCGATGACCTCGCTGTTTGGTCCCCTCCCCCAACCCAGCCAACTATCAATACTGTATATTTCAGTTTTAATATGTCTGTGTTCCTTCAAGTAGCGGTGGATATTGCACAGATTTGCATGTCATATCTGAAAACAAATAAATCATTATTATCTGTTCAATTTTAATCGATAATAGCTTAGAAGTTTAACACAATAAAGGAAGTCTAGCAGGTGTAATTTTCCTCCTAGAGTCTCCACCAATGGTAAGTTTCTTGCTAATTTTAAGTGAAGCTGCCCTAAAACATTATTTCGAATCTTTCGCTTTAGATTTTCAACTTTTCTCTTCGATCTCCTGTGCTTCAGTTTCAGATTCTGTGACGTTACCCCGTAAAAAAGTTCGGCAGTCCAATAACCGCCATAGAGCAGTAATCTGAATGGGATTGACATTTGAGAACGAAGGTGTCAACGTATCCTCCATCTTCAGAAGAGAGGTAGTATAGTGAACATTTCTATACCAAAAGTGCCAATGCAGTTAAAAAGAAAGGGGTATACAGATTTCTAGGTCCCGTATGGAATTACTTTACAAGATTCGTTTGGAGTGGTAACTTGATAACAAATTGGCTGAAAGAAGAGTGTGGTATTGGATAAACAGAGACTGAGTCAGGTGGCTCAATGGTTGACCGTTCCTCCTTCAACGTCGTCTCAACTGATTTCTTCCCCAGTGTTTTACTGGAGTAGAGAGCCGTCTCAAATGAAGTCCAACGTCGACAGTACGTTAAACTGTAACAGGCGCTCCCTAAATTCCAGCCCGCTATCACAGACAGCGTGTGGCACTAACCTTTCTCCAAACGTGAGCAGCTTCGCCAGCTGCTCCCCGTTTGCGGCCAGCATGATGTAGGCGTCGCAGCCATCGTGTTTTACCTGGTTCAGGACTGGTCCCCCATTGAAATCCCACTCAGACAACTCCTCGTTCTCTTCGACCAGCACCTGCAAGCAATACGTGTTTATTGGAGGAAGATTCAGCAAAATTGTATTACAAGATGCGAGAGCAAACCATTTTTCCTAACCTTGTAATAAGGCAGGCTCCTTATTTTCTTGAAGAATGGATATGTAAATACATCCTGGTACAACGGATCGGTCAGTATGGCCAGGCAGTTGAGATCACCGACCAGGGGAGTCGTAATGGCGCCGAGAAGCTTGTCAAGGCCTCCAGCCTCTGTCCGTTCCCTCAGAATGCGGGCCATGCGGGACGACCTGCAACAGGAGGCACTCATGCACATTCTGAGAGTTTAGGACTACTGCAAACTTGCAAATCTGAAGGTAACAGGGGTAAAATACAGCGAGCGAAAGGCTATTTACAATTTGTACAGAAACAAGACGGCTGTTATAAGAGTCGAGGGACATGAAAGGGAAGCAGTCGTTGGGAAGGGAGTGAGACAGGGTCGTAGCCTCTCCCCGATGTTATTCAATCTGCATATTGAGCAAGCAATAAAGGAAACAAAAGAAAAATTCGGATTAGGTATTAAAATCCATGGAGAAGAAATAAAAACTTTAAGGCTCGCCGATGACACTATAATTCTGCCAGAGACAGCAAAGGACTTGGAAGAGCAGTTGAACGGAATGGACAGTGTCTTGAAAGGAGGATATAAGATGAACATCAAGAAAAGCAAAACGAGGATAATGGAATGTAGTCGAGTTAACTCGGGTGATGCTGAAGGAATTAGATTAGGGAATGAGACACTTAAAGTAAGTAGGGAGTTTTGCTATTTGGGGAGCAAAATAACTGATGCTGGTCCAAGTAGAGAGGATATAAAATGTAGACTGGCAATGGCAAGGAAAGCGGTTCTGAAGAAGAGAAATTTGTTAACATCGAGTATAGATTTAAGTGTCAGGAAGTCGTTTCTGAGAGTGTTTGTATGGAGTTAACCATGTATGGAATTGAAACATGGACGATAAATAGTCCGGACAAGAAGACAATAGAAGCTTTCGAAATGTGGTGCTACAGAAGAATGCTGAAGAGTAGATGGGTAGATCACATAACTAATGAGGAGGTATTGAACAGAATTGGGGAGAAGAGGAGTTTGTGGCACAACTCGACTAGAAGAAGGGATCGGTTGGTACGACATGTTCTGAGGCATCAAGGTATTACCAACTTAGTATTGGAGGGCAGCGTGGAGGGTAAAAATCGCAGAGGGAGACCAAGAGATGAATACACTAAGCAGATTCAGAAGGACGTAGGCTGCAGTATGTACTGGGAGATGAAGCAGCTTGCACAGAATAGAGTAGCATGGAGAGCTGCATCAAACCAGTCTCTGGACTCAAGACCACAACAACAACATTATGAGAGGCTGTAAAATGATAACCGAACACCCGCTTCAATGGGCCATGGAATGATTCAATTCGAAAGTGATCACCACACGTGTTGAGACAGTTATTCCACTGGGTTCGAGACGACCAGTTTCTGGTTCGTAGAACTCAGTCTGTCGCTAACGGGTGAACAAGCACACCCTCTCGTGCACTTCTTCGTCCGACTGAAACCGACGTCCACGTATGTCTCTCTTCAGGTCACAAAAGATATGAAAGTTAGGCGGTGAAAGATCCGGGCTGTGCGGAGGACGTCGCAGTATTTCTCAAATAGGCATCCGACTGCCAGTGTGGGGCGGGCGTTGTCGTGGACCAGGGAATGATTCCGACCGAGACCGTTCCGACAGCCCTAGATTAAACGGCACAGCCGACATTGGAAACATCCCACATCTCCCCAGTCAAAGAAATCCAAATCTGCTCACACAAGTTCCGTATAATTCGTCCGACAGCGAATGCCCTCTGGTCGTCGTCTTCCTCGAGCGTGGAATCACCATCAGTGCGCAGCGCTGTGAAGACACTACAGAAACTGCGACGCGGCATAAAGTCGAAACGCCCAGGAATACTGACGGACGAAATCATTCTGTTGCACGATAGCGCCCGTCCCCACACACTGCCAATTGAACGAAGGCTGCGTTTCGGAGATTTTTCACCGTGGGAGTATCACATCTATCGCGACATGAAGGAAAACGTGCGTGAACGTCGGTTTTCATTTCACTGCTCCTTATAAACAACTAGCGAGAGAATATTAGGTAAGATCTTCTCAACCGATCATATCTGTCCGGCTGCAATCCGGATGGCTGAATACGTCCAATAGCACTGTTATCAGGTCAGTCAAATGGTTCAAATGGCTCTGAGCACTATGGGACTTAACGTCTGAGGTCATCAGTCCCCTAGAACTTAGAAATACTTAAACCTAACTAACCTAAGGACATCACACATCCATGCCCTAGAAAGGATTCGAACCTGCGACCGTAGCGGTCACGCGGTTACAGACTGTAGCGCCTATAACTGCTCGGCCACCCCGGCCGGCCAGGTCAGTCATCCTAAATATTGCGTCGAAAAATCTGACGGTAACCTTGTTTTTTCTTACCCACATTGGGCGCCAAATGTTTGATCTGAAATCACGCTCGGCGTCAAAAATGTTCTGTCTATTGTGGCCTCTTTCATACAGCTATACCTTATTCTGATTTAATTAAATGCACGTTGAGACTTGAAACTGTAGGATGATTATCTGCAGGCTTAGTTTATGCTTAAGAGGTTCAATTAATTTAAAACTTAATCTCGTGCTGTTGTCAATAAATCATGGTTTCACTTGCATGGCCTTATTATGCATTATGTCCAGGTCTGCCAGTTCGTGATATACAGAATGATCCAGCTGCCCCTACCGATGACATTTTATGCAACTCGCAGTGTTATATATAGCTTCAATAAACCACGCGCGATATTTCCATACGCTCTCGCTCGCTACGCACGAAGTATTAGTCATACAGAAAAAAAATGAACTGGAACTTTTTATAGGCAATTTAATGTAGTTAAATTTTGTACTGCGATATTTCTTTGCTGACGGCTGCGGTTTTGGGGTTATTCGTGAAAAACATACAAAAGTGAGATCAAACGCACCTCCATCCCCACACAATCATCCCTCACTGTCAGAATTTCTAGTATGTTGTGCGTGAAACTCCCTCCCACAGATGTACAAAAATTTTCGAATACACTAATTGTTCCAGATATTAGACCTTTTTTGGTCTCTGTTCATCGGCGTATTACGCTACCGGCATAGTAGGCTATATGTCGTTAACATTATTAATTTAAACATGCCCGAGAGGGTACTGAAAGAAAAACCCCTTTATAAACGTTACACTACATCCACATCTACGTCTGCGTGATTATTCTGCTATGCACAATAAAGTGCCTGGCAGAGGGTACAATGAACCACTTTCAAGTTCTCTCTCTCTCTCTCTCTACCGTTCCACTCTCTCTCACTAAAACTAATTGCACTAAAACTAATTACGTTGACAGTTCGATCCAAGGTTAATCCTCGCAAGCACAGTAGTTTCGTAGTCAGAAGGCCTAACGAATAGAACAATGTAATAGTTTATTTTATGCTGTTAAAATTCCCAAATTTGTCAGACAAAATTTATACAAAAGTCAGTTTTATACTTTGTAAGTGCTCGGCCAACCCGATGGCTTACTAAGGCCAGTCAATGAAAACCAAAAAAGGTAGCATGTGGGAAATAATTCGTAAAATTGCAAATTTTTGTACGGTAATAGAAGGGAGTGCCATGAACAACATACTAGAAATCTTGAGCGGTGGCGACAGGTGGGGAGTTGAGGTTCTTTTTAATGTCACTTTTGTATGTTTTTATGAATGACTTGAAAACTACGACCTGTAGCGAGAACGTATTCCACTACAAAATTTAACTACATTAAATTTCCTACAAAAACTCTTATTCATTGTCCTGTAGGACTAATCGTTTTCGCGTAGCGAGCGAGAGAAGATGAAAGTTTCGCGCTTGTTTTATGAAGGACAGATATACACTGAAGAGCCAAAGAAACTGGTATATCTGCGTAATACCGTGTAGGATTGGGGAGAAGAGAAGTTTGTGGCACAACTTGACTAGAAGAAAGGATCGGTTGGTAGGACATGTTTTGAGGCATCAAGGGATCACAAATTTAGCATTGGAGGGCAGCGTGGAGGGTAAAAATCGTAGGGGGAGACCAAGAGATGAATACACTAAGCAGATTCAGAAGGATGTAGGTTGCAGTAGGTACTGGGAGATGAAGAAGTTTGCACAGGATAGAGTAGCATGGAGAGCTGCATCAAACCAGTCTCAGGACTGAAGACCACAACAACAACAACACAACCGTGTAGGGCCACCGCGAGCACGCAGAAGTGTCGCAACACGACGTGGCATGGACTCGACTAATGTCGGAAGTAGTGCTGAGGGGAACTGACACCATGAATCCCGCAGGGCTGTCCATAAATCCGTAGGAGTACGAGATGGTGGAGATCTCTTCTGAACAGTACGATACAAGGCATCCCAGATATGCTCAACAATGTTCATGTCCGAGGGGTTTGGTGGCCATCGGAAGTGTTCGAACTCAGAAGAGTATTCCTGGAGCCACTCTGTAGCAATTCTGGACGTGTGGGCTGTCGCATTGTCCTGCTGGAATTGCCCAAGTCAATCGGAATACACAATCGACACGAATGGATGCAGGTGATCACACAGTATGCTTATGTTCGTGTCACCTGTCAGAGTCGTATCTAGACATAACAGGAGTCCCATATCACTCTAGCTGCACACGCCCCACACCATTACAGAGCCTCTACCAACAGTCCCCTCCTGATATGCAGGGTCCACGGATTCATGAGGTTGTCCCCATACCTGTACACGTCCATTCGCTCGATACAATTTTAAAAGAGACTCGTCCGACCAGGCAACATGTTTCCAGTCATCAATAGTCCAATGTCGGTGTCGACGGCCCAGACGAGGCGCAAAGCTTTGCGTCGTGCAGTCATCAAGGGTAATAAAGGGTACACAAGTGGGCCTTCGCTCCGAAAGCCAATATCGATTATGTTTCGTTGAATGGTTTGCACGCTGACACTTGTTGATGAGCTATCACTGAAATCTGCAGCAATTTGCAGAAGGGTTGCACTTCTATCTCGTTGAGCGATTCTCTTCATTCGTCGTTGGTCCCGTTCTTGCAGAATCTTCTTCCGGCCGCAGCGATGTCGGAGATTTGATGTTTTACCGGGTTCCTGATATTCACTGTACAGTCTGAAATGGTCTTACGGAAAAATCGTCACTTCTTCGGTACCTCGGAGATGCTGTGTCGCATCGCTCGTGCGCTGACTGTAACACCACGTTCAAACTCACTTAAATCTTGATAACCTGCCATTGTAGCAGCAGTAACCGATCTAAAAACTGTGCCAGACACTTGTCTGATACAGGCGTTGCCGACCGCACTGCCGTCTTCTGCCTGTTTACATACCTATACCAGTTTCCTTGGCGCTTCACTTTATCACTGCGTGTTGCATAACACGACATCGTTAGGGGCCGCTGAATCACCGTGTATATAATAATCTTGCAGGCCTGGACATTATGCATAATAAGGCCGTACAAATGAAAGAATGATTTATTGACTGTATGACGAGATTCATTTTGAATCAATTCGGTTGCAGGTTTGTTTGACCCATGGGAGAACGCCACAACGATCTGAAAGGAAGATTTGGTTTAACATCCCGTCGACATCGAGGTAATTAGAGACGGAGAACATGCTCGGATTGTGTCAAGGATGGGGAAAGAAACTGGTCGTGCAGTTTCAAAGGAACCATCCCGGAATTTGCGTGGACTGATGTAGAAAAATTACAGGAAACCTAAATCTGGATGGCCGGACGCTGGTTTGAGCCGTCGTCCTCCCGAATGCGAGCTGCACCACCTCGCTCGGTGTGACCTGAAAAACCTAATTTGGCAGTACGGCAGGATGTGAGTGAGGGTAGACGAGACTATCTAAGCAGAAGAAAGTTAAATGGAAGTGGATCTGGAAATACGTGGGAGTGGCACGTAGGTGATAGTTGGAAGGAGTAGCCAGTGTGATTTCGGGAGGGATACGGGATCACTCAAGGTAATGGATGTCTTTAAGGACAGTTGTGACATATCGTTATGGGGTGACGGTTGGACGAAGGTAGTTGTTAAGATCGAGTGGTTTGTCCGTGGGGCGATCGTGGACAATCATTCCGGGTTTTGTGGGAGGAAGTTTAGCCTTGCCCTTGTAGCAGTATATGGGTTATATAAGCTGCAGTTGCTACGTTGGGATGGAGGCTGTACTTAAGAAGGCAGTCCTGTCGTATTTAATTGTTATTTACATTCCCCCGCCCCTGTCCTAGGGAAGAGAGAATAGCAACGGTCATGTTCTCACTCTTCGTCTTTTGGTTAAAAGAATTAAAAAACACATAATAATGCAAGACTTGAGTAAATAGTAATTATATGAGTTTGATGAGTTGAAACTGAAATGAGTGTTCCTGGTAACATTTTCTATCTGAGGGATTTGGATGCAGATCTGATTGGAAAAGAAGCTGTATAATAAAGGATTTGGTATGAGTACTGGGGAGAGTCTAGAGACGGAATGTAGATGTTGGGAAGGGGGTAGTATTGCAGTTATTCGGGTCAAAGGTGGAAAGTAGTCTTCATAGAGTTGATGCATCTTAGGAATAATTTCGTAGTCCAGGAAGGAGAACTGGTTGAAATTACCGTGAGAAGGGACATGGGGTGTCTGAGGATGCAATAAAGTGAGACGAGTTGATAGAGTCGACTCAGCAGGCAAGGTTCTCAATCATGTGAGCCCACTTCGAGGGATACATAGGATTTACAAAAGTGTTACAGGTGTCCGAAGGGACGTGGAAACTTTTGAGGTGTGGTAGAAAGGCGCACAATAATTTTGCTCCTAGTGGTAGCTAAAAGCAATAGCGCCTTTGAGAACGTAAAGTATCAATACTTTTCGTCCAATGCCGCGTCCCTAATGACAGTAACGAGTCAGTTCCTATCACAATTTCTGTCGTTTGTCTGGACTGCCAACGCCAACCATAGACTAAAGAGAAAAATATGCGTCGTGAAAAAATTGTTCGTTCAACAAATACGTCTTTAAGACAATACTCGTATTTCATCTAGAAACAAATCGTGGGCGCTACACTTGCTTAGGAAAAGTGCCAAACGCGCATGAAAAGACTCAGAATAAAACTTCCTGGCAGATTAAAATTGTGTGCCGGGCCGAGACTCGAACTCGGGACCTTTCCCTTTCGCACTCTACCATCTGAGCTACCCAAGCTCTCCTGCGAACCTTCGCAGGAGAGCTTCTGTAAAGTTTGGAAGGTAGGAGACGAGGTACTGGCAGAAGTGAAACTGTGAGGACGGGACGTGAGTCGTCCTTGGCTAGCTCAGATAGTTCCCCTCTGTAATAAAAAAACTACGTAAAGGAAACAACGATCAACTTGAACGGATGTGTTGTGACGTCCGCCCAGACCAAACGCATCGAACAATACCGAAAAAAAAAGATGGTAGAGCACTTGCGCACGAAATGCAAAGGTCCCGAGTTCGAGTCCCGGTCCGGAACACAGTTTTAACATGCCAGGTAGTTTCATATCAGCGCACACTCCGCTGCAGAGTGAAAATCTCATTCTGGAAACTTAGAATAGTAAGTTCCACGTTATTATGCACGGCAGAACGTTTACTAAATGCTGCACAACACGTAAAAGTGACACAGACACTTGACGCTATTTTCCAACATTGCCACCAACTCTGTCTGAACAAAGGCCGGAACGTTCTATCAGTTGTTCAATTCCTAGACAATAGAAATTCGCTCCTGGGTCACAGAGCAATTCGCGAACCGCTGTGTGGACGTCCTTATCATTGTAAAATCTCTTGCCTCATTCGACTGCCTGGACATTGCGGTTGATGTCGATGGCCCTCCTTTCCGATCAGCATCACCGGGGTATGTATAACCTTAGTCAAATTTCTGGCGCTGTTTCACAACTGTTCGACGCATCATTGCATTTGACCAACATACTGCCAGAATTATACAATGAGTCTGTATGCAATTTAAACGCTGTGGACCCAAGAATCGTTCTGTCCCGTGTACTTCAACTTTGGATTGCATTTCCAGTTGCTGTACCGTTTCACTCCCACACTGTGAAGCATCTGTTACACGTATCGCTGCATAACGGTGTCTGCAGGAAAATGCGGAACATGTACCTTATGAGCAAACTAGGCTGACACTCCGGAGTGACTGATGGAGCGACCGTAAAGGCATTTCCCATCTACAGCATCTCGCATCGGGCATCGTGCATCGTGCCGAGTGTCAACTTAGTTTGCGCGAATTATTCTCTTCAGAAGATGTGCCACTCTTGTTGCGCGACGCTCTTAGCGTTGATGATGTTTGGTTTGTGGGGCGCTCAACTGAGCGGTCATCAGCGCCCGTACAAAGTACCGATTTTTACACAGTCAAATCTAGCCACTATCACGAATGATGATGATGATGATGATGAAATGATGAGGACAACACAAATACCCAGTCCCCGGGCAAAGAAAATCCCCAACCCCGTCGGGAATCGAACTCAGGACCCCGTGATCTAGAGGCAGCAACGCTAGCCACTAGACGCTCTTAGCGTGGGCCGACATGCCTAATTCTCTTCCTGAAGTATCTGCATATTTGATCGACAGCTTCTTTGGTTCCAAAACGCACCAACTTACATGTTGGACAGACGCCTAAGACGCTGAATACCGTCCGGCAGAGTTTCGTTGCCAGTGGTGGAGAGGCACATGTGGGCGACACTGCAGACGAGTAGCAGCGACGGCCAGGCGGTGTTCCCGGCCATGTCTGGTCGCACTGTCGCTGAGCTCACATGAGGATCTGCCTCTCTTAATAATGCAGCGGACACGGCGGCCTGACATTTACCCCTCTAAAATAGTCAGCACCGCAATTAAGCGCGCGTGTCCAGCTATGTGGCCCGCTCTGCGTGACCGGCCGTTCCGTTTTCACTTCCCTCTAAAGAAGAAAACAGCCTTTACCACTTTCTTGGAACTCTTCGTGGAGGACCACTACTAATCTGAGGCTATGTTGAAGCACCGTGTATTCACAGATCACTGATACTTTCATATGACTAGTATCGCCTATTGTCGAAATTCCACCAATCGTGTTTACAAAGTAACGAAATCCACTTCCTTTATTTAATTAACTGGAATTTATTCGTATGCAGATTCTAATTTCTTAATTGAACAAGTGAAGATACACTACTGGCCATTAAAATTGCTGCACCACGAAGATGACGTAGTACAGACGCGAAATTTAACCGACAGGAAGAAGATGCTGTGATATGCAAATGATTAGCTTTTCAGAGCATTGACACAACGCTGGCGCCGGTAGCGACACCTACAATGTGCTGACATGAGGAAAGTTTCCAACCGATTTCTCATACAGAAACAGCAGCTGACCGGCGTTGCCTGGTGAAATGTTGTTGTGATGCCTCGTGTAGGGAGAAGAAAAGCGTACCATCATATTTCCGACTTTGATAAAGGTCGGATTGTAGCCTATCGCGATTTCGGTTTATCGTATCGCGACATTGCTGCTCGCGTTGGTCGAAATCCAATGACTGTTAGCAGAATATGGAATCGGTGGGTTCAGGAGGGTAATACGGAACGCCGTGCTGGATCCCAACGGCCTCGTATCACTAGCAGTCGAGATGACAGGCATCTTATCCGCATGGCTGTAACGGATCGTGCAGCCACGTCTCAATCCCTGAGTCAACAGATGGGCACGTTTGCAAGACAACAACTATCTGCACGAACAGTTCGACGACGTTTGCAGCAGCATGGACTATCAGCTACCATGGCTGCGGTTACCCTTGACGCTGCATCACAGACAGGAGCGCTTGCGATGGTGTACTCAACGACGATCCTGGGTGCACGAATAGCAAAACGTCATTTTTTCGGATAAATCCAGGTTATGTCCACAGCATCATGATGCTCGCATCCGTGTTTGGCGACGTCGCGGTGAACGCACATTGGAAGCATGTATTCGTCATCGCCATACTGCTTATCACCCGGCGTGATGGCATGGGGTGCCATTGGTTAAACGTCCCTGTCACCTCTTGTTCGCAATGACGGCACTTTGAACAGTGGACGTTCTATTTCAGATGTGTGACGAGCCGTGGCTCTACTCTTCATTCCGTCCCTGCGAAACCCTACATTTCAGCAGGATAATGGACAACCGCATGCTGCCGGTCTTGTACGGGCCTTTCTGGATACAGAAAATATTCGACTGCTGTCCAAGCCAGCACATTCTACAGATCTCTCACCAATTGAAAACGTCTGGTCAATGGTAGCCGAGCAACTGGCTCGTCACAATCCGCCAGTCACTGCTCTTGATGAACTGTGGTATCGTGTTGAAGCTGCATGTGCAGCTGTACCTGTACACGCCATCCAAGTTCTGACTCAATGCCCAGGCGTATCAAGGCCGTTATTACGACCAGAGGTGGTTGTTGTGGGTACTGATCTCTCAGGATCTATGCACCCAAATTGCGTGAAAATGTAATCACATGTCAGTTCTAGTATAATATATTTGTCCAATGAATACCCGTTTATCATCTGCATCTCTTCTTGGTGTAGCAATTTTAATGGCCAGTAGTGTATTTAGTTCTTACCTGAATGGCAAAGAACAAGCAATGTCAATGTCATAAAAACCTAGCTGTGCGTAACATTGTGGGTGACTACGTAGAAGTCGTTGGACCTGGTCTATGAGAAAAAATGTTGTGTATCTTAAACTGATATACTGCACGTAAAACCGTGTCTGAAATTTTAGTCTCGTAACTGACCATAGCAAATGCTGGATTGGATATTGTCGAAACAATTCTTTAGCTTCTCTATAGTTGACTACGAAGTCTTTCGCGACGGAGGCGTTGCATAAAAAGTTCTCGGTTTACTTGCCGCGTCAAATTTGGATAAAATCCCGAGCTTTCGATGAATGCCTCCGTCTTCTTCGTCAGGGGTAAAACTGACTGTCGTGGACCGGTGAGGCTTCCGCTTTTATAAGCAGTGGACGGCTTCTTATTGGCTGGATGACGATACATTTTTAATCTGGCCACATTGGAATGAGGCACTGCAGCAGTTTGTTGATCATTTGAATGTATACACCGGAAAATAATATTTACAGTGGAGGTGGAGAAGGATGGGAAGTTGCCCTTCTTAGATGTACTGGTGGAGCGAAAATCAGATGGACGTCTCGGACATTCTGTGTACAGAAAACCAACGCATACAGATTTATATCTAAACGCACGTAGTTTTCACCACCCAACTCAGAAGAGAACTGTGCTGAATACCTTGGTACACAGAGCAAGGACTATTTCGGACAAGGATCATCTCGGCTCCGAGATTAACCATCTGACGACGGTACTCAGAAAAAAGAGAAAAAAAATGTATATTCTGATCGTGATGCCAGACCTACTCTGGCGAAGAAATCTAGGAAGGACGCTGTTCGAACATATCAAGAGGACCAACACATCGCGCGGCTACCATTCTGCGGTGCAACGACCATCAAGATCAGTAGAGTCCTGAGCCGGCAGGGAATCAGACCAGTCTTCCGGCCACCCACGAAGATTAAGGAGATGTTACGACCCGTGGAAGATAATCTTGGCCTGAGAGTACCGGGAATTTACAGCATTCCTTGCGAGTCTATAAGGACTGTTGCCGATCGCTTTGTGGAACATCAGCGTCACCTGAAATACAGGTACCTAGAAAAATCAGGTGGCTGAGCACAGTTTGTTAAATTCTATTCGATGAAACAAGAATACTTACTCAAGCTTCAAACTATTGGGATTCTGTCATCAGGGAAGCAGTTGAAATTAGACTATGTGAAAATAATTTTAACAGAGACCCCGGATATGCACTCAGCAATGCATGGAAGCGCGCAGTTGATAGAGAAAGAGCGCAGAATCAGACTTCTCACATTCCTCGCAGTTCTCCGCCTGTTGCGATGGATGGCGCTGCAAGCAACTTGGGTAAAGCGCGCAAAGAAAATCTGTGGATATAGAGGCCGCCACCTCTGTTCTCTGTAATTGTTTGATCATTTCAAGTGAGTCTTTGATACAGTCCATCGAAAAATAAATTGCCACCGTCAGCAAATTAACTTTTCCATTACAACAACACAATGTGAATGTCGTTGTATCATGTACAGTAACCTCACATGTGAATTGTATAACATAACAAAAACCTACACTGTAAATTCGTCAAATAGCATTTACAACTCTCAAAATTATTTGCAATTACATTCAGTGAACATTTAAATGTATCTTTCAAAATAAGAATAGAATTATCACTATCAATAACAGTATTATTCCTGTTACTTCATCTACGCAAAAATTGTCTCTCTCTGGCACTTTGTTTTTAGTCTGACCCTCTAGCATTTTTCCTTCCAGACATAAATATAGTTTCTATATAATAAGGGAGGTTGGACGTCGTAGTTACTCAGAATGGAGAAATTAAAAAAGAAGAACTTACTTCAAATTTTCTGGTAACACTGGCAAATGAACACAAAGTCAATCTTACAGAGAAGTAAGCGAAATAACGACGCCAATATACAACGTTATTTACAGAATTCGTTACTACAATATTTTGATTTCCACGACTGACATCATCGGCCTAGCAGTTGTCATATTGTAGCAGCCATGTATGTGTGTGTTACCGCAAATGAACCATGTGAACATGAACGTCACTCGAATGCGATTTCATGAAATACTGTTAATTTGGTGTGTCATCTCTACCGTAGCACCTGATCGTTACGCAGGGCGGATGTTGAGGGCACTTCAATTTTCGATGTTGATGCATTGGAGATTTTAGTGCGTGATACAGAAGGTATCATCAGAGTCCCTTTTACCATTCTTAGCTGCTAAGTACACATATGATTTTTTTTCCTTATGGACATCTATGGCAAAGTACCTTTTGAATTTTATAAGTTCATTGGACTCCTTGCATAATTAATATTAAAAATCGGTACTTCTGTTTTCATGTTAACGTATGACTCAATCTGCATTTGCTTCATTTAATGTTTGCTTTCTCTAAACGCTTGCAGAGCCCTCGCTGGGTCAAATCTTGACTATTATAGGCCTCAACAAAAGTTTTGCATCACTCCTTCATTTCGAAATTAATGGCACAGAAAACCAAAATTGGCTCTGAGACATGCTTATGTATTCATTTGTGTGTGTCCAGATCACATAATAAAAAATGTGTAAAGACAAAATCGTTTGCTTCCCATAGAGATTTCTTATCAGCACTCCTGAGCAACGTTAATACGCGGTGAAACGTTCCCTCGCTCGGATACAAGCTCCAGTCCATCGTAGCATACCATCGATGAGATCATCAAACCAGCCCTGGTCCAAATTGTCCCATCCTATGTACAATACACTAAGAGTTCAGAAAATTCGGATCTTTTGTGAGGTACCCCACTCCTTCCCCCTCCATCCCCAACCACCACTCAACTTGAGTATTTGCTGACTGGATTATCCCTGTTCCGCTCACAAACTCTCCTCACCGCGTCAACGTGACTGCATCGCTACAAAGCGTCACTCAATCTTGCGATGGTCAGTGGTCATAATGTTTTGGATCACCAGTATATGTTGACTGAGACAGTCATATTTAGGTCTTCACTATCCTCTAATTACGGAGAAAAGTCGAGCGTGGATTAAAACAGCATAGTCGCATTCACATGAATGATAGTTCCATTTCGTGACTGAAGATTTAGATTTAGGTTTATTATGCCTTTTCCCTAAATCGCTTAAGGGAAGTAATGGTATCGTTTCTTTGAGGAGGATACGGCTGATGTCTCTCAATTAAATCTAACGGTGAGCAGTAGACACAATATATTGGCTCATCAGTGTATGTATCAGTAAAATGAATGGAGAGAGTGATCTTTCTCATCACTTGCTGCCTTTTCCCAAAATGGTACCGTTATCCACACTCCGTCTGCACGGCCAACAGTTAACAAATCCCTATTCTTTGTGTTTACTTCTCGCTGACACATTTCGCAGCAGGCTTCCCAGCAAGTGAAGTGTGCCTCACTAGTTCACTTTCAGTTTCATTGGAAGGCAGCAGAGTGCAAACTGATAAGAAACTTCCTGAAAGATTAAAACTGTGTGCTGGACTGGTACGTGAACCATGTATCTTTGCCTCTTGTGGGCAAGTGCTCCACAAATTGAGCTATTCAAGTACGGCTCACGACCGCTCCTGACAGTTTTACTTCCGCCAGCACCTCATCTCCTTCCTTCCAAACTTCACAGAAATTCTCCTGCGAAACTTGCAATACTAGAATTTGTGGAATAAAGGATACTGCGCAGACATGGTTTAGGCACAGCCTGCAGGATGTTTCCAGGCTAAATTTTTCACTCTGCAGTGGAACATTCGCTGATATAAAACTTCCTGACAGGTTAAAACAGTGTGCCGGACTGCATTATCCTCTCTTTCACCAGTGCTGGTTCCGCAAATTTTGCAAGAGAACCAGTGTGACGTTTGGAAGGTGGGATGACGTACTGGCGGAAGTAAAGTTGTAAGAGTGGATCGTGAGTCGTGCTTGATTGGCTCAGTCAGTACAGCAAATGCCCGTGAAAGGCAAAGGCCCTGGGTTCACGTCCCAATCCAGTACACTGTTTTAGTCTGCCAGTAAGTTTCAATACTTGATGTACCTTTGGTATCTCTGATACATGACTCTTGGCAGTTCGCCCAACACACCCATCGGAAGCTGCTTCCGAAGCAGTCAGAGCGAATTCCAGCTGTTCACGAACATCAACTAACTCATCCAGCTCCTGAGAAGAGTATTCACAGTGGGACTGTGTTTTCACTGGAGCAGAGTTTAACCGCACGGTAGTATATTTTAAATTAGTCTCACTGATTTTTTTTTAATTTCAGGAAGTTTCAAGAAAGCTCCCTTTGAGACCCGAGGCTACAACATCCAAGGAACAGATCCGTGTAAATCATCATCATTAGATGCTAAAGGCAACGCTTTATTGATGCAGCCATCCTCCGCAACTCCGCGCCATCTGCAGTTTATTCCACTGATAACATTTTGTAATATGAATGTTTAGGCGTGTCTCTTGATTTTTTTTACCAGGATTTTTCATTCCAGGATGTTTTATCATGTTATTATGCCAAATTGGGTGTCCTATTAGTTTAGTTTTTCTTCTCTGTGTCATGTCAATCAATATACTTTTATAGTTAATTTCTTTTAGTATTCGTTCATTAGATTTCCTTTGTGGCTCTTCTCCAAAACCACAAATCTACTGCTTCTGACACTTTTCTTTTCTTGTCCCCCAGGGTCCATCTGTCACAACTATAATATAAAATAGTTCAAACAAATATCTTGATGAATTTCTTGCCTGTTTCGATATTAAGGCGATTGTTTATTCATAAATTACTCTTATTTCTCAATGTTTGTTTAGTGACTATAGCTCTTCTTTGAGTATCCATTAAACCTCTGTGGTCATCTTTTGTCGAACTTCCCAAGCAGGGAATCCGTTTAAGCCTACTTGTAATAGTATTTTTTCCTGTTCAATGTTTTTCACTATCTGTCTTTTCGATTCGTTGTTTTAGTATTCTTGGCGTTCGTTTCCAGTGTGTCAAAAGCGCCAGACAAATTTTTTAACACATAGTTCATGTTTTTTTCAGGATCTGCTAAGATTACTGTACCATCAGCAAATCGAATACAGTGTATTTGTTTACCATTATTTTTGATCCGCTTGGAGCTGATTCTCGTCGTTTATACTGAACTTTGTATAAGCAAATTAAATTAATAAGGACCGAGACGACAGCCTTGTCAGACACATATTCCTATCCTACGATCTTTCTCAGTATCATTGATGCCTACTTCTGTACTTTGGTTTTTGTATAGCTTAAGACTCGATCTTTTGTCTCTCCAGTGTATTCCAATTTTATGCAGTTTTTTCGATAGTATCTTCTCCGTCATAAGCCTTCTCTAGGTCAATACATCATTCTGTTCATCATAATTTCTCTTTCTAAGATCATTAATTTCAGTTTTTAGTCTTACGTTAGCAATACTGAGTAAATTTTTTGAAGCATGATCTACGAGTAATAATACCAAAGTTCTATATTTTGGACAATAACTGACGTTTCCTTTATTAGGTATAATAAATGTTTTACTTTTCATTAATTCCACTGGTAAATTTTCATCCTCATAGCAGACACACATAAATGTGTACCGTCGTTATTTCTCCTTACCTCTGGCGGTCTTTAATAACGCAGCAGGGATGTTATGTGTTACAGTCGATTTGTTGTTGTTCAAGTTGTTTGCAGCATTGTTGAGTGCAGACTTAATAACTGGTACCCCCACGAATTCATTTTCTGCATCTTACATTATGCTTGCGTAATTTCAATCATCTCTCACATTTTCTCCATGGCATACATCGTCAGCGTATCCTTCCTACATACCTGCTATTTTTCATTTAAAATAGGGCATTACCTTTTTTATTTTTAATTACGACCTACAAGCTCTACATTTAAGCTGTAGTGATCTAATTTTTCGGTGCATATTGTCTACATTTCTTTTTGCTAGATCTTCATCTGTTTTCCTACCTATTTGTTCCGCTCATTTCGTTTCCATGTGTCCCATAGTTTTTATTTTGTTTCTCATTTTTCTTAATAGGCCAAAATCTATTTTTCTCTATCTGTTTCGTTTGGTTTTCTTGCGTCATCCATGGTTTCCTTGGTTGCAATTTCTTCTTCTCTAATACATCCCGCTCTCACTGATAAATCTTCTTATTTCCTCCCAGCTTAAAGTTTCCTGGGATAGATTGTCCGTCTTAACTCTGAGTTTCTCAGATGTACCTCCATTATTCAGTCTTTCTATACGCCACACAGGCCAGTTGTATTTTGCTGCTTTTTTACTACAACTTTGGCTACAACTATTGCATGATCACTATCAATATCAAAACAATGGTATAAATGACTAGATTTCTTTTGGTTTCTGTAGCTTTCTTTGACAAGAATATAATCGATTTGTTATCTACCACTATATCCTGGTACCTTCAACACATGCTTTCCCCTGCTAGGAACGTTGAACCATGTGTTCGTTAGGACTATCTCATAATATTTACAGAATTCTAACAGCCTATGTCTCTATTATTCATGTTTTCGAATCCAAATTTTCCAACCCATTTTGAATTATTGTGGCTGCCCACATAGGCATTTAAGTCTCCCTTTATCATGACACTGTCTTTTCATTTGTTATTCCTAACTGTTCTATTTGATGAAACAAATTTTCGATTTCTTCCTGTTAATTGTCTGTTATTGGGGAGAAAACTTGTATTGTGCATAGTTCTATTGGAGAAGCCTTTACCTTTTCCATCAGTAGCTGACCTTAACATGCTAAGTACTAGTCATCGGTTTTCTCATTTTCCTTGTAGAAAAATATCTACAGCATTTGATCGTAGTTTTACTTTAACAACAAAAATAACTGTAATCGTCTGATACCACGTCTCCCATGCTGTCCCATTTAGTTTCTGGTACATCCAGCAAGTATAAATCAGCATGTTTCATGGGGTCTTTTAATTATTTCACTTTTCCTATTTTAACTAGAGTTCTAGTGTCCCATGCTCCTATTATAATATTTCTATCACTTTTAGTATGCAAGGATTTCATTAAATGGCGAGCGGAGAAGCCTTGCTGTTGTTTCTTCCTATGCCAGCTCCAGGGCTCCGATTTCCATGAACAGCGGTCTGATTTCATTCTTCCTTTCTGTCCATTTTGGCTACAGAGTCCGAGATTACCTTAAGAATCTCCTTGCCCTCTGCCTTCTCCTTCCATTGATCCATCCACGTTCGGACTCAGTTTCCCAGCCCTAAGACAAGAGACTGATTACAGAAACAGTCATTTGGTTGCTGGTTATGTTGGCTGCTTATGTTCACCACCTTACCACAATGAGGTGTAACTCTGGACTATCACTTCTTTGGAAACGGATGTAGTGGCTTTCATAATTACCTGTTTCATTCAGAGAAAAATCTGGTATAAAATTTATAGATTCATTCAGGGCAATTTTACTGAGGTTATGCTAACAGACCCGCTTACTAATGTCGAAAAGTGTCCCCATTCAACTCCTGTTTAAAGGTGAGTTCTAAACAGAACATACTGCAGCAGCTGTATTCCTAGGAACTAAGTTTATGTCGCAATCCTTAATTTTACCTTTATTAATCTTTATTCGTCTTTATTTGCCATTGGCCATATTTACACTACTGGCGATGAAAATTGCTACACCACGAAGATGACGTGCTACAGACGCGAAATTTAATCGACAGGAATAAGCTGCTGTAACATGAAAATGATAAGCTTTTCAGAGCATTCACACAAGGTTGGCGCCTGCAGCGACACCTACAATGTGCTGACATGAGGAAAGTTTCCAACCGATTTCTCATTCACAAATACCAGTTGACCGGCGTTGCCTGGTGAAACGTTGTTGTGATGCCTCGTGTAAGGAGGAGAAATACGTACCATCACGTTTCCGACTTTTATAAAGGTCGGATTGTAACCTATTGCGATTTCGGTTTATCGTATCGCGACGTTGCTGCTCGCGTTGGTCGAGATCCAATGACTGTTAGCAGAATATAGAATCGGTGGGTTCAGGAGTGTAATACGGAACGCCGTGCTGGATCCCAACAGCCTCGTATCACCAGCAGTCGAGATGACAGGCATCTTATCCTCATGGCTGTAACGGATCGTGCAGCCACGTCTCGATACCTGAGTCAACAGATGGGGACGTTTGCAAGACAACAACCATCTGCACAAACAGCTCGACGACGTTTGTAGTAGCATGAACTATCAGCTCGGAGACCAAGGCTGCGGTTACCATTGACGCTGCATCACAGACAGGAGCGCCTGCGATTGTGTACTCAACGACGAACCTGGGTGCACGAATGGCAAAACGCTATTTTTTCGGATGAATCCAGGTTCTGTTTACAGCCTCATTATGGTCGGATCCGTGTTTGGCGACATCGCTGTGAACGCACATTGGAAGCGTGTATTCGTCATCGCCATACTGGCGTATCACCCGGCGTGATGGTATGGGATGCCACTGCTTACACGTCTCGGTCACCTCCTGTTCGCATTGATGGCACTTCGAACAGTGGACGTTACTTTTCAGATGTGTTACGACCCGTGGCTCTACCCTTCATTCGATCCCTGCGAAACCCTACATTTCAGCAGGATAATGCACGACCGCATGTTGCAGGTCCTGTACGACGGGCCTTTCTGGATACAGAAAATGTTCGACTGCTGCCCTGGCCAGCACATTCGCCAGATCTCTCACCAATTGGAAACGTCTGGTCAATGGTGGCCGAGCAACTGGCTCGTCACAATCCGCCAATCACTACTCTTGTTGAACTGTGGTATCGTGTTGAAGCTGCATGGGCAGCTGTACCTGTACACGCCATCCAAGCTCTATTTGACTCAATGTCCAGTCGTATCAAGGCCGTTATTAAGGCCTGAGGTGGTTGTTCTGGGTACTGATTTCTCAGGATCTATGCACTCAAAGTGCGTGACAATGTAATCACATGTCAGTTCTAGTATAATATATTTGTCCAATAAATACCCGTTTGTCATTTGCATGTCTTCTTGGTGTAGCAATTTTAATGGCCAGTAGTGTACAATGGAATAAGCTTCGTCTCCTGTAGGTAATTAAAACATAATTACCAATAGTAATTACAGATATTTAATAATATCATTATTTTGACTTTTGAATTATGTTCACAGTCTGTACATCAGAAAATTCTATTATATTATAAAATGTGTTTTCAGCCAACCAGATGTACAGTTTCCTTTGAAACTGAGATAATCAAACGACACAGCACAAAGGAATTATCCGAATGGATGGAGATCGGTATATGAGACGTACATGTATAGGCAACCAAATGACTAACATTTCAGAAAAATTGGATGATTTATTCAAGAAAAAGAGTTTCATAAATTGAGCAAGACAATAACGCGCAGGTCCACCTCTGGCGCCCATACAAGCAGTATTTCGGCTTGGCACTAATTGATAGATTCGTTGCAGATTCTGAGCGAAAATACTGTCCCATTGGTGCGCTAGATCTTCAAAATCCCGAGCTGGTTGGATAGCCCTACCCATAATCCTCCAAACATTCTCACTTGAGGAGAGATCCAGCATCATTGCTGGCCAAGGTAGGGTCTGAGAAGCACTAAGGTAAGTCGTAGGAACTCTCGGCATGTGCAGGCAGGCATTATCTTGTTAAAATGTATGCTCAGGATGGCTTTCCATGAAGGGTAACAAAACAGTGCGTAGAATGTCGTCAATATACCACTGTTTGTGTCTGGAGGCGCCCCAGACAGCAATGGTATACTACCTTGGCTGTCGTCCACCATACGGCCCAACAACCAGCAATGATGATCTGAGATGCCACTTCTTTTCATAGCACGAAACTTACATCACAGGGTTACGTCGACGATATTCTACGCCCCGTTTTGTTACCCTTCATAGGAAGTCAACCTGGCCTTACCTTTCAGTAAGCTAATGCTCACCCATATACAGCGAGAGTTTTTACTGCTTGATATCATGCTTGCCAAACCCTACCTTGGCTAGCAAGGTCGCTGGGTCTCTCCCCAATTTAGAACAGTTGGAGCGTTATGGGCAGGCTCCTCCAACCAAATCCTGATTTTGACGATCTAGCGCGCCAATGGAACAGAATCTGCCACAATATTACGCAGGAGGACGTACAACAAATCTAAAAACCAATGCCAGGCCGAATAACTCCTTGCGTAAGGGCCAGAGGAGGACCAAAGAGTTATTGATTTGTTTAATTTGTGAAGTTCTTTCTCTTGGATAAGTCATCCAGTCTTTCTGAAACTGTAAGCATTAGTTTGTCTGTACTTGTACATCACATCTACCGATTTCCGCCCCTTCAGATAATTCCTCTGTGGTGCACCGTTTCTCTTTTCTTGTTTTTCTACTTAGATCACATAAAACAACTGATGCCTTGTTCTTATTTTCAGAAGCTGCGTTTGCCTGGCTAACAGTGCAAGGAACTGCTGAACCTGAGGACCCCTTCTCGTTGTCTTGCGAAACATTATTTTCATTATTACAGTTTACACCAGATGACGGCACCTTAGTGTTCTGAGACTCGTCATGTACGCAATAAAAGATTGTTGATTCAGCAACTGTTTTGTGGTTTCTTCGTTTTACAATGATAATTAATGTACTTAGGGTAAATGGGTTACAGGCAGGTGCAGGCACCTCAAGCACTTGGCCTACTTACCCCTTTTTGGAGGTTTCTTGGTGTAGCTGGGTCAACCCCTCTAGCATATAACCTTTAGGAGAATACGTGCTGCCAGTAACATTTCAAGTGTTATTTATACTTCTACGTGATGCTAAATTACTTGTAACATTGATAAAACGTGTGAAACTACGGGTATTTAATAAAAACCAAGATGACACCACATTGCTACGGACATCTAGCACTGCAAAAAATTGCTACACGCAAGCCGCAACACCTACAAGAATGAGACATTGTTGATAGGAGACAGCGTTGTCCCTCAGTGCTGCCAACCACTTGAAGTGAAGTTACTCTCCAGATTTTGTGGAAAATATTCATAGACAAATTACCTCCTTGACCAGGTACCCCAATTGACCTTTGGATTAAAAATAATATTGCTATTCCCAAAACATGGACTGAGAATGAGAAGGCATCCATTGACTGGATGAAAGTTTTTAACAGACATTTCCCCAGCTGTCTCTTCAAATACCATAACAATGCAGCTTGTCTAGAGCTATAGATTTTCATAAATTCAGCGTATCAGCCTTCTTTGACACAGTAGAAAAAGTTATCAAATAAAACCCAAATTTTACTGATGAATCACGTATTTTCAATCTAGATGATACTAGAACAACAATAGTGCTGTGTGTGAAACATCGGTAATGACAAATTGTATAATAAATGCTCATCGTAACAGCAAACCTTTCCTAATTATACGTCCATGAGTGAATTTCAAATAGCATATGGATTTTACCCCAGGGAAGGGTAAAGCGAGAGAATAATAGAGACACAGTTACAAATAAATTGTACTGTATTATTTACAGCAGTGCAATTTGATAAGCATCGATACATGTGTAAAGCTCAAAGCACACTGCTCTTCTCTCAAGATATTTCACATGCAGCAGCTGGTACGTTGGTCAGAGAGTCTAATCTCCTCCGCTGCCACTGATGACTTCCCTGCAAGGATCCTTCCGCTCCCTACCCCCCCCCCCCCCCCCCCCCCCCGTTTTCACTGGAGGTGCGGAGCACTGGAGAAGGAGGTAGTCAGAAACCACTGGCTCTGTGATCCCATTCACTCTTATGCTCATGACCAACCACGCCATGGCTGGCTCCAATGCAGAGTACCGCTGGACCATTTCTCGGTGAGCATGAAGAGATACTGATATTGCCTTGTTTAATACAGCTCGTATTGGCCAAGGTGGGATGGAGGTCTGTGTGGGCAGCTGTAATGTCAATTATATGCGAGGACTGGTGTCAGTGCAAAGGTGACTTGCACATGCGGAGAGTTGGTGGGAGTGGTGACATCATTACCATAGGAATGTTAGTAGGTGAAAATCCTCAGTCGAAAAACTGGGGTTAATAATGGCTGAATTTATGTCACTTGAGAGTTTGTAATTGCGAGTGAAATGTCTGATAATAAAGTTGTTGTTGACTTTGTGTTCAAAATGGCTCTGAGCACTATGCGACTTAACTACTGAGGTCATCAGTCGCCTAGAACTTAGAACTAATTAAACCTAACTAACCTAAGGGCATCACACACATCCATGCCCGAGGCAGGATTCGAACCTGCGAACGTAGCGGTCGCTCGGTTCCAGACTGTAGCGCCTAGAACCGCACGGCCACTCCAGCCGGCGACTTTGTGTTCCTTCTGCTTATCTTCAACCACAAGTAAATTATCTACCAGCTTGAACTGAATGTCATCTGACAGAAATGACTGTGTGTTGAGTTTTAGCATGAACGTGTTGTCAGTGTTCAGAGTGGGCGACACGCTGTGCCTTTCTGAAATGATATGGATGGTGATATTGGTCTGCACCACCGCTATGTCATCGATATGAGCCATATCACGCAAGACTCATGCGGTTGAAGGTTGATGACGGCCCTGGTGACATGTTTCCCAAGGAGCGGTATACTGAACATACTGGAACCCCCTTTGATGACTTTCTCTGGGCCAAAATAAGGTGGCTGCAGTGCGAGTTGGATGGTGTCATCCCATAACATAACAGCCTCCCAGTGCTTTGTGAACAAGAAATTCTGCTGGGGTGGGCTCCTTTGGTGGTGGTATTCTGAGCCATGTGATGTGTTGCTTACTCGTTTTATGAGAGAAGGGAAACTCTTGGTCTCTTGTGGTTGAACAGGTATCACAAGATCTGCAGGCAGAGTGAGCAGCTCACCATACAGAACCTCTATGAGGAATGTGTGCAGATCTTCTTTGTAAGTGGAGCATACATCTAGCAGCTCCCAAGCTAAAGATTCAGTCCAGTGGCCACTGTGACCCATGAGCGCAGCCTTCAGTGTAGAGAGCCAATGCTCCACTAA
Source organism: Schistocerca serialis cubense (assembly GCF_023864345.2). Lineage (NCBI taxonomy): Eukaryota > Metazoa > Arthropoda > Insecta > Orthoptera > Acrididae > Schistocerca > Schistocerca serialis. The sequence goes on along the minus strand of NC_064638.1, from coordinate 243,283,952 downwards.
TCCATGGCTTTGCAGGTAATAAGCTGTTGTGCAAAATGCAATAGGCTGTAAAGTTTAGAAGGCTCATTAAATAGTGCCAATTTGAATTTATGGCCTTGGTCAGCGGTGATAGATCGAGCAATTGATGTATTGATGTGTGACATCTTTTTATTTTTATTTTTTATTTTTTTTTTATTTTTTTATTTTTTTTGCCGTCAGTCTTCTGACTGGTTTGATGCGGCCCGCCAAGAATTTCTCTCCTGTGCTAACCTCTTCTTCTCAGGGTAGCACTTGCAACCTACGTCTTCATATATTTGCTGGATGTATTCCAATCTCTGTGTTCCTCTGCAGTTTTTGCCCTCTACAGCTCCCTGTAGTACCATAGAAGTCATTCCGTCATGTTTTAACAGATGTCGTATCATCCTATACCTTCTCCTTATCAGTGTTTTCCACATATTCCTTTCCTCTCCGATTCTGCACAGAACCTCCTCCATCCTTACATTATCAGTCCACCTAATTTTCAACATTCGTCAGTAACACCACATCTCAAATTCTTCGATTCTCTTCTGTTCCGGTTTTCCCACGGCCCATCTTTCACTAACATACAATACTGGACTCCAGACATACATTCTCATAAATTTCTTCCTCAAATTAATGCTGATATTTGATATTAGTAGACTTATCTTGGCCAGGAACGCCCCTTTTGCCATTGCTAGTCTGCTTTTGATGTCCTCCTTGCAAAAATGCAAAATGCATTTCCGTCCGTCATTGGTTATTTTACTGCCTAGGCAGCAGAATTCCTTAACATCATTTACTTCGTGACCATCAATCCTGATGTTAAGTTTCTCGCTGTTCTCATTTCTACTATTTCTCATTATCTCCGTCTTTCTTCGATTTATTCCCAATCCATACTCCGTATTCATTAGGCTGTTCATTCCTTTCAGCAGATCATATAATTCTTCTTCACTTTCACTCAGGATCGCAATGTCATCTGCGAATCGTATCATTGATATCCTTTCACCTTGAATTTTAATTCCATTCCTGAACCTTTCTTTTATTTCCATCATTGCTTCGTCGATGTACAGATTGAACAGTAGAGACGAAAAGCTACATCCTTGTCTTACACCCTTTTTAATACGAGCACTTCCTTCTTGGTCGTCCACTCTTATTATTTCCTCTTGGCTGTTGTACATATTGTATATGACCCGTCTCTTCGTATAGCTTACCCCAATTTTTCTCAGAATTTCGAACATCTTGTACAATTTTACATAGTTGAAAGCTTTTTCCAGGTCGACAAATCCTTTGAGCGCGTCTTGATTTTTCTTTAGTCTCACTTCCCTTATTAACCGCAACGTCAGAATTGCCTCTCTCGTCCCTTTACTTATCCTAAAGCGAAACTGATCGTCATCTAGCGCATCCTCAATCTTCTTTTCCATTCTTCTGTATATTATTCTTGTAAGCAACTTGGATGAATGAGCTGTTAAGCTGATTGTGCGGTAATTCTCGCACTTGTCAGCTCTTGCCGTCTTCGGAATTGTGTGGATGATGCTTTTCCGAAAGTCAGATGGTATGTCGCCAGAGTTATACATTCTACTCAGCAACGTGAATAGTCGTTTTGTTGCCACTTCCCCCAATGATTTTAGAAATTCTGATGGAATGTTATCTATCCCTACTGCTTCATTTGATCTGAAGCCCACCAAGGCTCTGTTAAATTCTGATTCTAGTGCTGGACCCCCTATCTTTTCCAAATCGACTCCTGTTTCTTCTTCTAACACATCAGACAAATCTTCCCCCCTTTCAATGTATTCTTTCCACCTATCTGCTCTCTCCCCTGCATTTAGCAGTGCACTTACTGTTGCACTCTTAATGTTATTACCCTTGCTTTCAATGTCACCGACGGTTGTTTTGACTTACCTGTATGCTGACTCTGTCCTTCCAACAACCATTTCTTTTTCAATGTCTTCACATTTTTCTTGCAGCCACTTCATCTTAGCTTCCCTACACTTCCTATTTATTTCATTCCTCAGCGACTTGTATTCCTCTATTTCTGAGTTTCCCGGAACATTTTTGTAATTCCTCCTTTCATCGATCAATTGAAGTACACTCCTGGAAATTGAAATAAGAACACCGTGAATTCATTGTCCCAGGAAGGGGAAACTTTATTGACACATTCCTGGGGTCAGATACATCACATGATCACACTGACAGAACCACAGGCACATAGACACAGGCAACAGAGCATGCACAATGTCGGCACTAGTACAGTGTATATCCACCTTTCGCAGCAATGCAGGCTGCTATTCTCCCATGGAGACGATCGTAGAGATGCTGGATGTAGTCCTGTGGAACGGCTTGCCATGCCATTTCCACCTGGCGCCTCAGTTGGACCAGCGTTCGTGCTGGACGTGCAGACCGCGTGAGACGACGCTTCATCCAGTCCCAAACATGCTCAATGGGGGACAGATCCGGAGATCTTGCTGGCCAGGGTAGTTGACTTACACCTTCTAGAGCACGTTGGGTGGCACGGGATACATGCGGACGTGCATTGTCCTGTTGGAACAGCAAGTTCCCTTGCCGGTCTAGGAATGGTAGAACGATGGGTTCGATGACGGTTTGGATGTACCATGCACTATTCAGTGTCCCCTCGACGATCACCAGTGGTGTACGGCCAGTGTAGGAGATCGCTCCCCACACCATGATGCCGGGTGTTGGCCCTGTGTGCCTCGGTCGTATGCAGTCCTGATTGTGGCGCTCACCTGCACGGCGCCAAACACGCATACGACCATCATTGGCACCAAGGCAGAAGCGACTCTCATCGCTGAAGACGACACGTCTCCATTCGTCCCTCCATTCACGCCTGTCGCGACACCACTGGAGGCGGGCTGCACGATGTTGGGGCGTGAGCGGAAGACGGCCTAACGGTGTGCGGGACCGTAGCCCAGCTTCATGGAGACGGTTGCGAATGGTCCTCGCCGATACCCCAGGAGCAACAGTGTCCCTAATTTGCTGGGAAGTGGCGGTGCGGTCCCCTACGGCACTGCGTAGGATCCTACGGTCTTGGCGTGCATCCGTGCGTCGCTGCGGTCCGGTCACAGGTCGACGGCACGTGCACCTTCCGCCGACCACTGGCGACAACATCGATGTACTGTGGAGACCTCACGCCCCACGTGTTGAGCAATTCGGCGGTACGTCCACCCGGCCTCCCGCATGCCCACTATACGCCCTCGTTCAAAGTCCGTCAACTGCACATACGGTTCACATCCACGCTGTCGCGGCATGCTACCAGTGTTAAAGACTGCGATGGAGCTCCGTATGCCACGGCAAACTGGCTGACACTGACGGCGGCGGTGCACAAATGCTGCGCAGCTAGCGCCATTCGACGGCCAACACCGCGGTTCCTGGTGTGTCCGCTGTGCCGTGCGTGTGATCATTGCTTGTACAGCCCTCTCGCAGAGTCCGGAGCAAGTATGGTGGGTCTGACACACCGGTGTCAATGTGTTCTTTTTTCCATTTCCAGGAGTGTATTTCTTCTGTTTCCCATGGTTTCTTCGCAGTTACCTTCTTTGTACCTATGTTTTCCTCCCAAACTTCTGTGATGGCCCTTTTTAGAGACGTCCATTCCTCTTCAACTGTACTGCCTTCTGAGCTATTCCTTATTGCTGTATCTATAGCCTTAGAGAACTTCAAGCGTATCTTGTCATTCCTCAGTACTTCTGTATCCCACTTCTTTGCATATTGATTCTTCCTGACTAATGTCTTAAAATTCAGCCTACTCTTCATCATTACTATATTGTGATCTGAGTCTGTGTGTGCTCCTGGGTACACCTTACAATCCAGTATCTGATTCCGGAATCTCTGTCTGACCATAATAGAATGTAACTGAAATCCTTCCGTATCAACCGGGCTTTTCCAAGTATACCTCCTCCTCTTGTGATTCTTGAACAGAGCATTCGCTTAGCTGAAACTTATTACAGAACTCAATTAGTCCTTCTCCTCTCTCATTCCTTTTCCCAAGCACATATTCTTCTGTACCCTTTTCTTCTACTCCTTCCCCTACAACTGCATTCCAGTCTCCCATGACTATTAGATTTTCATATCCCTTTACATACTGTATTACACTTTCAATATCTTCATACACTCTCTCTTCATCTTCAGCTTGCGACTTCGGCATGTATACCTGAACTATCGTTGTGGGTGTTGGTTTGCTGTCGATTCTGCTAAGAACAACCCTATCACTGAAATATTCACAGTAACACACTCTCTGCCCTACCTTCCTATTCATAACGAATCCTACTGCCGTTATACCATTTTCTGCTACTGTTGATATTACCCTATACTCATCTCATCAGAAATCCTTGTCTTCTTTCCACTTCACTTCACTGATCCGCACTATATCTAGATTGAGCCTTTGCATTACCCTTTTCAGATTTTCTAGTTTCCCTACCATGTTCAAGCTTCTGACATTCCACGCCCCGACTCGTAGAACGTTGAGTATTCAGTCTTTTTCTCATGGTAACCTCCCCCTTGGCAGTCCCCTTCCGGAGATCCGAATGGGGGATTATTCGTGTGGGGGATTATTCCGGAATCTTTTGTCAGTGGAGAGATATCATGACACTTCTTCAATTACGTTACGTGTCTTTAATGCCGTGGTTTCCATTGCCTTCTGCATCCTCATGCCGGTGATCATTGCTGATTCTTCCGCCTTTAAGGGCAGTTTCCCACCCCAAGAACAAGAGAGTGCTCTGAACCTCTGTCCGCTCCTTCGCCCTCTTTGACAAGGCCGTTGGCAGAATGAGGGGTGACTTCTTATGCCTGAAGTCTTCGAGCACCAATGCTGATTATTAATAAAAAAAATTGAAACAGCAGCGGGATTCGAAACCGGGACCAAAGACGGTTTGATTATGAATCAGAGGCGCTACCCCTATATAACAACAAATCCTCTTGCCACCATTCCCGCAATCACGTCCTTCAGGGTTGTGGCTTCCAACCAGCGTGTCACACGGTTGAAGACGGACAGTATGTAACAAAAGCCCTCAAACTGTGGGAGGGACCCTACCAGATCGAGATGAACATGCTGAAATAGACATTTTGGAATCTTGTAGCAACCGAATAACAGCTTTGCAAGTCTCCCAGTTTTGCTGCACTGACAAGCCAAGCACATCTGCGTCCACACTCGGCAGTCTTTTTTTTTATGTTGGGCCATATGAATCAGTCTGTTACAAGTCATGTCGATGTGCGTAAGCTAAGGTGAAACAGATGGTGTAATTGGTCAGATGCGAACAAGAGGTCAGATGCAGTCTTGCCAGACACAGCACAACAGTTGCATGCTGAAGCTAGGGACTGAATGTCATTCTTTACATAAAGTAGATGTAGTCATGTAGGAACTCCATAATTTGTTTGTCGTGCAGCTGCACCTCCGCTAATTTTTCGTAGCCAGTGTGCATGGAAAGGGCGATTATCTCAACAGTCTGCTACGACACTGTCCACTCCATGTAGGTGTCTGACATCTGTTGTAAAGTGTGCTATGTAGTCCAGATGGCGGAACAGTTGCGGGCAGGAGTCTTTCGATGGGTTTTGTATAGAGTCTGCCGAAAGCGACGCTCTGCATAAATGATGAGAGATCTTTAAATTGGTGGACTGACTCCTGCGCTACCCACAGTTCTTATCATAGGCCACCTGCGTTGAGGGTCTGTCAGTTTACATGAAAAGAAACGGAGGGGTTGTTGTATGCTCGCCACTTGCTGCTGCAGCAATGATCCGACGGCGAATTCCTTGCATCTGTCGTGATGGTCAGTTGTGTATTAACTAGTGGGTTTCATTTTGACAAAAGTATTTTGCATTTGTGGAGTCCATTAGATCTTGCATTTTCCAGTTGTGTTCTTCGTTGCCAGTACTCAGTCAGTGGTGCCTGTATGGCAGCTATATTAGAGATGATGTGGATGGGAGAAGTTAATAATAACAAGAAAATGGAGTAATCCGTGGAAGTCCTGAGGCCAAGGTAGTTGCTTAGTGAATTCGTTTTGTCGTGCTGTAGATGCAATGATGGCAATTTTTACTAAATGGCTGAAGAAGACTACTCCAGGGTGATCATTGATGATGACACCGTTGTCATTAAGGGTATCGAGAGCGTGTTTCAGATGTGCAACAGCTCTTCCTGTAAAGCAGGAAAATTTAAATGTCAGCTAAATACATATAGCAGAAAGGAAATTTCAACAGAATACCGCCTATGAATCGTTGTCATGTCTGGACCACATCTCTGAGATCATAAGACATATACAGCAATTCGTATAGTCCAAAGGACGTGACAATAGCTGTCTTTTGAATGTTCCTCTGACGCATTGGGATCTGCAGATATGCAGATATGCACTTTGAACGTTGAAGCGACTGGTAAATTGTGGGTGAAACCTTGTATGGTTGGAATTATGTAATTACTAACAATTCTGCAGGAGTTCAAAGCCCAGTAGTCGCCACATAGCCTAAATGTACCATCTTTCTTGGGCACCAGTTTGATAGGTCAATCCAACAGACTTTCAGCAAGTCTCACAATTCTGGCTTGTAATAATTCGTCAATTGTCGCTTTGGCTGTACGAAGTTTGTCTGCTGCTAGTCTCTGAGCCTTTTGTGAGACTGGGGGCTCCAGGGTGGTGGTAATTTTGTGGAGGGTAACGTTTCATGTAGTAAATTACACACATGGGTACACGATGGGCGGGGCAACATAGTCGTTGTGGAAGAATCATGGACAAGATGCACTATATTAACTTAGGTTATATGTGATCCACGTGTTGCCATGCATGTTGCTACCGGGATGTCTCTGCCAGATGACATTCTCTGTGCATTGCCTCACTGAAGTCAATAGAATCAGAAAGCTGAGACCTTTCGGTCATAGTGTTATCCAGATGCGAATGTGTAATAGCAAGTTCATCCATCACCTCTGGATTCTTTTTTTGTATGATGCTGTTTTCCCAAAGCAGACATCACATCTCTAATCTCGTGTGAAAGAAACTTTTATTCAGCTGTTGTAGATCTGATAATGATTTTATGCCCTCTTGCAGGCATTTTTGGCATTTTCACGTGCACTGTCATGTTAATTGCTTTATGAGGAGGAATTTCTGAAGGACTGCCATGATAGTGGAGGCATGGAGGCAGTGACGCCAGGGATGGAGTTCCCTGACGTTGCAGTGTGCTCCAAGCACTGGTTCCTTGACGTCTGAAATGAGGAAGTTCCATAAAAACATCTTCTTCAAGCCGATATTTAAGATGCAAGCTGAGAATCCATAGAACCATAGATGGGAATACAGGCGTCATTCACCACTCAGATTTGAATGGCAGGTATGTCCAACATAACTGGTAAGTGGTTCGGAGGTAAGGCACTCACATTTGAACCCTTGCCAATGAGGAAATATTGTTTTCAAAAGCGATCAAGGAGGTAGAATCTACCACACTGGTGAGAAGGCAGTGTGCAGGTCACTTTGCTGATGTGTCATGGATGATGGTATTTGGTTTGTGGGGCACTCAACTGCATGGTCTTCAGCACCCATACAAAATCCCAATTTTTGTACAGTCCAGTTTTTTTACACAATCCATCCAGCCACCGTCACGAAAGATGATGATGATGAAATGATGAGGACAACACAAACACCCAGTCCCCAGGCAGAGAAAATCCCCAACCCGGCCGAGAATCGAACCCAGGACCCTGTGATCCATAGGCAGCAACGCTAGCCGCTAGACCACGAGCTGTGGACATGTGTCATGGAGTTAGACATCTTGAACTGCTGTTACGACCTGGTGTGCCTATTGCTAATCGTGCTTCTTCTTTTGGGTGCTCATACACTAGCCTACGATTCCAACCTACATCATCAAATTCTGTGTAAAACCGGCAGAGCCATGGCCTTGACACTGTCTCTGCCCATGGGGCATCGTTGCTAGCTGGAGGTGGATGTCACCATCCCATGGAGTGGGGTTGACATCACACTGTGATGGGGCAGTTCAGATGAAGAATGTCACCCTGGAAACGATCCTCGTCATCCGTCATTGCAGAACTTCTGTAGTGTCTGGTGAAGTCCCCTAGAGGCTGTGGATAGAGCCCTTGAGCTCGCAGTACCATTCAGTGTATAACACTAATGGCTGCAATTATATTAGTACTATACTGGTAGCGTTATTCCTGTGAAAGGATTTTTGTGACTGTGATTGTGTGTAATGGAAATGTATCGGACTATTTTTGGATTCTAGAAAGTTTGTTATTGAGAGGAAACAATTTCAAAACAAACGGGAATCGAACCACGGTTATATTAGTAACCAAGATAACTACAATTACATAAAAAGAAACGATCGACAGTTGCACTCAGTACTAGTACAGTTCATAAATGGAATTAACTGTGTGGGTTGTCTTTACTTGATACTAAACTTCTATTTGGCGATAAGATATAAGACAGCAGCGCAATTTAACAAGCAGTGTTCCAGTGAATTGACTTCAACTACCCTGAAGAAGCATTAACGTGTTTAGCCACCAGTGTCTCTCAATAACACCGACTATCTTCACATTACAGTAGGAAAATGATGATAATTATAGGTAAATGGTTACTGATGGAGGAGCTATTGACATGGACAGGAAGTTCTTTTGTAAGTTTAATTAGAGGAAATTATTACTACTGAAACAGTTATGAATTAATAGTATCTTTTGTACTGATTATTATTTGCATTTTCAATGAAAATCACTACCTTATATTAATTAGCTCAAATGAAATATGTGGCACCTGGATCCAATATATTTTCAATAATGGTAGCGAGGCGATTATTTCTGATCGCTGTTATTGTAGTATGACATTTAAACTTTTTCCAACAACCGGTATGGGGACCCAGAAACTGATTTATGGGTAGATTCAGATCTTGGCTAAACACTTTAACCATGGTGAAAAATGGGAAACACTGTTAACTACATTACACATGAAATTGTAAACACTATTATTTCAATTAAAATAATCTTTGAACTCACTGCTTTAACTGCCCATTCATGAAAACTACGTGGTTTTTTTCAAAACTTATGCTCACTAAATAATTATATACTTTGCAACTCCACAAAGTCTGTTAACTTTTATTAAGGAAAACAATTGCTTTTCAGAACAGTGAAACAGGATACTCAAATTCATTATTGTATTTGAGGTAGGACCCTGTCTAGGTAAATGACTAAGGATCAAATACTGTGGCTCAACACAAAGTTTACAGAACACAAAATTATTATTGAAAACGAAGCCATATAGCTGGTCCATGCAGTTATACAATACTCTACTGCTAATGTAAGATGAAGGTGGTGGCCATGTCGATCTCCTGTGCTATTCAAAAAAGGCAAAACTACCCATGGCTCTTCCTGTATGAGCAGCTCTGAAAATTCTCTACTCAGCGTCGGATTTTCGTAGTACAGAGGTAACTAAATTATGTCATGAATAATAAACCGCATTAGTTTCACAACCAAGGCTATATCACATTGCAGTTCTTCTCGCCTCTTTCAGTTCACAAGATGCGCACTCATTGACTGCTAGCCGCAGACTGACTCATGACACAAAGGAGCCTTGCATTTCGACCGCCAGATCCATCTTTTCTATTCACATCTAGTTAGTTCCGTGGCGGAGGGAGTCCACTCCAAGTTTTACGTATTACAAACCCACTTTCCCTATGAGTGAACCAGTACACAATTAAATGTTAAGTATTTACATTCTTTTACAGGGCATTACTTTTGAAATTATGTTCATAGACTAATTACAATGTCATAAATTATAAATATTACGAACTATAAATATTATATATAAAATTATAAGTAAATAAATTTTGAATAAAGAATTAAAAATTTACGTTAATGTTACATCAAAGAGCATACTTATACAAAAGTCACATCAGGTAAAAACCGAAAAATAATTTAGATAAGGCCGCTATAGTTAATACCGATAATTGTGTTACAAGAGCACGAAACAAATCACGCATTGTATCGCTCCATAGAATTCCTCTAAAAAGTTTGGGTCCTGCTTCACGTATGCTGTCAAGCTAAAATAGTGTCGGCATCCTTGCTTTGACCTCTGAGACAACGTTAAGTCAGTCACTTCCTCTGTACCGCTACTAAATGCCTTGGAGGCATTTGACTATTATCAAAAGATTCTCAAATCTGATCGCTGGATTGGACAACGAACACCACAATCATTCACTGCATTTTCACCAACCAGTTTCTCTGTCTCTTCTGTAAAGAACCCAGAATCACAGTCTAAAGTTACAGAGGATAGGAACATATACAAGAGCTCCAAATTTCCACTGAAGCAAAACGCAGTTTATGTTCTTCTAACAACCCTCACCAAGTGTGCTTCATCCGTTACACAACATTTCTAGCTAGCCAACTGCTCCACGCTCTGTTAAGCAAATCTTCTTAAACAGACCATGTACGCTCGCTAAACAACAATATCCGTCTCGAAAACAGGCAGTTGAATAAAATGGTTCTCACACCCACACTCAGGAATGCACTTCTGAATACTTTCTAAACTTTCCACACTGAGATAGCAACTTTACTGTTCCATGACTACAGACTTCTCCAGTCCACAATGCCACACTACCTCTGTCCCAGAGGGTGCCAAATTAACCACTGCACCCTACCAGACCACTGACTAATTCATCGATTTTGCCAGCTGCTCACAGCTCCACGACTTTCTTTTTACAAACAAACGTTATGGCCAATCAGCCTCCATAGTAGAAAATGGGCGCTGCTACTGATCATTTCTTGCTAACGCTCATAGAACTGTTGTAAAGTGCTGTTGCATGCCAACATTTTTCAGTAGTCTGTCCCAAAGGGTACTATAACAAAACAGCCATTCTGTGCGAAACACTCGACTTTGAAAACCTTCTGGTTGGGCCAAGCCACAACCATTAAGCCGGATTAAGCAAAGACTGCCCACTTTGATCCAGGTGTCAGAACAGTTCTCCGGAGGATGGAAAACAGATGCTGTCACCCTCAACAACGACCAGCACTCGCCGACTGTTGCAGACTGAAAATGATCTGTTACAACCCAGTAGATTGTCTGTAGATTATAGAAGCGGTTCACAGAATGCAGAAAGGTACGAATTTTCTGTACGCAATGGTCATGGGCCACCAATGTGGATTTTATCCTGGGAAAGGATAAAGCCAGCGACCAATAACGAAACAATTATGAGTAAACTGCACTTTATTATTTGAAGTAGTATAACGTCAATCAGGCGTAAAACTCAGAACTCACTACTATGCTCTCAAGATACTCCACTTGCAGCCGCTGCCACAGTGGTCAGAGAGTCTTATATTCTCGGCTGTCACTATCACTGGTGAAGTCTCCACACGTATATGACATTAGATGTTCCTGTAGTTGTAATGGCCTTGTCACAGAAGGAAAGTGAATGAACTTAGAATTCCACATCACTGAACCAATACATTGCAGCCTCTTGATGTCAGCCTCGTCAGACTATTACACTCATAATTCGATGCCTCAGCAGGCACATGGATGATGTCGCATCCAGGTGAAATACTTTCAGTTTACAATGTTGCTCATTGTGTGGAAACTCTGTGAGGAATAACTCCAGATAATATTGTTGCTGGATTTCAGAAGACTAGTATTTTTCCATTTGATCGCCATGTGTTCAATGAAGACGAGTTTCTTCCACTCTCTGTTACTGGTAGGCCTCTAGATGAAAGCCTGGAAGTGCTCATGGCACTTTCAAAAGTCCCTGCACCTAAAACTGATATGCGACATTCATCTCATTTTGATTAGGAAACACTACCTACAGTGAGCAGTTCTGCATAGTCACAAGAAAAATCTTTACATATTCCTTGTCCTTCTCCACAGGATTTTTGGGATTTTCTAAAGGCTAAACCAAAAAAACATCATACTCGTTGACGACATAAAGGAAGAACAATGATTGCAATAGACATGCCAGAAAGCAATGAAATACCAATGAAACTAGAAGCAACAGGCATTAAGAGACCTAAACCAAGTGAGCATTATCCCTATATAATGATAGTGTTTCTGAGGAAAGTGAATTAATTTTGCAAGGTTCGTCACATGCTAAGATCTGTGATTTGTCATAGCTTTTCCCAGACCCAAAACTTGTTAGCTTTTTAGGCAGAGCACTCGCCCTAGACTTCTGATTTTGTTTTAGTAGAGTTTGAGACAAAAGAGAAAATATACTGTGCATCTTAGGAAAAATCCTTACAATTATTGCAGGAGACTCTTCTGAGTGTGAAGTGGTATTGCTCAGGAAAAGTTTGAAACTAGATGAAAAGTTCGTGATGCCTCCAGTTCCTGATATTTCTTACACTGACAAAAAATGTGGCAAACTCTTATGGCTGAACTTTACCACAACACAATGCAACACAAAATGACAACAACCTCCTCTTTCATTTGAGATAAATTTTGATTCTTATTATGTCTGCCGTCTCACTGTCCCCATCAGTAAAAATTTATTGGTACATTGAGACATTTTAATTTTGTTTTGTTGTTGTTCTGGCCTTCAGTCCAAAGACTGGTTTCATGCAGCTCTCCATGTTACTCCATCCTGAGCTAGACTCTTCGTCTCTGAGTAACTGATGCAACCTACATGCTTTTGAACCTGCTTGCCGTATTCATCTCTTGGTTTGTCTCTAAGTTTTACCCTCTCCACTAAATTGATTGTTCCCTGGTGTCTCTGAATGAGTCCTATCAACTGATCCCTTCTTTTAATGAAGTTTTCTCACAAATTTCTTTTCTCCCCAGTTATTTTATTTTATTTATTTACACGTCAAGTTCCGTAAGAGGAAATTGAGGAGCAAATCTCCAAGGTAGTGGGACATGTCTGCACATTAAATTACAACACAAAAGTAATAACAGATAAAAATAAAGGTTCATGAATCCGAAAAAAAATCAATCCATAAGTTTAAGTAAACACATCAACAATACAACAAGAATCAGCATAATTTTTCAAGGAACTCCTCGACAGAATAGAGGGAGTGACCCATGAGGAAACTCTTCAGTTTCGATTTGAAGGCGCGTGGATTACTGCTAAGATTTTTGAATTCGAACGGTAGCTTATTGAAAATGGATGCAGCAGTATACTGCACACCTTTCTGAACAAGAGTTAAGAAAGTCTGATCCAAATGCAGGTTTGATTCCTGCCTAGTATTAACTTAGTGAAAGCTGCTTATTCTTGGGAATAAGCTAATACTGTTAACACGAAATGACAGTAAGGATATCTATATTGAGACGCCAATGTCAAAATACACAGACTCCTAACAGGGGTCGACAAGAGGTTCTTGAACTTACACCACTTATTGCCCGAACAGCCCATTTCAGAGCCAAAAATATCCTTTTAGAATGGAAAGAGTTACTCCAAAATGTAATACCACACGACATAAACGAATGAAAATAAGCAACGTAGACTAATTTTCGTGTCGAATGCACTCACTTCCGATACCGATCGAATTTTAAAAAATGGCGACATTAAGTCTTTGAATAAGATCCTGAACGTGGGCTTTCCACGACAGTTTCCGACAATCCACTCCTTTTCACGTTTGTCACACATCAGCAAAAACACCCTATGAGTGCGTTAGCGTCGCTAGAATCAGTAACTGGGGTTACGAGTGGGCCTTTATTCTAGGACAGAGCACACTGGTTCAAATGGCTCTAAGCACTACGGGACTTAATCTGTGGTCATCAGTCCCCTAGACTTAGAACTAACTAAACCTAACTAACCTAAGGACATCATACACATCCATGCCCGAGGCAGGATTCGAACCTGCGACCGTAGCAGCAGCGCGGTTCCAGACTGAAGCGCCTAGAACCGCTCGGCCACAGCGGCCGGCAGCACATTGGTGTTTAGCTGTAAAATTGGTTTATTCCTGTTTTGGAATAGTGTAAGACGGTACTCTAAATGGCTTGTGATCTCTAACCTTGAATTCGTATTGAAAATTTTTAATGGCACTGGGTTTTGGTAGAAACACCTCGGCACTTTGCCGTAATACTCCATCTAATTCGGCTTTGTCTGTATCTGAAATAGCCCTTACTTGTCGCAACTTATTATCTATTCTTGGGAATAAGCTAATACTGTTAACACGAAATGACAGTAAGGATATTTATATTGAGACGCCAATGTCAAAATACACAGACTCCTGAACAGGGGTCGACAAGAGGTTCTTGAACTTACACCACTTATTGCCCGAACAGCCCATTTCAGAGCCAAAGATATCCTTTTAGAGTGGAAAGAGTTACTCCAAAATATAATGCCACACGACATAAGCGAATGAAAATAAGCAACGTAGACTAATTTTCGTGTCGAATTCACTCACTTCCGATACCGATCGAATTTTAAAAAATGGCAGCATTAAGTCTTTGAATAAGATCCTGAACGTGGGCTTTCCACGACAGTTTCCGACAATCTACTCCTTTTCGCGTTTGTCACACATCAGCAAAAACACCATATGAGAGCGTTAGCGTCGCTAGAATCAGTAACTGGGGTTACGAGTGGGCCCTTATTCTAGGACAGAGCACACTGGTTCAAATGGCTCTAAGCACTACAGGACTTAACATCTGAGGTCATCAGTCCCCTAGACTCAGAACTAACTAAACCTAACTAACCTAAGGACATCAAACACATCCATGCCCGAGGCAGGATTCGAACCTGCGACCGTAGCAGCAGCGCGGTTCCAGATTGAAGCGCCTAGAACCGCTCGGCCACAGAGGCCGGCAGCACATTGGTGTTTAGCTGTAAAATTGGTTTGTTCCTGTTTTGGAATAGTGTAAGACGGTACTCTAAATGGCTTGTGATCTCTAACCTTGAATTCGTATTGAAAATTTTTAATGGCACTGGGTTTTGGTAGAAACACCTCGGCACTTTGCCGTAGTACTCCTTCTAATTCGGCTTTGTCTGTATCTGAAATATCTCTTACTTGTCGCAACTTATTATCTATTTCTTGATGAATTTCCACCATTAACTCGTCACCTGCACGTATTGTTTCTTTCGCCCACTTATACCGTGGATGTCCCTCTTCCGGTTGACACAGATTGCGGGCTTTCAAAATAATAAATGAATGGTGATGTGGCTCTCAACTACGTACCCTTCGACTTAGAGTTGAAATATTAAAAGTTTTGGCTGGTTTCGTTGTCCAGGGGCTGGGATACGTAGTTGTCGCATTACAAGCCAAATACTTCTGAGTCTACAGTATACAATACGAATATACACATGAACCGAATGGTCGAAGGTTCCTATCACTCGGCAATTGCGAATGTAATGTAGAAATTTATAAATGAAAGATTGCAATTAAATAAAATTGCAGGTACTATCTTAACGACTTTAAATGATGAGTACGATAGTAGAAGTACTTTTGAGAATGCGGTTAATTTCTGCACAACACTTATTGGTGTCGATGGTCCAGCAATTAAACAAAATACAACTTGAATAACAGGGAATCAATAGATTCCTACTGCACATAATTAGTTATGAACGACAACATACCTAACGAGATATTCACTTCTAAACGCTCACTACGTTTTCACTGCAGAAGCCACGGAAATCACACAAGAGCACAAGTCGGTACTCCGAAATATTTCTATCCTCCGCGACCACGCGCAAATTGCTCCACTGTCCAAGTCTTTCCCGCTACTGTCTCCCGCGCTGCACTGTTTGGAACTCCTTGTCCTCTCTCGAAACGATGCTCTTCTCCCACCTCCATCCAGTCTCCCCATTCACGAGCGCTGTGATTGGCTAGAGCACTCCCACCTTGTCTTCAATCCAGTGCACATTCACGAACGTAATGAAACACTTTCAAATACTGAATTTACATTTAAATAACTTGAAATTAAATAAATATTCCTACGGCTAGACCATAAACACGTTCTAACACACATCATTAAATACATAAACAAATTGATTAAACATATATTAAAGGAATAGCAACAAAAGGTAGGCCAGTAGGCTAATGTCTTTGTGCTTTCTAAATCACAGTAAATATTTAACCAATTTCTTCATGAATAGTATATATCGGATATAAAGAAAGACACAGATGAATAAATATATTTATAAGCATGCTGCTACCGTTTTTTCGTGTAACTGTGGCCTGACGCAATCGATAGTAATCGGCCACTTTGACTTACAATAGATCATGTACTATTCAAGTTACATGTCTGTAATTTATACCAATTTAGGCTTATGCTAACAACTTTCTAAAGACACGTCGATCGACGAAATCGGATGAAGCATTTAGATTTTGGGAATTCGTTGCTGCATGTTACTTGTATTATTTACCAGCCCGTTGTTAAACTAATAAAGATATTGATACACCATCACAATCGTCGTGCAAATAATGGTAATGTACATGTTTCTTTTTGAAGTATCATGATTCATCTGGGTACTATTAATTTCTATGTGAACTGCGAAATGTCTGCCATGACGGTTTCACAAAGTCCGCCATCTTTGGCAGTCTCAGCATACAAGTCTCTTTCATCGACACAGCGTCACCATGGAATTCCCAGCCACATGCTCGGGCTGTACCCTTCTTTTTCGGCCAACGTCAGGCACCACGTGGTCGGCCTACCGAGCGGCCCGTGCGGCCACAATTCGCCCGTTACCTCACAAGATTCAGTTGCATGGTCAGTTGTTTGTAAGCACCTGGCATCTCTTCATGTCACCGTTTTGCTTCAAAAGTAAGATGTACCTTCCCGAGCATCATATACCTTTTTTCCACACGATTTTAACTCATGAAATCGGCTCCAATGATTATGGGCACATAGAGTTTCGGCACAATTACCATGTTTGCTTCTATTTCATGCCCCTGACAGGAAAAAGCTGCATGCGTTTGTCTAGTAATCACCGCACCCATAATCGATGCTTTAACATGTTTCGTCTGCAACACTGGTAGCGCCTGTTCAGCGTTAAATTTCTCAAAAAGTTATTCTGAAATCGCCGTCATGTCGCTTTCAATGCCAAGGATGGCATCTACAATCGTGCCACATACCTCAACCTGAACGATCGAATTGCACCTCATGAGGAGCTTTAGTTTCATTCCCATGCATTAACGCCTGCTCTTTTGAGTCATATGTTAACCTGTCAATGTGTTGGGCCTGCATTTCCCATTGGTTTGCTGCAGTCACCTTATTCTCTTCATTACTCTTAACACCTGTCACCTGAATGTGCTGGGATGAAGTTATTTGTCAATATTCTTTATCAAATGCCTCTATGATCTGTTTATATGTCCCTTACCCATATATCTCACCTCACTTGGGTATCAATAATGGTTTTGCCAACGGTGCATTACCCTCTGGGCATACCATTTCTCTCTCGGTTTCGTATAAATGAACTACATCCTTCACAATTTGGTCATCATCAGTTTTGCACAGCTGCCTACGTTAACTGTTGAGAACTCTTGTTCCTCATCATCGGTCGATTCGCAGTCAATTGTCTCCCAGCATTCTGGTATTCGTATCTGATCACCCCCTAAACATACTCCAGGATCTTGTTGATCAAAGGTGAGTTTATTTACACATTTAATTACAAAATCAGCTTCATTTGGCGACTGAATCACTTATGATTGGTCTTCGTACTGTTCATCTCGTCAATTCTGTTTTTTACCAGGGTTTGGTGGTCTCATCTCGACTTCCTGTACCAGTTCATCTCGCCTGTGTTGTCCTGCTGAAGTCTGATTCTCCTAACCTTTCTGCATTCTAGGCGCTCTGCTTCCACACGAATAATTAGGGTTTTGTGGTGCAAAACCTCTAAACCTTCCTACTTCGTTTGCCTGGTTATCAGTATAGTTACCACCATAATTTCTGGAACCAAAGCCAGTACACCTGTGGATATTTTGACCATTTATTGTAATTCTGCAGCTCACCAAAACCATAATTATACTTTGACCTCTGTGAGTTGCCAAAACCATAGCTATTATAATCCCATGGGCGATTACTATTCATCCCAAAACGATTACCTTTCCCAACATTACTGTTGACATGGTAAGCACTATTAAAGGCCACTCAGTTGCTATTATTCCCCCTACCATTGATTTCTCTCATTGTGCGTTGGTTCTTCGCGTCATCTTCACTGAAGATGAATTCAAGTTCTCTTAACATCCCTTTAAATGACTGTATATTATCTCCAGCTCTGCCAACCAACGATTGCTGATAACGCAGGGGTAACTTCATTGTGCACATACATATCAGTTCCCCACCACTGTTTGGACTGTCTAAACACTGATTCTTTTTCGGCATTGCTTCAAAACATCTAACTGACTTCTTTTCTCCCGAATTTTCAAGTGAAGCCTTCTGTAACAATTCATAGTTTATCCTATTTTGGGTTTCCGCGGACTGTATCACCCCAAGAATGCAGACTTGAGTTGTTCACACGACTGACAGTTTGCAGCGACTCTTTGCATCGTTTCCGCTATTGTGCCTTCCACATGACCACAAATGAAATCAAGTTTATGGCTAATTGCCCAATGTTCTCGTAAACCGATAGGGAATTGTATAAACGTGCGGGGGAAGGGGGGGTTGTAAGCCATTCCTGTTTTCTTTGTAATGTTGGAATTTTCTGACTGTCAAAAAAATGATCATGGTCAAATTTTTCTATTGCACCGTATGGCATTTGTGTTTTCGCAACATTTCCCGTTCCCTTCAATTGCGTCATGTTTTCCTTTATTCGTCCTACCAAATTTGGATCCTGAGACGACATATTTGAGTCCCATCTAGCATCGCATCTACGCAATGATGTGCAATTAAACCATACCGTTCCTCGTCTATCAGACTGGCAGATACGTTTAAATTTCCCGGTACTGGATCAGTGTTTTCTCTTTGTACTCGATTCTTATTGACCTGCGGTATATGACCCGTTGTACTGTAACTCGCAAATTGAGAATTTGGTATGCGTGGCGCAGTAAACTGCTCTGTTGTCGCGTCATTCGCGTAAGTTCGGAGGATCGGCTGCCGCTCTGTTGGTATGCGCGCAGTTACCGCTTCTCGCATCATTGTGTGCTGTGAACGCACATTACGTGCTTCACTCACCTGTCTCAACTGTACTCCTACCATTTGCTTTTCTTTCGGATCGGAAAATACTGACGCAACATCCTGTGGACATACAAGTGGAATCTCATGACTTTTTTGTGTTTCCGCAACTGATACGGAAGACTGCATAACGAACTTGGTTACCTCTGGATTTATTTCCATCACTATGTCAGATTATACTACCGATTCCGTCGCCTCACTACTGCTTTATGTACGGTTCTCAATACACTGCTTCAGTTCTGTACGAAGCTGTTCATACTGCTGCTTATTTTTCGAGACGATGTTTACAATCTTTTTACCGCCGCTCGCGTGACACGTTATCTGATATTGAGTTCTTCCACGATTTGTTGCGTCTTACCAGACGCCTTACGTGCTAAATTATCAACTCTTTGGTTGATATTAGAACTGCATCCTGCACTTGGTCAATGTCAGTAACCATAAATCAACTATAAGCGATTGAATTAGTTCGGGCGAGCCTCTAGCCTCTTTCCGGACTTCAATAAACTGTTTATTAACTTCCGTTCGCAACTATTGCTGATCTTTGCGAACTCTTTCGAAGCCAGCATTGGTTTCAAATTTGAGACCATTTAAAGCAGCATTTGTTTCTGTTTTTAAGTCTGCTAACCCAGCATTTGTTTCTGTTTTTAAATTCGCCGTTTCGGTTTTTAAACTCGCCGTTTCGGTTTTTAAGTCTGCTAACCCTGCATTTGTTTGTTTTTTAAGTCTGCTAACCCTGCATTTGTTTGTTTTTAAGTCTGCTAACCATGCTCTCATTGTTTCACTTGTTTGCTTGACAAAAAAAAATTTTTAAAAAAATGGCTCTGAGCACTATGGGACTTAACTTCTGAGGTCATCAGTTCCCTACAACTTAGAACTACTTAAACCTAACTAACCTAAGGCCATGACACACATCCATGCCCGAAGCAGGATTCGAACCTGCGAGCGTAGTGGTCGCACGGTTCCAGACTGCAGCGCCTAGAACCGCTCGGCCACCCCGGCCGGCCGCTTGACAGCAATAGCGATTTGCTTTAACATTGCTATTACACTATCAGACTCTTCGCCATCGTCATCTGTCACCATTTAGTGTAAATTTTACCGTTCGCGTCTTTCATGTGACGTCTCACCGACTTCTGTGCACAGTACTGACGTACTTGCACACATTCTTTGCGTAGGAAAATGCCTAGTTTGATTCAGAATTACAACATTTGGGCCGCTGCTGCAACGGTCGCAGGTTAGAATCTTGCCTCGGGCATGGATGTGTGTGATGTCTTTGGGTTAGTTAAGTTTAAGTAGTTCTAAGTCTAGGGGACTGATGACCTCAGATGTTAAGTCCCATAGTGCTTAGAGTCATTTGAACCATTTTGAACAACATTTGGTTCAACGTACCGAAATTGCATGTCCTCTGATTATGCTTCTGAACCGCTACATCCGTGATCTATTCGGTTTTGTGCGGTCGCAACCTGAGATACCGATCGCGAAACTGCCACCATTCCCTTTCCATTGTCACTTCGTTCGATTTCGTGACTTGCATTCGATATATTTTCTTGTGCATCAATTTCTATCCTACCAAGATCTTCAGTTTGCCCTGTATGCGATGAACTACGTCCGTCCGCGAAGTCAGACCGTCTAACTGACCTCTGTCTTTCACGATTTGCGCAAGACTGAGCTCTAGTCACCAGGAAGTTATATGACCTAACACGTCTCCAATAAAGTATCTTATGCCATTAACACATCATTATCAACGCCGTCCACAGTTTGTGGGTATTCAAACCAACTCAACAACTTCGCGTGCGCGTGCGCCAGGAAGGTCATGCACAACCTACTTTTACTCGTTATTACAAACTTTTCTACTCTGTGGATCACACATTTACAGTAATCTGACCACTATGCAGACACATACATGGAGCAACCTTGTCACTTTTTGTTTTTCAAAAAGAAAATTTTTTCTTAATACCAAAATTCAATTACTCTTCCTAATTTGACTAACTGCCATCCTAGCAGACCAATTGCCAACCTGGCAGGTCACCATTATCCGACACTCCACTCCTTTCCACGTTTGTCAGACATCAGCAAAAACACCCTGCGAGTGCGTTAGCGCCGCTAGAATCAGTGACTGGGATTAGGAATGGACTCTTATTCTAGGACAGAGCACATTGGTGTTTAGCTGTAAAATTGCTTTATTCCTATTTTGTTGTTAAAGAAGCACACGAGTTTACATAGATTGTGACATGACAATTTCAAGACAGATGTCAATATAATGCATTACTTGTACGTCCTGTTTAGCAGACATAACACTGAACACAACAACATCAATTTAAATAGAAGGTTCTCTACAAGATTTTTCTTATATCTACTTAGTGAAGTTGGCCAATATTACGACAAATCATCCGATCCAGGTTCTAAGTTCGGTACTATTTAGGATGGCAATCAAGTCTACAGAGGATGGTTAGTTTTTGTGACAAGATGAGCAAAAGATTACTCAAGGCTGTTCGAGTTCACAGTGGATGCAAGCTGGTGAACCAACAAGTTCACGCCTCTGCCAGCGGCATTTACCTTTAGCTGCGACGTGCTGCCGGTTGCGTGGCTGGTCTCGCCCTCTGAAAATCCTATAAAAAGCTAATCAAAATCTTTACTGATTTTATCAGCCGAAACTGTCCTATGTTTCTCGTTAGGCGAGAAAACATGCACTCATCCCTAGTCTGAAAAATATGGCGACATACACGTGCGAGGATGGTGCAGCGTGTATAATTCAATGCCCTCTCAGTTCTCGCAAGAACAATTAACTACGTGGCTGTTTCGTTTCCCCGCTTTTGGAGCTCAACGACTCTTCAGCTGAATGTCAGCCAAAGTGAACGCAGTGTTCACAGAAAATTCATCTTTTGGCATCGTACAGAGCGTGATGCGCCCTGTTCTGCACTTGACGCTGGTTCAGAGGAGAGTCCCCGAAGTTTTCGATATTGTGTCTTTAATAGCAAATTGTCCCCCATCTGCGTTCTTTCGTTCTTCATGTCACGGCTTTTTCAGACCAATGGGAGTGTTCCATTCTTCTTGTGGAAACTACTACTGCCAATCGCAAAGGGCGTCGAAATAACGCTCCTTTTTACTCCTTCCGAGTTTATATCAGCCAATCGGACATTTTGTGCCCGCTCCTGACGCCTAAAAGTTTCACGCGTACATCACAAGCACACCACGAGCATTTCATGTGATCAACTGCGTCGCTGGTCTGTTTGTATCCATCTGGAAATTCCCCAATGCGGTTTTCCACAGAATTTCTCCGACGCAAGCACTGCTGCACTGCTACCTGCTTCCCTCGATGTGTCGCCCGGCGTGCTCGTTGTCTCTCTTGCCGCGGGTCACCAGCCTGTTTTAGAAGCCTTCCGTTGTACACGGGCCGTGACAGCATAACTCGCATCTGTCCCCGAACTAAAACGTCTCTTCCAGCAGCTTTTTTCACCTTTTGCTCATTGACATGCAGGTTTTGGGTTCTGTGTGTTAATACCATCGAATCGAGTGTCATCCCTTTTCATTGTGTGCTGTACATTTTGATAGGCAAATCTCCAAAGTATGTTAGGTGACATATTCATCTACTTGTTACAGTGTATAAAATCTCATGTAAGGTGCGAAATTGATATTCATTCAAGTTGCCATCTTACAGGTTTACTACCTATCTGAACACCAGGAAATATGAACAGTTCATTTTCACTAATCATATGCCCATTCTGTGAAATTAGGACGTCAGGTTTTGTTGAACTGTGTGTTAGAAACTGAAAAAACTGAGTATTACTGTGATTTAGCGTTAGTTTATTTACTACAAGTCATGAACTTAGGTCATGAACTGCACTATTCGAAATAGAGCCAATGTTTCATTCAACGCCTTTACTACCAAGCTAGTGTTGTCAGCAAGCAGGAATATTTTAGAGTTACCCATAATATTAGAGGGCATATCATATATATAAATAAGGAACAGGAGTGGCCCCAGCACTGATCCCTAAAGTGCCCCCCATTTGACTGTACCCCACTCAGACCCCACATCACAGCCATTCTCAACATTGTGAATAATGACCTTTTGCTGTCTGTTGGTAAAGTACGTGGTGAACCAACTGCGAGCTACTCCCCGTACTCTGTAATGGTCCAACTTCTGGAGCAATATTTTGTGATCAACACAGTGAAACACCTTAGTTAAATCAAAAAATATGCCTAGCGATCGAAACCTTTTGTTTAAGCCATCCAGTACCTCACAGAGAAAAGAGGATATAGCATTTTCAGTTGTTAAACGACTTCTAAAGCCGAGACGTACATTTGACAGTAAATCGTGTGATATGAAATGATCAATTATCCTTACATACACAGCCTTTTCAGTAACGTTAGCAAATACTGATGGCATAGAAATAGGACTAAAATTGTCTACATTATCCCTTTCTCCCTTTTTATAAAGCAAGTTTACTACTGAGTACTTCAATTCTTCAGAAAATTGACCATTCCTAAAGGAAAAATTACAAATATGGCAAAACACAGGGTGTAACCTCCCCACAAAAATTTTAATGACAGAAATAATAAATGAATAGGAGCCAAACGTCCAAACGTAACCTCCCTGCAATTAAATTTAATGACAATAAAACTGATAATCGCAATCTGACTCAAATATAAATTCTTCACAAAAAATTTAAAGTCTATTCAGTGATAAGAAAATTCAATTAAACCGAAACATCGGTCTTTAGCCCTGTGTAAAACAATCAGAATTAAAGTCTTACCTCAGAATAACTGGATGTCAAATTTCTGCTCTTATTTCTGCGCACGGCTTGGAGGAACTGCATTGCAAATAATAATATTCCTTTTTTCTGTGAATTTACTGAAATTTTTCTTCAAAAGAAGTGGAATGAAATGGGAAGTGCAACGAAATCTTTAGTTCAATAAAAAAATAAAATTTTTTGAAAAATGCTTTTGAAATCAAAATTATTATTGGGGGACTTGTTAGAGATTGATTACAATAAATAAGTTTTACATTGTCTAATGATTATATTAATTAACAGTATACCTCATTCAGCATCTTGACCAGTGTTGCCGACCGCCTACATCACACAACCGCACTGGGCTGCTACTACTGACCGACCGCTCTGCATGACGACTACTGACTGAGTACTGCTCTGCAACTAAACAGAGCTACAGACTCGCAACGACTACTGACAGACTGAGAACCGCTCGCAACACTCGCGCGGTCAAGGGCATACTCTCTGGTCACAGATGCTACAATGCCTCGCCATCGCTGCTATGTTACATACGTGTTTCATAACCCTCCACTGGGGGGGCAAAAATTTGGCAGCGATGGTGAGTCATTTGGACTTGCCAAGCGCGGCAAAATTTTTCTTTAATTAACAAAATTCTACAACTTACAGAATATTTAAATGTTGTGCACACGCACTAAGTACAAAATATATCAGACAAAGACAAAATGTGAGTACAAAACATAGTAGCAAATCAGAAAAATGTATATACAAAGTATTTGACAGATAACAAAGTGCACAGGCACTGAAAAAAATTCTTTAGCATATTCAGAACAAATAAACAGACTGGCAAAATATTATGTTGACAAGTGACATGAGTGCACATGCACTGCAGTTGAGAACATATCAGTAAATGATGAAATGTATGTACAATTAGTAACAAATGACATAAGTGCATACGCATTGAAGTATTGAATATACAGTATAGTACAAATCATATTGAAAAATAAGAAAAGTGCACAGGCACTGAAGTTCAATAGAAAACATATTAACACCTAACATAAGTGCACATGTACTGTAGTTCAGAACATATCATAAAAATAAAAATGTATATACAATATAAAAGACAAGAGTGTACATATACTGTACTTCAGAACAAATCGAAAAATGTCTTTAGCATTTTGGCAATAAATAAACATAATGGCAAAAAAATCATGTCCAAAGTGCACACGCACTGAAGAAATGTCTTTAGCATTTTCACAACAAATAAACATAATGGCAAAAAAAAATCATGTCGACCAGTGCCATAAGTGTACTCGCACTGGAGTTCAACAAATCGAAAAAAATGTATAACCTATGAACATAAATGATGTTACCAAAAAAAATTTTTTTTTTTTTATGTGACAAGAATCAGGATAGGAAAGGGAAGGATTGCATCATGGTTGTAGCACTTTAGATTGCACACAGCTGTTCTGAAAGTCCATATCTTTCCACAGAAGTACAACACCAAGTGACACAACTTGAAGATCTTTTCCCATCAGAATTTATCAGTGTAGCCAAGACACTGAACTGTCGTAGTAATGTTCCATGTTTTCATTTTGGCAGTACATTAGGTACACCAAACAGTGGGACCATAATAACGTCTTCATTGCTCACGGTGGTGGACAGCATGTCGTGTCAACACCACGCTCTTACAAGGCACACCAACGTAGAATTAGTGCAAAAACCAAATATAGTGCTCCATGATCACTAGGATAAACAGGACAAATGGACATTGCAGTAATTCAGGGTAGTTAACTCATGAGGTGAAGGACATTATGTCACATACTATTGACAATTACAGTCTTCATTGATAGTTTGTGGCCTTCATAGCCCAGTTATTGAACATTTCTGTACCAAGTATGTAGTATTACAGAAAAATGTTCATTAATTGTTTTACATAGGATCAGTAGCCTTCTTTTCCTAGTTACAAAGCATTATGAAATAAATGCATTCTTTTCCAGTTACAAAATATAGTATAATTAATTAATCATTAACCTTCTCCTAATTACAGTTAATTAATCATTTGTCATTCCAATGATAATCATTAGCCTTTTCCTAATTACAGTTAATTAATCATTTGTCGTTAATTAATCATTTGTCTAATTACAGTTAATTAATCATTTGTCGTTAATTAATCATTTGTATAATTACAGTTAATTAATCATTTGTCGTTAATTAATCATTTGTCATTCCAATAGTAAGAATCATTAGTCTTCTCCTAATTACAAAGCATTATTAAACAGTACCATAGTTAATTAATTATGTGTCATTCCAATCTATTAAGAATCACTAGCTGGCATCATGGGTAATCGTATTACAATAAACAGTGGCGGTCCTTGGCCAGTTACAAAGTATATTTAGTATGACAGAATAATGTTCATCAGAAGTCTTAGTTGAAAAGGAGAGTCAATTAATGGCCTAGCATTAACATAATACATTGAGTGATACAAATTATTGGCACTCATTGGCCATTAACCAAAACATGAAAACTCAACATGGGGAAAAAAAGGGCTAATTAATGGCATAATTAATAACAATTCTTCAAGTGACATTAATTATTGGCACTCAGTGGCCAGCAAGTATTGAATAGAATCATCATTCAGTATTATTAAGATTATTACGAAGTCATTATTAAAAATCAGTTAATTACAGTCATAGCATTAATAATCACAGGCATTGTAAGTAGTCTCATTACCATAAACAGTGTTCCTCCTTCAGTAGTATTCAGATCATTACAAAGTCATTATTAAAATCAGTTAATTACAGTCAAATCATTAATAATCATGGGCATTATAAGTAGTCTCATTACAATAAACAGTGTTCCTCATTCAGTAATATTCCGATCATTACAAAGTCATTATTAAAAATCAGCTGGTTACAATCAAAGCATTAATAATCATGGGCATTATAAGTAGTCTCATTACAATAAACAGTGGCAGTTATTAGCTAGTGACAAAGCATTATCTTAAATATATACTTTTTTTTGTCTCATTAAGAAGTCATTACTGAAGCGACATACTATTCAGAGCTAATCAGTATTATTCAGAATTATCATAAACTAGTGACATTATGTGGGACTGGTAATACATTTTTTTGGTAGCAATGCATTGCGTTGGGATCGATAATTAATTGCTGAAACATAACACTATTTGCTTTTGACCTATTGCAGCAAATGAGGATAGGTAACGTCATTCGTCATGAGTCAGCTGTACCAAGGTTATGTAACAAGGCAGTATATGTGATCACATTTATAAATGATAGACACAAATGGGTAAAAAATAAAAATGCAAGTACTAGAACAGGTATAATAACTAACAGGTTTAGTAAGTATCATGAAAAGCTTCTCCTGGAAAAAATACAAAACCGGATTATTGACCTGAAAGAAGAAACGCACACTATGCTGAAAAGTAGTGAACTTCGAATTAACAGGTAGTGAAATGTGTATAAAATATGTTCCATAGCTGTCCTTTCCAAAACTTTCCGTCATCCTACTATGCAATATAACACCTGCTGTCAAAGCAAACTGCAACAAATACTTAAATAACTACGTAGCATAAATACATAACTTCAACACTATCCTCATCTGTAAAGAAAAAACTTCATTATCCATATCATCATAACTTCACTATTATCATCATCTGTAAAGAAAAACTTCATTATTCATAACATCATATCCTTCATCATTATTCATCAGTATTCATTATCATCTGCAAAAAATCACTTCATTACTCATTACATAACTATTCCTTATCTGTAGCATATTTCATCACTAAAACTAAGATGTGTAGTTCAGTCTGACAGCCTGCATCAATCACCTTGTATTCTGAAAGAAAAAATTAGTTAAGACTGCTATTCTACGATGAGTATAGTATATTCTTGTTATTGCCTGCCAATCCTGATCCATTTACTCTTCCTCATAAAGTTATTGCATCTTCTTTCGTTTATTCCGTAGGTGAAATTCCCATTTCTGTTGAATTTATTTCTTACACGCATCATTTTTTTCTGAAATTGATGAACAAAGATTAATGTCTTACATTTAAATCATATACCCATTAAATATTGACTGGTTTATGGTAACATAATTAACCGTACAGCATAACATGACAGAAAACGTAATATGTCAAAGGCATTGACAGTGTTCAGAGGCAAAATGTACAGATAATATTACAATGCAGCAGCAAAAAAATGTAAAACAGTCACGATGTTGAGATGTCATAAGGCAAAAAAAATGTCAAAGTCGACTGGTGTGTGTTATATCTTAACTATTTCACAATACATACAAACAAAACTGGAGTACAATCATATACACAAAAAAGTGGAAAATGTGCACGGTCTGATGTGTAACGACAAGAAAAGCGACCTGCTAACCTTACCTTGCCGGGCACTTGCCAAGAAAAAATACGATAATCATCAGTAATTAGTCACGTGAAATAATTGCATTAGTAAATGGCATCATAGTGTGTTGAATCATACAGTGGTTTCACTCAATAAACGGTTTAATGTTTGAGATATGGTGATTGCCTTTCGATTTTCTAGTTCTCAAAGTTTCGACGTGTACAACATTGGGGTGAGGGATGCTGCGAATCCGATATGGACCTGCGTATAGAAGTTCAAATTTACTGCACTTACCTTTTAATTTACTGGATAAATAGTGTGTACGTATCAATATCTTCTGTCCAACGTGAAAGTCGCGGCGTGTACAAACCTGTTTTTGCTGTCTTCTCCGGCGCTCTGCGGCACGTTTGATGTTCTTCAGCGCAATGTTAATTATTTCGTGGTGTCGTAGGCGACGACTTTTGGGAAATTCTATTAATTCTTTAATTTTGTTTGGCGGTTCAACGTTTTTCAGTATAACAAACGGAGATAGCATAGTGGATTCATTTGGTATGGAATTAATTACATTTTGGAATGAGAGTATGTGTGTATCCCAATCAATATGTCTTTTGTGGCAGTATATTCGGCACAGCTTACCAATTTCTTTCATTAATCTTTCACAGGGGTTCGAAGAAGCGTGGTACTTGGATATATAGATCGGAGAAATGTTTCTGGCTCGTAACATGCGTGTCCATACGGTACTACGAAATTGAGATCCATTGTCAGAAATTACTCTCATTACATGCCCTACATGAGATAGAAAATGTTTTACAAATGCTTTCGAAACAGTTTTAGCAGTAGCTTTGCGTAATGGAGTGAAAGTAACAAATTTTGAAGTAAGCTCAACAGCGACAAATATGTAGCAAAAACCTCTGTTAGTTCTGGGAATCGGACCAAAAATATCTACAGCGGCCATATGTCTTAATTTAACAGGTATAATGGGATATAATGGAGGAATATGCAAAGTGGTGTCTGATTTAGCTTTCTGGCAAATTTTACAAGACGCTAAAACTCGTCGTATACGTTTCTCCATGTTGGAAAAATAACAGTTTTGTCTCAGTATAAGAAAACATTTTCGTGCTCCGTAATGTGCGTAGCTTAAATGAGTGTACCAAATTAATTTGTTAACCAGTTCGTCAGGTATGCATAATAACCAATTGTTGCTATCAGGATGAGAGCGGCGAAACAGAACGTCATTGCGTACAGTGTAATGGTTTCTAATCGTAACATTTTTTCTATCTTGCCAAAGGTGTTTAATTTCTTTCCACACATTGTCTTTATTTTGCTCCTTTGCTATGTCCTGTAATGACGATGAAATAAAGTTTTCAAATGCAACTTGCTGAATGTACATGACACTGAAATTTGTTTTGCAGAAGTTGGTTGCTACGTCTTGCTGATTGTTGCCGAGAGAACGCGATAGTGCGTCTGCTATAACATTTTGTGTGCCGGGAATGTGAACAATTGTAAAATTAAATTCCTGTAAATAAAGTTTCCATCTACTTAACCTGTCGTGAGTAAATTTAGCCGAGAGTAAAAATTGTATCGCTCTGTGGTCTGTGTAAACGGTGGTATGTCTGCCATAAAGAAAGTGCCGAAATCTCGTAAAAGCCCATACAACACATAATGTTTCAAGTTCTGTAACGGAGTAATTTCGCTCAGCAGGTGACAGAATGCGGCTTGCAAATGCGATGTTTTTGATTACTATTGAACCATCTTCTTCAATTTCCTGGAAAATATGTACGCCTAAGGCGGTGTTGGAACTGTCGGTGGCAACGGAAAAATTTCTAGAAGATCTGGGTGCGATAATAGTGGTGCATTCAACAAAGCATGTTTCAGGTTCATGAATTCAGAGTGTGCTTGCTTATCCCAAGACCAAATACTGTTTTTACCTGTTAATTGGCATAGTCTAGGCGTGTCTAAAGCAGAATGGTGAATAAATTTACGAAAAAAGTTAATTAAGCCCAAAAAACTGCGTAGTTGTTTCTTTGTCGTAGGAACAGTAATGTCACGTAGAGCTTGAAGTTTTTCCGGATCTGGTGCAATGCCTTCTGCTGAAATCACGTGTCCAAGAAATTTTATGGAAGTTTTACCAAAGTGCGATTTACTGAGGTTAACTGTAAGTCCTTGTGCATGGAAAGTTTGTAACACGTTCTAAAATCACATTGTGTTCAGACCAGTTAGCTTCTGCGATAAGAATATCGTCTACATACGTCGTAATTCTGTCTTTAATGCAAACGTGTGTCGGATGGCGTAAAAATTAATAACATTTTCGTGAACAAGATTCTGCGTGCCTAAATTATTGCTTACGTTATTGGAATATGCAATCTGTAGTGTGTCTGGTCAAATTCTATCGTACGTGCTGTTATTTACGGGAGAATACTGTGGCATATCCACTATATGAACTGCTTTGTTATTTCTTACTGACGTGTTACGCTATGGATGACACCTATTGTCTGTTTCATTCATGATTATTTGTTGTTGCTGATGTTGTTGCTGCTCATAAGATCGACTGTTATTAAATGTACGCTGAAAATTGCGCTCATTATTCTTTTTACGTCTGTCCTGATAGTAATTTCTATACGGCGCATTGCGATACGAGTTGAAATAGTGTGTTGTCTGTACGTAGTTATTTCTTTGCTGCCGTGCGTTATTATTTGTTGGATCTGGTACTATACGTGCACGCGGCGGAACATTAAAGTTTGGTTGACCTTGTAGACTGCATTGTTGGTTAGGTATGCTAACCGGTTAACTTTCATGCTATTGTGGTGGAAAACGTCTATTGTTACCAAAAATGTGGTTCCTGTTACTAATAATTTTACACATATTGATGATTACGATTTTATCTGTAATTAAAATTACGGCGGTAGTTGTCATTACGCGAGTGCTTAATAAAATTGTCACATTCGGTAAAATATTTCTCATATCCGGTTTTCATTACTCGTTTCTTAATACTAGGTAGAGCAATAGTTAAAGAGCAGTTTGGATAGATATAAAGGATAGTAGAAGAAAAGGCAGCAGTGCAGAAAACTAAAGATGAAACAGCACTACTACAGCTCGGGGCCCTATGCTCGCTACGGCACATATTCATTAAAGCGTAATGAATCCCCTGAGGTCAATTACGCACTGCAAATAAATTTTAGCTTTTGCGTTGCACGCAATAGCGGTAAAATTCCAAAAGCAAATCGCTGTATTCTTGCTAATTCTAGTTTCATCATTATAGGCAATGCTGTTGTAAATACAAAAATAAATTGTCGCATCTGGTTCAAAGCTAGCTTTTGCATTACAGGTAATAGCGGTGAATGTACAAAGATAAATTGTCGTTTACAGTGCAAAGCGTGTACCTGTACGCTGTCATTATTAAGTTCTTTACATTTTCTGGCGGATAAAAATTGCTCGTAATCTACGTTCTCGTCATTGAATTTGAAAACACGTTCGGGTTTGTGTGTGAATCTGTTTGTCTGTGTCGTTTCGTACTTCAAGTTGCGTAGCTTTTCATATTTTAAGTCGCGTAGCTTTTCGGATTTTAATTCGCGTAGTCTCTGTAAATTGTTCACATTATACACGCTGCGTGACTCTGACAAATGTTCATAAAGTGGCGTCTGTTGAGGCATGTTATTAACTGAAATTTTTTCATCTCTGTTACTTCTTGTTGTAAATTTGATAACTTCCTACGTAACGTGTTGTTAGATGAATCGATCTCATTAATTGTCTGCTGTAAATTTTGAAATTCAGGTGTTTGGATAAATGAAACCGGTGCCGTATCGTCTGATTTATTGTCATTAGTATTTTCGATAACATCAATACGACTGGCCAATTCATCATATTTTTCAGTCAGTATTTTAACCTGATCATCGGTTTTAGAATGGGACGCATTAATCTGTTTTTGCAACTTGCGCGTAGTTTCGCTCATTTTTTTAACATCAGCTTTGATGACATCGCAATCCTGTGTTAGATCTAATTGTTCGAATCTATCTGTCACTGTTTGAATATTTACTGTGTGTGTATCTGTTTTTGATTTAAGATCAGAAATTTCATCCCGTAATTCCGCGTTCAATTGTTCTATGGTATTAATTTTGTCGGACACTGTAGTAATATTATTGTCTACATACGTCTTCGCTTTCGCGAATATTTTACGTTTGTCCTCTTGTCTTTGTGCAGTGATTGTTTCCATGACTTGTCGTTTTACTTTGTTTTGATCTTGAATAAATCTGCGGAAACGCGTATCACTGTTCTGTATGTGCTGATTAAAGCGCTCGTTCATCTGAGTGTTCTGTTGTTCGAATTTCGCGTCTATCTTTGCGTCCATAGTGCGCGAAAGTTCTACCGTCATTGCTTTAAACTCGTCCCGTAATTGTGCAGCTTTTTCAGAGCATTGTTTAGCGACTCCGCTAATTTCGTCTCTTAGTGTTTCTGTTGCGACTGTTTGCATTTCTCTTAATTCTTGCGCAACAGATTTAATTTCTTCGCTATTTTTTTTGTGAACACGCCTCAATTTCCGCGCGCAACTGTTCCTTAGTGTCATGGCACTGCGCGGCAACCGCTCTAATTTGTTCACTAAGCTGCCTCGAATTGTCGTCAAATTTTTCATTTTGTTGTCTGACCTGTTCACTAAGTTGCTTGAGGTTTTCATTCTGTTGTTTGTTATCTTCCCTAAGTTGTCTGAAATCTTCACTCTGTTGTTTACTCATTTGTCGCAACAAAGCCATAATTGGATTCGACTCAAGGTCAGCATTTCTATTCTCTGTGCTGTTCAACAGTGGATCTGGAATTGTTTCACTTTCTGTAACCATTTGGTCATTTTGAGATTTACAAAAAGGTTTGTCAGTCAAATGTATACTATCAGTCATTGTTTCGGAATTAAATAAATCTGTCGTACCTTGTGTATCCTGTTCATTTTCATTAGACAAATTTGTCTGTACATTACTTAGATTTTCTAAATCGGGTGTGTTAAGCTCGGCAGCGCTCATTACTATAGACCGCTCCGCGTCATCAATTGTCGTCAAGTTAACACAAGACACAATCGAGTTCGTTTGTTCATCATTAAGGTCTACATCATTACTAATTGTTGGAACGCACTGATTGTCAGTGGACGCAGGATTGTCATCATTACACTGCGTGTCACTAGTATTATTGGTGAAGTTATTTAATTCGCTTATTTCGTTCATAATACCTCGCGATACACTATTCACAGTCTTTCGCGGCATTTTAACAACAGTCACAATTATTCACAAAACAATAAGCACAAATGCAAAAGCAACACACAAATACAATAGAGCAACGAATTGCCGTTGACCTGTAGAAAGAAAGTCACAAGATTAATAAAAGCGTTGCGCCAAATCCTAATTATATCTAAGCAAATAAGAGCAGATATCTGACTGTCGCTCAAAAGACTCTCAACGAAATACGATCCTGGACTGGGTGTCGCCAAGTGTAACCTCCCCACAAAAATTTTAAAGACAGAAATAATAAATGAATAGGAGCCAAACGTCCAAACGTAACCTCCCTGCAATTAAATTTAATGACAATAAAACTGATAATCGAAATCTGACTCAAATATAAATTCTTCACAAAAAATTTAAAGTCTATTCAGTGATAAGAAAATTCAATTAAACCGAAACATCGGTCTTTGGCCCTGTGTAAAACAATCAGAATTAAAGTCTTACCTCAGAATAACTGGATGTCAAATTTCTGCTCTTATTTCTGCACACGGCTTGGAGGAACTGCATTGCAAATAATAATATTCCTTTTTTCTGTGAATTTACTGAAATTTTTCTTCAAAAGAAGTGGAATGAAATGGGAAGTGCAACGAAATCTTTAGTTCAATAAAAAAATAAAATTTTTTGAAAAATGCTTTTGAAATCAAAATTATTATTGGGGGACTTGTTAGAGATTGATTACAATAAATAAGTTTTACATTGTCTAATGATTATATTAATTAACAGTATACCTCATTCAGCATCTTGACCAGTGTTGCCGACCGCCTACATCACACAACCGCACTGGGCTGCTACTACTGACCGACCGCTCTGCATGATGACTACTGACTGAGTACTGCTCTGCAACTAAACAGAGCTACAGACTCGCAACGACTACTGACAGACTGAGAACCGCTCGCAACACTCGCGCGGTCAAGCGCATACTCTCTGGTCACAGATGCTACAATGCCTCGCCATCGCTGCTATGTTACATACGTGTTTCAAGGGCTAACATGCGCAATGCGCAGCACAGTACTTTAATATTCTGCTAACTCAATCCCCCCCCCCCCTTGTCTGTATTACAGAAGAGTATTTCAGACATCAATCTTGGAAAGGCATTTGCCATAAGAGTTATATGATTCCCTGTAGAAACTAAATTTTTATTTAATTCACCAGAAATGCTCAGAAAATGCTTGTTAAATACTGTACATATATCTAATTTATCAGCAACAGAAATATTATTACTATGAACTGACTTTATGTTGTCGACCTTGTGCTGCTGACCAGGTACTTCCTTCACAACTGACCATATGTTTTCGATTTTAACCTGTGAATTAGCTGTTCTGTTTGCATACCACATACTCTTTGCCTTCCTAATAACATTTTAAACACCTTACAAAACTGTTTGTAATGGGCTACTGAAGCTTGATTGTGACTACTTCTAACATTTTGATATAATTCCTGGTTTGTTCTACATGATGCCCTTATTCCACTAGTCAGCCACCCAGGCTGCCTATTACTGTTAGTACTCCATTTGGAACGTTCTAATGGGAAGCAACTGTCAAAGAGCTTGAGAAACATGTTAAGAAATGCATTATATTTGTCATCTACGTTATCGGCACTATAAACATTTTACCACTCTTGTTCCCTGACAAGGTTTAAAAAGCTCTCTATTGCTGCTGGATTAACTTTCCTATATAGTTTGTAATTATATGTGACATTTGTTCAAGTACAAAAGCCTTTTAGTGTTAAAATTTGTCCATCATGGTCTGAAAGGCCATTCACCCTTTTGCTTCATTGGCACGCAACTTGCTGAAGTGACATCAACTAAGAAGACTTGCAATATGGCGGCCAATCCCCTAAGGGGATATCCCGGCCAATAAATGCCATACGATCATTTCATTTCATTTTTTCTTCCAGGTTTCCAAAAACAAAGTGTTAGCAATGGTTAAATTATGCTCTGTGCAAAATTCTGCCAGCTAACTTCATCTTTTATTCCTTACCCCAAGTCCACATTCTCATGTTTTTCCTTGTCTTCCTTTTCCTACTACCAAATTCCAGTCCTGTATCACAAATTATGTTTTTCGTCTCCTTAACTATCTGACTAATTTCAATTCAATCCCTTCACCATCTGCAGTACTGGTTGGGATATAAACTTGAACTTCTGTGATGGTAGTTTATTTTGTATTATAGAGAAATGTAATATTCAGTCACATAACTACTAGTTTTTGCAAGAGCAACGATATGCAGGTATGGTAAGTCAAACTGATGTTTTAATGTAATTATGACTTATGATTTCAGATAACATAATTTGCACTTTTTGCATGTAACTACAAAAGGTGTTGTTTTATTCTGTTCCATTAACAGTGAAACAAGAAATTGGCAGCTATGGCAGTCTTATCATCCAAGAGAGCAGTTAATTCCACCAGAAATACGCACCATCAAGTCTGTGGCCAGATGGGTGAGGAAAATGCCAAGAGCACGACTTTCTTTCCATGCTAATTACGTTTCCAATGAATAAAAAAATATATAAGTTGTATTATAAAATTCTCGGTCAGATTGTGATCTTGAAATGACAAGAGTTATGTAATGTCATAACAGCCATAACTCACTGAATACATTGGAAGGTTATTAAATGGCAAGATGCTGTGCATAGTGTTGCAATAAAACTTTCATGAAGCATTGAAAATAATTTGAATACTTTGGTGTTTTGATTTATTTTGATAATTTTCAGAAGTGAGTACCTGAATAAGTGGCCCTGGGGAGAGAAGTGCCATTTTAATTGAAGATGAGATTCATATTGACACTAAAAATAAAGTGAATGTTGTCTTTGGCTGATAGAAACTGAATGGGCGCTGCAACTTCATTAATCTTGTTTGTGAAAGGAGATCAGGTGCAGATGATAAGTAATAGTGAAATACTCATTACTCAGAACATTCTAAAAGGTTCAGTGAAGTGATAGCATAATTTCAAGGCCAATTTGCGTTTAGTCTTAAAAGTGGATATTATATAGCAGAGACTATATCATTCAACTGCACAGAGGTAGTTACAATCTTCTGTGAAAACAAATCATAGAGATTATATATCAAAATTGCAAATGTTTCACATTTTATGAAACTATAGGCCAAACATCTATTTTAAGTGAAGAATGCTCCAAATTAAATATCCATTGACCATAAACTGATGATACGCTAAGTAATTGTTTTTTTAGAGAAAAGATATTGTGACTAGCCTAGCAGACAACTCATAAAAATACTGCAGTTAAGCATGATCTATGGGTTGGGATAGGAATAGAAAAATCAATAATTCCATAGTGGTTGAAAGAAAAGTGGCTCTGAAAAAAAGTAGTATTTAGTTGGTACCTTGTAGAACTAAAGTCCACACTCATATTGCAGGAGTGGACAAGAATCTGTCTGTAACCACTGAATTATCTTCAGATGGATGTGAGATACACTCTTTTGTTAAGTCCAATAGTGCTCAGAGCCATTTGAACCATTTAGATACACTCTTTGTGGGTGTAGCTCACAATCTAATGAAGAGTAGGTGTGTAATCTTAAATATGTACAACTGGCTGAATAACAAGCTTCTTCTGCATTAAGATGGTCATCCCACTGCAGTGTCCACCTTGGCTATGAGAGTACACTCACTATAATTCGTAAAAGCTTAGATGTATACAAGGGAGGATTATTGATGTTTTGTGGGTGAGGGTGGTTGCCTAGAAGAGAAAGAAGACACAGGGGTCCACTCCTTGAATGTTAAGGGACAAAAACCTTTCAAAAAGTACTGTTTTAATACATAAAATATCAAACACTTACAAAAATGTGTTTATTATAGACAAAAAGTTTTATATTTCTTAAAATGCGTAGCATTACAACCTTTTCTGAGTAACTTCTTTTACATAATTGTAACACACAGCCTTTTGTTAAAAACAGAATTGATAAGCAAATGAACTGAAATTAAAGTAAAATACTTTTAAAACTGCAGTTCCTAATTTGTTGATAGTTATATTTTTGCCTGCTTAGTTCATATATATATATATATATATATATATATATATATATATAATTATATTTTGAAAATAATCATGGTAAAGTCTTGAATAGATTCTTAAATATTTTTCTAATTTTTATTTTCAATATGATTCACAATGATACTCGTTTTTAAACAAACATAGTGGGACTAAAAATGCAATATCCATATTCATTACCTTATCAGTCATTTGAGATTAATACCTTCAAAGAAGTACAATTTAAGCAGTCAGAATGATATCACATCGTTACAGTAGTTTAAAGCTTGCTTGCAGGTACATAAAACCATAGTTTTCAATGTAATATTATGTTCCTTTGATACACTGAGTGGTTAAAATCTGGCGCCAAGAAACAATATTGTTCATGGTTTTCAATTTAGTTCTCTACACATACAGTGTATATTCGGCATGCTTCATAAATATTAGCATCTGATTCGTATGTTTATCAGTTTTTATACAAAGTAGTAATCTTACTATGTGAATGCTAATTACTTAGGCTTTTTAGACAATAGAAGAACAACTGCCATTAAACTAAATATTGTCTGTACTTTAGAAAGCATATCTTTTCTGTTCTTTCCACCCTTCTCGATATACTTATCTCTAATTTTTCCTTTGTTAATAATGATGTCTCTATGGACATACAACAAATGCAAGCCCTGTTAAATGGTTTTGGCCAAAATGGTTTCACAGCCAAATTCTTAATAAGTCAGAGTGTTGAGAAAGATATTTATGATGTTACAATTGACACAGGAAGGGAAGAAAGTACCAACATCAGAGATCTAATTCCAGGAAATATTACTGGAGTGCAAAAAGTTTCATCAATTAGTTTGATGCAGTTACCACCTGAAGATGGTGGGTAAACATCGAAAAACTTCGTGCTTATCAAGTAAAACGACTGATGTAGAAATTCTTTATAATTTCTAATTTAACATTACCATCATAGCATCAAAAACAGTCCACTGTGAACGAGAATGTGTAAAAATTTCTGAATAACCTCAAATAATGTTACTTTACTAACATCTATTCCGAATTTGAGTAATATAGGAACAAAAAGCACTGGTCAACATAATACGCAAAGAGTCACTTACATGTTGTTTTCTGTTTTTTAGAGAAGAAAGACACTATTTTCGAAACTCGTTTCATGTCCCACAAAACTCAAAAACTCCACACTGTCAAGAATAACGTCCCCTTCACACTGAGCTACTGCTGGCGGAACATTGTTTCCAATAGTAGCCTTCACATGATAGCACTTGGTGGTGTACTTGACTCGCCAAGTCTCGGATCCAGTAGCAATAATAACACCAACAAAATACTCACAATAGCATCAAAAGCTGATTGCAGCAACAGTGGCAACTATTCTCAATGGTGGCATACCGTGCCATCCTGTGTGAAGACTCAGATGCTGCAGAGAAGCACTTCTCAGTGGTGTCACATGAAGACACCTAAACTGTTTGCATATGCTCCTGATTTCTCGGGAAGGAGTCTAACAATAGTAGCAATGACGACAATGGGGGCAAAGGAAAGGCAAAGTGCATGCTGCTGTGGCAGACTGAGAAAATTTCTTAATATTTGGAGCCTACAATTCACGCTAGAGGGGGAGCACAAGTCACTGGTACAGGTAGTACGTTCTCTCAGGCACACAAAGTAAGGTGCTTGCAGAGTACTGAATTAAATGACTAAATCAACTGACCAAGACTCTAAATTCGCATGCTCAACTTTATTGCAATTACAGAAATTACTATTTGATTTTTAATTTAGTTTCAAATATCTGGGGGAGGGGGGTGGCGATAGCCCCCTCATCGCCCCCCCCCCTTTTAGTCTGTCCATACCTGCATACCTGTTTTCTTATTCATTATTAGACTTGCCTGACCCCTATTTCATTTTGTATTTATAACCCTGTACTCACCTGAACAGAAGTCCAGTTCATCCTGCCACTAAACTTCACTAATTCCTACTATATCTAACTTCAATCTTTCTATTTCCCATTTTAAATTTTCTAACCTAAATCAAACATTTTACTCTCTGACCTCCAGAATGCCAGTTTTATTTTTCCTAATGATGATATCCTCCAGAGTAATTCCTGCTCAGAGATCCAAACGAGGGACTATTTTTACCACGTAACGTGTATCCACAGGACATGTGGCCTGTAACTGAAGAAGTGTCATGATGATCTCTCCATTGGCAAAAGATTCCAGAATAGTCCTCCATTCGGATCTTGGGGAGGGGACTGCCAAGGGGGAGGTTACCATGAGAAAAAGATTGAATAATCAACGAAAGGATAACGTTCTACGAGTCTGGGCGTGGAATGTCAGAAGCTTGAACGTGGTAGGGAAACTAGAAAATCTAAAAAGGGAAATGCAAAGGCTCAATCTAGATATAGCAGGGGTCAGTGAAGTGAAGTGGAAGGAAGACAAGGATTTCTGGTCAGATGAGTATCGGGTAATATCAACAGCAGCAGAAAATGGTATAACAGGTGTAGGATTCGTTATGAATAGGAAGGTGGGGCAGAGGGTGTGTTACTGTGAACAGTTCAGTGACCAGGATGTTCTAATCAGAATCGACAGCAGACCAACACCGACAACGAGAGTTCAGGTATACATGCCGACGTCGCAAGCTGAAGATGAACAGATAGAGAAAGTGTTTGAGGATATTGAAAGGGTAATGCAGTATGTAATGGGGGACGAAAATCTAATAGTCACGGGCGACTGGAATGCAGTTGTAGGGGATGGAGTAGAAGAAAAGGTTACGGGAGAATATGGACTTGGGACAAGGAATGAAAGAAGAGAAAGACTAATTGAGTTCTGTAACAAGTTTCAGCTAGTAATAGCGAATACCCTGTTCAAGAATCACAAGAGGAGGAGGTACACTTGGAAAAGGCCGGGAGATACGGGAAGATTTCAATTAGATTACATCATGGTCAGACAGAGATTCCGAAATCAGATACTGGATTGTAAGGCGTACCCAGGAGCAGATATAGACTCAGATCACAATATAGTAGTGATGAAGAGTAGGCTGAAGTTCAAGACATTAGTCAGGAAGAACCAATACGCAAAGAAGTGGGATACGGAAGTACTAAGGAATGACGAGATACGTTTGAAGTTCTCTAACGCTATAGATACAGCAATAAGGAATAGCGCAGTAGCAGTACAGTTGAAGAGGAATGGAATCTCTAAAAAGGGCCATCACAGAAGTTGGGAAGGAAAACATAGGTACAAAGAAGGTAGCAGCGAAGAAACCATGGGTAACAGATGAAATACTTCAGTTGATTGATGAAAGGAGGAAATACAAACATGTTCTGGGAAAATCAGGAATACAGAAATAAAAGTCACTGAGGAATGAAATAAATAGGAAGTGCGGGGAAGCTAAGACGAAATGGCTGCAGGAAAAATGTGAAGACATCGAAAAAGATATGATTGTCGGAAGGACAGACTCAGCATACACGAAAGTCAAAACAACCTTTGGTGACATTAAAAGCAACGGTGGTAACATTAAGAGTGCAACGGGAATTCCACTGTTAAATGCAGAGGAGAGAGCAGATAGGTGGAAAGAATACATTGAAAGCCTCTATGAGGGTGAAGATTTGTCTGATGTGATAGAAGAAGAAACAGGAGTCGATTTAGAAGAGATAGGGGATCCAGTATTAGAATCGGAATTTAAAAGAGCTTTGGAGGACTTACGGTCAAATAATGCAGAAGGGATAGATAACATTCCATCAGAATTTCTAAAATCATTGGGGGAAGTGGCAACAAAACGACTATTCACGTTGGTGTGTAGAATATATGAGTCTGGCGACATACCATCTGACTTTCGGAAAAGCATCATCCACACAATTCCGAAGGCAGCAAGAGCTGACAAGTGCGAGAATTATCGCACAATCAGCTTAACAGCTCATGCATCGAAGCTGCTTACAAGAATAATATACAGAAGAATGGAAAAGAAAATTGAGAATGCGCTAGGTAACGATCAGTTTGGCTTTAGGAAAAGTAAAGGGACGAGAGAGGCAATTCTGACGTTACGGCTAATAATGGAAGCAAGACTAAAGACAAATCAAGACACTTTCATAGGATTTGTCGACCTGGAAAAAGCGTTCGACAATATAAAATGGTGCAAGCTGTTAGAGATTCTGAAAAAAGTAGGGGTAAGCTATAGGGAGAGACAGGTCATATACAATATGTATAACAACCAAGAGGGAATAATAAGAGTGGACGATCAAGAACGAAGTGCTCGTATTAAGAAGGGTGTAAGACAAGGCTGTAGCCTTTCGCCCCCACTCTTCAATCTGTACATCGAGGAAGCAATGATGGAAATAAAAGAAAGGTTCAGGAGTGGAATTAAAATACAAGGTGAAAGGATATCAATGATACGATTCGCTGATGACATTGCTATCCTGAGTGAAAGTGAAGAAGAATTAAATGATCTGCTGAACGGAATGAACAGTCTAATGAGTGCACAGTATAGTTTGAGAGTAAATCGGAGAAAGACGAAGGTAATGAGAAGTAGTAGAAATGAGAACAGCGAGAAACTTAACATCAGGATTGATGGTCACGAAGTCAATGAAGTTAAGGAATTCTGCTACCTAGGCAGTAAAATAACCAATGACGGACGGAGCAAGGAGGACATCAAAAGCAGACTCGCTATGGCAAAAAAGGCATTTCTGGCCAAGAGAAGTCTACTAATATCAAATACCGACCTTAATTTGAGGAAGAAATTTCTGAGGATGTACATCTGGAGTACAGCTTTGTATGGTAGTGAAACATGGACTGTGGGAAAACCGGAACGGAAAAGAATCGAAGCATTTGAGATGTGGTGCTATAGACGAATGTTGAAAATTACTTGGACTGATAAGGTAAGAAATGAGGAGGTTCTACGCAGAATTGGAGAGGAAAGGAATATGTGGAAAACACTGATAAGGAGAAGGGACAGGATGATAGGACATTTGCTAAGACATGAGGGAATGACTTCTATGGTACTAGAGGGAGCTGTAGAGGGCAAAAACTGTAGAGGAAGACAGAGATTGGAATACGTCAAGCAAATAATTGAGGACGTAGGTTGCAAGAGCTACTCTGGGATGAAGAGGTTGGCACAGGAGAGGAATTCGTGGTGGGACGCATCAATTAACCATACACCAGAAATTCATGCTCTGGGAATAATAACAATTGTAGTTTGTCCTTACTTTTAGTCGTTCACAGTACAAGCTCTGCATGGCCATGTTAGCTGTGTTACAAGGACAAATCAGTCAATCATCTAGATTGTTGCACCTGCAGCTATTGAAAAGTCTGC
Organism: Schistocerca serialis cubense; assembly: GCF_023864345.2. Lineage (NCBI taxonomy): Eukaryota > Metazoa > Arthropoda > Insecta > Orthoptera > Acrididae > Schistocerca > Schistocerca serialis. Next base: position 243,241,312 of record NC_064638.1, on the reverse strand, counting down.
TGCTCCTAAGCAGGGACCACACATTTATCTGGCCTTTCAGCAGATACCTGTACATTGTGGTTGCTGCAATTATATGGTTAAGTGTATCACTGAGGAATGCATGTCATCACAACTCAGCAAAATTCATGGTTCCTGCCGCCATCATTACCAGCAAAACATTCTTTCGTAGAAACCTTGACAATGACTTGACATGGCGCGAGTTGACTGCCTGTGTGAATGTTGCCATTTGAAATGCATTATGGAACGTTTTCCTGGGATGCGACATGATGGCAAGCATAAATTGGCTCTTCACTGTTCCCATTCTTCCACTACGAAACTGAGAATCAAATTACATTTTCCTAAAAAATTATTAGTATAATGTTCTACAGTGACGATGTATAATATGTTTAAGTATGTGCAAAGTGTCAGAATTACATCTTGTACCATTTCTCTCTCATTTAAAAAAATGAAAATGTCTCACTGTATGAGGGAATTTTTACTGGTAGGAAGAATGAGACAGTGTCTCAAATCCTAGAGAACATCATAAGAATCAAAATTTATCTCTAATAAAAAGCAGATTGCTGCCTTTTTCGTCTTGCCTTATGTTTTCATGCAGTTCGAAATAGCAGTTTAATACATTTCTTGTAAAGTTTAACAATAACAGTTTAATACATTTTTTGTCAATGTAAAAAATATCAGAAACCAGAGAGGTTGCAAATTTATTGTCTAGATTGAAACTTTTCAAGAGAAAAATCACTTCACACAATAAAAATTTAAGGATTTTTCCTGAAAAACACGTTTTCTTTTTCTCTCAAATTCTACAAAATGAAAACACCCAATTCAGATGAGTGCTCTAAGTCTTAAAAGTTGACAAGTTTTGGCTCTGGAAACAGATGTGATAAATCACAGTTCTCGACTTCTTAAAAAGCTTGTAAAATTAATTCACTTTCATCAGAATCACCATGATTATTTAGGAGCAAAGCTTGGACTTTGAGAGGTGCTATACCTCTTTCCAGGCTTTTAGGTAGAGGCCCAGCAGTAACAGAGGATGATTAGATTAGATTAGATTTACTTTCATTCCAATTGATCCGTAGTGAGGAGGTCCTCCAGGATGTGGAACATGTCAGAAAAACAACAATACATGACAAATATTTAAACTAAAACAAATAAGCTAATGTACCATTCCACAGGTCCCAAGTGGAATGATCGTCATTTTTTAATGAACACAAAGAGTCATTTTACAAATACTATTGCACTGAATTTAAAATAAAAAAGTTTTTTATTTATTTATAAGGTAAGAAACATGTAATACAACTACTGTAATACTTATTTACAATGAACACATTACTGCACTGAAATGGTGCAGAAGTTAGATTATACTTACACACACACACACACACACACACACACACACACACACACACACACACACACACACAAATTTTCAGTGAACACATTACTGCACTGAAATTGTGCAGAAGTTATGTTGTACTTATATACAAATCAGTTGGTTTTCCTCAGAAATTCATCAATGGAGTAGAAGGAGTTGGCCACCAATAAATCCTTTAGGCTTCTCTTAAACTGAATTTCATTGGTTGTTAAGCTTTTTATGGCTGCTGGCAAGTTATTGAAAATGTGTGTTCCTGAATAATGCACACCTTTTTGTACAAGACTAAGTGACTTTAAATCCTTGTGAAGATTATTCTTATTTCTAGTATTGATTCCATGAATTGAGCTGTTGGTTTGAAAAAGTGATATATTTTTAATGACAAATTTCATTAAGGAATAAATATATTGGGAAGCTGTAGTTAGTATCCCTAGTTCCCTAAACAGGCTTCTGCAGGATGTTCTTGAGTTCACACCACATATAATTCTTACTGCACGTTTTTGTGCCCGGAAAACTTTAGCTTGGCTTGATGAATTACCCCAGAAAATAATCCCATATGACATTATGGAATGAAAGTAAGCATAGTATGCCAGCTTTTTCATTTTTATATCCCCTATGTCTGACAAAATTCGCATTGCAAACAGAGATTTGTTAAGACGCTTCAGCAGTTCTGTGGTGTGCTCCTCCCAGTTGAATTTATTATCAAGCTGTAATCCCAAGAATTTAACACCGTCCACTTCTTCTATCTTCTTGTCATCATATGTTAGACATATACTCTTGGGACACCCCTTACAAGTTCTGAACTGCATGTAGTGTGTTTTTTCAAAGTTTAGTGGAAAGAAATCATCTTCTTTGGACACCCGGTGATCAAATAGAAAAATGCCTGTCTTTTTAAATCCAGCAGTGATATTAACTGGAGTCATTCCCCAGAGATATGCTACTCCCACAGAATCAGCAACATTGTAAATTGAAAAAGTTTCAGCTGTATGTGACATCATCAGCATATCTATAGCAGCATCACAAAATGTTCGAAATGTTTTCATCAGGTGGGCTGCAATTTATTGGTGCAGTGAGGTGGAATCATTACTGCATTATATTCGTGCAGGTGGATCTAATGTCACATGCTCTTTGAAACTTTCACATGGAAATATCATTGGGGGAGGGTTGAAGTGAAGTGACTTCTTGAGTGTTGTTCCAGTTTCACCTAGACTGAAAATGTGTGATCCATCAGCAAAATCTGGAGAATTAATGATAACTTCTTCTCTTTTATCAAAGAAGTTTCACATGCTGAATTTATTAAAACCTGTAGCTCTAGACATACAGCATCCTTGTGGTGTTCTAGGAGACAACTGGGGAAATCTCTGTCAAAAACTTTTCATCCAGTCAGTGGACAGTTATTCATTTTCAGTCCATGTTGATAGGACAACAATGTTACTTTTAATACCTGGTTTATAAGTTAAACTATAGCAGTCTTTCATAGAAGGTCCATAAACATTTTAGAGCATACAATTAAATATATCACAATTTCCTTGTGAGAAAATGAGATTCACTGAATAGTCAGGGCACATTTTTGATCCATTATCCTCATGATATTTCTTGACATACTGACTACTGAAAGTTTGAAAAGATAATGCTGATGCTCACTTTTTTCTGTCACAAGCACAACAGCTTTCTTCATTGAAAATTCTGAAAATCTCCCTATTTCCTCTTAGTCCCTTTTCGTCTTTGCATTGTATAGCTTACTGTTACTTCCTGGCCCCACAAACTGCAGTCTGTTTTTGACTTCGTCAAGTAGACTTTTCCACAGTATTCTGGCTTTGCGATCTTCTTTCCTTGCTCCCAGCACCAGGAGATTCTTGGCAACCTGGTCTCTCCATCTCATTTTCAGCCTGCCGAGAGATCTTCGTCCTTCCAGTTTATTCTCTGAGACTTCTGTCAGTAAAGATCCCTGCTCTCTTTTATATATGTGGCTGGGCCATCTTAGTCTTCTTGTTTGGCCGCTGCAACTACATCTGGTTCATTGTATAGCTCCATGAGCTCCCTGTCCTTTCTTCTTTGCTATTCTCCTCTCTCAAAGATAAGTCCAAATATCTTTTGCAAGATTTTATTTTCAGAACCTTTTATCTTTCTCTCCTTCTATTTATCTATTCTCCATAGCCGGCCAGAGTGGCCGAGCAGTTCTAGGGGCTACAGTTTGGAACTGCGAGACCGCTACGGTTGCAGGTTCGAATCCTGCCTCGGGCATGGATGTGTGTGATGTCCTTAGGTTAGTTAGGTTTAAGTATCTCTAAGTTCTAGGGGACTGATGACCTCAGCAATTAAGTCCCATAGAGCTCAGAGTCATTTGAACCATTTTTTTACCCTCCATATTTCCACCCCATACAGCAATATTGGTCTGATTATGGTATGATATATTCTTACTTTGGTTCCTGTTGAAAAAATTTTAGATGACAGTAGTTTGTTGAGTGAGTATGATGCTCTGGATGCAGCTTCGATCCTCGCCTCTATTTCTTGCTTCTCATCGTTTTTGTTGTTTACTACTACCCCCAGATATTTAAACTCATCTACTTCTTCAAACATGTGGTTATCGATCTGCAGAGTTTCACGTCTTTGTGTTGTGTGATTTATTTCTACCCTCATGAATTTTGTTTTTTCGGCATTTTCTTCTAACGCAGCTTCTTCTGCTTTTTGAAAGAGTCTTTATGCCAGTATTTTAAGGTCATCCATAATTTCCACATTCAATGTCATCTGCAAAGACCAGTACATTTATTTTTGTTCCCACTCTAATTCCCTCTTCTGCTACACTTCCTGCATCCAACACTTCCTGTATCACGATGTTGAACAAGAAGGATGATATTCCATCTCCTTTCCTGTTTCCTGTTTGTATGTCAAACGCTTTGGAATATTCTACATCTATTTCCCCTACCCCTTCCAAGCCTCTCAGTGTCACTTTCATGAGGTTTATAATCTTGGTCGGTATTTCAAATCTCTGCATTTTCTCCCACAACTTATCTTTGGATATACTGTCATAGACTTTCTTAAAATTGCCATTGTTTTTTTATACTCCCAATAGTTGGATATGGCTCCTTTCAGTATGAATAGCTGGTCAGTAGTTGAATGGTTCTTCATAAAACCCGCTTGTTTCTCATTTATTATCTCTTTTAAATATGGTTCTAATTTTTTCTTGGGATCTTGGAGAACACTTTATAGGCGGTGCTAATTAATGAGATGTCTCTGTAGTTACTGCATTGTTGTTTGTCAGCCTTTTGATGAATTAATAGTATTATCGCTTCTGTCCACTCCTCTGGCATTCTTTCTTTATTCCAGATGTTCCTAACAAGCTTGCAGTTTTGCAGTTTTTATTCCTCACTCCTTAAAAAATTCAGCTGTTATTCCATCTCTCCGTGGAGATTTGTTGTTTCTTAGTATTTTGGTTGAGTCTATGGTCACTTTCACTGTTGGCAGTTCCATGACAGGATCTGCACTCTGATAATCATATCGTTGCTCCATTTCTGCACTTATATCTTCAACATTGTGAAGCTCCTCAAAATTTTCTCTACAAATTTCTGTACCTTCGGATCTTTCCAGAACAGTATTACCACTTTTATCATTAATGCCCATACATCCGTGTTAGATATGTTCTTCTGAAAAATCTCACTGATCTGTAAAAGTCTCTTACATTCCCTGCACTTTTAACCTCCTCTCCTCTTTTGAGTAAGTTTCCAGATGTTCTCTCTTTTTTCCTTCTGAGAACATTCTCTGTTAATATTTTTGTATGCTTCTTTACTTTTGTTGGAGTCCTCTTATAATATTTTTCCTTCACTGCTCTTCTTTCTTTCACTTTTAGCTCACATTCTTCTGAAAACCATAGATTTTTCTTCTTTCTTTTTTTTCACATACTTCTAGTACCACTTCTTCTACATTTGTTATTATCCTTTCCCGGTTGTATTCATTGTCAAGGTTGTCTTTCATTGTTAGAACATCAAATCTGTTTTGCAGCTAAATGATAAACTCATGTTCTTTGCCATTACCCTTTAATCTGTCTATGTCAATGTTATGATCTTTTATGCTCCCCACCCCGCCCCCCCCCCCTTGGTTTTCTATTGCTATTCTTTGGCATATTTCTGCTACAACGAAATAATGGTCTGTGCTTGCCTCAGGTCCCTTTCATCTTCATTATACTGCTTTTATGTCTTTGATCTACCAGGACATGGTTTATTTGGTTCTTTGTTCTTCCATCTCACGATACCCAAGTTACCTTGTGAATGTCCTTGAGAGGAAAGTCTGCTCATAACCCTTAGGTTGGCTGCACTTGCACAGCTTAGAAGCCTCACACTGTTAGTATTTCTTTCAACATATAGGCTTTCCAGATGATCGCCCTTCCAACTTTACCATTGGGCATCTCCCATATGAGCTTCATATCATATCCTGGTGTCTTATTAATTCCTCTTCGAGAATTTCATAAAAACTCTCTTTCTTTTTGTCCTCTATTTCCTCAGTTGTAGCATGTAGTGTAACTAGTGTTATATTTGTGAATCTACCTTTCAGTCTCATGGCAGCTGTTCTATCATCAGTTGCTTGGAAATCAGTTACTGCTGCAGCTAAACTTTTGCTGACCTTAAAACTTACTCCCTTCTGGAACTTCTATTCTTCTGACCCACTGTAGTATAGAATGTGCCCATCCATTTCCAGTTTTCCTGTTCCTGGATGTCTAACTTCTTGTGGTGCTACTAGATCCATTTCATATCTGATGAATTCTTCTGACAGAATATTGAGAGCTCCAAGAGTTGCCAATGTCCTAATGTTCCATGTTCCAAAGTGTAAGTCTTTGTTCATAAGCCATTTCCTATATTCTTTGTTTCTATTTTCCTCCAAGGCTTTTCCTTGACATACCTTAGCAACTGTACATTGTATAGCCTAAAAGTAAATTTTACAAACTAAAAATACTAAATTCACTGTTTTATAAAGCAAACAAATATTGTCGTAAGCCATGGTGTATGACAGAAGAAACGCACTTCAACCCATTTGCAGATGACACAACCATAATGACAGAGAATGTACCAAACTGCAGTCTACAGAACTCTGTGAACACTTTATTCAAAGAATTCCTGGGATTACACATTAACAACACTCTAAACTGATCAGCTCGTATCGTTGACCTATGTAAAAGACTGAATTTGGGAGCATTTCCAATTTGCTCAATTTCATCTGTTCTTGACTTGGACTCGGTCAAAGCTGTGTACTTGGGATACTTCCATTCACTTACATGGCATCACGTTCTGGTTTCAGTAACAAACAAATAAAACCTTTATTGCACAGAAGAGAGACGTCAGAATTGTGAGTAGAGTGCATCCTTGATGCTCTTGCAGAAACTTATTCAAACAACTGGGGTCCTCACAATGCCATGCCAATACATATTTTTCACTAATGTACTTTGTGAACAATAATATACAATGCACAGGACAAACAGTGAAAATCATGATCATGACACAAGAAGTAAACATGATCTTCACAAAGATAAAAAAGTCTCAGCATTGCACAGGACAGAGTACATAATTTATGTTTAAAAGTACACAATAAACTTCCAGTTAATGTTAAATCAGTAATTGGAGATATGACTAAATTCGAAAAACAGCTAAAACTTTCTCTTTTGAATAGTTCTCTCTTTTCTTTACAGGAGTTTTTTGACAATGTGTAATAATTAGTGAAATGTGTTTAATTTTAAGCATTCCTGTAAGAAATGACTATATAGCACTGTATATCAGTTGTTGACAATGCTTTTATATAAATTAGAATATAAGCCTTATCATTTGTTTGTTTAACCAGCATTACGACTGTTGTCATTTGATCACTTGAACCTCATGTATTCGTTTACATATGACTTTGATGGTAAGTCTGATGACTATTTACAAATGGTTATTATTCTAATAATCTGACGCTTTCTACATCCCAGCGGTTCACTCGCATCAAGGATCCGTGGAAGTCGAAAGTAAATCAATAATAAAATAAATAAAAAACAAGCGTTGTGCACAATGAGACATGTCTTCCTGTACCATCAACATTCTTGTCTCACTGTTCCCAATTGAAGACATTTTTCAAAATGGCTCCAAAGAAACGTAGCCTACGGCAACATTTTAGCAGAGTTTGTTTCTGTGTTGTGAAAAGACAGTCTTTTGTGTTATCAAACAAAAGTTTTTTAAATATTTTATTGTCTACACATGAACAAAAGACTTAAAAATAATAAAAATTACATTTCTTTCCACTTAGCACTAACATACTAACGAAAGAAATCACACGACCAATATCTAGGCTGAAACATAGAAATGTAGAGAGTAAATGATAATGGTTACCTCACCTGCAGTTCTTACCAACAGCTGATACTAAACTTCCATAGATAAACCAAATGTCACACTGTTCTCACTGTTCACCACAAGGAATTTGGAGCACAGGGATCCCTTTCTTGAGGTCCTATCAAAACGGTTTTAACCTAGTTTAGCTTCGCCAGTACTATGAGTGGACGATGTAAGGCAAAAACAACAGCGGACCTGTTTCCTGAAATTACATGCCACTTTAAGGCTCAGTCATGTCATTTAGAATGTTCCTGTAAATCAAATCATTTTCTAATGTCCAATCTGGCGGCATAATTTCATTAGCATCTTCCCCAGATACTCTAACTGGATATAATAGCGTGTTACGTGGCTTCTGATCCTACTTTAAGGAAGCTCCAGGTTCGAAATAACCGTAGTGAAAGCAGTGATTATGCGTTTATGTAATGTATCTCAGTAATCCACTCTGTTGAAGTTTATAGCTGTAGTAATAGCTGATTTTAGACATACGCCAAATTTACATGTTTGGTGAGGTGTATAAATGTTTGTGCAGGTGTCAACATGACATTTACCTACCCCACCGCTTTCCAAGTTTCTATCTTTTGCCTTAGCTTTGCTCTGTGAGCGTAGTAAGCATGTGGTTGTGGCAGGGGTTGTGTGTTAATTTTTGTTTAGCAACTTAGGCGGGGGGATAGTTATTTTGTAGCAGACTAAAGGGCTACCGTAATGTTTCTTCCAATTTAAGTTGTAGTAATAGGCAGTTTATTTTTGTCATTTGTCTTAATATAACAGTATAGCTACGTCAACGTCGAGTTAAGAGAAACCCGTATTCGTGGTTAAGTGGTGCATATACATATAATGAAGGAGAAAAGCAACCCCTAAGAAACAATTTAATACTCACATGCACAGAATTCTTAACCCGTCGATTGTTCAAATTTCTATCGAACATGTCCGATGCAGAACTACAGGAAGAGGAACGTGAAGTCCTGTCATCGATTTACGATGGCGATCCGGCCTTTCGCCAGCTCACAGCCACAACATTTCAGTATAAGGTGAAAAAGATTTTCCAAAAGCTTAGTGGTATTTTTTTATAGGTAAAGTGAGCACTTTAACAGGAATCGTTGTGAATTTCTATCCCCATAGTACGGTGATGATGGAGACCCGAAGACATTTCTCTTAGAAATATCATGGGGTGAAACATATCCGACCGAAAAGCCGAAGATAAATATGGACACTTTTTATAACAAGCACATGTAAGTATGTTTCTGTTGGTACTGTGAATCGCCTAAAATTATACCGCTGAATAACAAAGATGTGCTTGCGACGAACACAATTTCAATTATGTATTTTGATTACTCATGTGACTTGATTTTAAATTCTGTAACTTTGCAGTTGCACTGCACGTAGTAACTGCGGGCTTCTAGTAAAGGATAAAAGATGTTTCCTGCAAATACATTGCCTTGTTCAGTTTTGTTACATAGGGTGAACATAATAGCAATACCATATCAGTAAGTCTTGTTGGACAACTTTACAGATTGTGTTGCAGCTCTTAATACTGAATTTTAGTTGCACCTTGCAGCACACATAAGACATGAGGAGTGACATTGCCCTGAAACTCCTTAACTCTGGAATGTTTTCACATGACGTCACACTGAGAATTTTGTTAATCTTTTTAAACATCATGTTGATCTCATTCACCATTTACACACAACTATTTTGAGTAACAGTATTAATGCATTTGCTGACTTGAATAAAGTAAGTTTGGTTTTTCTGGTTCATTTAAACTGTAGATTCGCTGATTAACCCTAGAACACTAAAGAGGGTAAAATGTTACATTGCTACTAAACCATCATACATTTTACTACTACATCTTTCATTCAAATAAAGTTATAATTTATAGCTTATGCAATAGTTGATTACAATTGTAAGGTCTACAGTTTAAGGTTACATACAAAATAAGTACAAAATGTCCCACTTTACACCATATACTGACAATACCAGATTGGTGTGAATACCAATTTGGTACCAACTGCAATCATAAATTTTAGGAGGTGTGAGTAATCTAGTTTTGATTAGCAACAGGTGCACTAGCTATTGATTCTTCCTGGTTTACAACTGGCAACATGCAAGATACATCTGTAACAGATGCCAGCAAAAAGAAATAGCAATCATTTTGTGTAATATCACAGTAGGTGATAAAACGACCATTTCAGAATTTAGTCATATTTATTACATGGATACCTACATGTCTTAATAGTAAAACTGCCAAATAGCACTGTCCCAATTTTTATAAATTCTGGTTTGAATGCTGAGAGGCATTTATCCGGTTATTAGTCGGACAACAATTTCCTTATTTTCTGAAATCTACTACTTAGTAAAGACCTCGGTTTTATATGCATCTAGTATGTAGGTCTATTGATATAACATATAAAAATTAGGATACATCATTCAAATCTTTTATGAAAAATGTCAACTTTCCATGCTGTGCTTTAAATTAATGATTTTTTTTTCTTTTTAAAGCCTAACAGGGAAACAGTACAGATCTTGGCTTTTAACTGTTTAGCCCTAGAATGAAGTATAAATAGTAATGAAATCATTTAGTATTGCAGTGAATAGGTCTCGCCTTCACTTAAAGATGACTCCATCAGAGAAAAACGTCCGATTTGAAGAACTTCAAAGCCATGGGAGGGGTATGTAGTCAATCGAACATCGACTTGATTTTTTACTGAAATATTTGCATATCTGGTAGCAACCTTAGGTGCAAATGAGAATATCCTTCCTCGCTTTATTCATTGGCAAATAGTAAAATGAAAATGGCACTGACGCATAGTCTGCCACCCACATTCAACACTACAAGGGGTTGGCATATAAAAACTGTGTATATCCCTCGAAAAATTATTCTTAAAATATTTGTGGTTGATCTACAGGTCAGAACAGTAAACAGGTGAGAACTGAAAATAAGTGACAATCATTTTCTTAATGTATATGTTGTAACTGTTAAATGTCCCTTCAGTGTAAAAAAAATACAAGACTTCTTGGGTGCACTAAATTGGTGTTGTATACAGTATTGTTTTCCTTAACATCTTGATACCAAAGATGAAATAAATGATCTTAAAAGTGAGAGATATGATCATCTTATAGTACTTTATACAGCCATGCACTGTGACTTTGTAATGATGGGACATTTACATTACATATAACATTGGAGAATGGATTCTGAACAGTATTTTTCCTACTGGACCTTGAAAGGAATTGTGATTCAGCAGGAGATGTGCAATTAATCTCAACATTCCTAAATTCATATGATATCTGGGAAATGTGTTCTACGTACTAGTTCTCACCATATTTGAAAACTGCCAACTGCCCCACATGCAGCTGTTCCAACAGAGCATTTTCACGAGCTGCCAGAGCACCAGTGGTCCCATTTGCATGTGCTGAAATTCTCTTCATTAGAAAGGTCTTAGTAGCAGTGACTGCAGCTCAAATTGTACAGATGTTTCTTGGAGAACAAGTAGAATACAGTTAGGACATTTCCAGGACCACAACTGTGCTGTGCATTTCTAGTCACTGATATGTGAAAATGGCTTTTCATTTTTTTCTTTGCCAGTGAATAAAGTGAGGTAGGATACTCTTATTTGCACCTAAGGTTGCTACCAAATGTGTAAACATTTCAGCAAAAAACTCATGTTGAGATTGAGTTGTCTATGGACTCCTTGCAGGACTTTGAAGTTTATCAGATCTGACGTTTTTCTCCGACGGAGTTATCTTTAAGTGTAAGACCTGTTAATTTCAGTGCCAAATGCTTTTCGTTATTTATATGTAATGCTAGAGCTAAAGAGTTACTAGCTGGGATCTGTGCTGTTTCCCCTTACAAAGTTAGGCTTTTTTAAAAAATTACAAAATTTAAAGCACAGTGTAGAAAAATGTGTTTGTCAACATTTCTCATGAAAAATCGGTATGATGTATCCTACTTTTTATACATTATGTTCTAGTGGCCTACATACTAGGTGCATAAAAACTGAGGTTTGTAGATCAGCTCATTACTAAGTACCGGTAGTTGATATCTGAAAATAGGGATATTGGTGCCTGACTAATTACTGGATACACATCCTTTAGCCTTCAAACTTGAATTTATCAAAAATTACGATGTATAGCTATACATGTATCATATATGATTGAATTCTGAAATGGTGACCTGAGGTTTCACAAAAATGAGCTTGTCTAAAATAACCCATAGGGAAAAGCAATGCTGATTTTTATATAATGCAACCTGCCACAGTAGTAGGGGCATTTCAGTTTTTTTATATTTTTAGGCATGTTACATTTAAAACTTAAAGCCTCTTACACCGTTTAGACTGTAGGTTTAGCTCATATTTTGGAGTAATAACAGGCTTATTACATGCCCAATAAAATGAAATTTACAGAACGTTGTCATATGCTTAACAAAATGAAACTTACAGATACTGTCCCTCAGATTTCAGAAACAATTATAATTAAAATTGATCATGTAGACTCACTTCATGATTAAATTGGAGCTTAGGAGTTCTCAATCAAAAAGGCACTGTTTCACAGTTTCAGTTCGGAAGAATTAGCTCATATTATTGGTATGTGACTAGAACTGCATGTCCAGATTGTTGACAGTCAATTAGAATAATTTGGGCAATGCTGCCAGATACTTTCCTCTTACCCTGGGGGGGGGGGGGGGGATTTACATCCCTAACAGGAATATGTTTTCATGTTTACTGTTACACCAAATCTTGCGACAGAAATTTCTGGTTCTGGCTGTTAATTTTGTTATATTTGGAAAATACATATAATTACCTTTTCACTTCATATGCTACTTTCACTAGTTTCTTTAAAATTGAAATATACACATCTTGTCCAAAAGATTTTGAAATGCCCCAGTAATAAAAGATATGCTTTTAGCCAGTGCAATGCATCATCAGTGGTTATATACCATTGCTAATGTATAATCCCCTCTTTTCCTGAGAGGGATGTGATTAAACAGTATTTTAACCTTCTCAAGAATCATATTTTGCATTTCCTTTTTTAGTGCGTTTCTTCTCCTCTTGTTTTGCCTCTGTGTGTGAGGATTTGGAACTGCATCAGGTCTGTGTCTTTTAGCCATTCTCCTTGTTCGCTGTCTGTCTCCTTCCCTTCACCGCATGTGTTCCTGTTTCTATGCGTTTGGGCACTGATGACCACGCTGCTTAGTGCCCGAAACCCCCCCCCCCCCCCCCCCCCACACACACACACACACACACACACACACACACACACATTTCGATCTTGCATTTATTGGTACTTTGGCTCAACAGTTTTGATATGTTTTGTAGTTGTAAATTTCACATGGGCTTCATTATACTTCATGTCTATCATTTTATTAATTTAACAAAAGTTTTTTAGCCATGTTCCTCAGCATTTGGTGTCTTGATACTATAATGTATTCATAATACTTACCTTCTGAAGGCAAAGTTCCAGTGCTGCTGGTACATGCATAAAAGCGGGAAGAAACAAAATGTAGGCATTTAGCTGGTAGTTCCTTTCTCAGGGAAGAAAGAGGGTTAGCTGAATAAGGGTTGGAAAGGAGGAAAAGGTTACTCAAATCCTTAGTGAGAGGAACCTGCGTGTCGTGTCTTTGTAATGTAATAGTTTTCTCAAGGGACTTTTCCTTTTGCAAGTATATTAGTCAGTTGTGAAAATGTTTGTGGGTACCTGTCACATTTAAGAATGTGCATTGAATTTGTGTGTTATTTCTATTTATAGAAACAGTAGTACGCTACACTTAAACTATAAAAGCAGTCTTCTATTTTGATGGAAATTATTTAATACACATCCAGTTATGCAGCTGTTAATATGTACAAATTTTGAAAATCTTCACTATTTGTATGTTTCTCTTCCCCATCCAGATTACCAGAGGTGAAGGCACATATTGTATCTGAAATTGATAAAGAGGCTGAACAGTATTTAGGAGCAGCTATGACATATACCTTGTTTGAATTTGTTAAAGAGAGAGCACAAGATCTGATGTCAGCACAACCAGAAAGCACTGTAACCAGCATTTCTTCTGCTGTAGAACACGTCTCTCTAGCTGACTCACAGGTAAGGCTGTTTGCCATCTTGCAGTCTTCTCCAATGTTTATTTGAACAATGTTTATAATGAGCTTATTTAGGACATCGGAACAGGTCTCTTGTAGATTTTATTTGCAGTTGAATGAGGCTAGAAACAGAACAGAATGGAAAAGTGAAATAGCGATTAAAATTGACACAGCTTGGACATAAATTATATAACTAGGTAGAACGAGACACTTCCATTGGTGATGACATTAGTGAAGTTGCTGTGGTGTGCTTTGAAGTCACTGGCTTAAATAAATGTGCCATGAAGAAAAGACTACTTAAGTGAATTACTACCAAACATCAGAAAGCATAATTGCATTCAGTTTTAGAAAAATTCTGGATATTTGAAAAACGATATACAAAGTGGTTTTTTTTTTTTTTTTTTTTTTTTTTTTTTTTTTTTTTTTTTTTTTTTTTTAAAAAAAAGAGGTGTCCTCTACATATTCATATGACATTATATTTGTTGGGACTAGTGTAGCAGGGGATACAACCCGTCGGCTTTGGACATTGACGTCACAAGTCGCCAATCGAGAAGCGATTCTTCTTAGTGTTGTAGCTCCCTTCAGTGGCTGATAAGTGTTTTTTGGCTTTTTTTTAAAAAAAAATCTCACAAGATAAACAGATCCACTTTATTAAGCAATCAGTAAAAAAAACGAAACTGAAACATAACAGCAAAAGCGAAAATGGTAAACTGCTATCTGGCGACTTGTGACGTCATTGTCCAAAGCCGACGGGTTGTATCCCCTGCTGCACTAGACCCTATTTGTTTGCAGTTTGCCTTTTTGTGCTTTGTCCACCTCTAACAAGGGAACCATAAATGCTCCCATCACCGGTTTGCTTCGTATTGATAGGATGTGTAGATCATGGTTGGGACTTTTAATATAGTAAATAGGAAGGTGCAACTCCCAACTGGTTTTGATAAAATTCCCCTTGGTGTGGCTTGTCTACCCTGGGATTAGCCTTCAGTGGTTTAGGCATGCTAATATATTTCGTGAGATCACTATTACTCGAGAGGTCCACAGCCAAGTAAGCACATGCTTAGTTGCACAAATGCATGATCTCTGGATCAAACCTTGCTGCCTGGACATTCTGTTTATTTCCTCCTCCACCACCACATAATTGTAACAACAGATTTATTTTGACTGTGCTGATCACCAGTATCACACAAATTGTTTATTATTTTCGTAATCTTTACCCTGAAAAATTGGATGTTTCTTTAAAATTTTGGTAGTAATTTCCCATTATAACAGTTTTGGTGCAGGTATGTTCCATTTCACCAGGGGGTGCTTTTTTTGGTATCTGTGCAAGTGTTTGAACTCACCAGGTGGTTGGGGAGTTGGTTAGGGAGAGGCATTGGTCATAGACAGTGATGAGGTAGGCGATTGCTGAAGGAGGTAGGTGGTTGAGGTGGGGGACATGGACCTTGTCAGCCCAGGGTGGTTTGTTTTTCTCTAGCCATCTAATGGAGGCACTCACAAGGCAGTTGGAAACTGGTGTAAACATTGGCCTAATATCTCTCAACTGAGCTACTTGTTCACTTATTTGTCCCCTCTGGCTGACAGGTAGTCGCTTCATCTTCAATGCCATGAGTTTGCAATTGTGACTCCAGTGACGTTGTCAGTACTTCATCTTTCTCATCATCATCATCATAGATGTGTCCATTTTCCCCTTGGCGTGGCTTGTCTACACTGGGATTAGCCTTCAGTGGTTTCATGATCTTCCATGTGGAAGAGTAAGTACTTGGTTCGTGTCGCGCCCTTCGTGTCGCGCCCTTCGTGTCGCGCCCTTCGTGTCGCGCCCTTCGTGTCGCGCCCTTCGTGTCGCGCCCTTCGTGTCGCGCCCTTCGTGTCGCGCCCTTCGTGCCGCGCCCTTCGTGCCGCGCCCTTCGTGCCGCGCCCTTCGTGCCGCGCCCTTCGTGCCGCGCCCTTCGTGCCGCGCCCTTCGTGCCGCGCCCTTCGTGCCGCGCCCTTCGTGCCGCGCCCTTCGTGCCGCGCCCTTCGTGCCGCGCCCTTCGTGCCGCGCCCTTCGTGCCGCGCCCTTCGTGCCGCGCCCTTCGTGCCGCGCCCTTCGTGCCGCGCCCTTCGTGCCGCGCCCTTCGTGCCGCGCCCTTCGTGCCGCGCCCTTCGTGCCGCGCCCTTCGTGCCGCGCCCTTCTTCCCAGAGCCTTTAGTCACAACAGAGGCATCTATGCTCCTGCAATCTCTCATTTCACCTGTCCTTCCAGCTGTCTAAGCAGATAGCGACCAACGGGGTCGCGGTAATGTTACCAAGCCCTCCTCCCACATTGCTTAGTCACTATCGTGTGCCAGATGTCAGGGGCTAAGTCCCTAGCACCAGGTGTGATGGTCTGCCTGATGCTTGTTTCTGAATCACACATCTGTAGCACTTTTGTGAAATACTCAGTTCCTTAGTCTGCCTCTTATCCGTTTTGCATTTTCAGTTTCCCCTCCAGGTGATGTCCCACTAGGGTGTTGTATTGTTGCCAGTTAGCAGTGTGTGTTATTTTTGCCATCCTCCTGTCTCTCTCTTCAACATTGGCACATTCCAATATTATGGGCTATGGTCTGAGTGCAGCTCGTAAAACTGTGGTCACATCCCCCACTGCAGGCCCTTCGTTGGGAAAATATCAAGGATATCGAACCTGAACTGAGCATAGTAGGGGATGTGAGAAGGCTCTTCTGGAACAGTTACCCTCAGGAAGGGATTGCCCCCCTCAGACTGCCTCCATCTCCTTCTGCTAGCATCATGAAGTTGCAACCTCAGTCACTGTGTGGCATTCAGGTCCCCAGCTGTTAATACATGCTCGTAATTGCCTGTTACAACCTGAAGGTCCTGTGCATTTATGTTACTGTGTGGAGAGTTGCATACAGAAATTGTAATTAGGATGTTTAACTCAACACCTCCAGCCCTGACCGTGACCAAACTTGGTGTATTGATTGTCTGGTGGCAAATCATCTGCCTCACAAGAAAGGCAACCCTTCCACTACACCTGGTGACTGATAGGCTAGTCCATCATGCTGGAGTGTAGTAGCAGATTTTCAGGTGACCTGCCTATGATAATTTGTCTGTGTGTGCAGGTGACCCCTGTGGCTTGCTGAAGCCACAGGAGTCACCTGCACACACAGACAAATTATCATAGGCAGGTCACCTGAAAATGAATGCAGGAATGTAGTTGTATTATCTTAGCAGAAATACTATTAACATTCAATTTAATATTTGTATGTTTTCATACCTAAGGGCCATTCAGAGAATAGTATGACTGCCTCCTCTAAGACCATCTTTTTTGTGAACTTACCTGGCACAGCTCTCACTGAGGCATTATTTCTTTGATTTTTGATGTTAGTGTTGCTAAGATTAAGTCCAGCAAACACTGATCTAAGTTCATATAGCTCTCTCATCAGGCTGCTGAGATGATTGCCTGCCATTTGCTGGAGTGTTACTGGTGCAGGCATTAAAGTGCTGCTGGCAGTACCTCTGCCAGTATTGGCCCCCTGTGGTGGTGGGGGTGAGTGCATCTTTGGCACTGTGGGGGAGGAGGGGGGGCAGCACTGTATGGAAGGGGGAAAGCCCAAGGGTTCTTCTGAGGTGGTATTGCCAGAAACTGACCGGGCTGCAGTTGAAACACCACCTTATTGCTAGTTTTTGAACCAGTTTGCCATGACCACTGTCGTGTAGTTATTTGCGTCTCAGGTCATGCATCAACCTCTGATAAGTCTCGCAGCTGTGGTAGTTTGCCGGGTGATTCCCATGGCAATTTGTGCAGATGGGGCAGTTATCCTGTCTTTTGGCAGAGCATTGTGAAGTCTGGGCCTGCACATTTAACGCTCTGTTACGACAGTCCAAGCAGGTAATCACCTAAAAAAAACACACATGTGTCATTCTCATCTGTTTTTGACTGCCTTAACAGATATACCATAATAATGGTCTAACAGTTTTTAGCACTGTACTTGATAATGGCATAAAAGCTGAAATCTAGATAGTACAGAAGTTAAATACAGTAATACAGTCAAATTGTGGTTTATTCTTTTAAAAAATATTGCATGATTATTGCTCAACACCATTGAAAACATTTCGTGTAAGTTTGTTGGAGTGAAACACTGGAATTTTCTGTAAGTCACAAATAAGTATTATTCACAGGTTTTGAATACAAGATGGCCCCCACAGAAAGATTTGTTGACTTTCACAATGTTTCTAGGGACAAAACTACTTAGCGTTTGTCAGAAATTATACTCAATGTGCTTGATGTTTGACAAAATATGGCAGGAAAACAAGGTGTCTGCAAGCTCTATTTTTGCACCGTTATTCTCATGAACTTAATGTAGTGTTGTTACATCATCTAAAATTATCAAAGCAGTTAGGTTTTTCGTTTACAATTTTATCATTCCATTTGTTTTCAGCAAGAGAACACAACTCTTAGAAAATACAAGATTCAGATTGCCCAAAACATGTATTACATGTTGGAATTTCAATTCACAGGATGTTCACACAGTATATCTTAAATACCATGAGTTGAAAGACATTTTCCAAAATATCAACAGTGATTATGAATATCAGGATGCAGAGTCATTCTGGCTTGATTAACATTCGTAACAAAACTCAATTTCTTTTCCTACTTTGCCTTTACAAAAAATATTTGTATGTGTTGACCATCAAGAGATGAATACGCTAAGCAGATTCAGAAGGATGTAGGTTGCAGTAGGTACTGGGAGATGAAAAAGCTTGCACAGGATAGAGTAGCATGGAGAGCTGCATCAAACCAGTCTCAGGACTGAGGACCACAACAACAACAACGACCATCTCTTGGCACTTCAACACAAAATTTAGTGTCACTTTAGTATGTGTAACGTTGAAATTAGAAGACCACCAGCCCCGCAGGGGGCTCACCACTTGTTGGTAAGTTTGTGCATAGCTACCACTGGGCCCCAGCCTTCACAGCACCTCTTTCCTTTCCATGCTGCTTGTCCACCCACCTCCTGTTCTTTTTTCTGTCCCTTGGGGAACATGTCTTGGATATTTTTGGGAATACGTCTTGCAGTTTAGATAGCCCAGCATCGGAACAGTTTCTCGTCTGCTTTTCTTTCTTTCTTTCTTCCTTTGCTCTCGATTTCCTCCCCTTCCTCTACTTCGGCATTTGAGGTTTCTTTTTGTTCTTTTTCATCCTTACGTTTTCCTGAAGGCTGGCCCATGCATTTGACGTGTAACAGGTGACAGTTAAGCATAATTCCTAGCACCGGACTGACAGGTAGGGGTCACACTTACAGATCAGGCCCATGGGGGTCATTGCCTGATCTGTTACCTTTCCAATTGCCAGTTGGTCCCTTTGTTAGGAGTTTGGGAGGTGTGGACAATCATCTAAAGTGGCTTAGCCCCCTCTGAGGGGGCCCCAGTTGGAAGAAGCACCATTGGAGACTCGGGCAATCATGAGGGATTTTTTTCACAGTGAGCCATCACGATCTCGGACTACATCTAGGAAATGTAAACGGAATGAGACTAAAGATTCAAAGACACTCTCAGCTGCACCTCAGTTGCTTGTGATATCACATTCCAAAGGAGGTCAGTTCTTTGCTGCAGTTAACTTTTTTATTTTTCAGAAAGGTGTTGATCCAATTGCAGGCTCTGTGAAATCCTGCCCTCACTTATGTAGTGAAACTTCACTTCTGGAGACTATCTCTGATTTTCAAGCCCAGCAACTGCTTACAGCTATAATCCTCCACGGCTATCCTGTTCGTGTCAAGGCCCATCAAATTCTGAATTCGACACATAGTGTTATTTACACTTGGCTGCTTGATGATCTGACTCAGAAGAAATCCAAACTTACCTCTATGACCAGGGCATCACTCAGGTCCATTGGGTAATGAAAAAGATTGATGCAGCGGTAGTGCCTACATGCAATCTCTTTCTCACATTTGATTGAGTAGTGCTTCCATCAAAGATAAAGGCAGGCTATGAAGTCGTCATGGTCTGACTGTACATTCCAAACGCTATGCATTGCTACCAGTGTCAATGTTACAACCACACTCTCATGTTCTATCAAAACACAGCAAAATGTTACTTCTTGTAGGGATGCTCACGAGGGCAATTGTCTGCTCCTTCTTCCCACTATATCAAATTGTAATGATGACCATTCCGCCTCATCCCATGAATGTCCCCTGTACCCCAATGAGTGGGCCATCCAGGAGATCCAGGTGAAGGAGAAAGTATGTTACCCTGTCTCTCACAAGTTGTCGGCTAGTCGAATGCCCTGCATTTTACCATCCAGCACTTAAACAGTACTGATCTTGCTACATCTCGCTCCACGGAGGACATGGCCACGCAGACATGCGACCTCCAATTCAGCATTGCAGTTGTAAAATTGCCCAGATCACAGTAGCATCCTCATCTTCTCCTCCTACAGCTTCCCAACACCAAGTCTTTGCCCGCGATGGTGAAATCAACAGCTGCTCAACCAGCAGGCCGGAAAGGACAAAGAGAATATTTCCACAAAGACTTTCTACAACCCTCCAGCCAACAACCTTTGGTGTCTTCATCTGACAATCACAAAGGCTCTAAGAAATCAAATAAAGGCGAACAACCTCCTTTTTCCCCTAATCTTGAGATCCTCTTCAGTGGTGTGCTGCATGATCCCCCACCCGACCGACCACCATTTCACCAGTGCGCAGCACCTACTGTTTTTCTGCCCTGAAAACTGCAGGCTGATTGGGGAGAATGTCAACGCCTCTAGATTTCATGGAACTGGATCCTCCAGCCTCTGCACTTGGTGGCATTGAGTCTTTGAAGGCTGGCACTCGGCAGCCGCTGTGGTGACTACCCAATATTTGTTCCCTCCTCCCTGTTCCCCATTATGACTCTTCTCCAACGAAACATTCATGGCATTAGATCCAACAAGGAGGAATCACTGCTGCTCTTGGAATTGCGGTTCCTTGTTACTTTGTCTCCAGGAAACAAAAATGTGTCCTTGCAACTGCTTTGACCTCTCATATTTCCTTCTGGTTTGCTTTGAGTTCCCCCTGAGGATGGCATTCTCTCTTGGGGATTCATCCTGCTCATCTTGGATGACATCCATATCCAAATCCTCTCACTGAACACCTTGCTGTAAGTTGTTGCAATGCGCAGTTCCCTTCCACCTTTTATCTTTGTTATGTCTACTTCCCGTACTTTCCACAGTCTTTTGCTGTCATCAGAGCAGACTTCCTCCAGCTTATCGGTCAGCTCTTGCTACTGCTTGGCAACTATAAGAACAGGTCAGAAAGATACCCTTCTTGGCTGACCTCAGTCAACTCCATCTGCCTTAACACTGGAGCACCCACATTTTTTTCAGCCTCCACACACACCTCTTCTCATTTGAACCTCTCATTCTGCACTGCCCAGCATGCCCGTTGCATCTAATGGTGTGTTCTGTCTGACACATACTTCAGCAACCATATCCCATGTGCTACCCGTTCATGGACTCCTATCCCATCTACGTGTAAACCTAATTGACAGCTTTCTAAGACCAACCGGAGACTCTACTCATCCCTGTCAACCTTCAATGAACATTTCCCCAGTTGTGATTACCAGGTAGAGTAACCTTACGAAGGTTATCTGTATCGCCGCAGTACATTTAATACTGTACTGTGTTCTGGTCCTCTGGTGGACTGAGGTATGCTGCAGTACAATGTGCATATGGAGGCTTGTTTTCTGTATTTTTAATTGCCATCGTATAATGGAGAACTGTATTCATTGTAAACAGTTTTGTGTGCAGTGTTGTCGCATTCTTTGGGGTAGTAAAAAAGCTAGGTAGATTTGATTTACTCTTTCTTTTAACAGTTTCACTCCATCTTCCATCATGTGGGGCAACCTCTGTCGGCTCTATGGGTCCAAGCTCCAGTCCCCAATTTCTAGCCTGGTTGTAGCAGATGTTGTCGTTGTGGACACTGTCGTTATCTCCATCACCTTAGGTTGCTATTTTGTAGAGGTTTAGAGTTCCACCCACCATCACCCCACTTTTCTCCCTTTGAAACAAGTGGAGGCGGCTCAAGTGATACCCTTCTCCACTCAGAATCGTGAATGTACAATGCAGTCTTTACTATGAGGGAGCTAGATCATGCTCTCACTTATCCAGAACTTCCAACCAGGACCAGATGATGATTAGATCCTGATGTTACAGTGCCTTTCTCTTGCAGGCAAGCACTTCCTCCTTCATACGTACAATCTCATTTTGAAAGATGAACATTGGCGTAAAGCCACTATCATACCCTATCAAATGTCAGCAAGGACAAATACCTTCCCTCTAGCTACTACCCCATTTCTCACACCAGCTGTCTTTGCGAGGTGATGGAGTGTATGATTCATGGCTGGATGATATGGTGGCTCGAGTTTTGCAAACCACTAACCACTGTGCAATGTGGATTTCAAGCACACCAGTGTGCAGTTGATGATATCGTCACTTTGTCAACCCATGTCATGAATGGTTTTCTGCAGAAATACTAGACTATGGTTGTGATTTTTGATTTGGAGAACGTTTAACACACCTGCTGGAGGTTTGGTATCCTCCGTACTCTATACACGCAGGGTTTCTGAGGCCACCTGCCCCATTTCCTTCAGGAATGTTTAAAAGACAAAGTTTTCAAGGTAGGTGTTGGTTTGGCCTTGTGGGACACCTTTATCCTGGATAACAGATTGCCTCAAGGCTCCGTCCTGAGTGTCGTCCTCTTTGCTATAGCTGTCTCTGCAGCTCCCTTTTCGTCGATGTCAATTTAAACTATTGCAATTATCCACGGACTTGTCTCCTTCAGCAGCATCTTCAACGATGCCTCGATTGGCTTTATTCATGGAGCATTGATAATGGCTTTCACTTTTCCATTGACAAAAGTGTTGGTGCGAATTTCTGGTGGCGCAAGAGGTTTCCTCCTTGTCTTTACATCTTGGGCCTATTGCTCTTTCATTTGCTGAAACTACTAAATCCTGGGGTTTGTGCTTGACAGAAAACTTTCTTGATCGTTTTGTGTGTCTTACCTGGACGCTCGCTGTACCTGGCCCTGAATGCTTTGTGTGTCCTCAGCGGTACTTCCTGGGGAGTGGATCAGGCCATCCTCATGTTTGTGCCGATCCCTTGTCCATTCAAAATTGGACTGTGTGTTTTTTGTTTATTCATCTGCATGTCCATCCTTCATACACTGTCAAAATACAATCCACAATCCACCATCATGGAATACATTTGGCTGTTGGTGCTTTTTATGTAGCCTGGTTTAGAGTCTCTATGCAGAAGCTGCTGAACTAGCACAGTCATACTGACATGATCCTCTCCTCAGTGGATACATATGCTATTTCTCTGACATGCCCGGCTATGCATCCTATGCCCTCTTCTCTGTTAGCCCAGAGTACACTTTCGGCTACTACTCTGACAGCTTAACTTAATGCAGCCCACCACGTTCGTGATGGGTGTGAACCCTTCACCATCCTGGCTTTTTGCGGCGGCCTGTGTTCATCTTGGACTTAATTTCCTTCCCAAGGAAACTGCTCTGGTTTCGATATATTACAGTTGCTTCCCAAGGAAACTACCCTGGTTTCGATTAATCACTGTAAGTTTCTCAACCTTCGTGCAACTTAATGAGAGCACCATCGTGTACACTGATGACTCTAAAACTGACCGTGGTATTGGGTGTGCATGTGTCATTGGCACCAAATGATTGTCAGTATCGGTTTCCAGAATGCTGCTCAATATTTACAGTAGCAGGCTTTTTAATTGTGTCATATGCTCTGATTCTCACAGTGCCCTTCAGAGCCTATAGGCTACACACAGCCCATCCCTTAGTGCAATAGGTCCAAGAAAGCTTCCACTTGCTCGTGTATTGGGATAGCTACTGTGATATTCATGTGGATTCACGGTCAGGTTGGTCTGGCCGGAAATGAGGCTGCTGATGCTGCTGCCAAGGCTGCAGTCCTCCTACCTCAGCCTGCTAGCTCTTCCATCCCTTCTGGTGATATAAGTGTTGCAATTTGTCGGCGTGTCACTTTGGTGTCACCAGTGGTCTTCTCTTCACAAGAACAAGTTCTGGGAAATTTAACCTCTCCCAGTGGCTTGGCCAACCTCCTCTCAGCCCTCAGATCATATTAGCTAGGTAGCATGTTGGGCCTGGTTTTTTAACCATTGCCATTTGTTAAATGGTGATCCCTCACCACTTCTTGCTCATTGTCGTCACCCTTTGATGGTTTGCTATTTCCTGACCAAATGTCCTTTTTTTTTTTTTTTTTAACCACTTATGCTCCAAGGTACGTTTTCCATTAGAATTATCAGCCATTTTAGCAAATGACACACAGGCTGTTGACTGTATTTTATGGCAAAAGACATTTAGTCTTTGCTTCAGGATCTCCACTTTCTCTTTGGCATGTTTTGTGGACCTTTCTCCAAGAGGAAGTCCTTGTTTTTAGATCTCTTTCCTTTCATTGATTGTGCTTAACATGTAGTCACTTTTAACTTCTTTTTCTTATTAGTGTCCTAAGGTTGTGGCATGGGCGCTTATAACCTCAGTTGTTTTTGTGCCCTTAAACAGAAAACAAACGAAAAGAGGCCATCAGTTTGTTAAAGAATATGACTTCAGGAAAAACTTTGTCCTCATGTATTGAAAGCTGTAACAAATTTCACAATGTAATAAGTGCTGGTGAGCATTACTTCCAGTCCATTAAGATGTTTTCTTATGATAGTGCAAATGGATATGTGTTTTGTAGATCTTCAGAATATTCAGTTTAGAGAGTTGCTTGATAAGAATCAGTTTGAAAATTATAAATCAAATTTCCCAACAATGAAGCTGAATGGCTTTCTCAAAACTTACCAATTCTTCTACAAAGGATGACTGGAAAATGAGTTAGGAAACATTTACATTGACAAACACAAATACGAGTGTTGACTGAAAAGTAATGCCTTCACCTTTGTAACTCTTCAACAGTTTGTGGACTTGGTATGCGGCAGATACTGGCTTGTTCCGTAGCCTCTTCTCTACAGCTCCAGTTGGCGGGAAGCCTTACCGTTGAACGGTTGTGTTTTACAGTGTAAAGTATGGAACCCTGTGCAGACGGTTGGTCAGTGTGATTTAAGCAACATGCAGTCATTGAATTCTTGACAGTAGAAGGTGTCACCCAAAGGAGATTCATGAGAGACTGAAAGCAGTCTATGGTGATTGTGCTGATATGAGTGCTGTGCGTCTGCATTCTCATAACACGGGAGGAGTTCCTGACAAATTTCAAGTCGGTGTGCTTTCATTTTAGGAGTTGGCATCCGGGATACCCATCGCGCACACATGTTGAGGCCCATACCACTTTGAATTCTTCCCGTGGTGTAATTTACGCCAGACTGCTCAATGGTCTAACTGAGGCCGAAATCCAATCTTACCTCTCTGATCAGGGTGTCATTACTGTCCATCATGTAATGATACAGTGGTGCTGCCGTCCAAGATCAAAGCAGGCTATGAAATTATCATAGTCCGACCATACGTTCCGAACCCGAGGCGCTGCTACCATTGTCATCATTTCAACCACACTAGAAATTCTTGTTGCCACCCAGCAAAATGTGTAACCTGTGGTAGGGATGCATACAAGGTCGATTGTCTGCCGCCTCCTTCCCGCTGTATCAACTGCAAAGGCAGCCATGCCGCCACCTCTCGGGCTGTCAAAGAGATTCGGCTCAAGGAAAAAGGTCATTTCCCATGTGCTATCCGTTTGCCGACTCCTACCCCATCTGCATGGACACCTGAATGGCAGCTTACTAAGGCTGATTGGCAGCTTTACTCCTCCCTGGCAACCGTCGAAGAACAAGATTTCCCCAGTTGTGATGACCAGTTGGACCATCTCACCATCATTATTCTTACTGCTGCAGAATGTTCATTCCTCACACTTCCTCTTCACAACATCATGTCCCAGACCCTTGGTGGACTGAGGCATGCCGCAATGCAATTCGGGCACGGAGACGTGCTGTCCGCATTTTTAACCCTGACCCTATGCTGGCATACTGCATTCATTATAAACGGGTGTGTGCAAATTGTCGTTGAATTCTTTGGGATAGCTAAAGAACTAGGTGGATTTCATTCACTAGTTCTTTTAACAGTTCCACACCTTCCAGTGTCATGTGGCCAACTTCATACGGCTCTCTGGAACCAAGATCCATTCCCCCATTTGCAGGCTGACAGTAGTTGACGATGTCATCGTGGACCTTATTGTTATCTCCAACACCTTGGACCCCTATTTTGCAGAAGTTTCGAGCTCTTCCCACTGCCACCCTGCCTTCTTCCATCGGAAAAGAGCGGAGGCGGCTTCAGCGATACCCTTCTCTTCTCCAAATCGTGAGTGCTACAATGCCACCTTTACTATGAGGGAGCTCGATCACGCTCACAGTTTATCCCGATCCTCCACCTCAGGACCAGACATCTTTCTCTTGCGGGCAAGCACTTTCTGTGTAACACGTACAACCACATCTGGGCAGAAGGCATATTTCCTGGACGCTGGCACCCCCTGCGGGTTTGGGGGTTAGAATAGGCCCGCAATATTCCAGCCTGTCATTAGAGGCGACTGAAAGGAGTCTCAAACATTTCAGCCTATATGTGATGGTCCCCTCTCGGGTTTGACCTCCATATTTCCAAATTTTTCCAAAGAGCGAGCCAATTGGGGAAGGACGTCTGACATGGTGCATTGTGTCCATCGTGCATTTAGACCTTTAGCCATTTTTCTCGTCGTCGCATTACCGTCTCGCTTGTTCTCCATCTCTTGGGCGAGGATACATTCCTGGGTGCGATTTCCACGATGCACTGTGCAATGTTGCTTTTGTGGAGACGATGACCATAGACTTCCTTGCACCTAATATCCAGGACGATATCCGATCCGTTGTGGTGGGGCCACCATGTACCCTATTAGTTGTACCTCCTTGACAACACAGGGATTGCTCTGCTGATGCCTGCACTGTTAACCCCCCCACATATGCCAAGGAGTAGATGCCTATCTCCCTGGGGCATTGGGGACTCCCGGCCATGGCCATCCTGCCAGGTGACCCTTGATGAGGCTGGGTGGCGCCTGTGGGGAGGGCCCTTGGTCGGAATGGGTGGCATCAGGGCAGATGACCTGCAATGAAGCGTGGTACATCATCTCTTGCTGGTGGCCAGCAGTCTCTAAGCGTTCTCAGCCTCAATTCAACGCTCAGAAATACAACTCCAAATCGTTCCCCTCCCTGGCCACACCGTGGGAGCGTACAGCTCAGGATGGCAGTGACACTTATTCGCCCTGGTTCCTAGTTTTTATGAGAGCTGATGGGGAGTCTTTCATGTCAACAAAGCCTCAGTTCTTCATAGAACATTTAGAGGACAAGTTTGGGGAGGTGAAGGGCTTGTCCACAATGTGCTCTGGGTCAGTATTGATAAAAACGGCATCCTCTGTTCAGTCAGGAAGATTACTTGCTTGTGACAATTTGGGGGATGTTTCAGTTACTATCACACCCCAGATGAGTTTAAATATGGTCCAGGGTATTATTTTCCCTAGGGACCTCCTTTTGCAGTCTGATGACGAGCTGCGTGCCAATTTAGAGCATTGAGGTGTTCATTTCGTACGGCGTGTTCATCGGGGACCGAAGGATAATCAGATTGCTACTGGTGCCTTCATCTTGGCCTTTCAGGGTGACACATTACTGGAGAGGGTCAAGGTGATGGTCTACCACGCGATGTGAAGCAGTATATCTCTCCCCGATGCGGTGCTTTAAGTGCTGAAAGTTCGGCCATATGTCTTCCCGCTGTACTTCCAGCCTCACATGTCGAGATAGCGGACGCCCATCACATCCCAATACTCCATGTCCCCCGCCATCTGTGTCAACTGCGGAGAACATCATTCACCTTGCTCGCCAGACTGCAGGATCTTACAGAAAGAGTGGAAAATCATGGGATAGAAGACCCTGGACCAACTGACCTGTACTGAGGCTAGAGGAAATATGAATGACTCCCATCTTGTGCGCATGACTTCCTCATATGCCGCTGCTACGACAACCATGATAGCCCCATCAGTTCAGTGAATTCCAGTCAGCTCACCTCGCTCGCAAAGGGTCCCTTGGATCCCTCCCTTCCCACGTTTCCACAAGTGGGAAGGATGATGCCCGGCAGTGGCATAAGTGCCCACAAGCAGCTGGTCATAGGGCTTTGCGATCCTCCTCCGTCCCGGAGACTGAATCAGTGAAGCCCTCCCAGCCAGTGAAACCCAAGGAGCAGCGAGAAAAGTCAAAGAAGAAGACCTCTAAGGCGAAGGAACTTGCGGTGGCGCCCACCCCACCGCAAGCTACAAGCTCTGCGTCTGAGGGCGAGGTAGAGGTTCTGGCGTCCGCTGAGGACGTAGATCTCGCCGGACTCTCTAGACACAATGGATGTCACTCGCACAGGTACTCAGTCAGTGGCAGCAGGTGACACAGTGGCATAATCTGCCTCCTCGGTCCCTTCACACCTTTCTCGGCCATGGACAGTGTCATCCTCTAGTGGAACTGAGTGGTTTTTTCCACCATCTTGCTGAGCTCCTACAACTTCTCAGCCTTCACCCTTTCCTCTACGTTGCTCTCCAGGAAACTTGGTCTCCGGCGATGCGAACCCCCGCCCTCTGTGGCTATCGGGCGTGTTATAGGAACTGGGCAGCTTATGAGAGGGTATCTGGTGGCGTCTGCATCTACATCCTTCACTCCCTTTATAGCGAGTCTGTCCCTCTACAAACACCTTTAGAGGCTGTCGCTGTTCGGGTGTGGATGCCTCAGGCTGTTACTGTCTGCAGTCTCTATCTCCCACTGGATGGTGATGTCCCGCAGCATGTCCTGGCTGCGCAGATAGCCTAATTGCCACCACCTTTTCTGTTACTGGGTGACTTCAATGCCCATAACCGTCTGTGGGGTGGATTTGTGGCAACAGGCTGAGGCAGCATCATTGAGCAAGTATTGGCACAGCTCGACCTTTCTCTTTTAAATAATGGTGCCTTCACACATTTCAGTGTGGCACATGGCACGTACTCAGCCATCGATCTTTCGATCTGCAGCCCTAGCCTACTACCATCTGTCTAAAGGAGTGTGCATGACGACTTGTGCAGTAGTGACCACTTGTCAATCTTTCTGTCACTGCCACAGCGTCACTCTTCTGGGCGCCCCTGCAGATGGGCTATGAATAAGGCTGACTGGGACTTGCTCACCTCCATTGCGAATATTGAGCCTCTTTCGAATGATGCCATTGATGCGGTGGTTCACTCTGTCACCACCGGCATCGTTACTGCCGCAGAATCTGCCATTCCCTGTTCTTCTGGGACCCCTCGGCAGAGGACTGTGCCTTGGTGGTCGCCTGAGCCGCGATCCCTAGTTCTACTAGGCCCGTGTTGCGCTATAATTGGCTTCCGGTCGCGGCAGTCGGGACTGATAAGGCGCGCTGCGACCGCGTGGTGACCAGAAGTTGTGGTGCGGTAAGCTGTGCTGGGGTCCAGCTGCGCCGCAGCACGGAGCGTCATTCGCTCTGCGAACGTCGAGTGCGGAAGCTTATCTCTGGGTGTTCACTGGGTGTTGGCTTGCTACGTTCACTAGTGTTAACGTGCCACAGCAATGCCTCTGCGACGTGGTTACCGTCGTCGCTGGCGGCGCAGTGTACTTGTGTATCGCAGTTTGAAGGCGATTGATATTGACCTTCAAGGGCAGTTTTCCAAACAGCAGTTGATCGGAGGCCCGAATGTTTTTCGTGGTTTGCACCTGAACTTTACGTGTGATGTACAGGCTGTGTTTGGTGGTTCAACATGGCTGACCTTGGCTGTTGTTTGGGGCAATCATGCTGATTATGGTGGCCTTGAAGCTTTTTCATATGCTAATATTTTGGCATGGAAAACTTGGAGTATTTCTGAAACAACTGGTCTTTTGGCTTAAGTTCCTTATGGTTCTCTTGTTCCAAGCATGCCATTTGTATTGTCTACTAGAAGAAAGAAGAAGTTAAATGCTGATGAGTACCTGTTTTTGTGGGCAAAAGTTGGCAATGGCAACTGTAAAATCAAGATCAATGGTGACTGTATGCTGTATTATAGACAATAAAGTGTGTTCTGTCCTTTCCTTATCTCTGATGCTTATCTCCCTCCCTCCAGTATCACAAGCGTCATCCCTCATTGGAACACCTCATCGCCTTTAAATGGCTCCGTGCGCGAGCCCGCTGCCTCATTCGCCAGTGCAAGCAGGAGTTCTGGGAAAGGTATGTCTCCACCATCAGCCTCTGTACCTCTCCATCGCAGGTTTGGGCCAAGATTAGGCAACTCTACGGCTATCAGACCCTTGTCAGCATACCTGCGCTTTCACTGAATGGAACAGTCTGTACTGACTCCAACACAATTGCAAACCGCTTAACGGAGCATTTTGCTCAGTTCTGCTTCTGCGAATTACCCTCTGGCTTTCTACTCCCTGAAAGAGCGGTTGGAACGTTGGAGCCTTTCATTTCACATGCGCCAACCTGAATTGTACAATGCTCCATTCAGTGAGTGGGAATTCCAAAGTGCCCTAGCTGCTCGCCCTGATACGGTTCCCAGGCCAGATTGCATCCACTGTCAGATGCTCAAACACCTCTCAGTGGACTGCCAGCGACGCCTCTTAGACCTTTTCAACTGTATATGGGTTGAGGGTGAGTTCCCATTGCAATGGCGGGAAAGCGTCGTAATCCCTGTGTTGAAACCTGGCAAGAACCCACTGGAGGTGGACAGCTACCGCCCCATTAGCCTCACCAACGTTTTTTTGCAAGTTGCTCGAACGCATGCTGAGTCATAGGTTTAGTTGGCTACTTGAGTCTCGGGGCCTTCTGGCTCTGTCTCAGGGTGGGTTCCGCAAGGGCCACTCTGCTGCCGATAATCTGGTGTACCTGGAGTCTGCCATCCGTACGGCCTTTGCCCGCCGTTAGCATCTGGTCGCCATCTTTTTTGACATGTAGAAGGCATACTATACGACATGGCGACATCACATCTTCTATGCTTCATGGTTGGGGTCTTCGGGGTCCGCTTCCGACTTTCATACAAAATTTTCTGTCACTTCGTTCACTCCTTGTGCAAGTTGCGGCCTCCCATAGTTCCTCCCAAGTTCAGGAGAATGGGGTACCGCAAGGATCTGTCTTAAGTTTCTATCTGTCTTAAGTTTCTGCCTCTTTTTGATTGCAATTAATGGGCTCGCTGCGTTGGTGAGAACGTCTGTCTCATCTTCTTTGTATGCTGATGACTTCTGCCTATACTATAGCTCCACTGGCATTGCAGCTGCTGAACGGCAGCTGCATGGCGCTATCTGAAAGGCGAAGTCTTGGGCTGCAGCACATGGCTTCCATTTTTCGACTGCCAAGACCTGCGTTATGCATTTCTGCCGGCGACGCACTGTTCATCCTGAGCCACAGCCTTATCTTGATGGCGAACCTCTTGCTTTGGTGGAGACGCATCAGTTTTTGGGATTGGTTTTTGATACCTGGTTAACTTGGCTGCCTCATATTCAGCAGCTTAAACAAACGTGCTGGCAGCATCTTAACGCTCTTCGTTGCACGAGTCACACCAGCTGGGGTGCCAATCAGTCTACCCTTCTATGGCTGTACCAGGCGTTAATTCAGTCCCATCTAGATTATGGGAGCCTAGCTTACAGTTCGGCATCCCATTCCACATTGCGGTTGCTGGACTCCATCCTTCGCAGCGGGATCCGACTCGCCACTGGAGCTTTCTGCGCGAGCCCTGTCAACAGCGTACTTGTGGAGGCAGGTGGCCTTCCATTGCGGTTCCGGCGCTGACGATTACAGGCCACTTACGCTACACATGTTTGTAGCTTGTCCGGGCATCCCAATTATCGTCTCCTGTTCCCTCAGTTGGTTGTCCATTTTCCGGAACGGTGGCCCCGGTCAGGGTGTACGATCACGGTTCGCATCAGAGCTCTTCTCTCTGGGCTTGAGGTTTTCCATCTTCCACCTCTTTTCCAAGCCCCTCTTTGTATATCCCTGTGGTGTGTGCCCTGCCCGTTCATTCAGCTCGATTTGGCACAGGGCCTGAAGGACTCAGTCCCTCCTGAGGCCTTTCGCTGTCACTTTCTTTCAATCCTTGCTACATTTCAAGGTTCTGATGTTGTCTATACTGATGGTTCGATGGTTGCTGGTTGTGTCGGTTATGCTCTTACTCTAGGGGATCATTATGAACAACACTCATTGCCGACTGGCTGCAATGTTTCCACTGCCGAGCTGGTTGCCATCTCTCACGCCCTAGAGTATATCCACTCCTGTTCAGGTGAATCCTTTGTTATCTGTAGTGACTCCCTGAGCAGTTTATGAGCTATCAACCAGTGTTTCCCTTGCTTTCGTCTGGTGACAGCTATTCAGGAGTCCCTCCATACTCTTGCCTGTTGCGGCTGCTCTGGGGTCTTTGTGTGGACCCCGGATCATGTAGGCATCCCGGGAAATGAATGTGTTGACAAACTGGCCAAACAGGCTGTCGGTGCACCAGCCCTGGAGATAGGCCTTTCGGAGAGTGACCTCAGGTCAGTTTTCCGGCAGAAGGTACTTCACACCCGGAGTGAAGAATGGTATGCCCTGCCTTCACCCAACAATCTTCAGGCCATCAAGGAGGCTACTGGTGCATGGCGCTCCTCCTTGCGGGTCTCTCGCAAGGACTCTGTTGTCCTCTACCGGCTGCACATTGGCCACACCTGGATAATGCACAGCTATTTATTGCACCACAAAGAACCACCTTTATGCCGCTGCGGGTCAGCTTTGTCTGTGGTCCACAGCTTGTTGGACTGCCCGCTTTTAACTCTGCTCAGGCAGATGATTGCGCTGCCTGATGTGCTTCCTGCACTTTTATCAGATGACGTTGAGATGGCAGATTTAGTTTTGAGTTTTATCCCTGGAGGGAGTTTTTATCGCTTGATCTAAGTGTTTGTCCTTTTTTTGTGTTGAGTCTGGCCTTTGGCCTACGATTTTAGACTGGGTTTTAGTGGGTTTCTTGGTGGTTGGCTTTTCCTCTCCCTCTCCCTCTCCCTGAGACCTCTCCCTCTCCCTGAGACCTCTCCCCCTCTCCCTGAGACCTCTCCCCCTCTCCCTGAGACCTCTCCCCCTCTCCCTGAGACCTCTCCCCCTCTCCCTGAGACCTCTCCCCCTCTCCCTGAGACCTCTCCCCCTCTCCCTGAGACCTCTCCCCCTCTCCCTGAGACCTCTCCCCCTCTCCCTGAGACCTCTCCCCCTCTCCCTGAGACCTCTCCCCCTCTCCCTGAGACCTCTCCCCCTCTCCCTGAGACCTCTCCCCCTCTCCCTGAGACCTCTCCCCCTCCCCCTCTCCCTGAGACCTCTCCCCCTCCCCCTCTCCCTGAGACCTCTCCCCCTCCCCCTCTCCCTGAGACCTCTCCCCCTCCCCCTCTCCCTGAGACCTCTCCCCCTCCCCCTCTCCCTGAGACCTCTCCCCCTCCCCCTCTCCCTGAGACCTCTCCCCCTCCCCCTCTCCCTGAGACCTCTCCCCCTCCCCCTCTCCCTGAGACCTCTCCCCCTCCCCCTCTCCCTGAGACCTCTCCCCGAGACCTCTCCCCCTCTCCCCGAGACCTCTCCCCCTCTCCCTGAGACCTTGCTACGGCGGCTTAACTTCACACTACCTGCACCTTTCCCAGTGGGTGAACCCTTCACCACCTTGGCTTCATTTGCTTCCTAAGGACACTACTCCATCCTCAGTCTAATACCTTCAGTTTCGTGAACTTCTCATGTAACATTGCGATAGTACCTTTGTACTGGTACCCCTCGGACTGACTGTGGGGTCAGGTGTGCCTTCGCCATTGGCACCCATGTCTTTCGATATCGGCTTCTGGCACACTCCTCAGCATTTACAGCTGAGCTGTTCACTTTGTATCAGGCCAAGAATTACATCCTGTGACGCAGCCTTTCCAATTGTGTCCTCTCCTCAGACTCACTCAGTGCCCATCAAAGACTGTGCACTTTACACTGCCCATCCCGTAAGTGTAGCGGGTGCGGGAAAATTGTCACTTGCTCACTCTTTTGGAGTCAGTGTCATGTTTCTGTTGGTTCCTGGTCATGTCAGTCTGCGAGGAAACGAGGCTGCTGAAGCTGCTGCAAAGGCTGCAGTTCTTGTAACTCAACCTGCGAGTACCTATATTCCCTCCGATCTCTTCATTGCCATCTGTCAGGAGGTGGTGTCCGTTTGGCATCGCCAATGGTTCTCCTTTCATGAGAATAAGCTTCAGCTTATTAAGCCTCTCCCAGCACCTTGGAAAACCTCCTCTTATTTTAATTCAGGTGCGTATTGGACACTGCCTTTTTAGCCATCGTCATATTCTAAGAGGTGCTACCCCACCACCTTGTACACATTGCACTCAAATTTTAACTGTCCGCCACTTCCTGATGGACTGCCCTTTTTATATAACCATTTACGTTCCAGCTTGGGTTTCCCATCTGATTTATCAGCTGTTTTAGCGAATGACGTGGGGGCTGTCGACCGAATTTTACTTTTTATCTGCCGAAGCAATATGGTGAAGGCCATTTAATTTTTAGTTTTGGACCTCCATTTCTGCATGTTGTCTTTTTTAGCCCTTTCTCCAAGTGCCTGGTTTTAGCTCTCTTCTATTATGTCGATTGGGACTGTCTGACAGTAGATTTTAACTCCTCTGTGGTTGTATTCTATAGTTGCGTGCGTATGATTTTTTGCCCTAAAGCACAACAACCAACAGCCAAATTGTGCACAGATCTTCCTATAGCCAAGAAAAGCAATAATGTGGCTGACACATTCTTGTGAAATGCCGATTGTGCTTGCAATTTCTCTCTGAGTGATAAGATGATTATCCTGAATCAGTCAACATTTGGCCTGTGAAACTCGGTGGTTGCTGTCACAGGACATCCAAATCTTTGTTTGTCTCGCAGGTCAGAGGTTCCTGTCTCAACATCTTTAAACTTACTCGCCCAGCGACTCACAGTACCCACATTAAGATAATCATGATAAACTGCTTTTATTCTCTGATGAATCTCCTTTGGGGTGACATCTTATGCTGTCAAGAATTCAATGACTGCACGTTGCTTAGATCACACTGACTGACTGCGCAGGGTTCCATTCTTTACACTGTAACAACACAACCGTTCAATGCTAAGCCTTCGCATGAACTGGAGCTGTAGAGAAGAGGTTACAGAATAAGCCAGTACCTGCTGCATACCAATGGTGTCAACTTTTGAAGAGCTATGAAGATGGAGGCATTACTTTTCAGTCAACCCTCGTATTTACCAAGTGCAGATCTTCTTAAATTCCTAATGAACAATGTTCTTCAAAACATTTATAATGTATTAACCCTTTCGTGAGCCGTGGGAAACGTGCTTCCCACTACAGTGAACTCGCTCCTAGTCCCGTGACATTCACAGTTCCCACCTCTGTACGGTGCTACCACCTAGTGAACAGTATAGGGTACTGCTTCCAATCGGAAGTTCCTGCTGTTTTTGCTGTACCTTCGCGCAGAGGCATTGTATTGCTGAGTGTTGCTCTGTAGAGGAGCCTTTCAGTGCTGTTAGCGTGACATTCCCCCCCCCTCGAAGCTATAGTATAAGGTAAATACTTTTGATTTACCCAAATTTATGAAGGACAACGTAAAATTGGAACGAGGAGAATTCCAGTTTGAAACAAAAGGAGCCATTTCTGCCGTAAAATGGATGTGTAACTGTCCAGTCACTTTCCTGTCCTCAATTCATGACCCATGAGAAACAGCAACAGTGAAAAGGAAAAACAAGGATGGTACTAGTACAGAGATTTATTGTCCTGAAGTTGTGGCAGAATACAACAAAATAATGGGTGGTGTCGATAAGTTTGATCAATTACGAGAAAGGTGTGCTATTGGCAGATGTTCTGTAAAATGGGGGCACAGAATATTTTATTTCCTGGTGGACGTTGCTGCAATGAACAGTTTTATCCTGTGGAAAATAAGTAAAAGAGAAAGTGGACAGCATGATCAGATCGCATACAGGATCCATCTAGCCAGACAATTGATCGCTGGCCTCTCATCCCAAAAAAGGCGTGGACAAAAACCTGTCTTTCTGGCGAAAAGGGGTAAAGTACTTGAGGATTTTCATCATGTGGCTGTAGGGGAGCATCAACCTATTTTAGGAGAAACCTACTGGATGTGCCGTCATTGTAGTACCAATGCTGTGGAAAAGAGCACTCGCTGTGTTTGTACATATTGTCAAATACCACTTTGCATAGACCCATGTTTCAGAAAATTTCATGGCAAACAATTGTGAACAGTCATTGTAACAAGAGAAGTAAATTTATCAAATAAAAATGACATATGTTGAAAAAGTTGTTTTTGTCATTTAACTCCAAGGAAGGGCAGTGGGAGGAATACTTCCCAACTTGTTGTGTGACCTCACTTTCACAGTTGGAGCAAATTTGATATTCTGTATGATAAATATACCTATCTGTTAACTACTATCTGTTCTCCACTAATTAAAAAAAACTGCTCAATAATTTTGCCCACAAAAGGGTTAACAAAGTTTATCAAATTGAGGCTTGCATTCCCAGTCACTTCTGCTTCTTGCTGAAGAAGTGAGAGCATCTTTGAAACAGTTAAAAATTGCCTTGCTGTTCAGTAACAAATGATAGATTAAGTTCTCTGTGCAAAATTGCCACAAGAAGAAACCTGGTTAAACAGCTTACAAGTGATCAGAAATTTAAAGATAATGTGACCAATAGCTTTGCTATCGGGAAGAATCAAGGCATGTATCTCCTGTATAAAAAGATGTGAGGTAAGCTTACTCACAATTAATCTTTTAATTCCCCACTGGTACACTGTCAGACTACAAGCAGATATTTCTTTTTTCCGTCCCTGAACTCCTGAAAAGACAGCAGCAAGATTTATTTGTTAACTTTCTTCACAACTTGGAGCTGTGTGATCGTGATGGCTATGAAGCAAGTGAAATGAAATCCTGCCACATGATTCCTATCTGTGCACCTCTGTAGGCCCAATAAATTATTCAGTACAGATACAAAGATCCAGAAATTAAATGGCAGAGGAAGGGAGTATTATTCTTAGATGTGGTTGGATGGGGGAAGTGCAACTGGGGATAAGTGACATTAAGGTGCAATGGGTTTGAACCATCTCATCGTGGCATTCCAGTCAGGTGTAATGTGGCAATATCAAACATCTCTGAATACAACATGATAGTAAGTTACATGAAATGTTTTTCTAGAAAGGTTATCCTGTGGTGTATAGTAATCAGTATGCCACATTTTAATAGATTTTTCTGTAATAGGGCAACAATTACCAGTTCTCCTTTTTTTAAGTAATAACTATTTGGCTCAGACTATGAGAAATCAAATTTGTATTGTTCATTTTATTTATCTTTAGTTGTATTGGAAAATATTGTGTAATGATATGATTGAGTTGCAAACCACTTTTCTGAATGATGCTCGTTAATTATGAACATATTTTCACAGTATTTTTATTTTATTTTAGGACAGTCCAGTAATCAAGAAAGCAGTGAAGAAAGAGCAGCTTAGCAAGGCTCAAAAACGAAAACAGTGGGACAGAGTTGATGCAAAAGGCGACCGCCCTCGTGGATGGGACTGGGTAGATGTTGTGAAACACTTATCACAAAGTGGCCCTAAACAGCTTGAGACCCTAGCTCCCTCAACAGGCTCGTAGAAGCAGTAGAGGCTAGCAATGCTTCCAGTCATACACTGCTGTGAGACAGCTAGTGGCAAACAGGGTATGCAACATTGTGTTCCAAAATATTTGTTGAATAAAAATGTTAACAATTTTTATTCATTGTTTTATTAACTTTAATCCTCTTTTCATGAACTGCAAGAATGAAGTTTTTGCTTTTTGTGTGCACTACACAGTGCTGTCCTGCTAATTGCCTTGTGTATGAACCAGTAGTATAATAGTGTGGAGTATGTTCATATCTAAATTTCTGGTACAGTATGAAGAATCCATTGATTTATGGTACTCCTTTATAGTATGCTCCAAAGTGTTTACTACAGTACAGACAAGAGAAACATACTTAAGGCTGTGATAAACTTGTGGAGGACAACTAACTTCTGCTGCATTCAGTGCAAGCATTTGGAATTCTGTCATAGAGGGAGTGACATACTCGCCATTGTTATTGTCCTCGAAGTTTGTCTCGCAATACAAAAATTAAAACTAACAGATACAGAACATCACTGTAAATTTTGAAAAACAAGAACTAGAGGTGACAAGGAAAGGTTGGTCCTCTAAGATAGACATGATGCAACAGTGAGAAAGGATGACATTGCTAGAATCAGAACACACCCTCTGGTATTATACAGGGTAATTCAAAATTAACTGTACACTTTTCATGGGTGTAACATATGCATCGAGGTAAGAGTAAAATGTTAATGTTTCTTTGTCTGAAACTGCTTTTACTTCAGAGTTATGCATTGGAGTAGAGAACACAACAGGAAGATTTTTTTCTTCTCAGAAACTAACGACACAAAGGCACCTGAGATTCAACACACCTACATACTGCAGGTGTACTCCAGTACATGTTCAAAATGATGTCCATAAAGAAGAAGGCAGTAATGTGCCCGACTCTTTTCCGCTGTCAGAATGTTGCAGGCTCCGTTCACCTCCTCCTGCACAGTTGCACCCGGAAATGTGGTGAGCCAGGCACCTCGTCCTGCACGACCTGTCCAGTTACCGGAATAAGCAACTCTGAGATACTTTGAAACGTGCAAGGGGACTGTCGACAAAGCAACATCAGTCAGTATGTGGAAGAGTGCAACACGCCAAAATCCTGTATTGGTTCATTGTGTAATGCCTGCCACAAATGACATTGTGCATCATAACTCAGAAATAAAACAGTTTCAGACAAAACTTAAACTTTTCACTCTTATTTCGATACATACATTACGCCTACAAAGTGTGTACAAGCTATTTTGAATCACTCTGTATTAGGGGCAATGAAACTGGCAGATGGAGGGGCAAATATAGACAGGACTCTCCACCTTTTCTGCATGCTTCCCACACTAACGTTCTCACCTTAACACCTCAGCTGTCCCAAGTCAGAACCCTTTGAGCCTGATCTTATAAGCCAAATCTGACAAATGGTAAAAAAATTGTGCCAGCAGTAGCATAAATAAAGTACGGTGTTGCCATACTAATGTTATTAATGATAGGTGATAATTTAATAGACATTGCTTCTTAAGATTCTTCCCATACAGCACCTGTGGTAGAAATTACACTGTGGCAACAGTATGTGATTAGACTCACTGGACTAGGCCAAAGGCTTCTCAGTGACACTTACGAATGAAGGGAAGACAAGGGGAGTGGGAATTGGCTTGCCCATCCCAGCTGCCATTTTCAGTGCTCCCAAGTGTAGTAGATTTCTCAGTACAAGTAATTGATCTGTTGTGTAAAGTAAACATATGTAACCTGTAGTGTTCCAAAAGTCTTGGTGTTAAAATTTAGCACATTTCTCACTTCTTTCATGGGCTTTTAAATGAAATTTTGTAAAGCTGTGTATTTATTTACCCAAGAAAGTTACGGCCATCGCCCATTTCTGTGTAACGAGGAATGGTTGCTTCAGAATTGCAGTATCTAGTTACCAGCATTGAGCAGGCAGCAAAATACTCTGTTTCTTTAGTGAATCCCAGTAATACATTTGATGTTAAGTGATCAGGTGACTCACCCT
Organism: Schistocerca serialis cubense; assembly: GCF_023864345.2. Taxonomy (NCBI): domain Eukaryota; kingdom Metazoa; phylum Arthropoda; class Insecta; order Orthoptera; family Acrididae; genus Schistocerca; species Schistocerca serialis. Next base: position 243,201,858 of record NC_064638.1, on the reverse strand, counting down.
ATATATTGGAAATACAGTAAATTGCTTTTGCACACTCTGGATTGAACCATATTGCTCTTGGCAGTTCCAAAACAGCAAACATTTACATGCTGATTACCACAGCCATGTAACTGGAAGGTTGTGTGAATTTTATTAGTGTTTTTGACATGTGCTATATATCAAAGGAAAATTCAGTCAAGAAAACTAATAAATTATGAGACAGGATTGCTATCCAGTACTTCCCTCTGTGAGGCAAAATGTGTAGCATTGCAAATAGACAAATGTTAAAGTTACAGACTTTCTAGTTTTCAGAACAAATGTTTTCTTTCTTACGGGGAGAGGGGTTAGGTTGGTGAAACTTAGAAAGGGATAGTGGCTCACTCAGATACTAGGATGAGAGGGAGGAGTTATACGATCACTGCTGTTATGCCATGTTACATTATTCCTTGCAGGCATGTTTGACCATCTGTGATGGCACACCAACAAATTGGGCGACTTTATTTGCATTGTGATCAGAGGCAAATCCAAACACGACAGGGTCTTTACCATTCTGGCATGTCTCCACTTCAGCCCATGACACTGCACTGATTCTGTTCAACCAACTGGGGCACGTGCAGGTACACTCAAACACGAAATATTTTGAAAATGAAAATTTCCTTTTCTGGCACATTGCCATGAAT